>NC_000079.6:88468350-89106683 GCF_000001635.26 Mus musculus | reverse complement strand
CTCATATTTCTGTAAGTTAGACTTTGGGAGTTATCTGTACTTTTGTCTGTCATGGGATCCCTATCTGGAGAGAGAAAACCTGTATTATGTCTCCCTGCCAAAGGTTCTTTCATACAACAGCAGGTTATATTTATGAATAAAGGTATACACACACACACACACACACACACACACACACACACACTAACAAATTAGTGAATAAAATTGGCCATGCATTTGTAGAAAAATGGGAAAGGCATGTGGGAGGATTTGGAGGGAAGAAAGGGAAGGGAGCAATGTTGTTATAATTCCAAAAATAAAAAAAAATAGAAAAAGAAAAGGACTATTTATTATACTAGAATACAGGGGTAAATCTATTGGAAAAGGAGATGGCATTATTAGGTTACTATTTGATAAATAAATATGAAATGATATTTATAGATAAGGGTCATTTAATAGATATCACCAAATTTTGATCTGCTTGAATGTACTAAAGTCAATATAAATTTCAGGATTTCTCTGAGTTCAGAGCTATGTTTTTCCATTCTGAGTGTTTGGTGGTTAGATAATAGTGCCATGTATTTATAGGCTTCCTTATATGACTCTTGTTCTTCCCATTTTTCTTGTCAGAATAGTTTATTTTCTGCCCTGCTCCAGTTTTTCTTGAAGTTTAGAATTGCACTTACTGACTTTGTGCTGCCTTCATTCTTTTTATAGAACCATACTCCTCGAGTTCAATTTACTTTTACATTGGATATTTTATGTGTCTGTTCCTTTAGAGTTCTAAAAAGAAAGTGTATTATTGACCAGATAAAGCTATTCAGGTGACTATTATGAAATTTATTTTTAGGATCTTAGCTGCTTTAATGGTTCTTTAGAATTTAAGATATGCTCAAAGTAGCATGTCCCTTAACCTGGGATATTCTCTGTGTTTTTTATTTTTTATTAATGCCTGCAATCTTCTATCCTGAGTAGTTCTCTGCCTCACACTACAGTTACATAAGGGCCATTAATGGCTTGATCTTGAATGAAAAAATTCTTCTTAGGCTCTATTTTATCGAACAACCCCACTGTACACATTATTTTCCTTCTTCTTTCCATTTAATTGTTCTTTCATTTTTCTCATTATTATTTTGTTTTGATTTTGAGTTTTTGAAACAGGATGTTATTTGCTCAGGATGGCCTTGAACACATGATGTATACAACCAAGGGTAACCATGAACTATTGAGCTTCCTGTTTCTAACTCCTAAGTGCTGAAGTTAGAGTTTCAGATTATGTTTCTATACACATACATGCACGCACACACACACGCACACACACACATACATTTCACATAAAAACCACCTTTTCACTTAATCATTAGCAATTTCATGTGCTTAACACTTGTCACTTCCTCTCTTGATAATGCTGTCTAATCTCAGTCTTTCATTATTTTTATTAATAGTTCAATTTTAATGAACACACTTATAGAAGTATGTTAATAGTTGTTTTGCTAATAATATAATTATTAATATATTATTTTATATAATATTAATATAAGACTATCAGATATCATAATGGAAATCTATAATTTGTAACTTTACTATTTTAAACTTTCAAGTAAGTAAACAAATAAAAACATATTTACACCTTCAGTAGATAGGCACAGCCCCCAGCTGAGAGATGGGCCCACTGACCCATCTCAAAAATTTTAACCCAGAATTGTTCCTGTCTGAGGGAAATACAGGAAAAAAAATGGAGCAGAGACTGAAAGAAAGGCCATCCAGAGACCACCCCACCTAGGGATCCATCCCATCTGCAAACAACAAACCCAGACACTATTGCTGATGCCAGGAAGCACTTGCTGACAGGAGTCTGGTATGGTTGTTCCCTGAGAGGCTCTACCAGCACCTGACCAATACAGATGCAGATACTCATAGCCAACCATTGGACTGAGCACAGGGACAACAATGGAAGATCTCAGGAAAGGACTAAAGGAGCTGAAGGGTTTTGCAACCACATAGGAAGAACGATATCAGCTAATCGGACCACCCAGAGCTCCCAGGGACTAAACCATCAACCAAAGAGTGTACATGGAGGGATTCGTGGCTCCAGCTACATATGTAGCAGGGGATGACCTTATCTGTCATCAGTGGGAAGGGAGGCTCTTGCTCCTGTGTAGGCTTGTTGCCCCAGCATAGGGGAATGCTAGAGGGGTGAGGCAGGAATTGGTGAGTGGGTAGAGGAGCACATTTGAGATAAAGGGAGGGGAGATGGGATGAGGGGTTTGTGGAGGGGATACCAGGAAGTAGGATATCATCTGAAATGTAAATGAACAAAAATTACTAAAAAAAAAAACAAAGAAAGAAAAAAGAAAAAGAACATATTTCAAGCAACCATTTATGGTTAGATAACAGTTCAATCTATAGCAAATGTAGTTAGGTCTTATTTTTACTTCATTTTATTTTTTGCATATATTTGAACTCCACATGGTTAATATATCCCAAAAGTGTACTATGCATGATGTGTAGTTATCGTTTTAGGGCTCTGCTATAGAACAAAGACCTGAATTAGTTTATGTGTGAAGGAAAGTCATCCTTCCTTGCTGAAAGGGGGTTCCTAATTCAAATTGGGTGCTCTGGTATCCATATCTGAGTTTTATCACCTAAGGATCCCTGAGCAAGTACTCACACCTCAATAAGTAGCAGCCCTACCTCCTTCAGCTGTCCTAATTACACTGGCAAAGTCTACACACCTAGGCAGAAAGAAGTCTATTGTGTCTGTGTATCTCTCAAGCGGATGCAGAGAGCATATGCCCTGTTTTCAGAACTGCACACTTTGCCTTTGCACTTAGTGTTACATATTGCTTAACATACTCCCTTCGAAGCATATTGAGCCAATGAAAACCTTGTGTAGGAATCCTGCATGCTGTTCCTTCAATTGCCAAATTTGGCTCCAGGCTGCAGGCAAAACTTATTGCAGCTGTTTGAAACCTTTGAGAACTCAAGAAATAATGCTATTATTTGGGTTATTGTAGTTATTGAGGGAAAGATTGGGGACCATCTATTTCATTTCTCCATCTGAAAAAGGCATGAATATCTTCTGCTGATAGTTGAGATAACATAGGAAATCATTTCGGGTTTGCATGTAATTTCTCATTATGAATTAACTCTTTCAAGCTCACATTATTCATCAGGACCTAAATTTGTCCTATGTGCCCAAGAATGTGCTGTCACTATGAGTAGAACATAAAGTGCAGTGTCAATGTTTGATGGTTAAATTCTGACAAACAAATCAAATTTTAATCATGTCCCAGGCTTCTAGACCTGGAATAACTTCTTTTAAAATGTTTTCCTTTGTAATATTTTCACTTTTGATATTGCATATGCTTTAATTTCTTTAATACATTCACATGCTGAGAGACCAAATGATAAGTAAAATAATTGATATTTTCAATCTGTGAAAAGTCGACTATATAATATATTATATACATATATGATTATTGATGGCATATATGTATATTTCTTTTTTCTGAACCACCCAAGCTATACATTTCACCAACACTAAATTCAGTTAGGTTGTTCACAAACTCCTCTTCTCTATGTAACTCATATGTCTGTCTTTGAATTGAAAAACATGAGAGGATAATTTAACTTCAGAGTAAATAAAAGGCTCACTCATATTTTCAAGACATATACAATGTAATAATAGAATATTGCCGTATATTAAAATTTAAAATTATAGTGTTTCATTAATTATTTGCTAGCCAATAGTAAGTTAAGGAAGAAATGAAAATATAATTCAATTTTTTAGAGGTATTTGATGAGTCCTAGAAAGTCTAGGGAAACAAGTGTCTGATATTTGTTTCTCTTTTACTTCCTTATCATTTTAAGAAACAGCAGGTAACTTTTAAAGTCTGATTGTCTGCAAAACTCTGTGGGAGTAACATGGAAACCCAAACCCACAGGCATCTGATTGAAGATGGAACTTATATGTCAGCATTGCAAATCCAACTGAGTGTTGCCTTCAGGTCACATCTGTGTGTGTTTATTGCAGAGACATCACCTTGCAGGGATGCTGGAATCCTTTCTTGCCTGGAGGATTATCATGCACTCTCATAGTACCCTATTTATCAAATTTTTATGTTTTTCTTAACTGCTGCACCATTTCAAATATGTGAAAATTAAAAAGTACTATATGTGTAGATTTATGATATAAAATTGTATATACTTTAGATTTAACTTATGTAAAGATTAATGCTGAGAAAAAAATGTATATACTCCATAACAGATTTTTTTTCTTATGTTCACAAAAGTCATCAACATGAGATTAATGTTCTTTCTCTTGTGTTACTAGAGTTCTGGGTTAATTCTTATATTAGTATTTCAAGCAAAATAGAGTAACCGTAAATTAAATTAGGTGATGTTTACAAAGACAAAAATAAATATTTAACAATCTTGCAAATTTCTGTAACATGGAAGGAATACAACTGGTATTAATTGTGAGTGGTTATTACTCTCTTTCTCCTTAACTTTTGTTTAGTTATAATATATTTACATTTTAAAATATAAATTTTATATTTTAACTCTCTAAGAGTCACCAATAATTAGTTTATAAAATTGTTTTTTAGGTTAGGGAGCAGGGGGGGGGGTATACGGGACTTTCAGGATAGCATTTGAAATGTAAATGAAGAAAATATCTAATAAAAAATTGTTAAAAAAAGAATAAGATAAAAACTTTTAAAAAGATAGTTTTTTAATGGGTAAATATTACCAGCCATAATTGGCATGACTTCAAATGAAGTTTCTTGATTATATATTATCAGGATGTATTGTGGATACACTACACTCTACTGCTACTATAAAATTCCACATTCTCAAAGAAAAGTGTGTATATTAGTTCTTCTCCTTAAGTAATATGTTTTATAGTTTGTGAGATTTATTAGAGAACATGTCTTATGGGAGCCTTGGGGAAGTCCTGACAGTGCTGAGCCTGCCTCTGTACACAGGACTGTGTCTTAATATATTTGCCTTACAAACCTCTCCGATGACCACATTCAAGCCACCTAGTCTTTAATTCATCTGTATTCAATTTTGTAAATTCGCACTTCTATAGGTCTTCTAAACGTCTCTGCTCTCCAGATAACAGGAGCTTGTTGTTGATCCTATGTTCCTTATGCTGCAAAGTGGTATGAGAGGAACTGGTAACCTAGCCATTGTGAACCCTGGCCACTGCACACTTCGGCCTCTCAGAGGGATCTCTCATGGCCATTAATGCAACCTCTTCACGGAGCTGAAGTAGAAAGAATGGAGTTTCAATGAAATACAAAAACCATTTTTGTTTGGAAAAAGCTTCATCTAGCCATACACCATCTTGTGACACAGAATTAATACTCCTTTACCTTTGTCAAGATCTGTGATGTGGATGTTGGTACAGAAGACACCTCAAGCAATGCATTGCCTACTATGACTTGTTCTTCAGTGCAGGTAACACCAGGTAACTGCATAATCATGATGACATGCTAAAGCATGGTTTTCTGGGATGTCTTTTTTTTTTTTTTTTTTTTTATGAATTTCTCATTTCCACTGTCCTCCCTTTTACTTTTCTTAATTAAAAAAACCCTTTCCTTTGGTCTCATCTAAAATATTTCTTCTCTGATGCTTGTGTCATAGCTTTTAATGTTTGTCAGTTTCATTATAAGATTCTGTATTATTATTTTCACACCATTAATCTGAGCAATGCATGGCAGTCAAGACTGATTCCATTCTGACTATTGTTGCTCCCTAGAAAGAAGGTATCTTGACATAATTGCAGAACAAATTAATTTATTCACAGATGTTGTAAAATGTCATATGTATATGCAAGAATGGTCCAGAAAACATTTGTCACTAATTTGTTTAATCACATGCTTGAATATATTCAGGTTTGTTTGCTTTTATTTACATATAATTTCTTTCCAATCAGGACTGATTTTTTCTAAAAACTCTTATATGAAATGTATGTTTAAAATATACCTTTAATTTGTATCAATTCAACTTGTTAACATATTAATTGCACACATAAAAGGTCTTATAGAATTTTTATATGCATTTATTATATTTTTCACCCATTACTCTCCTATTATTTCTCCCTGCTTATTATTATTATTTCCTGCTTATTCTTATTATTTCTCTTATTATTTCTCCTTGTTGGTAACTTTCTTCTTCCTAATTATTCCCAATTTTACTATATTCCAGCTTTCTTTAGCCACAGCAATTGTTATCAGGAAAAACCATTGATAACCAATGCTGATTAGGTTTCACAGGGAAAGGAATCTTATAAACAGGATTGGTGGCTATATAAACTGGTGCAGTCGCTATGGATGTTCTTCAGGTTAGCAAAAACAGAGTCATTGCATGATCCATCCATTCTGCTCCGAGGTATCCACTTGAATGTCTATAAGTATATATACCACATGGCCACATGCATTTCCATGTGGCAATCTTCACAAGAGTTGAGTTGTGGAATTGACCTACTTACCTGTCAACAGAAAACTGGATAGAGAAAACTACATACTACACAGTATATATGCAATGAACTTTTATTCTGACATGAGGAAGAAGTAATTTCTGTCATTTGCAGGGAAATTGATAAAAATGGGGTTATCTGGTGAAATAAGCCAAAATCAAAAGTGAAATATTATAATATTTCTCAAATATAGAATACAAGTTTCAGTAAAAAAAATCTTTTAAAAAATTCTTTAAAAAAATTTAAAAATCTAGAAACTGCCCCTCCTGGGGATCCATCCCATAAACAACCACCAAACCCAGACACTATTGCAGATGCCAACAAGAGGTTGCTGTCAGAAGCCTGAAAAAGCTCTCTCCTGAGAGGCTGTGTCAATGCCTGACAAATACAGAGGTGGATGCTCACAGCTATCCATTGGACAGATGACAGGGTCCCCAATGAATGAGCTAGAGAAAGTACCCAAGGAGCTGAAGGGGTTTGCTGCCACATAGGAGGAACAGCAATATGAACTAATCAGGACTCTCAAAGCTCTCTGGGACTAAACTACCAATCAAAGAAAACACATGGTGGGACTCCTGGCTCTAGCTGCATAAGTAGCAGAGGATGGCCTGGTTGGTCATCAATGGAAGGATGGAAGGAGAGGCCCTTGATCCTGTGAAGATTTTTTTGCCACAGTGTAGGGGTATGCCAGGGCCAGGAAGCAGAAGTTGGGTGGGTGGGGGAGGGGGAGGAAGGGGATAGGGGATTTTTGGAGGGGAAACTAGAAAAGGGGATAATATTTGTATTGTAAATAAAGAAAATATCTAATAAAAATAAATTAAAAATAATAAAAAATAAAAGATAAAAACATTTTAAATAGGAAATTAAATTATATATATAGTATGATGTCTAAAGTTAAATAAATTTCTTCAGATTGTTATCATTTCTTCTAGATAAAATCATTGAAATCTAACTATTTGAAATATGATATTCTTATTTTTAGTCACTCTAATACCTAATTGTTCTTCAGATCTTTGTGTTTATATCTATACCTTGTTACCTTTCTTTAGCCCTCACACAACATGGTCTCCTCACCTATATTATTTTCAATTTCCATAGCTCAGCCTTTCTTTAAAGATTTTACTTATTTAGTATATATGATGAGTACACTGTAGCTGTCTTCAGACACACTAAAAGAGAGTATTAGATCCCATTACAGATGATTATGAGACAACATGTGGAAATTGAACTCAGGACCTCTGGAAGATCAGTTAGTGCTCTTAACCTCTGAGCCATCTCTCCAGTCCCTAGGTTAGCCCTTTCACGCTTAACATATGCCTGAGATTACATGGCCTTTTATGTCTTCCTGTGTTCTTTCACTGGTGGATTTCTTAAGAGCTATGTATTATAGGCCAAAATATAGACTCGTTTTTAACATGGAAGAAGGTACCATATTATTAACTCCACAGATACTGCTTTGTTTTTTACCATTTGTTAGGCATTCAAGGAAAGAACAATGATAGCTTTAATAACCATAAACACATAAACACAAAGAATAATTAGTGGTTTAGTGTTTTGAAAACATGTTGACATCATATTTTAAAGAAGAAGGAAGGAAAATGTTGGCAAGTGATGTGTTCTGTAGTGACTTTAGTTGGGTTACAAGTATTCATCCTTGTAAACACGGAGATGCCTCAAGATTTTCTTGCCTTATGCCTCTTAAAATTATGTCCTCTGAGGCATTATCATTTACTTCTATAAGCATTGTTCTTGATAAAATATACTCAGTTATTAAACACAAGTGGGTTTTTGAGTAAGTAATAAATATTTAAATTAAATAAATGTATAACACAAATATATAAAGATACACAAGGTTCATTACTAATGTAAATTTTAACAACTCAGAAAATCCTTATGAGTGGTTTCAGGTATTTATTAATACCTTATATTACAAATATATTTTATATAAACTAATAATATAATGCCCATTAGTAGAAATTGACTTATAAATGAGGAATCTGAGACTCAAGAGTAGCAGTTAACTTGTTCGGAGTATATAGAAAGGACAGAAGTAAAAATTTTAATTCCAGTTCTATTTGAATGCAAAGCCTGAGTTCTTTTCTCCAGTATTGCCACCATCATTTAAGGTCACTTTTCAAATGCAATTGCAAGAAAATATGTGGTGTGACACTCGTTTTGTTGTTCCACGATTGGCAGGACTTATCATACGTAGGATTGCAGGTTGTGCCGCTGCAGCTAGCTGGGATTCAGGCCAAACAGTAGTTTACTATCCATGCATCCCTAAGGAAATTACTTAATAACTCACTAGCTCAATTTTCTCGGTAAAGTGGAACTAGAAAGAGATGGAACCTATTTCAAATGGGTCTGAGAGGATTAAGACACTTTATATTACTTAGAAGAGTACTTGACATATAATGACATCTAAAATGGAAATCAACATTGTCATATGATCATTGGTAAAAAGATGTAGTTTATCAAAAATGTTGGTCATTAAATCATCTTTACAAAGTCATCAATATAATGTTAAGGATATAACTTACATTCTACATGTAAATATAAAAGGAGCACTTTTCACTGAGTAAGCCTATATTGACAGAAATATACCTGCTCATACATATTACTAGCACAAAGACAAATTCACACTGTTATATATAAAAAGTAAATATTGTATCTATATCGGTGTTAGTAAATGTTACCTTGTTTGTTAGTGGATATTCTGGTTTTGACTATCAAAAATGAAGGTAGAAAAATCTAATTTTTAATGAAAATATTTCTACAATTTTCAGCTTTTGTTATAAACATAGCAGAAACTTTTAGAGTAAGGGTTTATAGAATTATCTACATATTTCGTTCATTTGAAAGTAGATTAGCTTGACATTTCAAATGTTACTGTATTTTCCACGGAATAATTTAAGTTTAGCTTTTAATACCTACCCCCCTGCAACTTATCTGAGTATTAATTCTGTCTTAGCATAGTGTTCAGGAATTAAACATTATAAGAACTCTCTGGGTAGCTATTTTAATTTTTACAAATAGTGTCAGTGATGAAAATGCATTTGAGTGTCAGTCCTGAAATTTAATCATGTCACATTTAAACACTCAAGAGGGAAATGTATATGGTTGTTGTGAAAAGAAAAAAAACTCAGCAAATGAAAACAAGTCTAGTTATTTTTAGATTAGTTAACTAATATGTTCTCTGTTTCCATTGCATTATCCTGATTTAAATATCACATCCAGTTAAACATGCATGACAAAACCAATTTGTTCTCATAAGGATGGGTTTGTCATTGCGGAACCTTGTCATTTTTCTCCTGGCTGTTTATGAAAACATCATTTTGGGCTCCTGAGCATGTCATTGAAAATAACCAAGAGAATCTACACAAAGACTTTAATTGGAGGAATTTTTGTTATATGTAGTAAATATTAGAGGAACACCTAAATAATATTCATGTCAATCAAAGGTAATTTCAGTAGAAATAAACAACACTAAACTTTAATCAACTGTTATACTCAATAAACAGAAAAAAAATACACATTAAAGCATGAAACATTTGTGTTGCCCAAAAATCTAACTTGAAATTATTTATTTTGCTGTAGCCTATCTATAAGTATAGGTAATAAACAACTGCTAATAATACATTGGAAATTATTATTAGACAGTTTTAACACCTGATAGGCATTTTTGTGTCTATGTGGAATTTTGCTTTTTAGTGTATGTGTTGGGAGGGAGGGTGGTGATAAGAAGGATGTAGCCATATAACCCTGACATATCTGGAATTTACTGTGTAGATTAAATACCCTTGAATTTTTCAGGAACTTTATGTCTTTATGTTCTACATTTTAGATTTAAAAGCATGATCCATCATGCATAGCAAGTAACTCATCCTCGATCTTTGAAATAATTATAATTTTACTCAAACTTAAAAAAGAGTTCTTTGCAGGATGACAACCTCATTTTTGTGCATCATATCATGGAAATTAAGATTAAGTAAAAACTTATTTCTAATTAAGCAAACATGCATTACAGATACACTAAATGAGCCATAATTTATGATAAATAATTAATATGTTTATTTTATATTTATTAATTGTGCTTAAATATCTTGATTTTGTTTTACTAAAATGAATAAATATTTTTACATTTTAAATGTGCTATGTCACTAATGATTTAAATGCTTCATTTAATTGTATTGACACATCTTCTGCAAGATAAAGTCTATGAAGGAAAGTTCTATTAAAAAATTAGGGAAAATCAGAGAAAGTTTACGATGTAACATGGGCTTCTTTGTTGTCATTTCTGTTTGTTTGATTTTTTTTAAAATTAGGCTTTGCAAACAGTCTAAGCAATAGGAAACATTACTATTTCTTCAATGCTGATGATCAAACCAAGACTCCCCATGTAGAAGGCAGATTCTGTACCATTCAATTGTATCCTTGGTACTTAAAATCATTGAATTTATGGGTTCAAAGCTAGGTTGTAGTAGTAGATGCTTAATCACAGCATTCAAATATGCCTGCTAAGTTATTTGAAATGAACGGTAAGTAAATGATGTAAAACAATCAAGACATTCCTCTACAGACATAGCTGAACAGCAGACCCAAGTTCCCACTTATCTTTCTTATTTCAACTTGTTTATATAAATCCACTGCAGGACCAAGTGAGGAAATGTGCAGTTGTACTGCACATACATTCACAGGAATCTTGTGTATAGAGAGAACGACCAGTTTAAAGGAACCTAAATTGCTGTGAAACCAGAGGCCTGGATCCTGCCACTTTCATTGTGACAACTGGGGACAACCATATCAAATATCAGCCTCAGTTTCTGTATCTGAATATCAATCTGCATCTTTGCTATGCATTTGCATTTAGTTATTCTGTTACATAGATGGCATAATATGTGTAAAATCAGTATTTATAAAGTTTCCTTAATGGCCAGCAATTATGAAAGGCTGCCATTAGTGTTACTATTAACACTGCTTAACTCAGAACCTAGCCCATTGAGTATAGTCCTGTGACTCTTCTTTCCACTTTTAATTAAAAAAAAAACTGTTGCAGAATATTTTCTTCCTCCTTATTAGCATTTTGAATACATGGTCATCCTACCATTATACCCATCATCTCAGAACTCTACTGCCATAGTTCCCAAGAAGCCAGAGTTTGCTTGTGTAGGTGCCAGCAAAGCTATATTCTGTTTTATCTTCACATGTTAATTGTGATTCAAACTATTTGATCCCATTAGCTACTCAATCCAAACTGTCTCCTTTTATTGGCATAAAGTGATATGCATACTGAACCATGAAAAGAGACCAGTAAAAGATAAGCCTGGATGTGATCTGCTTCTAGAGTGTAAGTATTACATTTTCATGTCTGTGCACTGAATAATACCTCCAGGGAATATGCATAACAGTAAGAACACATATGCAGTGACCCACTACAATCAATCATGCATTCTCAAAGTAGATGATAATAACTTGGATCCATACTCTGTTATAAATGCAGACTTCAAATTAGCGTCTGGTGTGTATACACATTTTTTACATAATATCACTTACTATATTGACAATTTCGTCCCATAAATTCTCCTGGGCATTCACAAGAGTAGTTAGCAACAAGGTCGGTACATATTCCGCCATTTCTGCAAGGCTCAGCTTCACATTCATTTATATCTGATGAAAAAAAAAAAAAGAAGAAAAGAAGATTGTTGATACAAATAAGCAGATGTTAGAAAATACAGGTATCTTAAATAGAATGTCTGAAGAGTGCTATTCCTTTGCGTTTATGTGCACACATTTCAAAAGCACAAATGCTCCATAAGCCAACAATTTATTTTTAAAAACAAATTATATGAATTTCAAATAGAAATGAGAATCCATATATATATATATAAGACCAACAGACCCAAACCATTCCTCATTCTGAAAATTAATATGAGTACTTTGGGGAAATATTTGGTGCATTCTTAGAATTAAATCAAACAAATTAACCCTGATGGAGAGATAAATTGGCTTCCCTTAAAAGATCTCAAATCTATACTGTAGCAGTAACTGCCAATTAGCACTGTCTCATTTCATCTTAATTCATTAAAATTCCAACTGACAGAAAGGTTTTAGTTTCTAAATAGGTTGCCTTTGATGAGAAGCAAATTAGAGTTAATAGCTAAAGCTCATTACATGTAAAATATAATAAATGTAAATGATGATCATTTTCTAATCTCATTCATGAGTTTCTAAAGTTAGGGTGACTAGAGGGAAATACCTTTGCTCTGCCATCATTACACATGATGAAAAACCATGCAAAACGGAAGCCATTTGGTGAATTATGTTCATCTCCATGCTAATTTTGGACAACAGAGAACATTATTGTAAATTTTAAAGATTTATTTTATTTTTTCTTCATGTGTATTTGGGTGTGTTCATGTGTGCATGCATATGCATACATGTGTGGATAGTACAAATGACAGTTACCAGACAGTATTGGATTTCCTGGACTTACAGGCAGTTGTGAGCCTGCTGATGTGGGTGCTGAGAAGAGTGTCACATTCTTTGAAAGAACAACAAACACTTTGAATCGCTGAAACTACTCTTCATCATAATGTATGTTTGGAATCATGTGAAATTCTAAGCTTTTGGTCCTATCACAATTTCAAATTATTTTAATGTGATTAAAATGACTATACCATTCATTGTATTAAAAATCCATCCTATGACATGTTTTTCTCTGTATCATATATACTGAAATTTCTCCTAAATATAATATAATCAATAGCTAATAAATTAAAGTTTGATTTCTAAAACAGAATCATTTGTTTTTATGGAATAAGATATAAATATTGACATTTTTATTTACAGAAATATAAAATATACTGACTACTTATGTCGGAAGAAGACCAAATTAAAAAATGTAATCTGATTTTGGATTTGAAGGGACAGTTTCATCAATACAAATGAGGACAAGATATATATGATAGCTTCTAGCAGGAGAAATAAAATTGTACTCATGCACACAAGCCTTCGATATTTGGAGGTAGTAAGGGCATCCCGAGTCTAATGAAACAAGGAAGGGAACAGATTACAAGGACCACTTGATGCTATCTGACCTAACTCAATCTTTTTTTTTTTCCATTTTTTATTAGGTATTTAGCTTATTTACATTTCCAATGCTATACCAAAAGTCCCCCATACCCACCCACCCCCAATCCCCTACCCACCCACTCTCCCTTTTTGGCCCTGGCGTTCCCCTGTACTGGGGCATATAAAGTTTGCAAGTCCAATGGGCCTCTCTTTCCAGTGATGGCCGACTAGGCCATCTTTTGATACATATGCAGCTAGAGTCAAGAGCTCCGGGGTACTGGTTAGTTCATAATGTTGTTCCACCTATAGGGTTGCAGATCCCTTTAGCTCCTTGGGTTCTTTCTCTAGCTCCTCCATTGGGAGCCCTGTGATCCATCCATTAGCTGACTGTGAGCATCCACTTCTGTGTTTGCTAGGCCCCGGCATAGTCTCACAAGAGACAGCTACATCTGGGTCCTTTCAATAAAATCTTGCTAGTGTATGCAATGGTGTCAGCGTTTGGAAGCTGATTATGGGGTGGATCCCTGGATATGGCAGTCTCTAGATGGTCCATCCTTTCATCTCAGCTCCAAACTTTGTCTCTGTAACTCCTTCCATGGGTGTTTTGTTCCCACTTCTAAGGAGGGGCATAGTGTCCACACTTCAGTCTTCATTTTTCTTGAGTTTCATGTGTTTAGGAAATTGTATCTTATATCTTGGGTATCCTAGGTTTTGGGCTAATATCCACTTACTTTTAAACCTTTCAAATATAGGTACCTCAGTGACCATTGATAACTATTAACAAAACAACTTATAATTAAAGCTATCTGATTCTTCAAAAGCCAGTCAAAACTTTTATTCAGAGCTTAAAGTGAGATAAGAAAAAGTAGAGTTGAACAGGGTGAACTTGAAGTTTTATAGACATATTCCAACTATGGCAACAAAGGATCTTCTTATCACTTAACTATACAGCTGGCTTTTTAAACATATATGTTAAATCTAAATTCATAAAAATATGTAAATGAATTATATACTTAATACAATAGAAAATTTAGCAAATCATTGCATGTATTCTTATCTAGTAATATGCAGGATTAAAGAGCAGACAGCAATTACACAGAAACACTTATGTGTTAGTGTAATGTAGCTCTTTCATTGATGAAGGCTATTTACACTGTGATTAACACTGCAAGCAGTCTAAATGAAAACTGACCTCAATTTGTGCAAATCATGTTTAATTAAAGACTAGATAGAAATGTTCATGGGATACAATGTAGTGAAATTAAAATTAAATCTGTATAATAGATTAGTTTTTGTCACAGATCAAGTCATTACCATTTTCAGAAAAAAATGTCCACATCTATTTTCAATATAGTGAAATGGAGATTTTTTTTGTATCTAAGAAGTACTTGACACTGTAGTCTTTTCCTTTTTGTAAATAAAAATTCCCATACTGAATGAAATTTACAGTTTATATATAATAAAAGGGCTGTGCTTCTGCTACTACCATGTAGGAATATGTAGTGATTTCATAATGTATTCCCAATGAAAGCAGAAAGCTGACATTCGCACACAACTTTGCTATTTCCCATGTTGTGTGCTTGGTGCCCAGTGGCCATGCTGCACATAAAGTTCCAGAGAAATCTCATGACCCACCTTTGTTTTACTCATGGCCACTTTTCTTTTTATATTTTGTTTTGTTTTTTACTTTACTTTTTGGTGAGGAAAAAGTAAAGGAAATAAAGTAGGGAAGCTATGAGAAGATAAGTGAGTTTCTTCCGTGAAATAAAATAAGAATTTCTGAGTCTAGTATTTGACTATCTCATGGGTTCGTTCTCCTTATCTGGATAATATTAAGACATTTTTCTATTGTGTTGCATTTATTTCCTGCAGCTCTGTAAATGCTGGTAGCATTGATGGTTAATCCTGGTTGTCCACTGGATTGAATTTGTAATCCATAGTAAGGGTATTTTCTGAAGAGATGTGCTGAAGGGGAACTGTGTCCCCTCAGGGCAGTGCTTTTCCAATGGCTGTCCATATAGAAAGAGGTCAGCCTAGATGAAATGCCCTACAGTGGGGAGACGGAACTTATAGAGCCCACCTCCAACAAAAGGACAGGGCATCAAGTGAGGGATGGGGTTGCTATCCCACAGTCACACCTATGACCCATACGTTTTCCTGTCTCAAAGAACTGCAGGGATGGAAATGGAGAAGAACCTGAGGAAAAGAAGATCCAGTGACAGGCCCAAAGTGGGATCCCGCTGAAGAGGAGGCCCCAAGGACTAACACTATTACTGAGGCTATGGAGTACTCATGATTGTCCTCCAAAAGACCCAACAAGCAGCCAGAAGAGTCAGATGAAGATATTTGCACCCAACCAATGAACAGAAGATACTGACCCCCTTGCTTGAATTAGGAAAAAGCTGGAATAAGCTGAGGAAGGCAACCCTGTAGTAGGATCAGTAGTCTCAATTAATCTGGACCCTGAGATCTCTCAAACACTGGATCACTAAGCAGACAATATACACTAGCTGATATGAGACCCCCAACACCAGAGGACAGCTGGATCTGGGTTCAGTCAGAGAAGATGCACCTAACCCTCAAGAGGAGGAAGGCCCCAGGGAGTTTACAGGTCTCCTGGGGTGAGTGTGGGTGGGACATTTTTGTGGCAATGGTGGGGTGGGGAGAAGGTATGGGATGTGGAACAGTCAGACGGTGGACCAGGAGGGTGATAAAATCTGGAGTGTTAAAAAAAAAAAAAAAGAAAAGAAAAAAGATAAATAAATAAATAAATAAATAAATAAATAAATAAATAAATACATGGAAGACAACAAGCATGTATCTCTCAATTAAAAAAAAAAAAAGAAAAAAGAAAGAGATTCTAGGGAAAAGAGGCTGTTATTTTGACTGCCTGTTTTTGATCCTTGTTAGAGAATGCATTCACCCTGCTCCTTGCTACTGAAATCCTTCTCTGACAACACCTAGTTTCTTTTGCCTTCTGACATAAATACAAAACCTACAACTCTCTAGAAAGCCTCCCTTCATCACTAAATTGAACCCCATCCAATCCTGTGGATGCAGAAGCAGCTACTGGGTTTACAGACATTCCAGAGTGAAGAAGGCCATTGTTGGACCTAAACATTGAGGCAGGAGCTGATGCAGAGGCCACGGAAGAGTGATACTTAGTGCCTTGTTTTTCATGTCTTGCTCAGTCTGCTTTCTTAGAACCCAGGGCCACCATCTCAAGGGTGGTCCCACCCACAGTGGGCTGTACCCTACCCCATCAATCACTTATTATAAAAATGTCCTACAACCCAATCTTATGGAAACTTTTTCTCAATTGAGATTACCTAAAACTGGCCAGGTACATACAGTAACCAACCTGTGTGTGTGTGTGTGTGTGTGTGTGTGTGTGTGTGTGTGTGCACGTATTTAGCTATCTGTGACAGAGAGACAGAGGGCAGAGGAAGATTGTGTCTACCCAAGCACAGTTTAGGAATTCATTAGTGAAAGCTCTGCTAATAACTAGCAATTTATTCAGATATTTATGTCTTAATTATTTTTGTACTGCTCCGATAAGATTTCTTGACAAAGACAAGTCATAGAAGGGTGAGTTTACTGTAGTATTATAGTTTAGGGTGACCATGGTACAGAACATGATGGCAGGGAGGCAGGCAGTAACAGCATATGAGAGTATATTTTGATCTACAAGTAAGATGCAGAGTGTGCTAACTATGGGTGGCCTGGGTTTTGAAACCTCAAATCCTATCCCCAGTGACCCTTTTTCAGTAGTACTATACCTCCTAGTCTTCCAAAACATGTCAAACAAGTTGGGAGTAAGTATTCAAATAGCCTATTTGGGGGGTTGTTAATAATTCAAACCACCATATTGAGTCCCTATGAATTGTAAGTCCTTAGGCCACTGTCTATATCAAAATGCAAAATGCATTTAGTTTTATTTCAAGTCCACAAATTTCCATAAGCTTCACAGTTACAACACAACACACTTGAAAAGTTCAAAGTCTAAGTCTCTTCTGAGACTCAAAATAATCTCATAATTGTAATTACCTGTACAGTCAAAATAAAACTACATAGTTTCAACACAGTGGCAAAGAATATACATTCTGATTCCAAAAGGAAGGACTTGGGGGAATAGTGAGGAAATACTGGACCTAAAACAGAGTAAGTCCTAGCAAGACAACATCCAAATCCTATTGCTCTATGTCTAATGTCACAGAGCTTAGATAGTTCTATCCTTCCAGCTTTGCTGACTGCCACACATTTTTCTTACAGGCTTGTTCCAGTCCTTGTCTGCAGCTCTCCTTAGCAAATTTCCCACAGCTCTGAAACCTCTAACATCTCATGGTTTTTACCACAACCTATACTTCATGTTTACAGCTACATGCAATGGCCTCTTAGGGCCCTCATGAAGGGATTCTCCTGTCACCCAACTCTTATCAACAGCTCTTTTAACAGAGGTGAACTGTTGTATAACACCCCTACTCTTATATACTTCCTAACTCTAAGGCAAGAAACAGGGCAATCATTGCCATGTTTGACTGCCTTTTTGAGGTGGAACCTGGCCCCTTCTTTGAATTATATTTGCATAAGCATTGATTAGTTGTTTTTAGGAGCAGAAAATTCCTCAGATGTTTTTGTTTTTACATCCTACAGGATTAGCTGGCTGGAGTCCTGCTCTGAAGACACCACAGCCTTTATTCCATTGCAAATCAGGTGTCTCCTTATCTCTTTTAACAGGAGACTTGGCTCCACATTAAATGCTTTGGTACTCTACCCTATACATTTTGCATTTCTCTCCACCCTGCTTAGGCTTTTGTTGTTGTTGTTGTTTGTTTTTGTTTTTTTTTTCTTTTATTGCAGACCTGCATAAGGGTGACTCCCAAAAAATCATGTGGTAGGTCAATATTAGGCAGATTTCAAATCTTTCTGAGAAAAGTAGCACCCAAAATTTCAACTTAGTCTCACTCAGAATCTTAGGACATTGGCAAAAGGATGTAATGTTATTTGTCAGATTTCACAAGTATCTAGCCCAGTCGCTACTATTGTTTCCTCTGAAACTTTTTACTGGACCTTCATATTGTTCTCGTCACTACTGCCGTCCAATCTCCTGCTAGATTCTAATACATCCTGGTATCTAGGTTGACTCATGAAGCTCTGCTCAGAGTGTTCAATCATTATCTCTAGTCTAAAGTCCCCAAATGTTTCCTATTCCTCCATAAACAGTATGATCATGTATGTCAGAGCAATGGCCCACTCTGTAACCAACTGCTTTCTTAGTTATTTTTGTATTGCTGTTATATGATACCATGGCCAAGGAAGAATAAAGAAGAGGGTTCACTGCGCTCTAACATTTTCAAGTAGTTTAGAGCTCATGATTATCCTGGCTAGGAGCTTTGTTGCAGGCAGGTAGGCAGGCAGGCAGGCAGGCCAGCATGATGTTGCAGCAGTACCTGAGAGCTTATGTTTTGTTTCACAAGCAAGAGGCAGTAAGAAATCTGGGAAAGGCCTAGGATTTTGAAGCCTAAAATCCTATCTCCCTTGCACCTCAGCCCAGTGACACAACTCCTTCAACAAGGTCATTAATGCCATACCTCATAACCCTTCCTTAATAATTCTACTAACTGGAGATGAAGTTTTCAAACGTATTAGTCTGTAAAGACCATTCTCAGGCAAACCACTGGTCAATGCTAATATTCATCCAGGGAGAGCTCCGTTTAAATACACTATTACTCTGAGAAGGCTTCAGCTGTTTCTCATGTTCTTAGCCTGCATCTTTTTCTCACATGCTTTGTATAAACGATAGCCTAAAGCTTATAGATTTTTCTTTGGAGTGACAGGATGTCAATTAACTTTTGTAAATCAAAGCTGCATTTGATAGTCTCTTATTCATGTTTTTTTTTTTTTTCAAAATCAATCTCTCTACTAATGCTTTCCTTCAGCAGAAAACATTTCGAGTGATTGGTCAAGTGGCTAAAAGTAGGAGGAAGCAGGGGAGCTGGTCTGAGATATACTACCTTAAATTCTGATTCCCAATCCAGATTTATACATCAAGGAGAGCCAGGTAAATAGAGAAGGTAGGTGGCTAATATGCAGGCAGCGTAGGGAGAAGATGAATGATGCTGGAAGTCTTTCTCAAGTAGGGCTCAGAGTCCAGATACATGTGGTCCAATTTCTAGCTTTGGGTGAGATGGCTTTGTGGGACAGGAGGGTAACAGGCTCCGCAATTCCCTTCCTAAAGTTCTCTCTGAATTCCCAATGGTCTGAATATGGGGCAGTGTGGTCCTGGTAGCCAATAGGGAAACAGGCAGGGCTGCTGACTGGAGGTCTCATTCTTGCATCAAATTCTCGCAGATATCTTCTGATAGTTTGTTTAATTTCTTAGTATTCATCCTTTCCTCTTCATGTATAAATCAAGCCCCAAAAGCTTTAAGATTATTGTTTTGAAAGATCAGATTTCTTGATTTCCTGTGTTTACATTGGAGTGTCTTTTTTTCCTTGTGATAGTGTTACTAACAGCCAATTAGTTACAAGAGCTTATTTTCAAGACCCTACCAGTATTGATCCTTCAGACCATATCTTCTCTTGTTTTCCCATTGATTATTAACTATAACACAGAAGTTTTAATGATTCTTGCCTACTAAAATAAGACATTTGATATTTTGTCTTATCTATAGCCTTTAGTTTTCAAATTTCTCTTTCAAGTTTGAATAACTATTGATGAATTCTTAGAATTCTGTTTTGCCACTCACATGCTGAATTTAATTATGTCATAATCAGAACTACCTAGAGGATTTCCCAGACTTTTCTGAAACAGTAAGATAGATTTTTAATCTTGTATGTGTTTAAGCCTTTTGATCTTGGTTTTTGGCTTATTACCCGTAATTCATCTTAAAATACCAACTTAAAATCAGTTTCTTCAATAAGAGTCAGCTATATGCCAATATTTTATAATGATATCTAGGTAAGTAACTTTTACTTGTGTAAAAATAATAATTAACACAAGCTCTGAATCGAAAATGCATTTCTTGGCCATTTTCCTTAAAACATCATATTTTGTACTCGTCTAAGCCCTGAAAACATTTAATTTATTTTGGGACTTCAAATTAGATAAAAATTCTTTTGACATTACTATTAAGGGGGTATATATCCAAATATTCTGCCAAGTTAACTTATAAACTTATTTCTATATTCAGGCATTTGGAAAGCAAGAGTGAGGTCAGTGTAATGACAATACAAGTTGAAATGACAATGTGGAAGAGGAATGGTTCACAAGGTCCCACCACCGTGCCTACTGAGACAGAGACAATCAGTCCTCACTAGGGATGAGTTCTTGCACAGATTATCGAATCACAAATGACTGGCCCTCGAAATGTGTACTTTAAATCAAAGCTAAAGGGACTCAGGGAGCTACATGTATTTTTGTAAAACAAAAATGTATTTATATGTATGCTGTTTGTATGTATATGTTTATATGTATGTATATATAGATATATTTACACATATTACAACAATAAGCAAAGAAGAAACCATGAATTTATGAGTAGGGGATATGATAGAAGTTGAAGAGCTGAGGGAAGGTTGGCATACTATAGATGTGATGAGATTGTATGAATTTCTCACAAACTGTAAAACTGTTAAATATACCACCTCCACAACCACAACCACCACCAACAAATAGGCATACCAATGTACTTGTAAAGCCCAAACTAGGTAGATGCTATAGTTAACGGAGGTCTAATTAAGAGGGCATTATTTCTCTATAAGGCAAATAGTTGGCAAAAATTTTAAGGTAGTATGAAAAAATTTCAGTCAATAGAAGACAAAAAGAATAGGAAAATCCTATGGCAAAATTTTTCACAAATGTAATCTACTTTCAAAGCTCATTCGGTCTCCATTAAGCATCATTATAATTTGTATGACATTAAATATTTATTAATCAAAAATTGTTTTTCAAAAATCTGGGAATGCTGGGGATATGTAAAAGCATCCAATATGTATTAGAAGAGAGAAACCTTTCATTGGGCTAAGTGATCCAGTTTCTCTTTTAAGTGATTTTTATTAAGGAAAAATGCAAAGTGTAAAATTATTATTGCTGCTGTTTTTAGTTTGTTTACTCTTTTTCTTTTTATGGTGGAATTGAAGTGTTGTTGATGAACCCTAAGACTTTACACATATAAGGCAAGTGCTCCACTATTGAGTAACATCTCTCTAGCCAAAGCTATCTCTTAAAAGTTTGTGCTATAAAAACATATTAAAGTTCTATACTAGGAAACCTGACTTAAGTGCCTTTGGATGGAATGAAGACAATTTTATTGTATTTTTAAAAAATCAAGTGATTCTTATAGGCAGGTAGTTTGACACACATTTCCCAGAGTCTTTGCTTATGAAGAATATTTATGCTTTAATCTATCCATCCATCCATCCATCCATACATACATACATACATACATACATACATCTGCCTACAATGGTTTCATTGCAAACTGCTAAAACTATAATGATTAATGTGTCATGGTCTCTAACTTTTATCAAGGCTCTTACATTAGAGTAGCTAGAAAAGGAAATAAATAATAAATGGTAGTGTTAAGTGGTATATCCCATAACCAAAAAAGCAGTTACTCAAATGAACTCCAAATATCGACATCTAAATCCAACTAGTAGGCTAGAGAATGGTGAACTTTCCAGGAGTCAGTGGGATCAGAAATCAAACAAACAAACAAACAAACAAACAAACATGTTTTATACTTAATATATTAATTTATAATTTACTCTAAATTATGTTCTAAAATTAGGATACCTCCTTATTTTATATTTGAGAAATCTGTAAATCTAAGTGTGACTCCTCATTATACTATGGGTCTTTGTCCCAAGTACATACAGCTTACTTCTTTTACTCTGCTGTGTTAGCAGTCACGGGGTTTGGTATATTCTAATTGTTTACAATATTGATCATTGTATTTTGTCATCTGCACATGAAAATAGTTTCCTTGCATCTCTTTCTAGTTTTAGCAGTAAACTTTCATGACAGGGAATTTCGATCTATTGTAGATTATAAAATCCCCACAACTAGCTTCTGTAGTTTACATAGTTTATCTTCATCCATTTGTTCATTCAACAAACCTACCCACTTATTAACTTACTCAAATTCCAATGAATAGCTTAAGTAAAACTAGAAGGTAATAGAGAAAGTAATCTGTAGAGCTTACTTCTACATATGTTTTATTAATGCATTATTAGAAAGCACTTTAGGGTTAATGATGACTGGTACATGTAGCACACTCTCCTCTTTAGAGATTCTTACCAGGGTTCTTTGCATTTCCATAAGTCCTTTGTATGTATTAAATCAAGCTATGAATCAGGCACTAAAGTATGTAATTAGATATTTTAGTGAATCTGGTTGGTTCCTGTTTAAGAGATTTTGTTTTCAGGATGGAGAGACTGTTCAATGGATAAGCACTTTCCAGGTAAGCATAGGAACCTGTGGTCAAATGGTCAGAATCCTTCCAGAACCAGATGGAGTTTCACAGGTCTGGAATCCCAGTTCTAGCACGTGCAGAGAAGAGGCACAT
Organism: Mus musculus; assembly: GCF_000001635.26. NCBI lineage: Eukaryota > Metazoa > Chordata > Mammalia > Rodentia > Muridae > Mus > Mus musculus. Next base: position 89,083,577 of record NC_000079.6, on the reverse strand, counting down.
AATCAGGAATTCCTAAAAGCTTGAGGACCAGCTGGCCTGGGGAATATATCTGCAAACAACAGAGAAACCCTGCCCCAAACACGATAGAGTATGAGGATTTGTAGCCAAGGTTGTCATCTGAATTCCACTGATGCTTGTTACACATGCACCTGTTCTCAGACACACGAAGGTGTACACAGACACATGGCTCACACATACACAAATACATACAACCATGGATACATCTTTTCTTTTGTTTCAAGATGTTTTTATTTTTCACATACTTTAATTTAAAAGTTACATCAATCTTCTTTTTTCTTTCCTCCCTCCAGCTCTTCGTACATCTCCTATCTCAAACCCCTGCAATACCCACTTCGCTTGATCTCAAATTGATGGCCTTTTCCTACTCAGCAGGAGTTACTACAAAGACAGTTCTGGTGACATATGTACCCTTTAGCATTATGTACAAAATGTAGATTGATTAACAAATAAACACTGGATTTCCTTTAAAGAAATGTAGGATATGGCCTAAAACGTGAAATAGATCTAACTGGTGCTAAAAGATGAATGGTGGGGCTTCACTTCAGATTTATCACATTTGTAAGGAACAAGAACGAACACAATGTTTTTGGGAAAGTCGACCACTTTAAGTTACAGGGGGATGGACCCATTTGGATTTACCTGGTGAGGTGGAGCCATTCAGGATAGCAGTGAACATGTAGATAAAGATTAGATTCTATGGCCTTATGAATCAAGTTTGAACTTTAGTCTGTAGATACTGAAGAGTTAACAGGGAATTCAAGGAACACAAGAAAGCATGCTATAGGATAAATCTCTGTTTCAGAAAGTTGATTTGTGCAATATAGAATATTATTAATTTTAAAATAAAAAATCATTCTAAAACTCAGAGATGAACGTGCTGAGTCCTTATTAATCAAATCCTTAAGATATATGCTGGTATAGATATTGCTAAAGGTGTGCATTTTTTAAAACAGTGCATCATTTACAATGCGTGAGTCGTCCATATATTCTGGTTTGCCAGATATGACAAATAAATGCAGAATGTTCGGGGAATTTGTGTAATACATTTCTTGTTTTATCAGTTTACCTGAAATGCAAACTATCTTGGAAATCTGTATTTCCTTCAATCATATGACTCTAATTGTTAACCAGAAAGTGATTTCCTCATACATTCTTATTTTTCTCCTTATAAGCATTTTAACTTTAAGTATATGGCTGTATTTCATATTTTGTACATTCAGCAGAACATTGAGAAAAACCACATACAGTAGAAAATCATTATTGATGAATTATCTTCCATAGGCTCTTGCTCAAGCTAAAAGAAGTTCATAGTCCTTAGAAGTTTCCTTTGTGTGAAGTTTAATATGTTTAGCTGGAGAGCAGCACATCAGAGGAGCATCTGACTGATAACAATGAGCACTTCATAATATTGTTGTTTCCCCATATATGTGTGTGTTTATGTACATCTTTTGTAAAAGTCACTATTATACATACTCTATAAGCAAAAGAAGAAGGGACTAAGCAGCTTTCCTAGAGTTAAAGCAGCAGTAACATTAAATGCAAATCAATGCGTTACTCTTTATTTTCATTCTCAGCACCAGACAACCACTCTCCATCCATACTTCACTTTAAGAGCCACGTTGGTCTGCCAAGAGACTGGACTAGGAAAATATCAAGTTTAATGGCACAGTGTTGTTAATAACTGAAAAACAATAGCACATTTTCTCAGGAACAAAATTTCCTGACCAAACCTCTGCATTTGAATACCTTGAATTTTCTTATTTTGTTTGCTCCTCTTATTAATCTTATTAAGGGCTTTAAATTATTTGAATATCTTGGGCTTTAAATGAATTTGCATGTCAAGTCCAAAACTGGTATCGATGTATAGCTTTTCTTTAACAAAGAATTAATTTGATTTTTGCCTTCTAACCCACGTGACATTTAGCTTTGTACTCTGATACAAAGCTTCATTTTGATTTAATTACTTCTTTTTAGATGATATAGGCATATTTCATAGTTTTGGAGTAAATGCTTTGCTATTTACCTTGAGTGATAATTGATATTATTTTAAAATATCTCTTTGAAGTAAAATGTCCATGTAGAAAAATATACAAAGCAGTAAGCTTAGTGAGTAATTGTAAAGAAAAAAACTTACACTACTGCTGAGTCCAAGCACTAGTATTCTAAGCATTTTGAAGCCTCCCTGTTATCCTTCAATCCAATGGCTTTTTATAATGTACAGTTTTACAGTGTAAATATGTATATACAAGCAGGAGCTTTCATTTTGCCTTTTAACATTACAGTTTCAAACATCAGTTATTCAGTGTGTGCATCTCCGTCTGTGGCTTCATTCCCATGGTTGTTACAGTGGGTGCAGTGATTTGCTTTCCATTGCAATCTATGGTCATTGTGAAGTATAACACCCATATTTTCCTGATATACTTATATTGGCATTGTGTTGTTGCATATAAAAAGATCAGAATGCCTGCCAGTAGCTGTGTCTTAATGCACAAATATAGTGTATGAGTTCTGGATATGTCTAGGAGTGAAATGACTGGGTTATTTCTATATACACATTTAATTTTAATTGATAATGCCAGATAATTTTTGCAAAGTGGTGACACGAACCACACTGGTCTCAGCAATGTAGTTCATAGTATTTTTGAAGAGAGGAACTATATGAAACTGACAAGTGACTGCTTTTTCACGTACAAGTTATGAGTAGAAAGATTTAATGCCAATATACCCTTTAAAGTTTCACTAAGAGGATCTTTTGACGTGAATAAATTCAAACTTTCATCTTACTAAGTTAAATTACATTTTCTTGTTCAATAGTCTTTAATTTTTTAATACCAGTAACTTTATACTACAAACGTTTAAACATTCTTTTGTAAACAATGTTCACTTAAACATCAGGCTCTAATACTCATTTGTAGTTCATGTGTATATAGAATAAATTGATCTAATCTTTTAATTACTTTCTTTAAATAATTTCTACAATTGGACGCTCAACTGCAGGTATATAAAGACTCAGTAATGGAATGTGATTAGGTCCTTGTGTTAAATTCTGATATCTTCTAAATGTTAGTATGATTAGATAAAAACAATGGTCCAAAATGAGAAATTAGACACAACTTTTAGAGTGTCTGAAGGTTAGCTATGGTAACTGATGGCAAGCAAGTTTATAACTTATAATCTTTCAGAGCTCAGGAAGAATTATCCCTGTTTTTTCAATAAGAATTTTAAAAATACAAAATTTTATAGAAAATTTCATTTTGTCCCTGTAAGAAAGGTAGGCACAACTATGACAAGGTTTATATATACAGAAACTTCTTTGGCATCATTCTTAGAGTAAAGAAATGGGTGGGATTTTTATCAATTTTTGGATGAGTAGCTCTTCCTTTGAATTATTTGAAAGACAGTAGTTGATCCAAAAGAACACAGCAAATGGAAGTGGAACCGTACAGGAGTAAAGAAATATCATATATTTTTCATATATTGTAACATTTACATTTATTAATTTGTACATCAACCTTCTATAAACCTAGCATTTAAATCAGTGTAATATCAAGCAGGTGGACTTAACATTCACAAGTATAGAAGACACCACAAACTCTAAGTAGTTTCAGTTTCCCTCAAAGGGAACAGTGTGGCTGGAGTTCATTCATTATAGAATCTTGTCTCCATAAGTACAGGATGTTTTGGGTATTCTTGGCAGAAATCCATTAAGAAATATCTGCCAATTAAGTCCACTTTGGAAACATCTCTTTCAATCTAACTATTCACTGTTTATTGCTTTAAAAGTTAGCCATTATTTTTGGGATTTGTATTTTAAACCTTATTTGTTATTCCATGCTGCTGATAATTTGATATATATGATATATATATATTTCATAATAATGGTGGAAATGATTCAGAATCTTGTTTTTGGTTCTGACTTTATTAATAGGGACCAGGATGTTATTCTGCCTGAAAAAGCAATGTATAGCTAGATGTATTCCACCACTCTCAGGTCACTGTCTTGAGAAGAATCCCACAGGACAGCATGATTTGACAGAATATAGACAGAGCCAGAAACTTTCTACAGAAAAGAAACAAATTCTGAATGTAAACTCCTAAAGTTGTATGGAAAGCAATATGAATATTCCTGAGAAAACTATAATTAGAACTACTAAATGATCTATCAATTTCAGTCACACACACACACACACACACACACACACACACACACACACACACACACATATATATATATATCACAGAAGGAAGCAATGTCTCCACATGAAAAAAGACATCTTCATGTTCATAATCATTGGAATGTTGTTTTAAAATCCAAGACATGGAAGTTGCAAATAAGTACCAACTTGTGAGTACAGAAGATCCTTACAATAGAGTACCATTCAGCTCCAGAAGTGGATGAATCCTTCTGTTTATGAGAACATGAATGGAACTGGAAATATCCATGCTAAGCAAAACATTCCAGACACAGAAAAGCAAGGGCCCTTTGGACTGAATATCTGAATTGATCTCATTTATCAAAAAATTTAAACAAAATCAAGAAGGACCAAAGTATTTCTGAGAAAAGAAATCATGTACGACAAATGAGGTCAAGTGGATACAGAAAACAAAAAGAACAGAATATTCAACAATGTGGGACATATTTAAATGTGAATCAAATGTAATAGATATGCAAAACCAGAAAAATTCCTTTGCTAGAATAACAAATAATGACTTGAAAGCAATGTATAGAAGGTTATAACACCTTCTATACATTGAGTGTGGCAGGTAGAGACAAGGTAACTAGAGAAAGGCACTGGATTTCTAGACATGAAAACTACAATGAAATAAGTAAATAATAAACTAGTCAGAACTAATAGTGGATTAGATATTGCCCACATATGCCATATTTGCTAAAGATTATTGAATATAAAAGGTATACTAACAGACAATACACATAATAAACACAAACAGACCTAACACCCTGCGCATCAGTGACTTGAGGACCATGCACATTGGATTCTGAGTTCTTGCAAAGAAAAAGCAGGAAACCTTTGTACTAAACCTTTATAATACATGTGCAGATGTAAAGAGCTTAACAGATCCTAAACATGAAGAATTACACAAACACAGACTATGATGACAAATGAGGTAGTCTCATGAACAGCCAAGACTTTTCTGTACATTTGGTTTGGGTATCTACTTGCCTCTAAAAGAAAGTAGGGTCATTCTCACCCCACTATAGACTCACTTGAAATAGACTATAGATCCAGAAATAAAAGCTACAACTATTTCTAAAACCTGGAATACATATTAAAGAAACCATATTTATGCTCAGTTTAGGTGAATATTTTAAATGCAACACCAAAATTATTAATCACAGTACACTGATTAAACTCGGCATTATGGAAAATGTAAATAACCCAAAGTCAAATTTAAGTGAATCAAAAACCAAGCCTCAAACTGGCAGAATACATTTGCAAGTCAAGATTCTAGGACAGCATTTATATTTACAATATGTAAAGACTTATTATAATATTTTATTAAGAAACAAGTAGCTCCATAAAATGATCAAAATATTCATGAAAACATGAATTTTACATTGGCAGAAAAATGTATGAAAGGTATTAAACACCTTTGTAATAAAAATTACAAAGTTAAACTAACATTAGATGAAATGTCCTTAAACATGTGTTACAATGGCTAAAAATTAAGACACTGGCTTTAGTGAGTCTTGTTGAAGAATGCAGACGTATTGAATTCATATACAATTGTTTATATATAATGTAATGCAATCACTCTGAAAAACAACTTGACAGCTCCTCATGGAAATACATTGTATTTGCAGTACTCTGTAGGCATTTACCCCTACATATTTGCCCAGTGCTGATGAAAACATCTCAATGTTGATACTTTTTAAGCATCTTTATTTAAAATAATCCCAAATTTGGTGTACATCATGTACTCATGTGTATTTTTTAAATGGTTGTAGATTCATACCATTCATCACTGTTCACCAGTAAAATGAAATTTTGATACAAGCAATAGCAGGGAGACATCTCAAAGGAATTAGTCTCAATAAAGAAACCAAACCGAAAGTACCTGCTATATGATTCTATTTTTAGACTTGTAGAAAATGATTTAATCTGTTTTGGCAGAAAGTGCAGAGGTTGAGACGAACTTACAGGCACAATAAGTGGCTGAGTAAGTATAGGAGGACTAAGGGGAATGTTCACTATATCATTAAGGGTACTGGCTTCACAGGTGCCCACATGTGTGAGAATTGAACATACCACAAGATCTTAAAATATCTCATTCCGTGTCAGTTAGCTAATCCTCAAGAAAATTGCAGAAACAGTGACCATGCTGTCTATTTATCGGCCATGAAAAAGAAAGCGATACAAACGCATACACACATGCAGAAATCCACAACCACATTTCTTTTATCACCAGTTAGCCCATAAAGTTGATGAAGAAACTCAAGCATTCTCAAATTTATAAGAGACATAGTTTCCTTTCCAATACATTTTGCCTCAAAACAAGGACTGTGCAGCTCAGATGAGATGAGGCAGGCCCTCCTAGGAACATTGAGTAGTATAATCAAACTCACTAATGAAGGGAGCTATATTCATAAAAGTGAGCAAAGGTCTAATTTTTGAGGTAATTCATGTGCTACTCTACAATTATTTCTGTCCTTCAAGAGAGGCTTTCCAGGAAGCTCTAAATGAAGATGAAAGCCAAGGGAACTGGGAGAGTTTTCTTTTGCTCTCAGATTTTTGTTTTCGGACTGAATCTACTTCTGATACATTGACTTTCAGAAAGCTGAAACACCTTAGAAGTTAAGTGGGGTTACTGATGCTTTTCCTAATAATTCTTAATACCAGTTGATTTCTGGTAAATTCATTATGTGTTTTTATGAGCAAGCCATCTGTATTTCTGTGATCTATTTAAGACATAATTTTCATGTGAGAAACATGAAATACTTTTCTCTAGGTCTATGAACCTTTTAAAATTGCAAGTGCATATTAGGAGGTTTATTATTTCTTTTCATATATATTAAGATGGAAATCTCATACCCAGTAATTACTTACCATGTAATTTCACATTGGAAGTGTAAGCCTCAGGGACATCATTTGCATCATATCCATTGAACCTGATTAAAATAATTAGCTATTTCCATAACAAGTGCTTTGACAAATGGGCCTCCTTCTGCTATACCGGAAGGGCTCCAACTAGAAACTGTGTTTCAGTAATATTCCAGTATAGATTCATGAAAAATTTTAGATTTCTTTAATAAAATTCAATGATTCATGAATTATATTAAATATCAGTAAACAGTAGTATATGTGTAGCTCTACCCACTTAATGTGCTTGTTTAATGTGGTCCTGACTTTAACTATTTGAGTTTAGGTGGCATCTTTCACACACTCATTAAGAATCCGTTGGTTGTGCTTCAGGGGATGAAAGAGGGATTATGGGTCTCGCTTAAATGTACTGGAGGATTATATTTAAAAGTATTGCTAATATTTTTCGAAACTAGAATATTTTCAAAAGTGATACAATACTTAAAATATTTTAATTGACATGAAGAAGTAGGGAAAAACCAAGAGTTTTTGCTTATTATGCTTTGCTGAAATAAAAATATACTTATGAAATTTGAAAATTAACCAGTTTTATCACCAAACTATGGTCTCTGTTATATACAGATAAAGTTTGAAATATCTGATGTTATTTTGTATATATTTATTTATTTAGCTCACAAAGGTTACTTTTTTCTGTTTGAAATTAATAATCTATCAGTAGTCAAGTGCGTTTTCTCCCTAAACACTTTCAGTATTAATTATTCATTATTATTGCTGTTTATGTTCATTTGTGTGTGTGTGTGTGTGGGGGGGTGTTGGCCATATTGAATACAAGTGCCCACAGAGCCCAGCAGAGGATGCCATAGCCCATGGTCCAGGAGTCCCAAACAAATGGGAATCATCCCACAAATTAGATCCTAAGAACAGAACTCAGGTCTTCTCGAAATGTAGTATGACCTCTTATTGAGCTGCTTCTCCACCTCCACTCTTGAACTTTGTTATAGCCTGTTTTCATTCTTAAACTGTTACTTTGGAACCTTACAAGCAGGACGTTATGTAAACCTGTTTTGTGTCTATCAACTTTAGACATTAACCCTGCTGCAGTACACTTCAAAACTCCTATTACTAAAGCCATATTAGTAATATGGCTTTTTGATTTTTTCATTCTGTAACATTCTGTTCTATAGCTTTGTTTAAGTCAACTGCAAATCAATTAATATGTGTATAAAACAACTCCTAAAATCAAGGCCTACAGCAGTACATTTGAATTTATTTATTAGACATCTAAAATATTTCCTTAGTTTTCAGTATTTTCTATTTTGATCATATTTATACCCACCTAAAACTTCTGCCACCTAAAACTTCTGCCCCTTAATTACCAGTCCAGGCCTGAGACATTTGTTTTATAATGCTGTCAGGTCCAATTTATGCTGCACATATAATGTTGGGTGTGGGATCATCCACTGAAGCATAGTTAACTGACCCTTGGGCCATCCTTAGAGTAAACTGACTCTTATTTTCTCCCAGCAGCTCACAAATGTTGATAGCTCTTTGACCTGAGTGCGAATTCATGTTTACCTTCTTTCTCCATTCTGAAATTTTAACTGGTTTTGGGCTTGCACAGATTTTGCATATACTGTCACAATCACGGTGAGTGTGAGTTCTTTTGTGCAAGCCTTCCTGTTCTGTCTTTTCCCTTTGGCTCTCGTAATCTTTCTGCAAACTTTTCTATGACTTTCCTGATTCTTTGGAGGAGGAGTCTGATATGGACACTGAATTAAGGGATTAGTATCCAGACTCACTTTCTGCACCTTCATCAGATAGAGGAATCTGTATTAGTTAACATCTACCAAATATGCTTCCCTAATGAGGCTTGAGAGATATCTTAGAATATGGGTCCAATAATAAGTCTTTACAGGTTGATTTAGTACTATGCTAATTTATCATAATAATGGCAGTAGGCATTATTGCCCTAGGGTATATATCTAGTCTATCAATAAGTTTTTGGCCCCAGTAAATGTGGGTTTCATCTTGTAAAAGGGAGCTTAGATCTAATGGGACAGTTGTTGGTTACTCCTTGACAGTCATTCTGCTATTGTACTAGAGGGCATATCCTCAAAGGTCAGTCATTATTGTAGCTCACACGGATTCATAGATGGGAAGACTTAGAGTTACTTTTGCCAGCTGGGTGGCACTTTTCAGTAATATAAAAATAGTTCATAGGTATGAAGTTTTTATATCAGTTTTTGTAAACTCTATATGACTCAAACATACTGTGTCTTCAGCAAGTTGGTTTTACCATTAATTATGGAGTGAAACCACAAGTAGTGGTAATTAAACTTATAATGTTTCAGGGTTCATAGGATCACTCTGGTTAACACCTCCAGAAAATATTACCCTTACCAGGCAGAGAGATTTTTTTATTTAAATGTCACTGTACACCATGGCTAGAGAACCATGGTGTGCTATGATAACTTCTACTTTGAATAAGAAATTGACTTGATTCTGTTTCCCGATGAGGCATGGACTCAAGTGTGTTTCTTGCATGTCAATCAAATCAAGCTGAGGACTGGCAGCTACTTCTTACACCTCTGCTATAGCAACAGTAGGAACTATAAAGAGCAAATGAAGCATGTGTGGTCTCTTAACTTTCAGACGTCAAATACTCAGTTTTTCATGCAGTGCTCAAATTAAACTATATCTCCAAGCTGAAAGTCGAAAGATGAGACATTTATTTTCTTCCTTTACATCATAACTTCAAATTCATATGAGAGATCAAACATATAGGGAAGGTTAACAGATGGAAAAATACTGTCACCTGCATACTAATGATACAATATCTTATTTATGGTTTATTTTTTAAAATGAGAAATGAAAATTTACAAAAGTGAAATTATCTGAATATTGTTAGTTGTAAGACTTAAGTAGATGAATTAAGTGCTACCGAGAATAGACCAAACCAAAGAAGATAATCTAAGCTTATATTATATGCAAATGTATTTTCTTATAGACTAGCAATCATTTAAAGTTATGATTCATTTGGATACTCCTTGATAGATGTTTGCTTGTTCTAGCTAATTTTTTTTTCTTTGCTGTGGAAAAGGTGAGCTTATTCATCATATGATCACAATCTCTATAAATTCTTACTGAAATGTGCTCCCACATTTCTTGAAGACATGCTACAATAGCACTCTGATTTGCTGCTCTCAGTTGAGCTGATTGATTTCTAGGGATGCTGCAAGTTACATCCTGGGAAGTCATTCCTTCTCTTTTCTGGGCTTAGCATATTCTCTTTTAAGCCACATTTTTTTTTATTTTTTAAGTCATCTGTGCATTTTCTATAGAACATATTCAAGGGATTTTTCGTAAAATAAGTAAGAAAAATACAAATGTGAGTCCTTTTTTCAATGACTAGTACTACACTGGAAAACTTTTGCCTGGTAAGAGAAAGTCTAGGTACAGATTCATGCATACCCAGAAATTGAAAGTTCCATCGTTTGTGATTTTTATAAGAAGTGTAAATATTTTAGATGCTGAGAGCAGTATAATTTCTGTTTCTTTTAAGTTAGCAAGTTAGATCACATGACATCAAATTTCAGGGATCAACCTGAATGGATTAAAGAATATAAAGATAAATGGTAAAGTATGATTACTGAGTATATCTGGGAACATGGTTCTCGAAGAGACTATATCATAGATGTAGTATGGAAGATTTCTTCCCAATCCAGCTGTTAGCACTACATTTCTGGAGAGATATGAAATGACCTGAGAATGTGTAAAGTGAATGTACTTTTTCTTAAATGGAGCTCATACAACTTCTGCTAATTGTGGCAATTAAAAGTACATAGCTAAAGTGATTTTTCACGATTCTCTGGATACTCTGTCTTGGGGAAGTTTACCTCAAATGTCTGGTGAAATTTGATTTATATTAATCAAAAAGTAAGTTAACAATCTCAGATAATTGGCTATGTTTATTTTGTACATGTATGGGTTTGTTTCATGAACAGGCTTCTCTCTGCTTGGTGGAAAGCATGATTAATGCCTCTGAGTAGGTTGCACAGACACAGAGCAGGTCACAGGCGTCTTGTCAAATTGCATAGTATTTTATGTTGTATTTCTAGATGCTTTCTACCAGGTGCAGAATATTTTTACCTCTGTTTTACCATGGCAGGGATGTAGATGCTGTCTTCTTTTCCAGCTAACATGCTAACCATCCACATTTCTTCATCCAGGAAGATAACAACCTCTCCTTGTTTTTAGTTCATTAATTTTTTTCTATGTTTAAAGATTTATTTTATTGTATTTACATGGATGTGCATATGTGAAAGTATGTGCATATTTCTATATATGTGTCCACAAAGACCATAAGAGGGCATAAGATCCTGTAGAATTAGAGTGTGGTTGTTCACCTCACTGCTTTTAATTATTATATATTTATCTTCTTCTTAGTTTACTTATTTATACTGTAACATTAATGATTTTATATGTATGTACATATATATATGCACACACATATATTTTCTTATATCAAAAATCAATTTTCAAATAATCATCTATCTATATTTCCTGCCACTATTTATCTGTATACCATCTAGCATCACTTATATATTGAAGACTTAAAATAGGCAATGCACTTTATTCAATTCTCCATTTCCTCCAGTGTTGTTTACAATAAGACTCCTCTCACTCTCGAAACCAACTTCCTACCATTGTACCTCTGGGGATGGTAGCAGTAAAAGTACATAGGAATTTCATCTTACTACCCGTAATTCAAAAGAAGTGACAATTTCCTACCAAGGTATTGATCTTGTCCTGAAAGTTATTTAGGAAAATACCATGAAATTACTCTTTTCTAAAATTGTAACAGGCAATACCTAAAACGCTTCTTGAATATATGTTTATCTGAAAAAAAACCCCACAGAAATAGCAGCACACACTAAAGAGAAGGTGAAGTGAGGCTTTCAAGGGGCCAAAAAAGTAGAAGGTTGCCCAGGGACTGGGGGAGAAATGAAGAAGTGCTATAAAAATTAATGTTTTAAAATTAATATTAGAACAAAGCCTAATACTTTACATTCTAATTTTACAATATTAAGTAAAAAGTTTACTGAATAAACACTGTGTGTTTCTTTCTTGTCATTTTTTTTTCTCTCAAAAAGTGAATGCCAATAATTGGATCCAGGCTTGCTCAAAATGAGGGAACCCATGCCAGGTATGGTAAACCTAACTTATTCCCCATGGCTTGGGACCTCACAGACCTGAGAATAAAACCCGCCTCTCCCAGTTTCCTTAAGCAATATGATTTAGATTGGTGCTCTACATACTTATCTTCATAGAGTGTTTTCTGCTCCCTTATCAATAGGCTTCTATTCATGGCAGACAGAGGTGATTACAGAAAGCTGTAATTGACACAATGCAGAGACTATCTGGGCTGGCTGAGACATCAGTTGTATATCTATAAGGCAAGTCTCTTTGTGAAGACTCAAGAATAATGGAAAAAGAAGGACAAAACTTTACAAGAGCCAAAGGACCAAGAAAACTATTGTCAGACAGTGTTCATTAGGTAGAATAGGAGAAAATTCATCCATGAAATCTCAATAATATCAAGTGTCTAAACAATACTAACACAATAACAATAACAGTTGATATAACAATATGGACAGAGGACATCTACATTCTTCCACCCTGTCTTAGTCAGTGTTTTATTTTTGTGGAGTGACACCATGATCAAGGCAATTCTTATAAAAGAAAGCACTTAATCTTGGGGCTTCCTTATACTTTCAGAGATTTAATATATTACCATCATAAGAGGAAACACCATGACCTTCATGCAGACATAGGATTAACATCAAAGGGCCACATCTAGTGCATAGGTAGAGAGAGAGAGGGTGACCCAGAGAGAGAGAAAGACAGAAAGACAGATACTCTCTCTGTCTCTCTCTCTCTGTCTCTGTCTCTGTCTCTCTCTCTCTCTCTCTCTCTCTCTCTCTCACACACACACACATACACACACACACACACACACACACAGAGACAGAGACAGAGAGAGACAGAGAGAGACAGAGAGAGAGAGACAAAGACTGGATTTGGAGTGAACTTTTGGCAGGAGCCTAGCATAACTGTCCTCTGAGAGGCTCTACCCAGCAGCTAGCTGAAACAGATGCAGAAACCCACAGCCAAACATTTGACAGAGGTCAGAGACTTTTATGGAAGAGTTGACAGAAAGACTGATAGCTGAAGAGGATTGGAACCCCACAGGAAGGCCAACAGAATCAACTAACCTAGACCTGTGAAAGCTCTCAGAGACTTAGCTACCAACTGGAAAAAACAAAACCTATAGGCTGAAATGAGGCCCCCAGCACATATGTAGCAGACATGCAGCTCAGTCTCCCTGTGGCCCCCCCAACAACTGGAGCAGAGCTTTTCCCTAAAGCTGTAGCCTGACTGTGGTATCTGCTCCCCAACATAGTTGCCTTATCTGGCTTCACTGTAGAAAGATGTGCCTAATGTGGCACAGATGATGTGTAAGGAATGGGGAATACCCAAGGGAGGGGTCCCACCCTCTCAGAGGAAAATAGGATAGGGATTGGGGAGTGACTCTGTGAGGAGGTCTATGAGGGAGGTTAGCATTTGGAATATAAATAGATAAAATAATTAAAACAGTAACAATAACAACAAAGACTTTTGAAACTCCAATACCAACTCCAAGTGCCACAGTTTCTCCAGCACACCTAATGCAACAAAGCCACATTTCATCTTTCTAATCCTTACAAACAGTTCTACTCTCTGGTAGCTAAGCATCCAAATATATGAGTATATGGGAGACATTTTTGTTCAAACCATCACAAACCATATCTGATGAGCGAAGGAGAATTGGGTGTTTCCTACAGAGATAATCTCCAACATTGATGATCTAAAATTAAGTTTCAGTCCTAAACATATGTATGTATGAGAGATGCTAAATGGATTTACAAGGTTGTATTTATGTATGTATATTGTGTGTGTATATGTGCATATAGTTTTATGTGTGTGCTACAATAATAATCATGAATTTGGTATGTAGAACATGAGATAAGATTGGGGGAAAGGGATAAGAGAGATTAGATAGTGTTCATTACAAAGTTATTAAATATTAAATTTAAAAACTGTTAGGAATTAATTTGGTTATATTTCCTTAGAAGAAAAATACAAGTGGATTATTTTTATAAACAATTTTATTCTTGTCATATTCAGTACATCCTGACTACAGCCTCCCTTCCATTCCCTTTTCTCAACATCCTTCCCACATCCTGTCTCCCTGAGATCTACTGTTCTTCCATTTCCTTTCAAAAAAGAGCAGGCCTTTCAGTGATATTAACCAAATATAGCATAACAAGATTGTAGGGGGTTGATGTTTTGATCAGGACTCTGTGTCAGAACACTGAAGGTCTTATTCTTCAATTGGTTCTTGATTGATCAATAAAGATGCTAATAGCCAATGAGCTGGGCAAAATAGGCAGGACTTTCAGTTTTCTCAGAGGCAGGCTAGCAGATGCAGGAGAGGAGAAAGATTTGTCATGCTTCAGAGAAAGAGTCCTCAGCCACGTGAGATCTCAGGTGTAGTGGCCATGGACTAATTCCCCAACTGGGCCTGAGGTAGCAGACAGGAGATTAGAAACACAATTAAGAGGATGTCAAATTTAGGAGGCTGAACAAGGAGAAAGTATCTGGGCAACTAAGTAAAGGGCAGACTTAGAGGTGTTGAGCTAAGACTAACTGAGTAACGAAAGTTGGGGCAGATTTAGGATGCTGAGCTGGGTGGGCGTGAAAAGAATGGTGCGATAGCTGAGGAAGGTTTAGAAGAGCCCAACCATTGAGCTAAAGCAAATAAAAAATAAACTAATGTATGTTTGTGTCTTACATCTGCGGATACGAGGGAACCTGGGCAGAGATGGTAGCATAGTCTTCCCAGAACTTAAGGCAGAGTAGCAAAAACTACACATTATATAAGATGCAAAAAGGATTCAACATAAACATTCTTATCTAGGCTGGACAAGGAAACCCAGTAGGAGGAGAAAGGGGAAATGGAAATCCAAACTAAGGTGACCTTCTATCTAACACCGGTCAGAATGACTAAGATAAGTGAGCAAGTGACAGCTCATGCTACTAAGGATGTGGAGCAGGCATCACTCTTCCAGTGGTAATGGGAGAGCAAACCTGCAAAGCCAATATTTAAATCAATATGGTTTACCTTAGAAAATTGGGACTAGATCTCCCTCAAGATCCAGTTATACCATTCTTGAGTATGGACCCATAGGATGCTTCATCCTATCTCAAGGACACTTGCTCAACCATGTTTTCTGTTTCTGTATTCATAAGAGCCAGAAACTGGAAACAATCTGGATGTCCCTCAGTCAATGAATGGATAAAGAAAATATGGTATGTTTACAGAATGGAGTATTACCCAGCTGTTAGTAAAAACAACATCATGAAATTTACAGACAAATTTATGGAACTAGAGAAACAAATGCTTAGCAAGGCAACGTAGATCCAGAAAGACAATCTTGGTATGTATTCACTTATAAGTAGGTATTAGCTGTTAGGTAAAGGATAATCACACTATAATCCACAGACCCAGAGAAGTTATGTAAGTGGATTCTTAAGAAATTTCAGAGAACATTTCTTATCTTTTTGTTTTCATGAAACTATTCAAAAATGTTTTATTAGAATTTCTATATAAATCTTTAGTTTCACTTCAGAAAATGAATTAGGGAAATTACCTGGTTGAGTCTGAAATAGACTTGTGTATATTTCACACAAGATATAGTAATCTATTTAATAATGTTCAAACCACTATTGTTAATTTTTTAATTTATTATGTAAGATTGGTTCTATTAAGGATGTCAACCTATTTATTAAAAACCTATAAAATCATATGCTTGATGTCTATAATATGTACAAATAGGAAAATGAAAACAAACAACAGTCACTTTTATGATGTTTAAATGATATCTCCATTGTCTCTGTGTGAACAGACCTGTGTGAACATTTTAGCCACAGAGTTATCAGGCGAACTACTTTCTGCATCTTTGAAATACAATTTAATGAATAGAAATTTACATTAATACAGAGTGCTGAAATATCTAGTGTAGTGTAGGCTGGCTCTAAACTATTCAGTTTTGTATGTCACCCCATTCAGATTAAAGATAGGAGAAAACACAGCCAGCTCTTCTCAAAGTGCAACAAAGAAACTAGATGAAACGAGTCTCCAGTGATCAGATGAATTCTAGGATCTTCAAAAAGCTTAAAAATACATCTATATATGTATATGTGCATACCAACCTATCTTTACTGGCATTATATTTTCATTCTGTTTTATGTGATGCTACTTAATAAAAATCTTGTTTCTATATTTGAAACCAAATTATTTTTGGTCATTTCCATTTTACCCACATAATATAACTAACAGTTTGTGATCACAGCTGTGCTTCCTGTGTGCCTAATCTTTGTATGAAGCCCATGCAGAAATAGCTATGAAAAATGTTTATGAATATCTTTAACTTTTATAAATACTGTTGGTAAATTTGCTTTTCTGCTGTAATTAGTTCTTATATAGTTGTATTATGAATTTAAAAACAAGAATGCATAGAATGCAAAATGTATAATTTATCAAATGCATCTATATACAAAAGAGATAACTAAAATTAAAAAGTGTGTCAGTTTAGAATATTGCATATCTTGATGCCAATAACATAGGATGTTCTAAAATTTTTTAGACAGTGGTAGCTAGAATATTTTACTGAAGAAAGTATTGCTCTAACAATGCAACATAATGCATTTAATTAAAATAGTACACAGACAAGAATGTTAGGCAGAACAAGCTTCATTACATCTGAGGAAAGAAAAAAGAAACACATTTATAAAAATGGATATAAAACTGACAGTGAAAGTAATTGAAATATGACTGGCTTATGAATCTATCAATTACAGTGGGCAGGGTAATGTAACATTTTGGCATTCTCATTTCTCCACTCTTATCTGCCAGTTCACAAAAGTAGGTAACCTTCAGGGTTTTAGCAATTTACTTCCTAACACAGGAGGAGAACACTGCTCTGAAAATTTCATGATTACTATCGACACAGAAGGAAATTTAAGTGAATACTGGGATTATAACTTATTCAATTTCCACTAGTAAAATACAAAACTTCCACTGCATTCCTAAGTATTTAACCATGTCAGCTGTTTCTCAGAGACAAGTCGTGAATTATGCTACAAAAAGAAAAGCCTGGAGATGAGAGTGGACTCAGAGCATTAGCAATGAGATACACTGTTTGCTAAAGCAGGAGCTTGAATTTGCTGGAAACCTGAGGTACCACAGTTTAGTGCTACCTTATGGTAAAGCAAGCTTGTGTCTATTTACTGTTTATTTTTCTGGAAAAAATGGATAATTAAAATAACATATAAATAATATGATAGTCTTTGTCTTTATACTGCGCAATCCTTCTCTTAGATCTTCAGGAAAACTGTTAAATAAAAAAATGTACTTCAAGTAAATTCTGTAATTTACCATAATTTTTTAAATACTCAGTATAGGGAATTCAATTTGGTAATTCTATATTTTTGCATTTCTAACCCACATTGAATTTATGGAGTACTGATCTAGTCTTTGAAATGTCAACCGTCATTTTATGTGCCCCAAACCCATTTATTTACAAAACCTATAGAATTAGATGCTGGATTCCTATACTATGTATAAGCAGGAAAGTGAAAATGAACAACAGGCACTTTACTGATGATTTAATATCTCCATTGTCTCTGTGTGAACAGATATGTGTGAACATTTTAGCCACAGGGTTTGCAAGAGAACTTCTTTCTGCATTTTTTCAATATAGTTTAATGGATAGAAATTTACATTAATACAAAGTGTTGAAAGGTAGCTGGTATCTACATAAATAAACTGATTTGTGATTAAGCTCATCTTAAATTCCTATATAGAAATCAGGACACAGATTTTGAAGAACGTGTGTGTGTTTGTGTGTGTGTGTGTGTGTGTGTGTGTGTGTGTGTGTGTGTATGTTTAAGAGAGAGAGAGAGAGAGATGCTACAAGAAGATGGGACTCTGAGCACTGCCAGATCTGCATCAAAAAAAAAAAACAAAACAAAAAAACGGAAACAAAAACAACAAAAAACAAACCACAAGGCAGGGAGATTGGGCGATTTCCTACATACTGCTCTCTAACTCCAGGTATCCTCATTGTTAGAGTTGCTTTGTTTGTGAAGTGGCTGTTCCCCAGGGAATCTGGGTGTATTCCTTCTGTGTCATACTCTGGAATTTTAGTCTGTCTCCTAAACTTCCCTGCCTTTACCCTGCTGCAGTCTAGACTGATGTCACCCACAGCTTCTAGTTTTTGTAGGTCTCACAGTTATTAAAGCACCAGTTTAAATCTAATACATTATAAGCAACATTAATCAACATAAAAACAAAAACAAAACAAAACAAAAAACCCAAAACAACAACAACAACAACAAAAAATCCAGCCTTTTATTTCTTTCTAACCTCTCTTCACTGTGTTCTGGTTCCTTTTTCAGTAACTATATAGTTAACATAAAATTTAAAGAAAGCATTTGGAAGAAACAGTGTGAATTGCTTCACAAAGCTACCAAAGTTCTTGGATTTAAGTTGACAAAGCATGGGAAACTAAACATTGGACGAAGAATTTGAACCCCAAAGAGTGGCTGTACTTTCAAATGACAAAACTAAATTTACCCAAATCTCTAAAAGCCAGAAAATACCCAGGAGGTTAACTTTAAATATAGTTCTAACAATTTGAAACTGTCAACCCATAAACCATAGCAGAGGGATATCAGGGCTATAAATATTTTCTTCAATTCAGTTGCTCTTAAGAGGATAGAAAAACATTGTGTTCTTAGATTTAAAAAAATGTTATTAAACTCTTGAATGGGTACACATAAAGTTAAAAAAAAAATTTAGCATTGAGCTCCAAGTATCACTTAAAAGCAGCTTCATAGCTGTTCAACTACCTCAAGAAACCAAGTTTTATTCATGTTTGTTTAATTTTCATATATGAGACAATAAATATAACTATTATATATCTTAACTGATCTTATAAATAAGAAAGTTGTTAAAAGTCAAGAAGTAAATATCTCATGAGTTAAGAGATTGCTCAGCTAATTGAGTGTCAAAATCTTTCATCTGGAGTGAATTAATGAATAAAATTTATCATAAAGTCAGCAAGAATATATTATCACAGAAATTATTTTGTAGAAATAAAATGTCATGTCAAGATTTAGTGTATATTAGTATATAAATAATATATATATGTGTATATATGTGTATATATACATACATATATGTAGATATACATGTCACATGTTTGAATGGAGATTATATAAAATGACTGGCAACATTGAAAAATATCACCCATTTTATCATCAAATACCTATTTTAAATGGATCCCATTTTTAGAATATCAAAAATGACAAATTATTGTTATAAGCATACTTTAGAAACATGGAATGATTGCCAGCCAGCGAGTAGACAGACTAGATCTTCTGAAGATATCCTGAGGGACTCTCTTTACCTTTGCACATTTCATACTATGAGTCTCTCATTATACATGAAAGCTAAATGAGGAAACTAAGACTATTGATTTATTTTTAATGCACACCATTTTCATACACATCTGTTCAAATGAATTGTAGTAAAGTCTCTAAATATTAATAAAACTATGAACAAGAACAGAAATCTAGAGCTATATTGTAGTCTTTTAGCC
The DNA here is from genome assembly GCF_000001635.26 of Mus musculus. Taxonomy (NCBI): domain Eukaryota; kingdom Metazoa; phylum Chordata; class Mammalia; order Rodentia; family Muridae; genus Mus; species Mus musculus. Next base: position 89,063,728 of record NC_000079.6, on the reverse strand, counting down.
ATAGAAACTTAAGAAGGATGCTCAAGGGATTCCAACATTGTTTGTCTAGATCATGGTACTAAATGCCTTTTTCCCCAGGAATGGTAATATAAGCTTCCATGAAATATGAAAAAATATCAAAATAGATGTGTTTGGTTTATTAAATAAATACATGTTGCACATCTATTATATGACAGGAATCTTTCTAGGAATATGGGATAAATTCCTAGGTGAAGCAGTTGTAGTATCAACCAGTCACCAGATGACTCCAACAGTTTTACTGTAAACTAAGGAAATAGAAATGATTTCTTTTGCTGTTCAGCATGCTTCCTCCAGGATTCTATTTCAATTGTGAGAAATTAAGCAGTAATACTTTCTGTTATTCATTTGGTCATCAATGTGTTCAATATGTTTGAGTACCTACTATGATTAAATATGAAAATTTAATTTTACAATATTGTTATGTGTCAAGTACACATCTCAGTCAAGCATTTATCTTTCATATACCTGAGGTGATGAGAAGTATAGGACAGAAAAATGGCTAGAACAAACACAGAAATAGTATACAGAAGAAGAGGGTATGGGAATTTTCTTTTGTAAGATATGATGGCCATAGACATGGTATTGGAGATAAGTAATCATGAAAAAAGCTTTCTGGACATAGGAACTGAATCAGGCAGGATATGGGAAAGCACCAAATGTGGAAGAAAAATGGCAAGTGGTGAACTTCAGTAAATGTTTAGTGCATAAGAGGATATATATGACACCAAGAAGTGTGATCAGTCCCAAAGTATGTCATCAGTCTGGCAAAGCATGAGGCTCAGTTTGTGGAGAGAGTGAACTTAGCTATGCCACATACTGTGAGCAATGCAAGAAGCATGCCTAGCCAAACTCTCACTGTTAATGAATTGATAAATTATAATCAACATGTCCGGATGAATGTAAAAGCCTCCTCTTGAACTGTTCCCACACAGATTTCCTTTACTGATGGGTGTAAAGCCCTGCAAAATGGAGGCACTTGGAAGTTCAGCACAAGTGTGAAAGGGCATGTATTCAGAGCCACCAGTTATGTGACAACTCACTTTGGGGCCTCTCAATGTGAACTTGGGTTCTCAGGTATTTTTCTCTTAGAAGGATAACTTTGGTCCTGCAACTCCAACACTACCAAGTGCCACCTGACATTATTGGTCTTGAAGGATTCAGTTCTTCAGCTGTGCAACTGAAGCTTATGAACTTATTCAGTTTGCTCTGTACAGATGTAGTTATAAGGCATGCACGCCTTCGGAAAAGTGGCTGCGGATGTACTGTGCAGGGTCAGTCACTCCAGGAAAATCAGTTTGCTCACTATAAGGCATGAATCATGATGTAGACTAGTAGAAAAAGTTGCAAATCACTATCTAGGTAATCTTGCTGGGACCTGTGCTCATTGCGTTTTAACATTTCAGGTAAAGTATGCCAGCACATGCAAAGCAACATTAACATACTATTTCTAGGACAACTATAGATGAAGAAAAGAGGCTGTAGTTACATATGCATGGGTGTCTTTCTCCTAGTGAATATTTGTAGTAGAACATACACACTGGAAGATGCTGATGAGCCTTGCAATAACTTTCAGATGCAGTCTAACTTAGCTTTCTACACCAATCACCTGTCCACTACCCTCTGAATTAAAGTCTCCACTTGTGATTTCTCCAAACCTGTGCCTTGCAGGTAATTGAGTTAAACAAATTCTTAAAAATTATCTACCATTTATCCATAAATCATCCTTTAAAAACTGAAGCACTCAGCATAACCATTAAAAAGGCCATCAATATTCGTAATCTAAAAAAAATAAGAAATAAAGTAAACATTGTTCCAAAATTCATTAGGCCATAAGTCTCATTGTCAGCTGAAGTGGTCTTTCATTCCACACATTAAGTTCATAAGCTCTGAAAGGCAAATACTTACTTAAATGTTTCCCTTTGGCTTTCGAGACAAACCTCATAGAAGACATGCTGTTGTTTCATGATACATAAATGTATTTATTGATTAACAGCAACATATTCACTTCTTCAGTTAACAAAGATATATCAAGCAGTTGCTATAACCTAGGTTCTTTCAGTCAAGGCAGACAGCATAAACCATAAGGAAATTTACACTTTATTCTAGAATGGAACTTATTTTCTAGATAGATAGAAAGGATAAAAACCACAAATACTATATAAAAGTCTAAATCATGATTCATGCTTTATAACAAGCAAACTGATTTTCCTGCAGTGACTCTTTGTATGCATAGCACATCTTCAGCCACCTTTTCTAGGCTGTGTATACCTTATAGCTACATCTGTACAGAGCAAACAGAAGAGTTTCATAAGCTTCAGTGGTACAGTCAATGTTGCGAGTAATAAAAATATTAATGCTAAAGTTAATAAATAATAATAGTAATAACACTGTTACAACTACTACTAATAGTAGTAACAATAAAAGAATGTTGTATCAAGAGGTGTTACATAATATCATTTCTTTGGCTGTACTGATTGACACATTGAAATATAACTCGTTTGCTAAAGTCTAACATCAAGATAAAGAACAAGCATTGTAGTTATCTATTGAAGAGCAAAACAGGTAAATGACACAGATACAAAAGTCTTAGACTGAAAACAAGTATGTTATGATAGAAGAAAAGACAGGATGGAAAGAAAAGCAGAAGAAGAGGACTGGTGTCTGAGAAGTTTTTAGTTCTGTGAAGAGTCACCATGACCAAAGCAACTCTTATAATGAAAAACTTTTAATTGAGGCTAGCTTACAGTTTCAGAGGTTTAGTCAATTATCATGATGGCAGGAAGCATGGCAGCATGCAGGCAGACATGGTGTTGCAAAAGGAACAGAGAGTTCTATATTTTGATCCACGAGAAGCAAGGCAGAAGTGTATTTGTTTCATACTGGCCATAGCTTGAGCATTTCAGGCCTCAAATCCTGCCTCCATAGTGACAAACTTCCTCTAACAAGAAATGGTTACACCTCCCCCAATAATGTCTAATCTCCTAATTGTGCACAAGTTGATGGAGGCCAAATTTTTCAAACCACCACCATGGAACTAGATGGACAAGAAGATCAGTAGGTCCAACCCTTTGAATATCAGCAAGGAGTTTGGATTTAACCTCAATCATATTAGGTAACTGTAGATGCTTTTGAACACAGAAGTGGCTTATTGTAGTAGCTAATTTAAGACAGTTATTTAGGGTACCTATACTAGGGATAGTCAAGGGGAAAGCATAGAGAGCAAAACTTACAGGATCATGTAAGACCAGAAATGGTGCTTTGTTAGAGAAGGCAGGAAAAGATAGAATCTGGATTTTTTAAAAAAATAATTCACAGAACATAGAGGGATACCAGCCTCAGATAAATCTTCTGAGAAAATAAGAGCAGTGACATTTACAGGTTGTCTTCCTCTCATGTTTGTTTATCATGTGACTTACTCTCCCTCTTTCTCCACTCCCTACCTCTCACACATGGTATTAAAAGGGAATAGACCAAAATTAGACCCTACTTTTGAAATCTAGTTTAGAATTTCTGTAGGGATTGTATAACTAGGTCATATATAATCAGTAATTATTTTAGAACTGCTTTCTTCTATCATGCTTAAAAAAAGAATATTTTGGAAACGCAGTGATTGAAATGATGAATAAATAACAAATGATTATTCAACCGCACTTTCAAATTGCCTGGACATTATCACCTGAAATCTAAAAGTAATTGGTCAACCCAGTGAAGAACAGTGTCAGCTGACCCTCATCAATATCTCGACTAGACTCAAAATTACCTCAGATGCATGTACCTGATTTATCTCCAACACTGTTTCCAAAGACGTTTAACTTAAGAGAAAAAGAGTGCGCTTGGCAGTGGTGGTACATGACTTAATCCCAGCACTTGGGAGGCAGAGGCAGGTGGATTTCTGAGTTCGAGGCCAGCCTGGTCTACAAAGTGAGTTCCAGGACAGCCAGGGCTACACAGAGAAACCCTGTCTCAAAAAACCAAGAGAGAGAGCGAGAGAGAGAGAGAGAGAGAGAGAGAGAGAGAGAGTGCAAACTCAGTGTGGCTGGTATGGAATGTACTGGAGCCACAGAGTAACTAACAATGAAAAAATGAGAAAGCAAGTTGAACATTACGTTCATCTTTCCAAGCTTCATGACTGCAGCTATCATGTTATCAGTTGCTGCATTCTCAGCCATGTCTTCCCTGCCGGGGGAACACTTTACCACTCTTACGACCTAAGTCAAAAATTTCTCCTCCTATTTAAATCTCCTTTCCTTTTAATTATCTATATGGCCAGCTATAGCAATGAGAAAAGTAACTCTCATTGGGAAGAAACCAGGGCTTATCACAATCATTAATCTAAATCTGCGTGACACGCTAAGGCACATAAGTAATACCTGGTAGATATGAGTTCTCATTTCATTTAATTTATCTTTTTGATAAACTGCATTTATCCTACTACAAAAAGTCAAGAAATTTCTCCATTTCCCACTTAAAATGGTCTTTGTCAGATGATCATGCATGATTATTTTTGGTTAGAACTGTTCTAACTTGTAATATATAAAGTTATTTGAACTCTCTGAAAAGCAACGGGTAATTAATCTTCAGAGTATATATTACCTTAAATTTCTATGAATATATAGGATGTAATATGACTGCCAAATCAATAAGAAAAAATGAGAGCAAAAATCAGTCGTTACATTCCAAAAGGCAGAAGTGGTAAATATTCGCTCAATATAATCGTGATGTCCAGATTCTCCATTACAATGTAAATTATGCTCTTTTCCCCAGAATGATTATTGTATTTTAGCTTGTAATTATATTAGTCTTGATTTACATACTTTCTTTGAAGCATTTTCTTTAAAGTGGACTGCACTATACAATTATAACTCAGCTAGCTTGAAAGACAAAATGATAATATATCTAGTCAATTGATTTTTATGGTTGTTTCTTAGCTGAAATCAGAGTAGTATTTATTTATTTTATTTATTTATTTGTACTCCAGAGTTTTTACTTTACAGCAGAATACAAACAACTTTTGTACTTACATTAAAAAGCAAGCCAGCTGGCTCAGAGGTTAAGAGCACTGGCTGTTCTTTCAGAGGTCCTGAGTTCCCAGCAACCACATGGTAGCTCACAAACATGGATATGGTGTATTCTTCTGGCCTGCAGGCATACATGCAGGGAGAATGCTGCCTATATAATAAATAAATAAATCTTTAAAAACAAAACAAAAGAAACCAAAACCTGTTTTAAAAAAGCAGCAATCTCCTTGAGGCCAGAGCACCTGGGGGAGCCATCTTGGTTCCCGGATCCCTTGGAGACTAGTCTGCTTAGGTGAGAGTGTGGACTACAGAGGCTGACAGCTTCTGGGACAGACCCTGTTTTGGGCTCCAGACATCCAGGCACCTTCCCTGCCAGAGGAGGGGTGTCTGCTCCACCTAGGAGGGCTTTGCCAGAGCACCTGAGGGAGCCATCTATGGTTCGGAATCTCTCAGAGACTAGACTGTGTAGGTGAGTGTGCCGACTACAGAAGCTGCACAGCATCTGGGATAGGTAGAAGTTGCATAGCTTCTGGGACAGGCCCAGTTTCGGGCCTTCATCTTCTGCCAGGAGGCAGGTCCGAAGGCAAGATATCTGTGCACCTTCCCTGCAAGTGGAGAGCTTGCCTACAGAGAGTACTTTGACCACTGAAACTCAGGAGAGAGCTAGTCTCCCAGGTCTGCTGCTAGAGGCTAACAGAATCATGAGAGCAACAAGCTCTAACCAGAGGCAACTATAACAACTAACTCCAGAGTTTACCAGATGGCTAAAGGCAAACGTAAAAATCTTACTAACAGAAACCAAGACCACTCACCATCATCAGAACCCAGCACTCCCACCTCAGCCAATCCTGGATATCCCATCACACTCGAAAACCCAGACCCACATTTAAAAGCATATCTCATGATGATGGAAGAGGACATCAAGAAGGACTTTAATAACCCACTTAAAGAAATACAGGGGAACACTGCTAAAGAGGTACAAGTCCTTAAAGAAAAACAGGAAACACAACCAAACAGGTGATGGAATTGAACAAAAACATACAAGACCTAAAAAGGGAAGTAGAAACAATAATGAAATCCCAAAATGAGAAAACGCTGGAGATAGAAACCCTAGGAAAGAAATCTGGAACCATAGAAGCGAGCATCAGCAACAGAATACAAGAGATGGAAGAGAGAATCTCAGGTGTAGAAGATTCCATAGAGAACATGGGCACAACAATCAAAGAAAATGCAAAATGCAAAAAGATCCTAACTCAAAACATCCAGGAAATCCAGGACACAATGAGAAGACCATATGTACAGATAAAAGGAGTAGATGAGAATGAAGACTTTCAACTTAAAGGGCAAGCAAATATTTTCAACAAAATTATAGAAGAAAACTTCCCAAACCTAAAGAAGGGGGTGCCCATTAACATACAAGAAGCCTACAAAACTCCAAATAGACTGGACCAGAAAAGATTTTCCTCCCAACACATAATAATCAGAACAACAAATGCACTAAATAAAGATAGAATATTAAAAGCAAGAAGGGAAAAAGGTCAAGTAACATATAAAGGCAGGCCTATTAGAATTACACCAGAATTTTCACCAGAGACTATGAAAGCCAGAAGATCCTGGACAGATGTTATACAGACACTAAGAGAACACAAATGCTAGCCCAAGCTACCATACCCAGCCAAACTTTCAATTACCATAGATGGAGAAACCAAAGTACTCCATGACAAAACCAAATTCACACAATATCTTTCCACGAATCAAGTGCTTCAAAGGATAATTACAGAAAAAAAACCCAAACAAAACAAAACAAAACAAACAAACAAACAAACAAACACCAAAAAAAAAACAATACAAGGATGGAAACTATGCCCTAGAAAAAGCAAGAAAGTAATCCTTCAACAGTCCTAAATAAGACAGCCAGAAGAACAGAATGCCAACTCTAAAAACAAAAATAATAGGAAGCAACAATTACTTTTCCTTAATATCTCTTAACACCAATGGACTCAATTCCCCAATAAAAAGACATAGACTAACAGACTGGCTACACAAACAAGACCCAACATTTTGCTGCTTACAGGAAACCCATCTCAGGGAAAAAGACAGACACTACCTCAGAGTGAAAGACTGGATAACAATTTTCCAAGCAAATGGTCTGAAGAAACAAGCTGGAGTAGCCATTCTAATATCAAATAAAATCGACTTCCAACCAAAACTTATCAAAAAAGACAAGGAGGAGCACTTCACACTCATCAAAGGTAAAATCTTCCAAGAGAAACTCTCAATTCTGAATAACTATGCTCCAAATGCAAGGGCAGCCACATTCATTAAAGAAACTTTAGTAAAGCTCAAAGCACACATTGTACCTCACACAATAATAGTGGGAGACTTCAACACACCACTTTCATCAATGGACAGATCATGGAAACAGAAAATAAATAGGGACACAGTGAAACTAACGGAAGTTATGAAACACATGGATTTACATAACATTTTATCCTAAAACAAAGGGATATACCTCCTTCTCAGCACCCCGTGGTAACTTTTCCAAAATTTACCATATAATTGGTCACAAAACAGGCCTCAACATATAGAAAAATATTGAAATTGTCCAGGCTACAGCATCTTGAAGCTACATCTGAAGGATTCTACTCCTGTGATGTTAATCTTTTTTTTTTTTTCAATCAACAGCCAGGAACTTTCTCGAAACAGTGATTAGCTGATATATATTCGCTTACACTCTATTCACCCAATGTGTACCTCTATATAGCAACATTGAACATTTCAAATTCTCCATGTGCATTTTAAGACCTATTATTATCTAGTCTTTTATTTTCTGTGGTTTGTTTTTTAATCTTTTTGTAACTATTCATTCCATTCAGATTCCCTGATTTTCTACTCCTTGATTCACATGGCTGGAGTTCTGGCTTTATTCACACCTCTGTTCAAATGTCAATAGGTACAGAAAATTGGTTTACCAGGATGTAAACAACACTTACATTAATTACTCCACCTCTTAGTCCCTGTTCTTGTTAATGTATGCTGGTAGTTGATATTATATACTCTCACATTATCTTTTAGAGTTGAAAGTTTTGATCATGGTGAATTCATCCACACAGGAAACAAGGCAATAGTATGCCTTAGGACATATTATTAATTTGACTGAGTCATTTCCATTTTCAAAACTAACATTATAACAGTAGAAAAGCATTAACATTACCATAACATACCAATAAATGAAATTGGATTTGTATATATAATTTTTCTATACAATTTTGTTACTATATAGAATTGTCAATCTGTCATCATAGTCTGCATGTTGAATGGTTTATTTTGCCCTTTATAGCTATGTCCCTCCATGCTAATATCTGGAGAGCATTCATTTCTATTTTTAAAAACTTCTCATTTCAAAAGGCAATGTGTGTGTGTGTGTGTGTGTGTGTGTGTGTGTGTGTGTGTGTGTGTGGGTGTGGGTGTGCATTTCATGGTTTGTTTAACCATTACTTTTCTATAGGGCATTTGCACAGATCCTGGTTTGGGGCTATTGCAAATTAATCTTCTATGAGGTTTCACACATATCTTTGTCTAGACTTACTTCATTTCTCTGATATAAATGCCTGAGTACAATCACTTAGCTATGTGGTAAAGCATGCAATGCAAATTTGATGATCCTATTCCCCATTAGAAGTGCTGAGACCAGAGAGACTTTATTAGTTTGACTTGTGTTTCCATGTACAGAAGGGTGCTTGGCACAATGTGAGGAGATGGACGAGTGGGCTTTGGATGCCTGTGGAGGCTGATTTTGTGTGAAGAGAAGATGTTGTTTTATAAAAATTAAGGATTAAATTATGAGTCTTCAAAAATTGATTTCTGAGAAAGCTAGTTGAAGTGATAGTAAGAAATACAGTTGTATTGTCTGACCAATAAATAGCCTGAGGTAATTTGACATCCACATTGTAGAGCAGGTCAGGTAGGAAGGTTGAACATCTGGATTTTTTTTTTTTAAAGGGATTCGAATGGTCTAGACACAGCCACATTATTTTCTAAGCTAACAACAAAGTGGGTTCTACTGAGGACTAGAATTGCCCTGTTGTTTCTTCAGACTACATAATGTTACATTTGGCTGAGTGATCAGAGCAGAGAAGACAGTAGCCAGCACCTTAGTAGTATGTCTTAAGTTAACGCCCTAAGAAAATCAGGAGAAAACATTTTTTTGTTAAACACATATAGAATCCTCTACAAGTTGGAACACTTTTCTTACCAAATAATGCCAAATGTATGAATAAAGAATTTTTCAAAATGACAAGGGAAAACTTGGAGGAAGAATGAAATCATACATGAATATGGAGATATTTGAGAAAGCATGGAAGTAATCTGAAAAAAAAAAAGGTAGTATCATTTGCAGCTAGAGAACATAGAAAATTAAAGCACCTCTATTCTCAAGACATCCTTTATAGAATTATTTGTGAGTTGGTTCTATAAGCTCAGGCCTGTTACTCTGAGGGCAACACCTTTATGGATTCTACCTTGGGGGCAAAATAAAGAACATTTTCCTGTTGAGAGTGTAAGACCATTCTGGCATTCAAGTATTCTCTTTTTTTTTTTTTTCATAAGAAGAGGGATAAAAATGATTCAATGTTATCTAAATCACAATTTAATACTCATTAGATTTTGTGAATATCAGATAATTTTAATTGAAATATAATAAACTTCTGCTTATGTATGGACAATGTCTCTGTGCACAAGTCTGTTGTTTATGTCTATCACACAATACTTGTGTTGGTCTCCAGACAATTAAAACAAGAACAAGAATCTGAAAATTCTTTAGAATGCTGCTTACTATGGATATACTAAGGAGTGTGAACTCTTAAGAAAGACAAACTAGTCCCTCTTGTTCTAGTCTTTCCATCCGGTATGAGTTCCTATTCCACAGAAAAACTTGCTTTATTTTTAACAAAGATGAAATTTAAAGTAGCAAAATTCACCAATTTATGTCACTGAACACCCTGAATGGACCTCTGGTTCTGTATCCTAATGTTGGTTTTCTTTCAGTGCTTTTCTGTTTAATATGGTACTGAAAATCGTTATGGATATTTCTAGAACTCTGTTTCCCATCTTTTTTCAACCAAGAACTCTATGGGGAGATTTTTACTTGGCTGATGACTTTACCATTATATTAAACTACCTTGAGTGGGAATCAGATATCCATGTTTTTCAGGGGTCCTCATGTGATTTTTTAATATAAAAGCAAGGCTGAAAACCTAAGTTCTTGAATCTTTTGGGTTACATTAACTATTGTACCTGTTAAATAGATTGGTGATAAGGAGCCATATCCATGCACTAGAATCTCTGTTGCAGGCCAAAGGATTATGCATACCTATACGGATCACTGCATGTTTCGTATGCTTCTTAGAACCTCAGGCCTACAGAAATAAGCTACCTCACATAAGCCTGTAGCCCTAAGTGAGGGGGAAAATAGGAAGCCAAGTCCAACTTTGATAGCCAAATGTCAATAAATATCTTTTGAGACTTTTACTTCAAAGCAATGATCACATTGATCCATCAAATTGAAGAGTAGACATATATCCACACACATGTATCTATTTGATTTTTTTATAAGGAGCCAGAAATAAATATACAGTAGCAAACAACAACCCACAGCATCTTCAATAAATGGTGGGAGTCAATCTGGATGTTGACATGTAGAAGAATGCAACTAGATCCATACTTATTACCCTGCACAAATCTTAAGTTCAAGTAGATGCAAGATCTCAACATAAAACCCATATACTGAACTTGATAGAAAAGAAACTGGGGTTTAGACTTGGAAGCTTTGGCACAAGACATTCTGAACAGTATACTTAGAGAGCAGACCCTGAACTTAACAATTAATAAATGACACCTCACAAAACTGAAAAGTTTATATACAGCAAAAGATAACATCACTTGGACAAGCAGGCAGTTCATAAATGGGAAAAGATTTTTATCAACTCCACATCCAATAGAGGTTAATATCCAAAGTATGAAAATAACTTAAGAAACTAGAAATTAAAAAACCAAATACTCCAATTTAAAAATGAGGTGTAGATCTAGAGATTTCTCTAATGTAACTCAAAATCTCATTAGAGAAATCTCAAGTGACTAAGAAACACTTAAATGCCCAACATTCTTAGCCAGCATGGAAATGCAAATCAAAACCACTTTGAGATTTCATACTGCACCTGTAAGAATGGCTAAGATTAATAAGACAAGTAATTGCTCATACTGGTGAGGATGTGGAGCAAGGGGGAACAGTCCTTCATTGGTGATGGGAGTGTAAACTTGTGCAGACACTATGAAGTCAGTATAATGGTTCCTCAGCAAATTGGGAATTGATATACCTGAAGACCCAGCTTTACCTTTCTTGGGCATATATCCAAAGGACTCTTTGTTCTACCCCAAGGACATTTGCTCAACTAGGTTCATTGCTGCTTTATTCAGAATGGCCAAAAACTAGAATAAACTTAGATGTTCCTCAAATGAAGATTGGGTATAGAAAATGTGGTACATTTAAACAACGGTGTACTGCTCATCTGTTAAAAGCAATGACATGAAATTTGCTGGCAAATGAGTGAAACTAGAAACAAAAAATTCTGTGTGAGGTTACACAGACCCAGAGAGACAAATGTATTTACTTACAAGTGGATATTAGCTATTAAGTAAATAAAAATCAATCTACGCCGGGTGGTGGCGCACACCTTTAATGCTAGCACTCGGGAGGCAGAGGCAGGTGGATTTCTGAGTTCAAGGCCAGCCTGGTCTACAGATTGAGTTCCAGGACAGCCAGGGCTACACAGAGAAACCCTGTCTCAAAAAACCAAAAAAAAAAAAAAAAAAAAAAAAAAATCAATCTATAATCCATAGACTCAGAGAAGTTAGGAAAAGAGGCAAAGTATATGGAGGAAGCATGGATCTCCTTTAGGAGAGTCAACAGAGTAGATTCTACAAATGGACTTGGGGCTGTTGGAGTATGAGTCGCAGTAGTCAGGTTGGGGGTAAGAATGGAGGGAGAGAATGTGGGGAGAGACAGAGCTGAAATTGGGTGGGCATTTGGGGAGCAGTGTGGAAACTTACTTAGTGCAATGGAACCTTACAGGAATCTGTGAGGGTGACCTTGTTGAGGTCTTCTAGTAATTGAGATGCAGTCTGAACTGATCATCTTTTGTAGCCAAATAAGGCTTCTTGTGGTGGGACTGTGTTACATTCTGTTGAGTTGTTGGCCAAGGAAGTGTTATGGAGATTCTTTTTTAAAAAACCCCAAAGCTGGTGTTAGAAGAGAAGGTTGTTCTCTGAAAACTGAGAGTGGGGCTCCATAGCTGAGGGCAACTTCTACAGAGCCCACTAACACAGAGAGGTAATGGAGCCTTGGAGACCTCATCCCTATGCTCTAGTCTCTTTGGCATGAGAAGGTGCTTTAAAGTCTATGGAAAGAGAAACCTGGAAACTAGTCCAGACTAAAAACCTCCATCTATAATCTTCTCTGACTGGGAGATGTCCTGGAGAACTAGGGGCACAGAACTTATGGAAGTGACCAAGCAACTTTTGGTTTAACTTGAAGCCCAAGCCAAAAAAAAAAAAAAAGAGGGAGCCTTTGTCCTATACAGCCTACAAGGCTAGGAAATAAAAAATGCACAGCCTAGACAACTATGGTAGAACTCACATAACTGGCAAACAGAGAAAAACAAAACAAAACAAAACAAAAAACAAAACACAATAGAATGTTTCCTGTATGAGTATTCTGCTATACTCATAGAACAGTACCTTGTCCAGTTGTCATTAGAGAAACTTTCTCAAGCAGCAAATGAGATTGAATGCAGAGACCCAAAACGAGACACTATGCAGTCAAAAGTCAACATTGGTAGCCTCCATTGGGTTTCTCCTGGAGATCATGAAACTCCATGGAAGACTCATAGGGAAGACTGGGATTCAGAGGGTATGAACAACACCAAAAAACACGGTCCATTGACTAAACTAAGCAGGGCTTCCATAGGCCCCCACAGGCCCCCACAGGCCCCCACAGGCCCCCACAGGCCCCCACAGGCCCCCACAGGCTCCCACAGGCTCCCACAGCCTCCCACAGGTGGAAATGGCAAGTGTGGGACCTGCTTGGTTCTGTTCCAGGTCTTCTGTGTATAATGTTATGGCTGTTATGATGTTATTTCTGGTGTATAGCTTAGTGATGCCAGCATCTAATGAGTTGTGATATCCATTGAGAAACCCGAAAATCAGAATGATTAAAGTAGCAACTGGCCACTCATCTCTTATTAAGAGCTATACCAAAGATAACGTTTAATTCATAATCTTCTTTGTAAATTACTGCTTCCTCTAGATATAGATAGATAGTTTGTAAGTTATTGGTTCTTATGTGTCATGAAGCTAAAGATCACACGGGCACTTAAAACTAACATTATGCAGAATGAGCAGGTTATATTTATGTCTCTAGGAATAGGCATCCCCAAATATACATGTGACAGGCATTAATGAAATAAAGGATATGAACTTGAGTGAGAGCAAGAAGTATGTGAAAGATGAAAGGAGAAAAGATGTGATTATATTATTTACCTTTCCTAACAAAGTAAAAAGAATAATAAAAAAATTCTAAGGCATTTATTATTTTAATAAATGTTGTAACAAATATCATTGGCGCAATATAAAAAACATGAATTTTTCAGTTTATAAAAATGAAATGCTGGGCTGGTGAGATAGCTCAGTGGGTAAGAGCACTGACTGTTCTTCCAAAGGTCCTGAGTTCAAATCCCAGCAACCACATGGTGGCTCACAACCAACTGTAATGAGATCTGACGCCCTCTTCTGCTGCATCTGAAGTCAGCTACAGTGTACTTATGTATCATAATAAATAAATCTTAAAAAAAAAAATGAAATGCGCTGGGCCTGGTGGCACATGCCTTTAATCCCAGCACTCGGGAGGCAGAGGCAGGCGGATTTCTGAGTTCCAGGCCAACCTCGTCTACAGAGTGAGTTCCAGGACAGCCAGGGCTACACAGAGAAACCCTGTCTTGAAAAACAAAAAAAAACAACAACAAAAAAAGAGAAATGCATAAGCCCAGCAAACTTTAGCTGAGTGTGTTAATCCATACATTGATAACACAAAATTGAGATCAAGCTCATTAACAGTAAATAGCAAAATATGTAGAGAGAAAATTTTATCATGTAATTTTTTCTGACTAGCTTTCTCAGTTGAATAAGAGGTTACTAAGCTTTATATCTTAAGCTAACCTAATAAAACAGACTACATTTTTAATAAGCTAGGCAGTTGATTTCCTGTGTTTGGCTTGCTTCAAGGCCATCTTTTCTTTTTTCTTTTGAAGTGGAAGAGACTGAAAACTGTGTTTGCAGGTAGTGAAAATGCTTCATTGGGAAGATGGGCAGAGACTTGATAATAAAGAGATCGTCCTTCTCGAAGGCATTAGATTTGTTACTAGGCAACAAACAAAATATGAGTACTTCTAGCATACTCAATGTAGCATCTTGTAGAAAACTCCTTGCTTACAAATGCTTTTAAGAAGACTACTGTCTTGACAACTAAATTAGGCACCTAAAACATCCTGCAATTTGTATGCTTTAATTTACATATATATATGAATGTTGGTGTGTGCTTGTTACATAATCCTTTGTCATTTTAAAAGCAAATATAATTTGGCACTTCCACATCAAATCTAGTACTTAACATTATTATAAAAATCTCACATGGTTACAATTCCATCACAGTTTCAAGACAATTTTAAAAAATCCATGTAATGGCTCAAATAGAAAACTAAAAGCAACAAACACCAATTAGAGTCTAGTTTCTGATTCATTGCTAACGAGTCTGTCACATAATAAGAAAGTTTGAATTTTTAACCAAATAGTGTGTACTTTTCCACTCAAATCCAGCAACTGCATTCCCAAGTTTACTGAAGTGAGATGAAAATGTATGTCCAAAAACCATAAACATAAAAAAGAACTGCACATGAACATGCATAGCAGCTTTACCTGTTTTTCCCCAAACCAAAATCACCAAGAAATCAAGGTATTTTTCAGTAGACAAATATATAAACAAAAGTAGTAAAACTGAAAAGGAAATCCCCATTTTTAGTATGAAAGAATAAGAGCTACAAATATATAGAAACCCTGAATTTATATTTCTAAGTGATAATCATCAACCTGAAAGACAACACACTCTAAGATTTTAACATACTGTAAAAAATTATAACCATGGAGGCACAAATAATGTCAGCCACTGTGTAGGGAAAGCGATGAGCAAGAAACAATATATGCCTAGAAGACAAGGAATGTTTAACAAAGTAAAACTGTCTTGTGTGGCTCTACAATGGTAGACATATGATTTTATACTTCTCAAATCCCATGTAGCTATATTATAAAAAGAGTGGATCCTAGCATATGGTATGGGAGTTAGTTAGTAGTTCTTTAGAAAAACTTGGGAATGATGAGGCAGGGATTTATTTGCAGCACTCAGAAAGCAGAGGCCAGGAGATCTCTGTCAGTTTCAGGCCAGTCTTATCTACATAATGAAGTCCAGGTCAACAAACAGCTACTTAGTGAGACCAAGTCTTAAAACAAACCAAACTACTATATCAGAAGTCATTACCAATATACTTACTATGCAAACAAAAATGCTAAAATTAGGGCCTAATTATCTAGAAGGGAAGACACATGGAACTTTTCATATTCCCTCTTCAGTTTTTTTGTTTTTTGTTTTTTTGTAAAATAAAGCTACTGTAAAAATAAACTTCACATAGTTTAAAAATTTAATCCAACATTAATAGTATTAATGCTGCCACTGGAAATTTTTTTTTTTACAATTTATATCATGGTAATGTTCCTGTTAAGTTTATACATAAGTCAGTCATGTATCATAAAAAAGTTTTTGATTGTCTATAAACATATACTCATAGGCATATTTAATTCACATTGTATTACATAGAAATTTAATTAGTAATTGTTTTTCTTTTTTTCTAACAAAATATTGTTATCCTTGTTTGTATTCTAATGAGAGAGAAAGAGAAGGTATAGGTTTGGATAGCTGGGAAAGTAGAGAGGAACTGGAAGGAGCTGGGAGAACATGGATTAGGAGAAACAGTATTCAGAATATATTCTATGAAAAGAAATCTATTTTCAGTAAAAGGAAATAGTATATATTTAATTGTATAAATAAAAATATTGTTACATATCAATTAAAATATCACTGTAATATTACTATTATTCTCAATTCATTGACTTTCAAAATTGTTTGCATTACAAAACCTTAATAAACTCTTTGCTTAATATCTATTGCTATATAACAAAAGGTAGAAACTACTTCTTCTTGTTGTTACTGTTAAAATGGTCATATTTAGCTTATTAAATTCTCAAGAAAGATTTTTTTCAAAATTTTATGTGGATGTGTTGATCAACTAGAGATTTATTGTCAAATAAAAAATTTGACTCAGTTGAACTGAGGTTAATCTAACTTTCTAAAACCTTTCTGGGCAGTATTGGTATTTCACCACACCTTGAGTAGCAATGCTCTTGGAATATCTGGTCCATGAAGCTGTTGTGAGAAGAAAAAACCAGCTGAAGTCTCTCTATGTCCAAGCAAAGGATAACCAGCTCTGTTCCTCCTTCTCTACCTGAAGCATCTCTCAGGGATCTCGCACTTCTAAATCTGCTTTTCTAAGGTATAATCTTTTTCAATTCCACCCGAAAGAGGAAGGTTTGATAACCTTTGTGCCTTGAGCAAGCCTCCATTTAGTCCTAATACTCCTGTGGCTTATGTGAACCCAAGGTCACCTATTTCTAGATCAATTCTTTAATTTATATATTTTCAATTGGGGAAAGGTCAAAGGAGTGAGTCAAGGTCAGTCATTCAATAACCATAAAGGTCATGTCTCAAAAACCAATTTCTAAATCCAAATTCAATCCTCTTTCACCCATTTTTGTCTTTCCTCTAATGATGATGCATGCCATAGGAGACAGACGGGGTAATTTAGACATAAAAAAAATACCAGGTATGAATTGAGTTTCACAGCCTTGAACTTTCCACTACAATTCCTGAGAGACATTGAAAGTTTAGAGATGTAAGTTACAGTAAAGGGGGCTAGTTTTGTGCTTTAAAGAAGGCTTGGAATTCAGTTATAAATTATGAATGTCCAGCTTACTGTATTATGAGATAAGGGGATGTTGAAAAAGACTTGCATGTACCATTGTGGGGAATGTGAGCAAGAATAATCTTATACTTCCCCATCTCTAATGATATACATGAGAGAGCTCAGCCAACCATAGTCAGTAGCCACAGGCAGATGGAAATATCTCCAGTAAAAACTTTCAAAAATAAATCACCTTGTTGAGAAACAAATGATGGCATTGCTACAGATCACCAAATAAAATGGAAAGAAACTAAATTGTAATGGATTAGGAAAATAAGTTCTGGAGATGTGAGGGAATGTTATATTACTGTATAGACTTTATTCATTGAAAAGTGATTTGGTTTTCTAACATCTTTTTAAAGAAGAAACCCCAATTTCACACCCCTTCAACTGTAATCACAGTGAAATTTTAAATAATGGAGTTATATGTGACATTGGGGGTGGTTTATGTATCATCTCCAAAATATGTATTTTTTCTATTAACAATAATTAATGAATAGAAATTATTAATTTAAAGGAGACTAAAAGGAGAGTAGCATGAAGATCTGGAGGGAGGATCACGTAAGATAAAGCAAGTATACATATTTTTGCTTACTTTAAGAAAATTTCCTCTCATACAATATATTCTGATCAGGATTTCCAGTCAACCAATCCTCACAGATTCTATTCATCTTCCTATTCACCCAACACCATTCCTTTTCTTTCTTCCCCTCTCTTTAGAAAGCAAACAGACATAGACAAAGTAGAATACAGAGAAACAAAAATAAAGAAAACAAAATAAACACCCCTGACAACCCACAGAAATAAAAGATTGAAAACCAATATATATATATATATAAGCAAAAAAAACCAAACAGAACATAACAGAAAAAAAAACAAAATAGTAAGATAAAATGCAGAATTATGCCCAAAGAAATATGAGAAAAACCGTCTGCAAAAAGACCACTAAGTTTGCTTTGTGTTGATCACCTATTGTAGGACATGGGTCCTACATTTAAGAGTGATTAATATATCCAGTGATATTCCAATGGCAAAAACAAAAGTTTTCTTTGCAAGCAGGTGTTATTTTCAGATAAGAGTCTTCCTTAGGTCTTAGTGTTAGGACCCTTCCCTAGCTCTTTTTGTGTCAAGTCAACTTGACAGAAACTGGAGTCTTCTGAAAGGATGGAACCTCAATTGAGAACATACCTACAAAGGATCTTACTGTAAGATATTTTTCTAATTAGTGATTGATGGTGGAGGGTCTAGTCTATTGTGGGTGGTGCCACCCCCTGCTTGTGGTACTAGATTCTTTAAGAAAGTAGATTGAGCAAGTTATGATGTGAAAACTGCTATGTAGTAACTTTCCATGGCCTCTGCATCAGCTCCTCCATCAGGTTCCTGAGCTGTTTGAATTGCAGTCCTAATTTTCTTCAATGATTGTCTACCACATGAAGGTACTAGGCAAATAAACCCTTTCTGTTGCGGGCTGTTTGATTGTATTGTGAACCTCAAGTATGTGAACTACATAAACCTTGTGATGTGACTCAGTCCTAGCAAAAACCTCTAAACCAAGAGCTTTCTGTAAACAAGAACTAAATAATGTCAAAGATACCTCAAATGGCAGAGCAAGCAACCGGCTGAGAGGGAGTGAACATAAGTAGAAAGGAGGAACACTGAGAGAATGGTATTGCAGGCAGCAAGGAGTTCCCCACCACCACCCTGCTGCAACGTCAGTCAGTGGAGCAGGAAGGTCACCTGGGTGCTTTCTCTTTCTCTGAGCTAGCAGGCTTAAACCACAGCATCTGGCTCCTTTATTTGTTAAATCAAGCTTTTGGTATGTTGTTTCTTAAAGACAGCAACTTTCCTCTCTACCTTGCTTTTCATCATGGCGTTTCATCATGCCAAAGGTAACCCTAAAGCAGATGAAAACTAGTTTGAAAATGGGAGGGCCCTGAGCAAGATGTTAGAGTCTGTGAGTTCATAAGTGCATCTGTTCTGTTGTATCTGGAAGATGCTGTTTCCCTACAGTCATTCAACCTCTATGGCTCCAATAATCTTTTTGTTTCCTCTTCCAAAAAGCCCTTCAGGGAGCCCTCTGAGTTCTAGGGGGAGAGGTTTGCTGAAGACATCCCATTTAGGATTGAGTATTCTCAAATCCCCAGTCTCTGCACCTTAACAGGATACCTTTGGTGGCTGACCTTGGACCTTAGATTGAATAGGCCATGAACCTGGAGGAAAAGCAAATACTGTTCTGCTAAAAGAACATAACAATGAAATAACTCCTAATGACATTCTGCTATAACCAAAGATTAATGTCTCATTCATTTATCCTCAGAGAAGGTTCCTGTTATAGCAGAAGAGGACTAACATAGACCCACAACTGAGCCACACACAGAGAAAATTACATTGTAATTTCAAGTGTGTGTGTGTTTCTTGTGCTTTTAACATTTGATAATTCTGCTTGTCTTGTTTTTGTTTTAATATTTGTTTTCTAGAGAGACAGATCAAGAAAGTTTATGAGGTTGGGTGAGTGGTGAAGTAGGGAGGACCAGGGAGGAGTTTGGAGAGGAGAAACAATAATTAATATGAAAAATTTCAATAAAATAATTTTATTATAAAGTATTTATAATATTATAAGGTATTTTGAAAAAAGGAAGCTAGGAATTTGGACTAATCCCTATATCTGATTTTGGAAAACAGCCCATAATAAAACTAGGACTCTTCTTTCAGAGAAATTCTTTGTGTGTACTGCGTTCAGGAAGCTCATGCTCAAATCACAGGGGTACAGAGACTGTGTCTCCCAGGCCTTTTACAATCTGTGCACAAGTGTTTATCATATTTTCCATGGGACTAAGTGAATAGAAAGAAACCTTAGATACTGGTTTCCTATTTTAGTCTTTCTAAGTCTGTTTGAGATATTCCCACATGGAGAATAAATTGTGATCTTACCTCCAAGAAGAATAAACCTTGACACTTCTGAACCCGTGTAATAAAAATGGATAGCTTCTCATTAGCTTGTTGCACACTGTAGGCTTAGAGATCACTCAGGCAAGGTTGGGTGCCAGTCATAAGTAACAAGAGTGTTTAGGTACTATAGCAAACTTCCCTGGAAGCTTTACAAACTCCCAACTGTGGAAGGACTCTAGGAAAATGAAAGACGCTTCCAGTGTCCAAGAGCTAAGACATGGTATGCCTGTTCCTGGAGGCTAGAAATCTGACTCAGGCTGATAAAATTTGTTTCTATTTTCCAAACCATTATCCTCAGGATGACTTTAGGATTCATCAATAATATTCCATCTCCACTCTTTCTTTCCATGCTGTCTCTCCACCCCTAACCATGTCACACTAATCAACATTTCTTCCTCAGCACCCAGTCTACCTGTGGTCACCTCTGTAAGAACACCCTTCAGAAGTTCAGAGTGTACTGAGTTCTGCCTGAATGCTGTGATACACAGTATGTAAGTTCTCATGCCACTCATCAGGCATTTTTTGTTTGTTGAATTTTCAAAGATTTTCACGTAGAAATGCCAATATGAAAGCAGGAGAAAACTGGCTTATATATGGTTAGGTTCTAAATTATTTTTTTTCTTGTTCCCATTTTTTTTCTTTGTTTGTTCATGTTGCTATAAACCTAATCACCAGAATAAATGCTGGAATGCTTGAAGAATGTAGCTTTATGGACAAGTATGAAGGAGAGAGAGAAATATTAAAACATGAAAAGCAACATAATGTGAATTAAACAGAATAATAATGAAAAGGAACAGGAAGCATATTATTCATCAGCATGGGGACTGGAACAGCCGTCACTGCAGGTGGTGATATGTACTGTGGAGTGAGGTCTTATGAGCCAAAATGCCTAGACTCGGTGCCACTCTACATTTCCGTGATGCAACCACAAACAAGAAGGGTAATGGCTTGTACACAATAGATCAATAAAAATAAAAGCACAATGAATATAAATAACTTACTGTGCTGACAGTGAATCCCATTAAATCCCCGAGGACATTTACAAACATAGCCTATGAATGTGTCTCCTCGATAGGCTTCGCTTATCTCACAGGTTCCTCCGTTATGGCATGGGTTAGGGATGCAGGGACCTGAAAGACAGACAGAAGTGCTTCATAATGCATGTGCTTAATAAAAGGTGCTTTTATCACCAATTTCTCCTGACAACTTTGAGCTTGAGATTTGAGAGGTAAAGCATAGTTGTGTGAACTCTGATGAATGGCCTGAATTTGAATATAAGTGCCATTATCTTTTAGCTATGCGATCTTGGAAAATTATTTAATTTTCCTGCTGCCTCGGCTAGGTCTTTTGAGAAATATTAATACAATAAAATTAACTTTAGTGGTTACACTACAGTTGAAAAGAGTTCATATATTAAAATATACAGAACAGTACCAACCACATATTATACACTAAGATAACCCTAATTCAATTATTATTATCATAATTTCTGAATTGTAGAATACCATCCGTGTGCTGAACAATTAATACTGAATTGCCGTTTCTAAAGAGCTTTTGACCTAGTTGATGCAAAAAGAGTCTGAATCCACCAATATAGAAAAAAATCAAGTGATGTTTGCAATAATTTATGGAATTTCATAAATTTGAGAACAGACTTAAAGCAACTACTGTTGTCCACCTAAAACTTAGTAGGTCATGAAGAATTGCATGTTTGAATAAAAGGTCACAATAACCATTTTGTAGACCTTGAGAATGGAAGTTCAACAAAGTTTGAAAACTGCTGCATCAAATACTCATTCTGAGGTTTCCCTGGGCAAAACCAGCTGTTACCAGTGTGATTAGCTGGCAGCATCCACAGTAGCATCTGATGCAACAATTTAGCTAAGTCTCTAGGATCTGGTGCAACAATGTTCACTCCAGGTTACTTCCCTGAGGCAACGACAGAGTACCATGTGATACCAAACTGGGCCAGGCCCAGAACTCTTCAAGTGGATATCCTGAACTCTGGGATGCTCCACTGGTATTGCTTATCTTTGCTGGGAAACACAGAATATTAGATACAATAAGATTTGGAACAACTATTAAAGGATATGACAAGCAAGGTTGGTAACAGAGAGTTATGGAAAAAGTAGACTTTAAGGAAAGAGGACATTCACCATCTTCATGCAGAGCAGCCCACTGCACATTAGAGTCGAACATGCTTGATCTTTTTGTATAAAAACTACAAGTTTTGCTGAATACAATGAGGCCTTGACAAGATTCAGATTGACTTCATGTGTTTTCTGTGCTTGGCTTCCATTTCTCTCTCACCCCCCATTTGGTTTTAGGAGCAGTCACCTCGAGACCCACGAATAACTGGACCTGCTGGATGGGTCAAGTATCTATATCTTCATATCCCTAAAAAAGATACCTAGATATCGAATGCACAATACGAGGATTAACGTCAGTAATATTGCATTACACTATTTATTAAATATTGTAATGTGGGTATATTTATTAAATATATTTAAGCTGATTGTTTTTACTCAAAATTAAATAGAAAAATGGTAACCATTTCAGTAGCTATGTGTCTCACATATTATCAATTTGAAAATCTTAAGTATATGATATAATTTTCTAAGCAATACATATTCTGAGGCAGATTGTTAAGTTCCACAGATTGTCTATGAATCAAATAATCTAGTGACTTTCCTTAAGTGGGAACATGGTCTGCATTTGAGAGAACGAAGTAGGTATCAAACCTATGACAACATTTAGAAGCAATTGAAGCAATTTATCCTCATTGCTAAGCATCATGTTAAACACCCCATCTCTTTTTTTCTGTTTATTCTGTACTCCAAAAGTTATCTGATATGCATCATATTATAAAAACATAATTTACAAAATTATCTCATCTACTTCTCACAGCAAAGGAATAATGTGGTTGCTGTTTTCTTACACAGTCCCTGGTTGCTGTTGTGCTATTGTATAAAGTTAAAGGTTATAGAAATTTCCTGGGGATGCATTAAATCTCAAACTTGGAATCTATGATTCCAGGAGGGTAGAATCTAAAAAGTTTTGTTGCATCAATTCTCCTCCAAATACGAAAAAAAAAAAGCATGATTTATATAAGTGGTAACTGATATTCACACATGTTACATAAAAATACATAAAATATATTCAAATATTTATAAAATTCTGAACAAATAGGGCATTGTTAAGGTCATCTAACCCAATCTCACAAGTTAGCAGATAAGAAAGTATAACCTAATGAGAAATCAGTAAAATCTAAAAAGAAAAAAAAATACTATGTATGAAGAAAATTGTATTTAAGGAATTATACCTGAGAGAAAAAAGTAGTTATTAAAACCAAAACTAATTGAAGGTATTCTTGCTTCCTCAAGAGAGTGGAGTAATTATAGCAGAGAGAATAGAAACCTCTCCCACACTCACTTAGGTTTAAGCAACTCCATGGGGAATTAATAAAAGATTTGAATGTAAGACCTTTGCTCATTGGTGTGAGGAGATAAAACTGATGCCAAGCAGTGGGTCATCAAAAGTCTCTCTGAAGAACAGTAGATACAAAGGAACCTGGATGACCTGGCACATTTATACGCACTTGCTTTAGAAGACTAGACTAGGCAAAAAGGTGAGATCAGAGAGTTTAATACAGAGAAGGACTGAGAAAAGAGAGGAGAGAACAATGAGAGGAATCCTAACAAAGCTGAAAATAAAGTCTCCATGGTGAGAGGGCAAAGTTCTGAGTGGTTAATTCATGAAGAACCATATCTAATAAGAAATTGTGGTGCCCATCATTCAGGGATAAGTCATTTGTGCAGAATTATGTTCTCAGTGATCTAGCTCTACACCAGCATCAGCTAACTACTGGAGTCTGTGGGGTGTTAGAGAAAGCCAATGGGGAAATCTGTGACCATTTACAGCCCTTTATTCTAGTAGAAGGTAAGACTTGTTGCTGGGCATGCACTCTGGTGGGTTCCAGTAATAGATAGAAACCTGGAGAAAGATTTGAATGAGGAATCCTAAGTTGTAAACTCCCTGGGAACACAGTTCCATTCTTGATTCAGTTCCTGGCATTCTCTGCAGATGTGAGTTTTTTGAGTTGCAGCTCTTTGTATTTGCATCCCAAAGGGGATCATGGCCTCAGCTGACACCAGGGTTTTAGGAAAGGATCACCATTTCTCCTGGTATTTCTCTCAGTCCAGGAAATCCAGTGTTTGTTTGTTTGTTTGTTTGTTTGTTTGTGTTAAGGACAAGTGTGAAGTAAATCACAGAGGAGAAGGATTTTCTTTCCTAGAGGTCTTTAAGTTCTAACTTGTTAAAATATATATTGTAAGAATATATCTTGGATTTAGGGGAAAAATAGGCACAAAGAAGTTAAGTAACATGTCTAATCAGAAAGTAAATCTTTTATCATATTTTGCCTGACTACAAAGTCTACAATTTTCCTAGCTAACCGTGCTTCTCACAAGTTGTCAGTCTTTGCATTAATGTTAGTTATGACAGATGTAAACAGCATGAATTCACTGAGCGTATTTCTATAAATAATGCAGCACTCAAAATCCTCCCCTAATGTAAGCATCTTAGAGTCTTCAGCAATTGGATCAGAATATTTTAGATATTATAGATATAGATAGAAAGGCTCTAATACTAATGATACTTTTTCTCATAAGTATAATCTTTGAATTCAATTACATCAATAGATCTTAATCATAATTATATGTATGCCTGATTCTATATATTCATTAGATTTGTTATTTTAGATTGTTTATTTTTGCATGTACTTATGTCTACATCTCTGTGTGTATGTGTGTTTTTGTGTCTGTGTGTGTCTGTGTGTCTCTCCTTCTTCTCTCCCCCATTTCTCTCTCCCTCTCTCTCTGTACTTATGTCTACATCTGTGGGTGCCTCTGTGTACATCTCTTTCTCCCTCTTCCCTCCCTCGTGTGTGTGTGTGTGTGTGTGTGTGTTGTCTGTGTACTCTATCAGTTGGGATCATCTGTTCCTGCATCCAGAAAAGAGTCTATTTTGACCTTCGCTATCACTCCTCAGTCCTTCCTTCATGGTAAGTCTTTTCCTGAAACTGGTGCTTCTGCATGCTCAGCTGGGCTAGAGGCAAACATGCCGCAGTAATTCTCCAGGCTCATTTGAGGTATTTGTAGGGATTCTTGACTTATTTATGTGGGGCTGAGATCTGAACTCCAGTTCTCATGATGATGGGGCAATCACTGTTAACCACTGCGTCAGCTCTCTCCAGCCTCTAGTCTCTCCACACCTTTCATGCACTCTTTGATTTCTCAAGGCAGAAAGCTTGAGAGCTGAGATGAGAGTCTTCCTACCCCCTTTGCTTGAGGCCATAAACTTCATATGGGAAGCACCCTGGTTCCTGCACAGTAGATTTCTGTTACATCTGGCAAAATGAACCTATGTCAATAACAAGTGATAATAATGGCATCTATGTACAACACCCCTCTTCTAGGTTTATTCTTTAAACATCAACAGTGCTGCTTCTTTTCATAAATTAATGTGGTTGATTTTTAGAATTTTTATACTTAACAAATTTCAAGCCTTCTGAATTTGTAACCATATCCTCTTTTTATCTTTCTAGTATGGTTGAAGCTTTAGAATTGTTATTTTTAATTGCAGAATTGTATTAATATTCTTCATGGCTGCATATATGCTAATTCTTTGACAAATATATTAATAAAATGTAGCATTATATAATATTATTGACAGTGCTTTATTTTGTTAATCAAACAATCCATACACCAATAAATCGGTATACTTTTGAGCCTGAAGAAAGACAGATGACTATAAAATAAGTTAAGACCTAAAGATAAAATAGGTGAGCCCCCACAAAACTTTCTTGGTAGTCAGAATTGTTTTGTATTTAATATTACACGTAAACATAAAATATATAACAATTATTTCTAGTTATCTTTTCTGAAAGTGTTAAAATGGTTAATCTCATGCAAATGAGAAATACAGGGAAACTTCCACTTTTGTGCCATTTATGCACATCCAAATGGCAATTTGTTATTGAAAGTATTATTTTAGATCTTGGTATACTAATGAATAAAATTAACTGCTTATAATATGTGAAGTTGTTCTTCTGTACTGATAAGAATAAAACTAGCCCTTACATTAGTATTATCTATTCACGAGGCACTAACTGTGTTGTAGGCACTGTGCTAGTAACTTGTGATCAACGCTTTCAGTGGAATTAGGATTGAGGGCAGCATAAAAAGGGAGCTCGTAATATCAGAGTACATTTCATTTTCAACTTTGTGCAGTTGATTTTAAAGAAAATTTCATAGCTCACCAGTACTGTGAGTGGTACAAGCTTAGGATTAATACCTTTCATTGTTTAGGTAATGGTTTCTAGAAATTTAATTCTGAGATTTCCCCCTGGCATTATGATAATCTCTTTAACATTTTTACTGTTTGACAGTTTCATACATTTATATAATGAACTTTAGACATTTTACATCCCTTCTCCCCTCACACTCTATGTTGTTAAATTTAACAGCCAAGACTATTATGTTTGAAGTGTGTCTCCTATGTCTCTTGTAACTTGTTGGCATTGGTAGAGGTGACTTATATATAGCACTAAAAACAATGTAACTGCAACTAAAGTTTGAAAACAAATTAGTGTTTCTGAGCCACTTAGAGCCTTTAACAGAAATAACACCTACAAATCTTTCGTCAATGCCCTTCCACTCAAAAGAGCTCTCTAAAGAACTTGGCATCATTTTGTAATACAGACATTGAGAAGCACAGAGACTGGTGGCTATGAGCTTCACTTATGGTATTATGAACTATTTTACTAGACCAATACATTTGGTCATATCACTCTTAACAAAGAGCATAGATGAACTTTCAAATCTAAAAGGCTTCTGGGAATTTTTAAATCAATGCATAATATTTTTCTAGGGAAATTTTAAGTAGTTCCTAACCTAATGGGGACAGCTTGTGATCAAAATTAATGAACAACTGAGTGCAACAACATTCTTCCAGGCATCTTTATGCAAGTTCATATAAGTATGTCAACAAGATTAATTGCTTACAAAAACAATAGATTCGAATACTGTGGTGTTTTGCTTCCACCTCTTCATAATGCTAATAACAGAGTTAAAATTATTTTCAGATGTGTAACACAGTTATCCTCTTAAACAGGGAACACTGTGCTCCAATTATGACTGTTGTAGAGGACAGACAGACTATTAAGAAGCAAATACCCTATCATTTCCATGAAGATGTACATTCAGAATTGGTTTAGGTTATATGTTATGCCTCTAAAATCTTAAAGTTAGTGCTTAAAATTGAATGTGTTCATTAAATTACATAATAAAGAAACAGCAATGTAGTCATTGCAAAACGATGGGCTTTTGACTTGTTGCTGGACAACTGAAAGACAAACAGTTAAGACTCAAAAGTTGGTTACAACTTTTGTCTTAATAAACATATGGAAATCATCACTCAGTGTTGTGTTTACATTTATTAAGATTTGGATATTTCCTTGTTGTAATTTTAAACCGTGGTTACTTAAAAAAAATAGTTGGAAGGACAAAGTAAAGATTCAATGGTTAACACTGTTCTTGTAACATATGAGTTTAATTCCCAGTACCCTTGTTGGCAGTCATACAGACCATTGAAACTGCAGCTCTTGGCATCCAGCATCTTCTTCTATACCCTGCAGGCACTTACGATCACACCCCCACCCCCCACCTAAATATATATCCATAACAATAATAAAAATAAAAATGTATTAAACTTGTTGAAAATGGAAGTTATTTCAGATATGCTTATGGGGTAGATGTTCTAAAACTGTCTTCTATGTAGTCTCTGTTTTTTCCTCTTCTTTGTTCTTTCTCATAAATATAAATGTACAACATTCAGTTATGTTAGGAAAAGCTCATCTAAACTACTTTGTATTTGAAATCACAATTAAGATACTCTAAACAAAATAAAAAATCATTATTTGGGGAAAATAAGCAAGATTAATAAGATTTCAGGCTTTCTCTGCAAACTTAAAAGCTCTGGGGAAAATTGTATAAATTAAAATCTGTGGTAAGCAGTCTTTTTCCAGGACATGCTGACAAACTGTCCCCTTCAAAACACACTGTCAGTAAGCAAGTGTCTGTGGGAGGCCTGAGATGACCAGTGCTTACACAGCATGCTCTCCTGGCCTTGTATTCTTTTCAGGATAGCTGCAGCTAATTTCCACTCACTCTGTAGCATTAAACAGCAAAAACATTCCCTCTGAGCTCTGGAGGGTACAAAATAGACACAAAGGCATCAACTACATTCTCACAAGAAATTACCTTTTCTAGGGGCTCCTGAGAATGAGGTCATGTGGTCACTGGCAACATCACTTGGTTATTCAGAACATCCTGCCAATCCCCACCTGTCTTTACACTCATTTTCCCTGATTCTTTGTTCCCCTCTGTAATGTTACTACTTTGTGATTCTTCTTTCTTACACCCATTTATACCCCACTTCTGCCATTTCAACCCTCTAACACTAGATAGGAGTGAATATAGTCAGAATACTTCCTGCTGATTAGGAGTATCAAGTCCCTTGGGGCAAATTTGATCTTCGTAGTCAAAATATCTAATTACTTCTTCTTTCTTCTTTGTGCATCATTAATTAACAAACCATCATCAATAACCAACAGTACACCAAGAACAACCAACCCACAAAACACTCCAACCTTTTGGTGCTTTGGCTTTAATATGTTCTCTGAAAAGTCCCCCAAATTCCCAATATCCCACAGTTGCAGAAACTATCTGCAGCTGGCAAAATCATGTCTCTGCTAGAATAGATTCTAGTTAGCTGCTGTGAATAATCTGAAGAAGAGCCATAACTCACACCTGAGATTAAAATGAAAATATATCAGTTGTGTTTTTTAAAGAAATCAAAATTTTCACTGTTCCTCCCTCCTCTTTTTTTCAGACATGTCACATAACTGCAGCCCACTCTAAATACAGCACGATAACATTAGTCAATGCTTACTAATTTATAACTGCAATGACCTTTTGAAAATGAATTTTGCCCTGAAAATTTCATTTGTTGATGCCTGAGATGTCAGATCCCTGTAAAAAAATATCTGAGAGAAAAAGCTGAAGGAACAAAGATTTGTTTGAGTACTCGTTTCAGAGGCTTTGATGCATACTTGTGTGGTCACATTTGCACAGGTCTTTGTGATAAGGTGACACATCCAGACTGATAGGCCTTGAAAAGAAGAGAGGGTAAGTTATGGTGGTTGGACAGAAACAAGAAAGGCAAATGGGTAGAGCTTGATACAACAATCTTGACTAAAGACTCTAGACATAGAAAAATAAACATTTCATGTTTTCTCTCATTTCTAGATCTTAACTTTGAATATTCAGAGGTATTCCAGTTAAAACATCCACAGGGGACAGGGATTTGTTAGGGGATATAAGGGATAGGGCCTTCAAAATCTCAAAATAAAGTGTGGGAGGTGGATATATAAGTGTACCACTAGCTAGTGAATTATTAGCCTGTGATGGCTTTTGGGAGTGGAAGAGTTTTTGATTATTTGGTTTTTGATTGTTGTTGTTTCTTTTTTTTTTCTTTTTAAAAAAGATGGTGTGAGTACTTGTAGAATGATCACATAACAGATCAAGCTCCAATCCCAAGACTAGTTTGACGACACAAATTGAATTCCACAGGGGATGAAATGAGAAGGAGAAGAAGGAGGGGGAGAAGGAGAAGGAGAAAGAGAGAGAGAAAGAGAGAGAAAAAGAGAGAGGGAGGAAGGAAGGAAGGAAGGAAGGAAGGAAGGAAAAAAAGAAGGAGAGAAGGAGAGAAGGAAAGAAGGAAAGAAGGAAAGAAAGAAGAAATCTCAAAGTTGCAAAGCTGGGTGAGAAGGGCAGGGCAGGAGTATTTGACAGGGTGGTAACGGGAAGAGTTGAAGGGTTGGATATTTTCAAAAATATATTGTCTGAAATTCTCAAGCAATTAATAATAAAAATACTGCTTTTACTATTTGGTAAAAATAAATATCTAGAGCCACAAGTCTTGTTTTGTGGCACGATATACACATAAGCATATGCACACACATATGCACTCACACGTGAGATGGGGGAAGGAGGGAGAGATGAGGGGAAGGAGGGGGAGATGGAGAAAGAGAAAGAGGAAAGGGAGAGAGAGAGAGAGGAAGAGGACAGTAGATATAGGAAAGAGGTCACTTAGAAAAAACATCCATACCCCTCTGAGCCAACCCTTACTCCCTATTGCAATGACTTAGTAAGTGGATTAATCCATTGATTTAGTTTGTGCTTTTATGATCTTATCAGTTTTCATAGATTAAATACATTATTTGGGAGCCAAGTGTTTGATCTAGGAGACTTTTAAAGATCATTTTATACCAAATCTATAAATAATGCCCTAATCACTAGGATCTTAGAACGTGAATGTCCTGGGACCGAGAAATTGTAAGGAAATTATTAAGGTAAAGGGAGTTGTAAATGCCCTCATCTATTCAGCTGGTATACACTAGGAGACTATATTTAGTCACACAAAAGGTGAGAAAATGATCTGTCTCACCTAAATTCTATGTGAGGAAACAAGAAAACACCTTGTATTTGAATTTTCAACGTTGGGAACTTGAGAAAATACATTTCTATCATGTAAGCCACTTTGTACTTTGAAGTTCCTGAAATTCAGTCTTCTCAAAGAGGGTAACATTCTATAGCTATACTAATTTCTATAGCTATACTAATTGAGTTAGCTGCTCTCTTGTGTACATGGAGATGATTAAGGGAACCACTGTACTAATGTATTACTAGTACTGTATTGACTGATAATATTCGTATTTTCAGCAGTAATAGAAACATAGTTTCATACTGCAGTGACAGATGGGTTTTCATAGTGATGGAAACCAAGAAAGTATTCCAGTTTATCAGCAATAACTAGGAAGTATTGTCTAGTCATTCTCCTAGATGACCTGGGTGTCATCAAGGAGGACAGGATATGGTAGGAGAGAAGGTGATGTCAAAGAAAAGCATCTTCCTCAGGTGAGCTCTATCCTTCCAAAGCTCTTGTTTAGAATTTAGCTTGCTGATTGCAAATCATGAATTTTCTAAGTTATTATACATACTACATTGATTAACAGATTTAATCATTGTGACACAGACATATCACATGGTATATCACTTACCAATAAAGTGTATATATGTGCATATATGTAATATATATATAACTTTCAAATGTAAGTACCAAATTTGGTCAGTATCAATCTATCAATCTAATCTTTCAAATGCTGGTAAGTACTAATCCAGTTATTACGTTGTTGTAAAGTGATCTCTGTTCTTTTCCATAGTCACCCATCTTTCACAACTGTGGCTACAAGCTTTAAAATCCCACATGCATGATGGAAAAACCTCAGCTCTGAATATTTTACCATCCAAGCAGAAAAGCATACTGTATATGCCTTTAAAAAGGCATCAAGATGTTATTTCTGGGCATATGTTAGTTAATCACTAATATTTACTGTCTGAAGAAGGTGTGATTTTATTTATAGGTCTATATGTAGTGAATACAAGAGAAAAATTGTTTATCTATGACTTTCTAAAAGTATTATAAAGTGAGATCTACAAATATGTCTATTAATAGATGAGCTACCATCTGGAAACCATTGTTTAATTAATTGATATCCTATTATATTTTTATAACACTATTAAATTTAGTAAATAAAAGCTCAAGGGACATTTTAAGCCCCTTCCCTATCAATGGTATAAATACAACAGAAACAGAAAATAAGCATGTAAAGACAAATCAGAGTTTCAATGTGACAAATTCTGTGAAAATTTGTAATGTACATAATTAATAACCTAGTAGTCAACAATTTTTAACTAATGGAAGGAAATTATCTTAAAGCTTTTAATCTAGAGGGCTGATTTCAAAAAACAAAAACAACCAAAACAAAAACAAAATAAAGAAAAATCTGTGCAAGTAATTTATATAATAACTATGTGTATCAGAGTTTACCAGCTATGTACTAAAGAACAGAAACTTGGGGTTGGGAAGACGGCTCAAGGATTAAAATCCCTGTCTGCACTTCCTAATGAATGAGATACAATTCCCAGAACCTATGTGACAGCTCTCAACTTTCTGCAACTCCTAGTTAAATGGTTCAACACCCTCTTTTGGCCTCTACAGTCTCTTCAAGCACAGGGATACACATCTTGGCAAATACTGAAGCAGAAGCAGAAACAGAAACAAGAAAAAGCAGAAGAAAAACTTAAGGATTCACATTAGCAGATGCTATAGACTCCAAAGGTATCACTAGATTTTTCCTTCAGCTACCAACTGTTATTTTTAGCTTCCATCCATCTAGAAAATAGAATAGAGACCACAGTTTTACATAAGATTGTTATAGAAATATTTGAGCCCATAATTCTGGAGCATAGGCAATCTTACTATGTTACATGCTTCTCTAAGCCACTACAGGATTTCCATGTTCTTCATCAATCTTTCCCTGACAGCCCTTCACCTTATTCACCTCCTCCTCAGCTTGCTGCCGGTACCTCAGCATCTCACTGAATATTGTTTCATTTGTAACTGTATGATAGGTTTCCTTTGTCTCCTCCAGTCCATTATTAACTGCTTGTACAAAGTATACCTCTGTGCTTTATTCTTTATCATCAGATCCTAAATATAATATACACTTGATAGGATTTCAAACATGGATGCCAACTGACAGAAATATTTATAATTTCAATATGTATGCCATACTTCTATCACAATCAATAGCAGACAGTAATGGTTGCAGAACAGATATAGATTTTTGTATCCCTATTTATTAATACTACCCATTCGGAGCTTGGAGTCAAGCCACAATTTCTTTGTTGAATAACGTTGCAGTATTTAAAATATCAGATGGTCCACAATCTTATCAATTAATGAGTATTTAAAGTAGATGTACTTTTGAATGATCCCTTTTACTTTGAAGACAGTGATTGGATGTGGTGGAAGAATTTGTGTTACTTCTCGAAATCTGTCCTTCCTGATTGCCATTTTAATTACTGAACAGGAGGCATTCCAGTTTCATTCAGATGGGAAAGGCCCAGACTCAAACTTCACAGCTGAGGATGCTGAAGCACAGCTGGACAGACCAGTTGCTGTTTGGACTGCCTCCTAAGGTCGCACATGTGGCTTCTTTGTGGCAGACTTGAGAAATCATCAAACAAAGCGAGCATGGAATCTAGCCAGCTGGCCATCTGTTCCTTCACCCACTGTGATAATTTGGTCTTGTAGAATTTTGTTAAGTGAGCATTAAGTAATGACCATGTCAAACTGGTTGCATAGTGAAGGCCTCTTAATCACCGAATGAAAGTACTGGGGAAGCTTACTCAAACACAGAAAAGGTCACCAAATCCATCTAAAGAGAAATGCAAAGCAAAGCAAAACAGAGCCCATAGCAAAACAGTGAATAGACAGAAAAAAAAATCAACTCCATTTGCATGTTCACATTGCTTTATATTGATTCCATACAGAGCAGAGGTGGCTGTACATTGTATAGGGCAGCTAGGAGTTAGATGAATGCAACTAGATGTCCTATTACCCCATTCTGTACAAACATACTAAAGAGTTGAGATGCTAAAAGAATGTGTGAGTGGCTTTATCATTTCATCTGAAGCAAAGACATTTACTTTGTGAGTCATTGATATGAACCAATAACTTGTTCTGACAGCTCAGAATACATTCTATATAACTGCTCTTGTTTGCTTTGTGAGGTTTTTAGAGATAGCATTCAAAAGAAGGCGTTTCATTATGGAATATTTGTGTATACACTTTGCTTTTATTCATCCTCTTCTACTTCCCTCTAAATCAATGCTCCTAAACCTAACATTAGTGCTAATGTTGAGATCATTAATGCAGTTCGTTGTGTTGTTATAACCCCAGCCATTGACTTATTTTCACTTCTGCTTTGTAACTGTAATTTTGATGCTGTTAGGAATCATACTATGAACATCTATGTTTTCAGATGGTTGTAAGTGACCCCTGTGAAAGTGTCATCCCAAAGGGGATGCTAGCCATAGATTGAGAACCACTGCTCTATGCCTCTCTCTGTGACCATCTTTCTCAACGCCAACTTCCAATAAAATTTCTCTTTTTCACCAAAATATTTCAATTATTTGAGAATTTCATACAATGCACCTGATCACACTTGATACCTATTACTGTTAGGTATACTCTAGGTCTATCACCAAAAGAAGAAAAATATAGCAAGTCCATTTCTGTTGTCCGTATACTCACAGAAGCATGATGATACTCCCACTGGCCAGCCTCTTTAAGAAAACTTTCCCACCTCCCTGCCACTTTATTTCACATACACTTAATCTCTTACTTGCAGTTTTAAGGTTTTTTTTTCTTCCCACATTTTACACACACACACACACACACACACACACACACACACACACACATACACAGAGAGAGAGAGAGAGAGAGAGAGAGAGAGAGAGAGAGAGAGAGAGAGAGATGCTCTTAAGTATCATATATTTCTATTAATCAATGGGCTTTGGAACTGAATAGAAAGTTCTTAAAAGTTCCAAAACATTGGGGAAAAGATGTTCAACATCCTTAGGCATCAGAAAATGTAAATTAGAGTAGAGATTACAATACACTGTAGTTAGTAGTGGGAAATGATGAGGATTGCTGGTGGTGATGCATACTGGTGCAGCCACTATGTGAGTCAGTATGATTATTTCTTAAACTATAAATGAAATTAAGTCATGCTATCAAGCACACCATTCTTAATCACTACTAATGAGAAATATGCTCTTGATTTTTAAACATCATTTGAGCTATCCCATTTGAGAAATGCAGCTTTACATCATATATACTTTTTTGAATCATGCAAACATTAAAATATATAATTTTTATGTTACCATACAAATTAATAGATTTCATTATGCCATTTATATGTCTATATCATTATGCTTTGCAGTCAGTTAATCCTCTCTCCTTGACTCCTATTCCAATGCTATCCCATGCCTATCTTGGGATGAATTCATCCTTTCTCCGAGATGATGTTATTTTCCAGGTTTATTCCATTATCCTTTCTATATAACTCCTCTTTAAGATCAACAAACCACACTCCATGGCATGGGTCATTCCCAGTAATAGATAAGGTCAACAAAATCAAACTCTGTATTTGTTTGTTTGTTTATGTTTATTGTGATCTTTTGTGTAATTTGTATTGTTTGGGCATATTTTCTTATTGATATTCATTTTGATACTGATCTTTTGGTTCTTGTTCACTTTCTTGAGAGAGACAGAGACAGAGACAGAGACAAAGACAGAGTCATATAGAGACAGAAAAAGAGGACGAAGTTGGATGGGTGAAAAGGGAGTTAGAGAATATTTGGAAGAGTTGGGAAAAAAGGAAGTGATCAAAATATATTGTATACAAAATATTTACATAAATAAACATATTTTCTCCTTCTCTATCAGATCATATGTATTTTTATGTCATCAGCACACACACACACACACACACACACACACACACACACACACACACGCCCAGACATACACACATAAATTTTTAAAACTCCAAATGGGTAATTAATGATTCATTTAATAAATTATAATATTGAGAAATTTCTAATCAATTGTTAATCAAGAGTGTCTGTTATTTCATGTGATCTATAATTCCAAAACATATCCACATGTACTAATTTTAAATTGGTAATATCAATTCAACTCTTTCAACTCTTGTGACATAACATTTAACCAAGTAAAGTTACCTTAAACTTCTAACACAAAACAACCAGCCCTAGTCCATGAATTCTGTGGTGCAGAGGAATTTTAATCCAGCAACATGGCTACTCTGGCAAGGGATCACATCCAAAGATATAGATGCCTGTATAATCTGGGTGGAATACAGACATGCCCTTAGTATGTACCATTAATCCCAAACAATGATGTCTAATTGAGGGACAGACAAAAATACCAAATCAAAGAAAGATTTGACAGAATGAGTCAGAGATAAGCTGTGCTCATGAATATGGACAGAAAAAGGATGATACTTAATAGAGAACAAGGGGAGCATAGGTGGAGTCAGTTGAGTAGAGTTAGTCAGACAGTGCATGAGACAGTACAGTGGATCTGAGTTCAGTTACATTCAGGTAATGCAGCAGAGGCAGTTGACAACAATGAATAAGAAGGAGTAGAAGGTTAAAACAGATTGCCAGAGTTAGTTTGAAGCCAAGAAGAACAATTCAGAGAGAAGCCAAGAGAAGCCAGATTAAAACTGTCAGCTTAGAAAGGAGTTTGGGTACAAAGCTTCTGTAAGGCAAAAGACACCTTCAATAAGACAAAAAGGCCACCAACAGATTGGGAAAGGATCTTTACCTATCCTAAATCAGATAGGGAACTAATATCCAATATATATAAAGAACTCAAGAAGGTGGACTCCAGAAAATCAAATAACCCCATTAAAAAATGGGGCTCAGAGCTAAACAAAGAATTCTCACCTGAGGAATACTGAATGGCTGAGAAGCACCTGAAAAAATGCTCAGCACCTTTAATCATCAGGGAAATGCAAATTAAAACAACCCTGAGATTCCATCTCACACCTTAGTCACATCTTAGTCAGAATGGCTAAGATCAAAAATTCAGGTGACAGCAGATGCTGGCGAGGATGTGGAGAAAGAGGAACACTCCTCCATTGTTGGTGGGATTGCAAGCTTGTACAACCACTCTGGAAATCAGTCTGGCGGTTCCTCAGAAAATTGGACATGGTACTACCAGAGGATCCCACAATACCTCTCCTGGGCATATATCCAGAAGATATTCCAGCTCGTAAGAAAGACACATGCTCCACTATGTTCATAGCAGCCTTATTTATAATAGCCAGAAGCTGGAAAGAACCCAGATGCCCCTCAACAGAGGAATGGATACAAAAAAATGTGGTACATTTACACAATGGAATACTACTCAGCTATTGAAAAGAATGTATTTATGAAATTCCTAGGCAAATGGTTGGACCTGGAGGGCATTATCCTTAGTGAAGTAACCCAATCACAAAAATTTACTTTTACACTGCTTAAATGTCTTTTTTACATACAAATGTTTTTCTTACCTTACTCTCTAAAAGTGATTCTATTTTTCTAAGATTATATTTTCACCAACCCTTTCTTATCATTTCTTCTTATTCCCCCAACATAATATTTATCAGTTTTTGTAGAGTTATTAGTTCACATATTTTTGGTTGGCCTAATCATTCATGTTCCTGGGGATAATTTAATAGTATTTTATATTACATAATGCCCAGTAATAGATAAACTCACTAATCAAATAACAACATCAAGAAATCCAACTGTCAAGAAAGTGTAATGTGACCTAACAATATATTAGAAGTTTTGGAAAGGAAACAAATTCAAAATTAAAACCCAAACACTAAGTTAGAACTATGATAAAGAGATATGCATATTTCATTTTATCTCTACAGAAGCAGATGTTGGATAGAAATAAGGTACTACAAGGATGCCTTTATAGCTTGAATAAACAGAACAAGGTTAAAGAGAGAAACAGGGACTGAGTCAAGAAAGCCCTTCCAGGCGTGTATGGAAATGTTGCTGTAAGAGAAACACTGACATGGTTTAAAAATAAGACACCTGGTCTGAATTGAACTTGAAAGAAAAATTTTGGGGCAGTATAGGTGATATTTGAAAAGAATGAGTGAAGATAGAGTAAACAAATTGAAGATCACAAAACTTACTCAGGAAAGGCACGAAGGGGGGGCCAAGACTAGGTTGATGGAGATATGGAGCAAAGGAGAAATCTGACAGAATGGCCAAGCATGAACCCTTTCCAGAAATATCACTTTGATGTGTGTACATTGATGCCATCTGCTGACAAAGCAGAGCAGGGGGAGAACAGATGAGAAATCTTTACTGACATAACATTCATAAGCTAGCCACTGGTAAGAAGTGGAGAATATGCCCCAGGAAGGTAAGTGTTCCTTAATGTAGGTGGAAATTAATGTGTATGGATGGGCCCATTAACTAAAAGAAATAGCACAGAGAAAAGTGCAAACAATCTAGAATAGAAGTCTAATGCAATTCTACCATCTAATGCCAGGGTATAACTAATGTAAACACAAAAGCTACAGGTAAGAAAGAAATTATCAGGGAAATAACTTCTATGTCCAATCGTAATTGCTAATTATGGAGATTTTCATCCAAAATTAACACTAAACACCAGGGCACATAACAAAGAGGCTCTTTTATCTGACGTTATTTAAAATCAACTGCACATTCTGTTTAGTCCTTTGCCAAATCTTGAGAGTCACTTTCATATTAATACAAGACAAGCTACAAATACGATCTAAAACATACCAATATATTTAGCTTTTAAAATTTGGCTCATTTGGCCAATAAGATGAAACCTGGGAAATGAAAGAATGTGATGAAAATGAAAGATAAACAGTTAAGAATATGCAAAAGAATGATAACTGGTTTTAGGTTTGTATGGAGTCCCTCTCCCTTTTGTCATGTTTCATTTTGAATCTTTATTATCTGTCCCCTGCTGTCTTTAGAGGCAGGTGCTACTATTATGCAATAACCCTGAAGTCTTGTTGTACAACTAAGACTGATTCTTTTGAACTCACTATGGTTAGAGTCCAGTTTACACTGCTATACCATGATACTGAGAAATGTTCCAAAAAAAACATTACTCATGCAGCTAACCAGTGTAAAGGAAAATATGAACAAACAAATAAGTAAATAAGTAAGTAAATAAATAAATAAAAATATCACACCTCTTATATGCCTCAAAGTATAGTAGATAAATATGAGGATGCTAGGAATTCACTTAACCTATATAACAATATATTAACTTTGCAAACTCAATTAAAATTGTTGGGCTATTAAGCTCAATTCACTTTATAACCCACACAAGTACTAAATATATATAGCCAGATATGCATTTCTTCAATTCTACATTTCCAGTATTATACACTTAAAATTGTAAATTCCGTTACATTAATCACATGAATACAGATAGGGAAATTTTCATCACCACAGTAATTATTGTATTCTTTCTTAAAAACAACAACAACAACAACAACAACAACAACAACAACAACAACAAAACTATTGCAGATCACACATTCTACTGAATGTTACTAAGATTGACTATATTTCATAAATGGCATAGCTCCATTTATGAAAGTTACAAGACTCCATTGTGTAAATGTACCACATTTTCTGTATCCATTCCTCTGTTGAGGGGCATCTGGGTTCTTTTCAGCTTCTGGCTATTATAAATAAGTCTGCTATGAACATAGTGGAGCATGTGTTTTTATTACCAGTTGGAACATCTTCTGGATATGTGCCCAGGAGAGGTATTGCTGGATCCTCTGGTAGTAATATGTACAATTTTCTGAAAAAACACTAGATTGATTTCCAGAGTGGTTCTACCAGCTTGTAATCCTACCAGCAATGGAGGAGTGTTCCTCTTTCTCTACATCCTTGCCAGCATCTGCTGTCACCTGAATTTTTGGTCTTAGCCATTCTGACTGGTGTGAGGTGGAATCTCAGGGTTGTTTTGATTTGCATTTCCCTGATGAATGTTGAACATTTTTTCAGGTGCTTCTCAGCGCTTCAGAATTCCTCAGTTGAGAATTCTTTGTTTAGCTCTGTGCCCTATTTTTTTTCTTTCTTTTTTTTTTT
This sequence comes from Mus musculus, assembly GCF_000001635.26. Lineage (NCBI taxonomy): Eukaryota > Metazoa > Chordata > Mammalia > Rodentia > Muridae > Mus > Mus musculus. Next base: position 89,023,852 of record NC_000079.6, on the reverse strand, counting down.
TAATTAGGTATTTAGCTCATTTGCATTTCCAATGCTATACCAAAAGTCCCCCATACCCACCCACCCCCACTCCCCTACCCACCCACTCCCCCTTTTTGGCCCTGGCGTTCCCCTGTACTGGGGCATATAAAGTTTGCAAGTCCAATGGGCCTCTCTTTCCAGTGATGGCCGACTAGGCCATCTTTTGATACATATGCAGCTAGAGTCAAGAGCTCCGGGGTACTGGTTAGTTCATAATGTTGTTCCACCTATAGGGTTGCAGATCCCTTTAGCTCCTTGGGTTCTTTCTCTAGCTCCTCCATTGGGAGCCCTGTGATCCATCCATTAGCTGACTGTGAGCATCCACTTCTGTGTTTGCTAGGCCCCGGCATAGTCTCACAAGAGACAGCTACATCTGGGTCCTTTCGATAAAATCTTGCTAGTGTATGCAATGGTGTCAGCGTTTGGATGCTGATTATGGGGTGGATCCCTGGATATGGCAGTCTCTACATGGTCCATCCTTTCATCTCAACTCCAAACTTTGTCTCTGTAACTCCTTCCATGGGTGTTTTGTTCCCAATTCTAAGGAGTGTGCCCTATTTTTTAATGGGGTTATTTGATTTTCTGGATTTTCCAACTTCTTGAGTTCTTTGTATATAATGGAAATTAGTCCCCTAACAGATTTAGGGTTGGTGAAAATCCTTTCCCAATCTGATGTTGGCCCTTTTGTCTTATTAACAGTGTCTTTTGCCTTACAGACATTTGCAATTTTATGAGGACCCATTTGTTGATTCTCAATCTTTCAGCACAAGCCATTGATGTTCTGTTCAGGAATTTTTCCCCTGTGCCCATATCTTTGAGGCTTTTCCCCACTTTCTCCTCTATAAGTTTCAGAGTCTCTGGTTTTCTGTGGAGTTCTTTGATCCACATAGACTTGACCTTAGTACAAGAATATAAGAATGGATCAATTCCCATTCTTCTACATGATAACTGCCAGTTGTGCCAGCACAATTTGTTGAAAATGCTGTCTTTTTTCCTCTGGATGTTTTTAGCTCCTTTGTCAAAGATCAAGTGACCATAGGTGTGTGGGTTCATTTCTGGCTCTTCAATTCTATTCCATTGATCTACCTGTCTTTTGTTGTACTAGTACCACACAGTTTTTAATCATAATTGCTCTGTACCAGGAATGGTGATTCCCCTAGAGGCTCTTTTACTTTTGAGAATAGTTTTTGCTATCCTGGGTTTTTTGTTATTCCAGATGAATTTTCAAATTGCCCTTTAAAAGTCTTTGAAGAATTGAGTTGAAATTTTGATGGGGATTGCATTGAATCTGTAGATTGCTTCCGACAGGATAGATATTTTTACTATATTAATCCTGCCAATCCATGAGCATGGGAGATCTTTCCATCCTCTGAAATCTTCTTGGATTTCTTTCTTCAGAGACTTGAATTTCTTATCATAAAGATCTTTTACTTCCTTAGTTAAAGTCACACCATGGTGTTTTATATTATTTGTGACTATTGTGAACGGTGTTGTTTTTCTAATTTCTTTCTCAGCCTGTTTATCCGTTGTGTAGAGGAAGGCTACTGATTTGTTTGAGTTAATTTTATGTCCAACTACTGCACTGAAGCTGTTTATCAGGTTTAGGAGTTCTCTGGTGGAATTTTTAGGTTCACTTATAGATATTATCATATCATCTGCAAATAGTGACATTTTGACTTTTTCCTTTCCAAATTGTATCCTCTTGATCTCCTTTTTTTTCTGTCTAATTGCTCTGTCTAGGACTTCAAGTACTATATTGAATAGGTAGGGAGAAAGTGGGCAGCCTTGTCTAGTCCCTGATTTTAGTGGAATTGCTTCAAGTTTCTCTCCATTTAGTTTGACGTTGGCTACTGGTTTGCTGTATATTTCTTTTATTATGTCTAGGTATGGGCCTTGAATTCCTGATCTTTCCAAGACTTTTATCATGAATGGGTGTTGGATTTTGTCAAATGCTTTCTCAGCATCTAAGGAGATGATCATGTGTTTTTTGTCACAATGGAATACTACTCAGTTATTAAAAACAATGAATTTATGAAATTCTTAGGCAAATGGATGGATTGGAGGGTATCATCCTGAATGAGGTAATCCAATCACAAAAGAACTCACATGATATGCACTCAGTGATAAGTGGATATTAGCCCAGAAACTTAGAATACCCAAGATATAAATTGCAAAACACAAGAAAAGCAAGAAGAATGAAGACCAAAGTGTGGATACTTCGTCCCTCCTTAGAATGGGGAACAAAATACCAGTGGAAGGAGTTACAGAGACAAAGTTTGGAGCTGAGACGAATGGATGGACCATCCAGAGACTGCACTACCCGGGGATCCATCCCATAATCAGCCACCAAATGCAGACACTATTGCATATGCCAGCAAGATTTTGCTGAAAGGACCCTAATATAGCTGTTTCTTGTGAGTGCCTGGTAAATACAGAAGTGGATGCTTACAGTCATCTATTGGATGGAACACAGGGCCCCCAATGGAGGAGCTAGAGAAAGTATCCAAGGAGCTGACGATGTTTGCAACCCTATAGTTCGAACAACAATATGAACTAACCAGTAAGCACAGAGCTCGTGTCTCTATCTGCATATGTAGTAGAAGATGACTGAGTTGGCCATCATTGGGTTAAGAGGCCCCTTGATCTTGCAATCTTTATATGCCCAAGTACAGGGGAATGCCAGGGACAAGAAGTAGGAGTGGGTGGGTAGGTGAGCAGGGCAGGGACAAGGAATAGGGGACTTTTGGAATAGCATTTGAAATGTAAATGAAGAAAACATCTAATAAAAATTTGAAAAAAAAAAGAGAAAGTTACAAGACATTGAAGACTACCTTTTTCTATTCCAAATGATAAAAAGATAAATAGTCCACTTTAATATCACCTTCTTTGGACTCTGACATTATATTTAATACTGTATAAAATATGCTTATAAACATTAAATTAGTGACAATAATCCAGTTTTTGCAGTGTTTCCAATTTAATATTTATAATATTTTTATGTTCCAAGTAAAATTTACTGATATAACCAAGATGGCACCATATGGATGACACAGAAGCTGAGTTCACTCTTTAATTCAAAATGCTCTATGTTTATTATATCAATTCTTTTCTTGTTCCAATAAATTTATTTTTTATAAAATATTATAGGGTCAAAATCCACCTAACATTGGTCAGAATGGATAAGATAAAAAGAAACTCAGGTGACAGCAGATGCTGGCAAGGATGTGAAGAAAGAGGAACACTCCTCTGTTTTTGGTGGGATTGCTAACTGGTACAAACACTGTGGAAATCAGTCTGACAGTTCCTTAGAATATTGGACATAGTACTACCTGAGGACCCAGCTATACCACTCATGGGCATATACCCAAAAGATACTCCAACATATAACAAGTACATATGCTCCAATTTATTCATAGCAATCTTATTTATAATAGCCAGAACCTGGAAAGAACCCAGATGGCCTTCAACAGAGGAATGGATACAGAAATCAAGGTACATTTGCACAATGGACTCAGCTATTAAAATCAATGAATTCATGAAATTATTTTAGGCAAATGGATAGAATTAGAAAATATCATCCTGAGTGAGGTAACCCAATCACAAAAGAACACACATGGTATGGATTCATTGATGAGTGGATTTTAGCCTAAAAGCTCATAATACCCAAGATAAAATTCACAGCCCATGTGAAGCTCAAGATAAAGGAAGACCAAAATATGGATGCTTCAGGGGTAACAAAATACTCAAGGGAGGAAATACGGTGACAAAGTGTGGAACAGAGACTGAAGGAAAGGACGTCCAGAGACTGCCCCACCTGGGAATTCATTCCATATAGAGACAACAAACCCAGACACTATTGTGGATGCCAAGAACTGCTTGCTGACAGGAGCCTGATATAGCTGTCTCCTGAGAAGCTCTGCTAGAGCTTTACAAATTCAGAGGCCAACCATTAGACTGAGCTAGGAGTCTCCAATGGAGGAGTTTGAGAAAGAACTGAAGGAGCCAAAAGGGTTTGAAACCTATAGAAAGAACAAAAATATCAACCAACAAGACCACCCAGAGATCCCCGGAACTAAACCACCAACCAAGGAGTACACATGGAGGAACCAATGTTTCCAGTCGCATACATAGCAAAGGATGGCCATGTAGGACATCAGTGGGAGGTGAAGCCCTTGGTCTGGGAAGGCTTGATGCCCCAGTGAATGGGGAATGCCAGGGTGGGGGTTCAGGGGTGGGAGTGGGTCAGTGGGTGGGTGAACACCCTCATTAAAGCAGGGGAAGGGAAGATGGGGTATGGAGACTCCAGAGGGGAAACCAGGAAAGGGGATAATATTTGAAATGTAAATAAAATATCCAAAAAGAAAAAAAAGAAAAGAAAAGAAAACTTATAGGTATAAGTGGCTAAACATAACAAAACAAAAACAAAAAATGAAAACAAACAAACACACACACAATGCAAATTGTAGCTTTCATGCTACTGAGAGGTACCATTTACCTTCCAAGGAAGGGAAGCAACTAGCAGAGAATACTATTAACTTGGATATCTATGAACTACATCAATGACTTATATGGCACAATAACCCTAAGGGTGCAATAGTAACCAACAGCTCTTTTATTTAACTTAAGACTTACTCATCAAAATGGATAGCATACATGGTACTGGAAATCTAGCCAACTAATTATTGCTAATGTGATTATATCTATTAGAGGAGAATTTGCAACTACTAATTTACTAAACCAATGAAATCCCTAACTAGCATCTCCATATGTTTGCTCTTATACCCACAGATAAATATATTCCTCACCCCTCACTTCTAATTACAACAGGCAGAGAAAACACCTCAGAAAACTACAACAAATTGATATGCAGAGTTTTGGAGCTTGGATATTATGGATTGATCAATAAAAAGGTAAGACTCAGGGAACATTGCTGAAGAGGGGGCAGAAAGACTGTTAGAGCCAGAGTGTGAGGGACTTTAATGTGAGATTGATTCTTCTAACATCTAAAGTATATATAAGATTTTAAAAAATGAGGAAAACAATGAACGTGCCAAATTGGACAACAGAAAGTCTACAAGACCTCAGTATTACGCACACACACACACACACACACACACACACACACACACACACACACACACACACGTAACTGAGTAAAGCTGTGTGAATTGGAGATAGTCTTTCTTAGGAAAGATCATATCGACTAGTTGTTCAGTGACAAATGATCAGCCATGAAAAAGTTTATACTAAGGTATATATATATGTATACATTTATACACATTCAATCACAATTGCAGCCATGAATAAAGGAGATTAGGGGGTGTTATATGACAAGTATTAGAGGTAGGAAAGAAAAGAGGAAAATGTAATTAGAATGCAATATCAAAACTAAACAATGAAAATAAGTAAATGTCTTACGTAATTAATAAGGTGTGCTATTGTCAATCAGCTATTCATATATAGTAGTTTAGTAATGTTTCTTTATAAAATCAATTTAATAAGGACAAAGGATTTTCAAGTAACATAATTTCCTGCAAACAGTAAATGTGTTTGTTCTACTTGGTTAATATAGAATAGCTTATAGCAGGATGCTTCCTGCAAAAAAAAAAAAAAAAAAGCTTTTGAAATAATTTTATAAATCTAAAGGTGGGACGTAGACAATGGAATAAAGAGATTTGCAATTGTCTACTTAATGCTAAAACAATCATTGAACATTTTTAGATATCGTTATTTTCAATAAACTAGCTAGATTATTTTTTACAGTGTTTTGTATGACAGTGTGGTAAATATGCTAAATTCCAAGCATAGATTATTAGGCACAAAAGATGACTGTCAGTAAGGCATTCAGAAATAACAATATTATTGAAGATTAAATATCTGAATATGAAAAGACTCTCATCTACATCCTATTACATTTGCTATAATATTTTTCAAGATGAAATAATTTTAAACTATATGTTAGAAAAGTTAAATAATTTAGAAATTCCTTGATATCTGTGCCAAGGGGATCAAATAATCTGCAAGGAGAAGCTCTTCACTGTCCTCAAGATCTTCTCAGCCCACCTTTAAATGAAAAACTGCTGTGTTTGATTTGATTAACTGTATTTCACAGGCTTTCTGATTTTTATGAGATGTCATTCCTATTTCTGGTTATGTTTTCCTGTATGAAAACACTGATCATTCTATGTTCAAAATGCTATCTGTTCCAAAGTCAGAAAGCACAGATGAATAAGTATAGTAAATAGTGTAGTCATATTATATTGCACTAAGTGAAAGTCTGAGTTTCTATACAATCCTTGTTTTTGTGGTGAAAATGACAGTCAGACTTCTATCTCTGGAGCCAGCTTGACCCGGGTACTCTACCCGAGGAGCCTTTACTCTATCATTTTTATATCTATTAAACTTTCCCCCAGTTTCTTCTGAGCCATGGCTACTATGAAATATCCAATTAAATTTGCAAACCCAATATAAATCACAACTCAATGCTGTTGTGAATATTGTCAGCATTCTTGTAAAATGAAAATGTTCATGCAGGAACCAGAGTTTCAAAGCAGCATTTTCCCTGCATTATATCTCCTAGTTGAGTATGAAGTGTCCTCATGACATATACAGAAAATGCCTTCATAGGATTGCATTTGATTATTAACTTATCTAGCTATACCAAAATGGTGTGAAGAGAAATGGTCTAGTTTATTTTTTAAGAACATATGCTTTCTATAATCTTAGCAGTTTACTGAGCTTTTAAACAAAAAAAAATGTTTTGTTTGTAAAACCAATTTATTTTTATGAACAATTTAATCTTAAAACACTACTCAGAAATAAAGATTGCAAACTTACTGTGTGTCAGAATTTAGGTATATTGAGAAATATTGGTATATATAGCCAACAGCCTCAGTAATTTTATAGGCCAATTATTTGAATAATAGAAGTCATGGTACAGCAAGGAGCTATGAAAGCTGACAAGAGAGAAGATGAACCAATTGTCATGCCCAGTTGTAACTCCTGTGAGTCACAACATTGACCAACACCATACTATATCTTCAAAGATGCTGTAATGGCACTTATGTATTGTAGTAAACCAACAGCCATTTCATTGGAATTAAAGCCCATTCAAAAGAAGGGAATTCATGTGTGGAACTGAAAATCTAGTCAACTAGGCATGGCTAGTGAGGCCAAAAACTCTACAGTAGGAGCCACAAGTGCCACTTTGCCAAAATAATATCTTCTCAACTATATGGCAGAATGATTTGAAGAGCCAGAGACCCAGATGTATGCTTAGAGTACTACACACACACTCACACACATACATACACATTCACACACATACACATGCACACACACAAAATGACAAAGTTATGTATTATATTATTCTTAGCTTAACAAAACTAAAGTGATGAGTTTAGTACATACAAGGTCAATGTATGTAACAAATAGGCAATATTAATTAGGTAGAAATTGACAGAAGGAAACAAATTCCGTGGAAGGAAAAGATTTGCCTCAAGTAGAGGTAGGATTATATGAATAAATTAACAAGTCCAGTTGGCAAGATTTAAGATGCAATTTGCTTTCACAAAACAAACCAATGGAAATGATTTCTCAAGCAATTAGATTTGGTAGCATACATATTATTCTATAAAAGCAATTTGACCTTGGAGTGAGGTAAGTTTATCGCATTTTAATAGGATGTATCTGAATAATCATGAAATATAATTCTTGCATTATAAATCTCATCAAAATAATCTGAAAAATGAATATCAATCCTCAAATATGCACCACTTGAACCATTTGCAGGAAGCTGTTACAAAATTGCTTTTCATTCCACTTCTATCTTATCAGAATATAGTCCCATAGAAGAAATACTGGAAGGATGATCAGTACTTTGTAAACATCTGTTATGCATATGTGGTGACAAAAGAATTATAATTCTTGGAAATGGCAAGAGGATTATATAGATATGTGAATATATATATATATATATTTCTAATCTATTACTCACAGGACACGTATGTTTTACTCACACACCACATTTAGTGTTTTAATCTGTTTAGCAGAATCAGAAAACACATGTCCAGTTTAGAGGAAGAACTTTGCAATTGACCTCAGGGGTCTCAAACTCATGATCTTGCCTCTGGATCATCATCATCATCTTCTTCTTCTTCTTCTTCTTCTTCTTCTTCTTCTTCTTCTTCTTCTTCTTCTTCTTCTTCGATATTTTCTTTATTTACAATTCAAATATTATCCCCTTTTCTAGTTTCCCCTCCAAAAATCCTCTATCTCCTCACCCCCCCCCCCCCCGCTCCCCTACTCACCCACTCCCATTCCTGACACTGGCATTCCCTATACTGGGGCAGAGAACCTTCATAGGACCTCAGACCTCTCCTTGATTGATGACTGAATAGGCCATCCTCTGCTACATATACAGCTGTAGCCACCAGTCCCACCATGGGTTTTCTTTGGTTGGTGGTCTAGTCCAAGGAGCTCTGGGGGTACTGGTTAGTTCATATGGATATTCCTCCTATGGGGCTGCAAACCCCTTCAGCTCCTTGGGTGCTTTCATTGGGACCCTGTGTTCTGTCCAATGGATGGCTGTGAGCATCTAGTTCTGTATTTTCCAGGCACTGGCAGAGCCTCTCAGGAGACAGCTCTATCAGGCTCCTGTCAACAAGCTCTTGTTGACATCTGCCATAGTGTCTGGGTTTGGTGGTTGTTTATGGGATGGATCCCCAAGTGAGGCAATCCTTGGATGGTCGTTCCTTCAGTCTCTTTTCCTAACTTTGTCTGTATAACTCAGGAGTTGCTTCTGCTTCCTAAAAATGTTAGCAAGTTCTAATATGGAGTAAAACCTTGGATTTGTTATTTGAATTTATAATGAGAGTTTCTCTTCTTAAAGTGTGAGAGATGATGTGTGTGATTTCTGGTGGGCATGTTACGAAGAAGTAGGTAATTAGGAGTGCTTTTTACAATTTCTCCTGTGACTGTAGAGCCTACTGATGAGATGTAGCCTAATTGAAATCTCTCTGTGTCTACAAGTAGGAGACTTTCTAGTGCCTCAAACTGGTACTAGATATTTTAAAAAGTCACTTCTGTTTTGAATAACTTAGGTCTAATTATATTCTACTAATGCAGAATAACTAAGATCATCTTATCTAATAAAGAAAAGGGAGTAATGAGAATCTCAAGTAGTTTTTTTTTTAATAACATTTTTAGGCTCTAACGAATTAAGCACCTGCATTAAAAATAACAAAATGGAGAAAAAAGTATGACATATTTAATACAAAAGACAAGCTTTAGCTTATCTAGTTACTTAAAAATTAATGTTATTCTAAGTTAGTGGGTTTTGTCCAATAGTGCAGCCAGCAGAAATAAATGACCATTGGTAGCTGTAAGCACAACAGAAGAAACGACAACATGCAGGTTGTATTAATATAAATAAAATGTATTGCTTCTTAATACTTTTTTTGAGGTTATCTTGGTCCTGCTTTCTTTTTTTTTTTAAAATTAGGCATTTTCTTCATTTACATTTCCAGTGCTATCTCAAAAGTTCCCCATACCTTCCCCCCCTATTCCCCTACCCACCCACTCCCACTTCTTGGCCCTAGCATTCCTCTGTACTGAGGCATATAAAGTTTGCCCTACCAATGGGTCTCTCTTTCCACTGATGGCCAACTAAGCCATCTTCTGATACATATGCAGCTAGAGACACGAGCTCCGCGGGGGGGGGGGGGGTACTGGTTAGTTCATATTGTTGGTCCACCTATAGGGTTGCAAATCCCTTTAGCTCCTTGGGTACTTTCTCTAGCTCCTCCATTGGGCCCTGTGATCCATCCAATAGCTGACTGTGAGTATCCACTTCTGTGTTTGCTAGGCCCTGGCATAGTCTCACAAGAGACAGCTATATCAGGGTCCTTTCAGCAAAATCTTGCTAGTGTATGCAATGGTGTCAGCGTTTGGAGGCTGATTATGGGATGGATCCCCGGGTATGGCAGTCTCTAGATGGTCCATCCTTTCGTCTCAGCTCCAAACTTTGTCTCTGTAACTCCTTCCATAGGTATTTGTTCACAATTCTAAGAAGGGGCAAAGTGTCCACACTTTGGTCTTCATTCTTCTTGAGTTTCATGTGTTTCACAAATTAAAGGGAACAAATACTTTTTTTTCCATGCAATCATAGTTTTAAAACTGTACCAGTCAGTACATGTATTAGGCATGTATTAGGCATACTCTGACCAGCATCTGAGACAAGAACCTAGTAAGTTTACAAGGTAGCACTAAATAAGAGGGAATTAAATTCCTTACATGCTTTATGTCTGACACAGAATTTAATTCTGTATACACAGAGACACTAAATACAAAAAAAAAAAAAAGGAAGGAAGGAAGGAAGACAATGTAAAGACCATTACATTTAGCTTCAAATGACAGTTATAGAGAAATAAACAAGAAGGGAAAATATTTCCCCATGTTTGTGAACTGGCCATTTCCATACTGACTCTCCAGTGCTCATTGTATGCTTACATTTCAGAGAAATAGTGGAGGCACCATAGTTCATAGCCTCCTAGATTTGAAAACATGACCCATAAAAAAAATAGAAACACAGGAGGCAGGAGGCATTGCAGAGAGGTGGCCAAGAGACTGCAAATAGGCAAGGAGAAACCATACCAAAATATATATCACTGTTCCCAAGTGGCAGAGTTCATTTAAACCAAACAGGGAAATGTCAAGAATTCATGGACATACTTAATCTTGCTGAAGAGTAAAGTAGATCCACTGTTTTCATACTCCTATGATTTTTGTCTCAAACTGGTAACATGAGGAGAGCTAAGTCATAAAAAGTATTGGTGCTTCATACATTCATATTTTGCACAGTATAAAGCAGAAGAACTCTCATATATGGTCTATTTTATGAGCACTTTACGTCATGTTTACCTAAATGAAAACCCAGGGAATAAAGCAAATGCTACCAGTAGGAAAGATTTTTATTTCTTCAAATAAAATTTTGTAGCAAAGATGACCCAACAGGTGTTGAATTAATCCCTTAACAGGACTAAATCATACATGTAAATTAATTCAACAAATTGTTCTCAAATGGCATTGAAATTGCAGTGCTGATTTTGATGTGCCAACAGCACATGCTCCTGTTGGGCATAATACTTAATGAGATGCATGGGAAATTTTGAATTAGATGAGTGTTAAAAGTGGTCTTTAGGGAAATCCTTAGTTAAAATTCACTCCAATAATTTAATTGAAACACTGTATATTTAACTAGATTAGTATCTATAGCATAATGGAAACAAGATGCTATTAACAAATTTAGGTCAAGGTACTATCCTTTTTATGGACTTATGAGATAATAGTTCTTATTTTTAAAAAAGTTTCTTCAAGTGCTATGTTCTGAACCCCCTCCCCAGAATAGCTGTAACCACTCTGCTACATGCTTTCCAGCTATTTCATATTGCTGCTATAAAATGCCTGCCAGTTGTTCTGTTCTGTTCTGTTCTGTTCTGTTCTGTTCTGTTCTGTATGTCCTGAAGTGTGTTAATCTTAAGAAATTCCCTTCCATTAGATTTAGCATTTCTTTTGTTTTATATGGAGGTCCTTGATCCACTTGGACTTGAGCATTGTACAAGGAGATAAGAATAGATCAATTTGCATTCTTCTACATGCTGACAACCACTTAAGCCAGCACCACTTGCTAAATATGCTATTCCCCGCCCCCCAGATTGTTTTGACCTCTTTGTCAAAGATCAAGTGACCATAAGTGTGTGGGTATATTTCTGGTTCTTCAGTTCTATTCCACTGATCGACCTGTCTGTTTCTATACCAAAACTATGCAGTTTTTATTACTATTGCTCTGTACTAGATCTTGAAGTCAGGGATGGTGATTCCCCCAGAAGTTCTTTTATTGTTGAGAATAGTTTTTGCTTTTCTGAATTTATTATTCCTTATGAATTTGAAGGGAGACCCTTGGTCCTGTAGAGGCTTGATGCCCCAGCATAGAGACATGTTAGAGGGGTAAGGCAGGTGTAGCTGAGTGGGTGGAGTGGCACCCTCAAAGAGGCAAAGGGGTGGAGGAAAGGGGTGTTGTCATGGGGGAATTTGTGGAGGGGTAACTGGGAAGGGGTATATCATTTGAAATGTAAAGGAATGAAGTGATTAATGACAAAGAAAAAAAAATCCACAAACTTCACATAGGTCCCATCAAGTTAAAGACCCATATGAATTGTTACATTTAAAATGTCTTGACTTAGAGCTGTCCACCAAGCAGTGCTTTCTGCAACTGAATATGAGCTCACTGTAGGGTGTGTGTGTGTGTGTATGTGTCTCTGTGTGTATATGTGTGTGTACATATGTGTGTACATATGTGTGTCTGTGTATGTGTGTGTGTATGTGTGTCTGTGTGTGTATGGGTGTATGTGTGTGTGTGTGTATAAGTGTCTCTGTGTGTGTATGTTTGTGTATGGGTGTTTGTGTGTGTGTTTGTATATGTGTCTGTGTCTGTGTGTATGTGTCTGTGTGTATATGTCTGTGTACGTGTATGTGTGTGTGTATATATATGTGTGTGTGTGTATGGGTGTGTGTGTGTGTGTGTGTGTGTGTGTGTGTATGTATGTATGTATGTATGTATGTATGTATGTATGTGTTTTCTTTTAAAATGTATAATGCCTTGCACTGCTCAGTCTCAAATTCCAAGCTATGGTACTGATCAATCAGTATTAGTTTGTGCATTCAACAAACCATTCCTGTCAGACTGGGGCCAGTATTCATGTGGTTTGCAGGGTGACTCCTAAACCACAACATCAAGGAAACTAAATATTATGAATTACATGAAATAAGAGACATTACCTACATTTTTAAATATGCTATACCTGAAAAGGGCACAATTTTAAGTTACAATAGTGCATAACTTTATACATGATTTTATTGTTTGTTTTTGACATTTCTTTCCTTAGAAATTACTGACAACCTTTAAATATATTGATTCAATAATTAGGAAACAAATTTGGATTACTCAAAGGAAATTTTTATGCTTCTGTTTGTATATGTGTGTGTAAAGTATAGTTTATAAATAAATATTAAGTATATTTTAAAAAACACTTTACATAAAATTTCTTGTAGTTTTTTTTTGTTTTGTTGTTTTGTTTTGTTGTTTTGTTTTGTTTTGTTTTTTCGAGACAGGGTTTCTCTGTATAGCCCTGGCTGTCCTGGAACTCACTTTGTAGACCAGGCTGGCCTCGAACTCAGAAATCCACCTGCCTCTGCCTCCCAAGTGCTGGGATTAAAGGCATGCACCACCATGCCTGGCTTCTTGTAGTTTATAAGATTATAATATAATTACACCATTCTCCATTTCTTTATCTGATTCCAAACCATTAATCTCTCCTTGTTCTTTTGGAAATTCATCTTTCTCTTTAATCACTATAAGCATATAAGTATATACATCCATATATATATATATATATATATATATATATATACCTAAAATTATAAGAGCAAGCGATTTAATATATATATTTTAACTTGAATTTATGTTTTCAAGGGTGTTTGGTACTGAAAACCCAATGGGTGTACTCCTCCCTGTGGAATACTATTCCTCTCTTTCTCAGCATTCTTTAGTGTTTGTTATTACTCGGGTAGGGTTGAGGTCTCCACTGCTGTCTACCCTCCATGTTAGCATAACTGTTGTTCTCCTTAATTGGTTCATATTTAGGTAGTCATGTTGGTGAGATTTTATGCATTCAGCTTCTGAAATTCATAGGAAATGCAATTTTAAAGAAAACTGTGATTCTCTGGCCCTTACAATCCCTCAACCTCTTCTGCAATGATCCCTGATCCTCAGATGTATTGTATTGTAGATTATCTACTGGGACTGGGCTTCACAACTGTCTCTACTCTGTCCAAGAGCCAAACACCACACAACAAAAGCCTGAACATCAAGTATGAGAAGACGTGTTTGTACTTCCTGGTCACAGTTTTCCAAAAAACTCTACCCAAACTTAATAGGTCATTGAAGTTTCTCTTTGTTTTCTTCCAGCAATGGAGGGTAAGTTCCTATTGGTAAAGCCACTATACATTTCCAATGTTGGGCCCTGGGGCCTGAGCTGGCAATGAGTTGAAAGTCTCCCTGAACTGGGGTCATAGTACCAGAAGCTCCATGCAAACTTCAAAAGGAAGAATCTAACCAAGCATCCTGCTTAGCCATGGTGCCTATGAATAGCTAAGGACAAGCATGGCATGATACCTTCCAGGGTGTAGCAGTGACATACATATCTTGACATAACCAATGACTTTACATTTGGAATTAAGACCTACTCCATTTGAGAGAAATCATGCCTGGTCAACTACCTAAGGCTAGTGAAGTTATGGATCTTGGAGAAGAATCTATAACTACCATTTCATCTAATCAGCATAATCCCTAACTACATTCTAAGTAGCTGTCTTCATTTTTACAGATGATTGTAGTCCTTGCCCACATCAGGGGAAATTCTCTTTGCAACAGTTGGAGGTTCTTATTGAAAACTACTATCAATGAAAATGCAGAGTTACATTAGTTTTATACTAGGAAGACTAGTGAAATCAAAACTTCAAATATAGCTGGAATTTAACTGTGGAGAAGAGTATTTAAAGAAATATTCTAGCAAATAAAGAAGCTAACACCATGCAAGATACCTAAATTACTGGATTACAAAGTTATTGTTTTGTTTAGTTTATAAAGATAGAAAGGATATTTAATCAATATGGCATTCATGACAAGACAAACAGAGAGATCCAGATCCAGAAATTCCCTGTCCCATAGTTTTTCTTCAGAGTCTTGGTATGAGATTTAAGATTAAATAGAAGGGAAGAGGTATGCACACCTCAGCAGATCATGTTTTGCCTCCTTATCCATGACCATTGTTTCAGGGCTAGTACAAATTAATTGTAAAATATTTGCTTTTCTTCAAGCAAAAATTATAAATTTCTGTAGTTTGACTAGTGAAATTCATTTTTATGCACTTCATAATATTATCTACTATATATTGGTTGGGTACAGAAAACTGCTACATTTTAGAATTAAAATATTTTAATTGGAAAATTATATTTCTACTGAAATTGTTTTCTTAATTTCATCAAAATGCAGGGTGAAATAAAGTTAATTTATTGGATTTTTACACTGTGTTCATTGATGTTTATTCTATTTTTCATTTAACTAAAATATTCCCATATCTTTGCTTCTATTTAAAAATGTTCATAGATCTCCACTGAGCCAACAGGGTTAGCCATTATCCAATTATTTTGATCTCTGACTCTACATGCAACCTATCCTTCCCTCATTTGCTTGAGTTCAATTAATTTGGAAACTCTGAAGTCCCTTTATAACTACATATCAGCTTCCTTCAAAGAACCTTCTGCTCTTCTTTTAAGTAATGTATGAGTTATCTCAAAATAGAACTTAAGATTCTCTTTTCTGCTACGCCCATTTATAAGTGTAAGTTAATTGGCTCAACATAAACTATCAAAAAATGGCTGTACTCAATAAAGGGCCAATGTTCCTTTTATAATTTTTAAATCCAGAGGTCCTGTAAGCAGGCTTACTCATTAAAGTTGAGACTTTTATGGGGTATGCATATGCATTTGAACCTGTTCATGTCACATTTTAGGTTTTTTTAAGCAGTTGAATCAGTCTCCAAAAGCTTCATATGTAAGCTTGAAACATTTCAATAAACAGTGAAGATGTCAGCAACATGATGAAGAGCAAGAAAACAATGAAACCAGATGTTATATTCAAAGCCTGTATGTCTTTCATAGAGGTAATAGGAAATGTATAATGCCAACAATATTGAAAATGATATAAAGAAACTATGCTCGAGGAACATGACTCTTTAATAACAGATGGTGAACAGCAAGGCTTCTATCAATCATGGGGTAGAGAAATTGGCAATGCTGTAACACTCAGCAATAGAGATACATGTACTTATTGGTTATCCTGTTCGCTGGTAAATAAAGTGGAAAGAATTCCATTAAAATGTTTTCTTGACACATTTTTCACAGCCATCGACTGGTATTTTCTGCTCTATCTCTCAAGCTACTCCACATGGTGATTTCCCAGGAGTCATATTCACATCACACTGAAACAGTTGGCTCTTGTTATCTGAATCTGGAGCTTGGACTTGTGTCTAAGCACGTTATCATTTACCTTTTGTTGTCAGTCACTTTAGAAGAAAGTTTCAATGCTCAAAATATATATTGGTTAAATCACAGGATCTGCATGTTAAAATTATCATGAAAGTAAAATTAGGATATGAATAGTTTAAAAGATAAATTCATTATAGTAAGACTGAACTTTGCCTCCTGATTAATAAAACTAAATTTAGACAAATACTGTATGCATGTAACATGCCACATATTTGTTTTCCATTGCAAACTAGTAAAGTGTTGCGAGTTGATGCTTATCTGCCAAAGATAATATTAAAATTTACTGTAAGATTTATTTCTATGCTTTCCCTTATTTGTCCTTCTACTTAAAATATGATTTTGTTAAAATTTTATCTAATTTGAGTCTCCGTGTGGAGTTGAAGGGCAAATATAATTTATACCAGTGAAAATTATATTAAATTATGAAATACCCAATTTTTGAAAGTCAATTTCACTTATGGGAAGTGAAAGAGAATGACATTATGAATGCTTAAAATATTATTACATTATCTTTTCCAATCTTTACATGTTTTTAAACTTTATGTTTATAGTTATAGAATCAGTATAGCTGATAACCTAGCTTCTTAGGCAAACTCAGTTTTAAAGACACACAGCTGTCAATGAAGTGTTGGTTAATCCCCTTGTTACTGAATTTCATTGGCTGAAGCACTGAAAATATCTGGAGGCTTTTTAAAGTTTTTTGGGATTTTATTTTTTATATTTTAAATAGTTTTACTTATATTCAGAATATGGATGATATTGATTATATCACACAAGCATTTTCAACCTTTGAACATTGTGACAGGATATTGATATCTGCCTTAGTCAGGGTTTCTATTCCTGGACAAACATCATGACCAAGAAGCAAGTTGGGGAGGAAAGGGTTTATTCAGCTTACACTTCCATGTTGCTATTCACCACCAAAAGAAGTCAGGAACTCAAACAGGTCAGAAAGCAGGAGCTGATGCAGAGGCCATGGAGGGATGTTCCTTACTGGCTTGCTTTTCCTGGCTTGCTCAGCCTACTCTCTTATAGAACCCAAGACTACCAGCCCAGGGATTATACCATCCACAATGGGCCCTCCCTGCTTGATTACTGAGAAAATGTCTTACAGCTGGATCTCATGGAGGCATTTCCTCAACTGAAGCTCCTTTCTCTGTGATAACTCCAGCTTATGTCAAATTGACACAAAACCAGCCAGTACAATATCTACATGATTCACAGGCAAAAAAAGAAAAAAGAAAAAAAAGCAACAACAACAACAACAACAAAACTGAGCAACTGAAGATACAAAACACAGAGATGCATGGATGTATGTATGTACATACACAAACACATGCACACACACACACACACACACACACACACACCATAATGTTTTAGATTTATAATTTCATGTTGCGCTTTATTCACAGTTACTATACTACAAAAGTTACCATGCATTCTAGAAGGTATTCATTTATTCATTGCATTTCATTACCAGGTTTCATGCAAGAAATTTATAAGAGCTATAGAGTTCCATTCATTCTTAATAATGTTTCTAGAGGGATGGAGTCATCAACCAACCTCAGAATTTTTCCTCTCTAAAAGAAAAGCAAGAATAATAAATGGAGCAGTGACTGAAGGAAAGGTGATCCAGTGACTAGCCCAACTTCGGATCCATCCCATGGGAGAGCACCAGAGACTAAGCCACCAACCAAAGAACATACATGAACTAGTCCATGGCCCCGTACAAATACATAGCTGAGGTCTGCCTTGTCTGACCTTAGTGGGAATGGATGTGCATAATCCTGCAGAGACTTGATGTCCTAGGGAAGGGGGATTTAGGGTGTGAGGTGGAGGTAATTAGGTGGGTGGGGTGAGTGGGTAGTTGTGGGTGAGAGAGTACCCTCAGGGAGGGAAAGGGGAGGAGGAAAGGTGTGAAGAACTCTTGGAGAGGGGGGGCAATGAAGGGGGCAATATTTGGAATGTAAATAAATAAAACAATTAAAATGTTTAATTATACATCCACATATTGCTTAAAAGTAACAAATACAAAAAATGCCAACCTAACTTATTATACATTAGCAAATTTAATTTACTATATTAACTAGCTGAATGCTGCTAAAGTAATTCTTTATTTTAATAATAATAATCCTACTATATTCATGTCCTCATATCATTGTCACATGTTAGTTTACTTACTTAAAAAAAGACCCTTCAAAGAGGTGCTATCATTCTGAATGAGGTAACCCAGTAACAAAAGAACACACATGGTATGCACTCACTGATAAGGGGATATTAGCCCAAAAGCTTGGAATACCCAAGACACAATTCACAGAATACATGAAGCTCAAGAAGAAGGAAGGCCAAAGTGTGGATGCCTCAGTCCTTCTTAGAAGGGGTAACAAAATATTCATGGGAACAAATACGGAGACAAAATGTGGAGAAGAGACTGAAGGAAAAGCCATCCAGAAACTGCCCCACCTGGAGATCCATCCCATATACAGACTTCAAACCCAGACACTATTGCACGTGTCAAGAAGCACTTGCTGACAGGAGCCTGATATAGCTGTCTCCTGAGAGGCTCTGCCAGAACCTGACAAATACAGAGGCAGGTGATTGCACCTAATCATTGGACTGAGCACTGGGTCCCCAATGGAGTCAAAATGGAGGAGTTAGAGAAAGGACTGAAGTAGCTGAAGGGGTTTGCACCTCCATAGGAAGAACAGCAATATCAACCAACTAGACACCCCCAAGCTCCCAGGGACAAAACAACCAACCAAAGAGTACACATGGAGTGACCTATGGCTCCAGTCATATATGTAGCAGAGGATGACCTTGTCGGTCATCAATGGGAAGAGAGGCCCATGGTCCTGGGAAGGCTCAATGGCCCAGTGTAGAGGAATGCCAGGGCAAGGAGACTGGACTGGGTTGGTGGGTGGGGGAGCACCCTCATATAAGCAGGGGGAGACAGGACAGGATAGAGGTTTTGGGAGGGGAAACTGAAAGGGGATAACATTTGAAATGTAAATAAATAAAATACCCAATTTAAAAAAAAAAGAATATGAAGATGATGTCACTTCAGATTCCCCAGAGGAGCAACAAATTCACTGACGGTGTTCCTCTAATGCAAAAGACAATGTAAAAGAGAAGGTATCAATGTGTAGGTGGTGGCTAAGACTAGAGATATGGCTTCAAATAGTGACATCAAATACCAAGATCCACCACAAACTAAATGATAAAAGATTCAGAGTTCACTGGTTCAGTTTGTTCTTGACCTCGTTGACCCCTTGATTTTAGAATTTTCACTTCCATAATTCTACGAGTAAGTCTGGTTTTCTTTTTTCTTTTCTTTTTCTTCCATTTTTCTATCCTAGCAGGGCACATTCCCCCTCCCCCATTCTAGACATGTTATCATATACGCCAACTTGACCTCAAACTTGCTATGTACCTCATCTTAATACTGCTCAATCTTACCAATGTACTTCAATTGTTCACTGGTATTCTTGGCTTTATAGTAAGATGGATATCAAACCCTGGACATCATGCATCCTGGGCAAGCATAATTTGAACTGAGATTTATCTCAGAACCTATTCTTCCTAGTTATATGTAGTCTTGTTTTCTGGGTGTCAGTTACCTTCAGTTGAGTATAGTTCAAAATATAAGTGCAAAATACTAAAAGTAAATACACTGATTTATAATTATATGCCACTCTGAATAACCCAAGAAATCTAACATTGTCTTCCAGCCTGGACTTGAATCATCCTTTTATCCACTGCTTATGTGCATGATGTAATCAACCTACCAAGCAGCTATACTGCCAACAAGATCAGTGTTTTCAGTATCATTGATTTTGTGTTCAAGAAATACATGTCATAAGTTATAATATTCTCAAAATGTAAGAGCAGAAATATTGGCCATCTTGGCATGCCAAGACAAAGATTTTAAAACATTTCACATGAAAAGGCAAGAGTCCATGACATTCAAAGAAATAGTATTCATATATAAAGAAGTAGTGCCAAACCTATGACTTCAGGAGAAATAAACCCATTCTGCAGCCATGCTAAACATAGTTTTTTGTTACAGAAAACATTTCTAACAGATGCACAAATTCAATATTGGAAAATAGATTACAACAAAGATTTTAGAACTAGAGATGAATGCAAAAGTTAGATTCTGCAAATCTGTAGCAAGCTGTAGCAGACAAACATGAATTAAACCTTTCTAGTCACACCATGTAGGACACATACAAATGCAATGGAGTAGGCCATTCTTCCAGTGTGGAGAAGTATGGTTTGATAGGTTCATTAAGACCAGGCACAGAGTTCTGGTAGTGAAAGAGAAGTATATCTTAAAGAATCATATCTAATGATCCATTCATTTTACAAATAAAGATACAATTAAATGTGTATGAACAGAATCAATCATTTTGCTACCACAATTTAATGATTTGTCCAGACACACAACATTCATCAGATGATATAAACTCAGAGAAACTGAAGAGAGTTAGTGTTTGAGGTTAGAGGATAGCAAGCTAGGGATGCTCACAGGTTTTTAGGGATTCAATGGCACTCAGGTGTTTCAGTGATTTCTATGCTGTCAGTATAGCCAGAACAGAATGTTAACACCTGATCACTTTTGTTTTGTTTTTGTTTTTCAAATATCTGAGTATTTCCACATTAACTCCAACACATTCAGTCGCTAACTTAAGAGCTGAAAGGGCTTGAGAGGGCTTAATTAGGGCCACTATCACAATATCTAAGAAGAATAATAGGCAAAAATTCTTGGCTAATATGTGTTATAGTCTTATCCTTTATTTTTATTTCTGAGAACTCACTGTTCATTCTTACAAAGAGATTTATGCAACCTTGAAAACAATCAATGATGTTTTAAACATCTCTACAGTAAATTGAATATTAAATATTTTATTTAAATTTATGTCTAGAGATCTGTAAAGATAACTGGGTAAATGTAGAATAAAACATTAAATCTTGATGAAATGTAAGAAGACCTGCTTTGAGCAGATATAGTTTTCATTTTTTTTTCAAAAACTCTTTTAAAAATGGAGTTAAAATAAGATTCCATGAGATTTTATCAAAGAATTGTGAGTTGTCACTCCTTCCTTCTATGTCTGTCTTAACCTCCTGATAGATGCATGCATATACATATAATACTTATGTATATAATTATATAAGTACTATATGCTACTTTAACACATATCATATTAACAAATTTTATATACTTAATATTATATACTATGTAATATATAAAAATACATAAAGTCTTATAGGAAGTTGTACTATTAGGGCTGACAACACTTGCCAAAAGAATCACATAGGCTAACAAAACCACCAGTACTAGGCAGAGAAAATATCTTTTAGAATAATTGATGAGAATAGTCCAAGAGATCCCCAAAACAATATAAAATGTAGTTCTGCTTGCTCCTATTGCTGAAGACAATGCACACTTAGGGCGCAAGACTCTGAGATTTCAAGCTGGATCTAATCTTATCACCTTCAGTTTAGCCTCCAATATACCAGAAAATGCTGTGCAAGTACACACGAAGGGAAAGCAATTAACAGTCCTCCCTAGCTCTGCCATCGGTTATCCATACCAATGACCACCATATCAAGATATTCACAAATGTTCAACAAGTGGCAACTCACATGCTGGTGGTAACCAACATCCATCTAATCATAAGTAAGGCCCACACAATAATGGCAAACTATGTCAGATACTAGAGACCTAGCCAAATTTCTGAGATGGAATCTTGTGAATCTTAGAAGAGAATCTATTACTATGACTTTGCTAGATGAGTATAATTCCTAAGCGTATTATAAAGCTCATCCTTATTTCCATGGACAGAAGTATCTATCACCTTTCATCAAAGAAATCTGTCCTTTTTAGTCCTGTTGGAACTCTAATTCAGAAGTAACTGGATATGTAAACTAGGTCGTCTATGACAGGGCTCATCTTTGATTCATCTGCTTCTCATACTGCTCTCTCTATCAATTCCTAGCACTGGAAATTTCCTGGTGGTTTTTGTGTTTCAGTGCTTTGGTTTCCTGCTAGCAATTATTAGCAATAGGTAAATTATTAGCATTGTTAACTGAAAGAGTTACAGAGAAAATAGTATTCTCTTGCAACAAAAGGAGAAAAATAGAGATCAATATAATGGCAACTTTTATTCTGCCCAGGAGTTTTAAATAGTAATTTAAAACATGTTTAAAATTTGTATCAAGTAATAAACAGTTATCCTTTCCTTTGTATTTTCATCAAGGAAATGTTTCTATCATCTTTTTTTTTCCTGTTAAGTTCCTATCAAAAGAGAAATAGTTTCTTGAATTAGCATGGCTTTTGAAAACTCTCTATAAAATTATTCTGATCTATATTTGTTCACTGGCTTAATAAACCACAAATATTTATGAAGTAGCTACTATGTAACACTTAATATAGCTATAGCAGGTGATGTTTCAGTAGCAACTAACACAGACAAAAAAAAAAAAACTATGTATTTTGTTTATGTCAGAAAATACAGAAATTAAAAGCTAAAGTGCAAAAAAAGAACAGAGATAGTGGACTCCAGAAAATCAAATAACCCCATTAAAAAATGAGGCTCAGAGCTAAACAAAGAATTCTCACCTGAGGAATATCGAATGGCTGAGAAGTACCTGAAAAAATGCTCAACATCCTTAATCATCAGAGAAATGCAAATCAAAACAACCCTGAGATTCCACCTCATACCAGTCAGAATGGCTAAGTTCAAAAATTCAGGTGACAGCAGATGCTGTCGTGGATGTGGAGAAAGAGGAACACTCCTCCATTGTTGGTGGGATGGCAAGCTTGTACATCCACTCTGGAAATCAGTCTGGAGGTTCTTCAGAAAATTGGACATAGTACTACCAGAGGATCCCGCAATACCTCTCCTGGGGATATATCCAGAAGATGTTCCAACCAGTAAGAAGGACACATGCTCCACTATGTTCATAGCAGCCTTATTTATAATAGCCAGAAGCTGGAAAGAACCCAGGTGCCCCTCAACAGAGGAATGGATACAGAAAATGTGGTACATTTACACAGTGGAGTTCTACTCAGCTATTAAAAAGAATGAATTTATGAAATTCCTAGGCAAATGGATGGACCTGGAGGGCATCATCCTGAGTGAGGTAACCCAATCACAAAAGAACTCACATGATATGTACTCACTGATAAGTGGATATTAGCCCAGAAACTTAGAATACCCAAGATATAAGATACAATTTGCTAAACACATGAAACTCAAGAAGAGCGAGGACCAAAGTGTGGACACCTTGCCCCTTCTTAGAATTGGGAACAAAACACCCATGGAAGGAGTTACAGAGACAAAGTTTGGATCTGAGACGAAAGGATGGACCATCTAGAGACTGCCATTTTTGGGGATCCATCCCATAATCAGCTTCCAAACGCTGACACAATTGCATACACTAGCAAGATTTTGCTGAAAGGACCCAAATATAGCAGTCTCTTATGAGACTATGCTGGTGCCTAGCAAACACAGAAGTGGATTGCTCACAGTCAGCTATTGGATGGATCACAGGGCCCCTAATGCAGGAGCTAGAGAAAGTAACCAAGGAGCTAAAGGGATCCGCAAACCTATATGTGAAACAACAATTTGAACCACCCAGTACTCCCCAGAGCTTGTGTCTCTAGCTGCATATGTATCAGAAGATGGCCTAGTTGGCCATCAGTGCAAAGAGAGGCCCATTGGTCGTGCAAACTTTATCTGCCTCAGTACAGGGGAATGCCAGGGTCAAGAAGTGGGAGTGGGTGGGTGGGGGAGTGAATGGGAGAGCGGGTGGGGGACTTTTGGGATAGCATTGGAAATGTAAATGAAATAAATACCTAAAAAAACAAACATAGGTCATAAGACCATGAAAATGTAGAGATAAATTTTCCAGAAACATGAGGAGGTACTATCAGTTGTTCAATTGTTAAGAGGGGAAATATGTTTTTTTGATACATATGCAGCTAGAGTCAAGAGCTCCAGGGTACTGGCCATCACTGGAAAGAGAGGCCCATTGGACACACAAACTTTATATGCCCCAGTACAGGGGAACGCCAGGGCCAAAAAGTAGGAGTGTGTGGGTAGGGAAGTGGGGGGGAGGGTATGGGGGACTTTTGGTCTAGCATTCTAAATGTAATTGAGAAAAATGCGTAATAATAAAAAATATTAATATAAATAAATAAATAAATAAATAAATAAATAAATCTCCTCAAAGAATTAAGGGAAAAAATAAAAATAAAAGGGGGTGGAATATGAAAATCCTCTTAGCATAGTTCAAATCTAATACCTGTGTGGCATATAAATGTCTCACTCCAATCCAAGGTCATTATCTTCTCCCATGTGTTAACTGTATAGAAAGTTTCTGCATGGCCTTGCTTTAGAGTTGGCTTCACTGCCTGCACTTTTTACTGAGCAGACTTCTGACTGACCACTGGCACTGAAGAGCCTGAAGAATAATATAAGCCATGCTTCCAACTTTCAAGCAGTAGTGGGTTGTGATCACAACACACTGAGTCCGGTTGGAATTTGACCAGGAAACTTTAAAAATTACTTATTATCGTTATTACTGTCTTTTTCTTGTATGTTTTTTTTTTTGCTTAGTGTTGGCTATCCTGGAACTTGCTCTATAGGAGCTCTGGCCTCCAACTCAGAGTAGGTTTTGGGGGAAGAAACATATGGGACAAATGTTATAGCGTATTATAATCTCATAAATGAAATTAAAAAAATGAAAGTGTAGAAGTCTTTTAAATTGATGTGAGTTTCTGAGTTGTCTGAGAGCTTGGTCATAAAATCAGGAGTAGATAACGCATTGTGTTATGTAAACTTGGTAGCTACTTTAGAGGCAAATCACTAAAGATGCAATGGAAAAATAAAGGTCAGTACAGATAATGCAGGTTAGGCCTTGGTAAGCATAAAACGTGTGCCTAGTCACATCAAAGTAAACAAAGATTCTAGTGAATTTGGGGTATAAAATCCACACTGTACCAAACTGTATCTGTGAATCTAAACTTCAGTATAACTGAGACAAACACCAAACTACTTGATTATACCAGGCTTCCAGGAATTAATGTGACATTTTATAAAATGATAAGAAATACATAAAAAAAAAAAAACAGCCAAATAAACAAAAAACCACCGAGGAAATGGCTATGAAGAAAATGTTTGAAATGATATGGCTTTGGCACTTCTCCTTGGTTTTATCAATTATTTACGTATGCATTCCATAACCATGATTCTAGTTCATGGTTCACACCTTAGTCACCAGGCTTATGATTCTCAGGATCAATAAGAAGTGTAAATGCTGGATGGTCCACCTGACTCAAGTGACAGAAGGAATTAAATCTGCCCAATAATTCAGTCTCAGAGTACTTTTTATAAAGAAGAAGAATTGACAGGGACTCTGTATCATGATGTAGTCCTGGATTTGTTCTTCTGTCCTAAACTTCTCAGCCTTCACTTCTGGCCCAACTCCATTCGTACTGTCAGAGGCAAATTCTCAGAAATATTTTCTACCAGTGATTCTTAATTCCAGAATTGGACTCAGCTACATGATTTTCAATATGTTTCCACCTTTTCATTTTGATCTTTCCACTCTCATGCTCATTTTTCTAGCAGTCTTTTTGCAGAAGCCCCTCCACCCATACCTTCCTTCATCCCATCATTTTGATGAGGATCCAGAGTTTCCTTAGCTATTCCATCTTTATCTCTCCTGACTTCCTTTTTTGTCTTGCTAGAGCCTACTTGAACTCTCTTTCCACAACTCCTCTACTCCCTGAGAACTTTGGTTCTTGGTGTGTAACCATTCTATTTAGTTCTTTCCTATACAACCCCTATCAAACTTTCCTCCTAGCCCATTTCTATTTCTTTCTGTGACAAAGTACCTGTGGAAGTACTCCCTACTAGTGGCTGCTCACTCATCATGCTTCCTCAGATACAGAGATGGCAATCATAAATAACAAATCCACCCAACAAGAACAAACCCTGATCTTAACACCTACAATAAATGCATTTATAAAAACTCCAGATTTCTGGACTACAGAACAAAAGCACAAAACTGAACAGTCAAGATAATATGCCTTTACCAGAATCAAATAACCATTTTACCCTTGACCTTAAGAAATACAATGTAGCTGAATCACAAGACAAGGACTGAACTACAATTACAAATAAGTTCAAAGACATTAAAGGTGGATATGACTACAACTCTTAGTGAAGACTGAAACACAAAGAAACAATTGAATGAAATAATAAAATAATGTAATACATGATAGTAGAATTTAAAAGAAATAAAATCACTAGATAAAATCAATTTGAAATAAAACTAGAAAAAATTAGGAATTCAGCCAAAAATTTCAAGCTATACCAACAGACTAAAGAAGTAGAAGAGAAAATTTCAGTATTGAAAGAAAGTAAAATAGATACTTCAGTAAAAAAAAAAATGCTAAATCTAAAAAGCAAAGAAAAAAATAAACAGACAAATACAAACAAGTAGCCCTCTAGGTACAAAACAGCCAGGAAATATGAGACATCATAAAAAGAAAAATTCTACAACTAATAGGAATAATGGAAAGAAACAAAATCCATGTGGAGCGCACAAAAGTATTTTATTTAAAAATCAAATTTTTAGAACGACAAATATACAGGACCAGACAAGAAATTTTACACAGGAAATTAAAAAGCAAAAAACAAACAAACAAAAAAAAACCCTACAAAACTAAGAAAGAATCTTAAAATTTGTAAGGAAAAAAATCAAGTAACATGTAAAGAGAAGCCCATGCGCCTAAAATTTGTCTTCTTCTCATTTGGACACTCTGAAAACCAAAAGGACCTGGGTAGATACTTTACAAAGTCTGAGACATCACAGGTGCTAACGTAGACTACTGTATTCAGCCAAAATATAAGTCAAAATTGTCAACAACAACAACACAACAACAACAAAAATCCATGATAAAACAAAACTAAGCAATGTAGAAAAATTTTAATCCAGCAACATGTCTACTCTGGCTAGGGATCAAATCCCAAAATCCAAGTCTATGTGATCTATGCAGACATGCCTTTAGTATTCACTTTTAATTTTAAATAATGGAATCTAATTGAGGGGCAGACAAAGTAAGGATTCAGAAGAAGATTTGACAGAATGAATCAGAGATAGGATATATCCAAATCTCACAAGAATCGAAAATGACAGTACACGCTGACTAGGATACAGGCTAAAGGGAACATTCATTCATTGTTGTTTGGAGTGTCAACTTACGCAATCACTATGGGAGTCTGGGTTGTGGTTCCTCAGGAATCTGGGAATAGCATTACATTTTTTTTTTTTTTTTTTTTTTTTTTTTTGCAAAAGCAAGATTTATTTTCTGGAATGTCAGGGTCAACCCTTAATCAGTCCCTTGAGGCAAATGACTTTTATACTTTTTAGGGCCACAGGTCACATCTGCAAGGATACAGTTCAAACTTATTGCCTAAGCATATTGACCTTTAAATCTATTGGCTAGCAAGCATGACATGCCTTTGAACTCTACCTGGAACTTTGCAGAGAGTTAGGTAACTATCAGTACTTTCTGAGAATTTTTCACTCAAGAATGATCCTGTGGATGGACAATGGAACTTGGCCTAGCCTTGATCCCAGGCTGGAGGGGGAAGATATAATGAAGGTGTGGGACTGGAAAAAGCCCTTAGAGTCCCTCATTCCCACCTTTTTCTTCTACAAGCTCCAATACTAGAGCTATTCTCAGGTTTCTTGGATAACTAACTCATATTCTTCAGGTCCTGTCCTCAGGGTCTCATATTGTGGGGCAGGACCATCAGCTGCACTGTTCCTATTCTTTCTCTTTTTTTATGGTGGCTGATCTGAACAGCTTGCAATTGAGCTGTAAGATCCTTGTCAGCCTAAAAAGACATTCTGGGGTGGGTGGGGGGGGTGGGTAGGGATGGTGTCAAGAGCTGGGGTCAAGGGAGTGGAGGTCCCATACAGGAACTCAAAAGGGGTCAGGTTACAATAGTAGGGGGTCTTCCAGGCTTGGAACAGGTCCAGGGGAAGGAGCACCACTCAATCAGTGCCAGTCTCCAAGGACAATTTAGTTAAGGTCTCTTTTAGTCCTGTTCATTGTGTCTACCTGCCCTGATCTCTGGGGATGGTATGCACAATGGAGCTTCCAATTAGTTCCCAATATCTCTCCCAACCCCAGACTTACATTAGAGACAAAACCAGGACCATTGTCTGATCTAATTACCTTGGGCACTCTGAACCTCTGGAAAATTTCCTCTAATATCTTCTTGGCTACCACAGTAGCTGTTTCTGTTTGGTGGAGAAAGCCTCAACTTATTCAGAGAAAGTATCCACGAACACTAGAAGGTATTTGGAACCATATTTTCCTGGTTTAACTTTTGTAAAGTCGACCTCCTGATATACTCCAGGCTGTTCTTCCCTAAGCCTTTTGCCCTGTTTACTCTTGGCTGCATAAGCCTTCACTTGCTGGCATACCTTACATTGTTTCTACTATCTCATTGGGCCAAAACCTGAGGTCCATATAGAGGTATCTTAATATTCAGCTATATCACTGTTGAGTATATGTGGGGAAGAACAACTAAACCTAGGAACATTCGAGGGCCCATATGATAATCTGATTCTGAGAAAGCTTTGTAAAGTACATACATATATGAAAAAAGCTTAATGTTGTCAACACACAAGAGGGAATACATATCTCAACTAGACATCTTTTTTTTTTTTTTCACTCAACATTCTTAAAGACTTAATCTGGTTTGGCTTTATTTTTTGAGAACTGGTATCACCGTGTAACCTTGGCTGTCTTGAAATTCACTATACAGATAGATCAAGCTGACCAACCTTGTAGTCTCGGAGACCTTATGTCTCCAAGTGTTACCCCAATCTGAGGAATCGGTTATATCTAACATTTTGGAAAAGAGGACACAAGGAAAACTCACAAGCATATCAAGCTATTGCCAAGATTATTGTTTATCTGTACAAACTGAATTTGTGAAAGACATATTTACATATCTCCTTGAACACTGAGTAGAGTTGGTCATTATCTAGAGTCTACCCTCCTACTAACCAGTGTTTATTGGACTCAGCAGCAGAGAAGGGAAGTAAACATCAACCTACCTACAAACCTGGTGATCTGTGATGGTAACTTGCTTTTGATAAATGCTTGTGCATTAGTGGTTGGTCAACCTACCACAGTCATTAGAATTACAGCCCCCTTCCTGAGAAAGAACTCATGCCTGGCACTTCTCAGGTGCCATAGGGCAAAGACTGGGTAAGCCAACAGCCTAGAAGAAAACCAAATACTGCTAAAAACATAGTAAAAAATTCTAATGATGAAATTCTGTTATAAATATAGATCAATGCCTCACTCAGCCATCATCAGAGAAGCTTCCTCTTAAAATAGATAGGAACTAATACAGAGACTTCAAACTGAGCAATATGCAAATAGTGAAACATTTTGGAGCATGAGCACCTGAACCAGATATATTTAAATCCCTCTTCTCAGGGATCAGGGAGTTATGTGTTAAAGGGGACAGAAAGATTGTAAGAAGGATGGCTCCAAGGAAACTTTTTCTAGACATTAGAGAACCGATGCACATAAAAACTCACAAAGACTGTGGAAGCACACACAGAGCTATCATGAGTTCAAGTTAGATGGGATCCCAATACTCAGACAGGGAAGTGGACATGGGTTTCCATTTCTAACCAAGAAGCTATTGACAGTTGGTACCCACTAGCAAAAGAAAAATTAGTCTTCTCTACTAAATTTCATTAGACATATTTACTAGACTTCCGGTTAGACTACATGCCAAGATTGGATGGTGAATACAGAACAAACTAATTGTTATTTTTAAAGACCCTTTGTCTTGTATAACTTTATTTAGGTTTATTTTTGTCTTATTGGTCTTTTTCATGTGTTTTTTGGTTTTTGATTTTCTGTTTTTGTGTGTATATATTTTTATACATGAGGTTTTTGTCTATTTATATTTTATTTGCCTTTTGACAGAGAAAAAGAGAAATAAATAGCATAGAGTTGAATTGGTAGGAAATAAGGAAGATCTGGGAGGAGTAGGAGTAGGACATATAGAATATAATTTATAAAATGGAATATTTTCAATGAATAAAAGTAAGATAAGAAGAATTAATATCATTTATTTGTTCTATGATTTTCATAGCTAAGGGTGCATTCAACCTCAGTCATTACTGTCACATAGATTACAACTATCATGAAAAATGATTTTAAGTTACATATTCATGTCATATATAAATATATGTATTTATATTGCAGAACACAGAAGTGAACTAAAGAGAGAATTTAGTGTCATCATTATAGTGACTCAACAAAATGCCTTAGGTGTTAAATATTTTTATGCATGCACACATATACATTTAATAATTCATTCTTAGAAAATTGGTCTTTTTTTACTTTTTTTGAAAATTGGTGTTTTTATTTATCATACTACATTTAAAAATAATGGAGGCACAAGTCCTTTCCACTCGACTCGAGCCCCGGGCTACCTTGCCAGCAGAGTCTTGCCCAACACCCGCAAGGGCCCACACGGGACTCCCCACGGGATCCTAAGACCTCTGGTGAGTGGAACATAGCGCCTGCCCCAATCCAATCGCGCAGAACCTAAGACTGCTGTACATAGGGAAGCAGGCTACCCGGGCTTGATCTGGGGCACAAGCCCCTTCCACTCCACTCGAGCCCCGGGCTACCTTGCCAGCTGAGTCCCATGACACATGCAAGGGCCCACACAGGATTCCCCACGGGATCCTAAGACCTCTGGTGAGTGGAACACAACTTCTGCCAGGAGTCCGGTTCGAACACCAGATATCTGGGTACCTTCCCTGCAAGAAGAGAGCTTGCCTGCAGAGAATACTCTGCCCACTCAAACTAAGGAGAGAGCTACCCTCCCAGGTCTGCTTATAGAGGCTAACAGAGTCACCTGAAGAACAAGCTGTTAACAGAGACAACTATAACAGCTAGCTTCAGAGATTACCAGATGGCGAAAGGCAAATATAAGAATCCTACTAACAGAAATCAAGACCACTCACCATCATCAGAACGCAGCACTCACACCCCACCTAGTCCTGGGCACCCCAACACAACCGAAAATCTAGACCCAGATTTAAAAACATTCCTCATGATGATGATAGAGGACATCAAGAAGGACTTTCATAAGTCACTTAAAGAATTACAGGAGAGCACTGCTAAAGAGTTACAGGCCCTTAAAGAAAAGCAGGAAAACACAGCCAAACAGGTAGAAATCATTAAAGAAAAACAGGAAAACACATCCAAACAGGTGATGGAAATGAACAAAACCATACTAGAACTAAAAGGGGAAGTAGACACAATAAAGAAAACCCAAAGCGAGGCAACGCTGGAGATAGAAACCTAGGAAAGAGATCTGGAACCATAGATGCGAGCATCAGCAACAGAATACAAGAAATGGAAGAGAGAATCTCAGGTGCAGAAGATTCCATAGAGAACATTGACACAACAGTCAAAGAAAATACAAAATGCAAAAGGATCCTAACTCAAAACATCCAGGTAATCCAGGACACAATGAGAAGACCAAACCTACGGATAATAGGAATTGATGAGAATGAAGATTTTCAACTTAAAGGGCCAGCTAATATCTTCAACAAAATAATAGAAGAAAACTTCCCAAACATAAAAAAAGAGATGCCCATGATCATACAAGAAGCCTACAGAACTCCAAATAGACTGGACCAGAAAAGAAATTCCTCCCGACACATAATAATCAGAACAACAAATGCACTAAATAAAGATAGAATATTAAAAGCAGTAAGGGAGAAAGGTCAAGTAACATATAAAGGAAGGCCTATCAGAATTACACCAGACTTTTCACCAGAGACTATGAAAGCCAGAAGAGCCTGGACAGCTGTTATACAGACACTAAGAGAACACAAATGCCAGCCCAGGCTACTATACCCGGCCAAACTCTCAATTACCATAGATGGAGAAACCAAAGTATTCCACGACAAAAACAAATTCACACAATATCTTTCCACAAATCCAGCCCTTCAAAGGATAATAACAGAAAAGAAGCAATACAAGGACGGAAATCACGCCCTAGAAAAACCAAGAAAGTAATCATTCAACAAACCAAAAAGAAGACAGCCACAAGAACAGAATGCCAACTCTAACAACAAAAATAAAAGGAAGCAACAATTACTTTTCCTTAATATCTCTTAATATCAATGGACTCAATTCCCCAATAAGAAGACATAGAGTAACAGACTGGCTACACAAACAGGACCCAACATTCTGCTGCTTACAGGAAACCCATCTCAGGGAAAAAGACAGACACTACCTCAGAGTGAAAGGCTGGAAAACAATTTTCCAAGCAAATGGACTGAAGAAACAAGCTGGAGTAGCCATTTTAATATCAGATAAAATCGACTTCCAACCCAAAGTTATCAAAAAAGACAAGGAGGGACACTTCATACTCATCAAAGGTAAAATCCTCCAAGAGGAACTCTCAATTCTGAATATCTACGCACCAAACGCAAGGGCAGTCACATTCATTAGAGACACTTTAGAAAAGCTCAAAGCATACATTGCACCTCACACAATAATAGTGGGAGACTTCAACACACCACTTTCTTCAAAGGACAGATCGTGGAAACAGAAACTAAACAGGGACACAGTGAAACTAACAGAAGTTATGAAACAAATGGACCTGACAGATATCTACAGAACATTTTATCCTAAAACAAAAGGATATACCTTCTTCTCAGCACCTCACGGGACCTTCTCCAAAATTGACCATATAATTGGTCACAAAACAGGCCTCAATAGATACAAAAATATTGAAATTGTCCCATGTATCCTATCAGACCACCATGGCCTAAGACTGATCTTCAATAACAACATAAATAATGGAAAGCCAACATTCACGTGGAAACTGAATAACACTCTTCTCAATGATACCTTGGTCAAGGAAGGAATAAAGAAAGAAATTAAAGACTTTTTAGAGTTTAATGAAAATGAAGCCACAACGTACCCAAACCTATGGGACACAATGAAAATATTTCTAAGAGGGAAACTCATAGCTCTGAGTGCCTCCAAGAAGAAACGGGAGACAGCACATACTAGCAGCTTGACAACACATCTAAAAGCCCTAGAAAAAAAGGAAGCAAACTCACCCAAGAGGAGTAGACGGCAGGAAATAATCAAACTCAGGGGTGAAATCAACCAAGTGGAAACAAGAAGAACTATTCAAAGAATTAACCAAACGAGGAGTTGGTTCTTTGAGAAAATCAACAAGATAGATAAACCCTTAGCTAGACTCACTAAAGGGCACAGGGACAAAATCCTAATTAACAAAATCAGAAATGAAAACATAACAACAGATCCTGAAGAAATCCAAAACACCATCAGATCCTTCTACAAAAGGCTATACTCAACAAAACTGGAAAACCTGGACGAAATGGACAAATTTCTGGACAGATACCAGGTACCAAAGTTGAATCAGGATCAAGTTGACCATCTAAACAGTCCCATATCACCTAAAGAAATAGAAGCAGTTATTAATAGTCTCCCAACCAAAAAAAGCCCAGGACCAGATGGGTTTAGTGCAGAGTTCTATCAGACCTTCAAAGAAGATCTAATTCCAGTTCTGCACAAACTATTTCACAAAATAGAAGTAGAAGGTACTCTACCCAACTCATTTTATGAAGTCACTATTACTCTGATACCTAAACCACAGAAAGACCCAACAAAGATAGAGAACTTCAGACCAATTTCTCTTATGAATATCGATGCAAAAATCCTCAATAAAATTCTCGCTAACCGAATCCAAGAACACATTAAAGCAATCATCCATCCTGACCAAGTAGGTTTTATTCCAGGGATGCAGGGATGGTTTAATATACGAAAATCCATCAATGTAATCCATTATATAAACAAACTCAAAGACAAAAACCACATGATCATCTCGTTAGATGCAGAAAAAGCATTTGACAAGATCCAACACCCATTCATGATAAAAGTCTTGGAAAGATCAGGAATTCAAGGCCCATACCTAAACATGATAAAAGCAATCTACAGCAAACCAGTAGCCAACATCAAAGTAAATGGAGAGAAGCTGGAAGCAATCCCACTAAAATCAGGGACTAGACAAGGCTGCCCACTTTCTCCCTACCTTTTCAACATAGTACTTGAAGTATTAGCCAGAGCAATTCGACAACAAAAGGAGATCAAGGGGATACAAATTGGAAAAGAGGAAGTCAAAATATCACTTTTTGCAGATGATATGATAGTATATATAAGTGACCCTAAAAATTCTACCAGAGAACTCCTAAACCTGATAAACAGCTTCGGTGAAGTAGCTGGATATAAAATAAACTCAAACAAGTCAATGGCCTTTCTCTATACAAAGAATAAACAGGCTGAGAAAGAAATTAGGGAAACAACACCCTTCTCAATAGTCACAAATAATATAAAATATCTTGGCGTGACTCTAACTAAGGAAGTGAAAGATCTGTATGATAAAAACTTCAAATCTCTGAAGAAAGAAATTAAGGAAGATCTCAGAAGATGGAAAGATCTCCCATGCTCATGGATTGGCAGGATCAACATTGTAAAAATGGCTATCTTGCCAAAAGCAATCTACAGATTCAATGCAATCCCCATCAAAATTCCAACTCAATTCTTCAACGAATTGGAAGGAGCAATTTGCAAATTTGTCTGGAATAACAAATAACCTAGGATAGCAAAAAGTCTTCTCAAGGATAAAAGAACTTCTGGCGGAATCACCATGCCAGACCTAAAGCTTTACTACAGAGCAATTGTGATAAAAACTGCATGGTTCTGGTATAGAGACAGACAAGTAGACCAATGGAATTGAATTGAAGACCCAGAAATGAACCCACACACCTATGGTCACTTGATCTTCGACAAGGGAGCTAAAACCATCCAGTGGAAGAAAGACAGCATTTTCAACAATTGGTGCTGGCACAACTGGTTGTTACCGTGTAGAAGAATACGAATCGATCCATACTTATCTCCTTGTACTAAGGTCAAATCTAAGTGGATCAAGGAACTTCACATAAAACCAGAGACACTGAAACTTATAGAGGAGAAAGTGGGGAAAAGCCTTGAAGATATGGGCACAGGGGAAAATTTCCTGAACAGAACAGCAATGGCTTGTGCTGTAAGATCGAGAATTGACAAATGGGACCTAATGAAACTCCAAAGTTTCTGCAAGGCAAAAGACACCGTCAATAAGACAAAAAGACCACCAACAGATTGGGAAAGGATCTTTACCTATCCTAAATCAGATAGGGGACTAATATCCAACATATATAAAGAACTCAAGAAGGTGGACTTCAGAAAATCAAATAACCCCATTAAAAAATGGGGCTCAGAACTGAACAAAGAATTCTCACCTGAGGAATACCGAATGGCAGAGAAACACCTGAAAAAATGTTCAACATCCTTAATCATCAGGGAAATGCAAATCAAAACAACCCTGAGATTCCACCTCACACCAGTCAGAATGGCTAAGATCAAAAATTCAGGTGACAGCAGATGCTGGCGTGGATGTGGAGAAAGAGGAACACTCCTCCATTGTTGGTGGGAGTGCAGGCTTGTACAACCACTCTGGAAATCAGTCTGGCGGTTCCTCAGAAAATTGGACATAGTACTACCGGAGGATCCAGCAATACCTCTCCTGGGCATATATCCAGAAGATGCCCCAACTGGTAAGAAGGACACATGCTCCACTATGTTCATAGCAGCCTTATTTATAATAGCCAGAAGCTGGAAAGGACCTAGATGCCCCTCAACAGAAGAATGGATACAGAAAATGTGGTACATCTACACAATGGAGTACTACTCAGCTATTAAAAAGAATGAATTTATGAAATTCCTAGCCAAATGGATGGACCTGGAGGGCATCATCCTGAGTGAGGTAACACATTCACAAAGAAACTCACACAATATGTACTCACTGATAAGTGGATATTAGCCCCAAACCTAGGATACCCAAGATATAAGGTATAATTTGCTAAACACATGAAACTCAAGAAGAATGAAGACTGAAGTGTGGACACTATGCCCCTCCTTAGATTTGGGAACAAAACACCCATGGAAGGAGTTACAGAGACAAAGTTTGGAGCTGAGATGAAAGGATGGACCATGTAGAGACTGCCATATCCAGGGATAAACCCCATAATCAGCATCCAAACGCTGACACCATTG
The DNA here is from genome assembly GCF_000001635.26 of Mus musculus. Taxonomy (NCBI): domain Eukaryota; kingdom Metazoa; phylum Chordata; class Mammalia; order Rodentia; family Muridae; genus Mus; species Mus musculus. The sequence continues at coordinate 88,987,395 of NC_000079.6, read as the reverse complement.
CATACACTAGCAAGATTTTATTGAAAGGACCCAGATGTAGCTGTCTCTTGTGAGACTATGCCGGAGCCTAGCAAACACAGAAGTGGATGCTCACAGTCAGCTAATGGATGGATCATAGGGCTCCCAATGGAGGAGCTAGAGAAAGTAGTCAAGGAGCTAAAGGGATCTGCAACCCTATAGGTGGAACAACATTATGAACTAACCAGTACCCTGGAGCTCTTGACTCTAGCTGCATATATATCAAAAGATGGCCTAGTCGGCCATCACTGGAAAGAGAGGCCCATTGGACTTGCAAACTTTATATGCCCCAGTACAGGGGAACACCAGGGCCAAAAATGGGGAGTGGGTGGGCAGGGGAGTGGGGGTGGGTGGATATGGGGGACTTTTGGTATAGCATTGGAAATGTAAATGATCTAAATACCTAATAAAAAATGGAAAAAATACAAAAAAAAAATAATGGAAAAACTAAAATATCAATCTTACAAGCTTATATCAATAGTAGTAACACAATATATTCATTAGTTTCCAGAATGATATTTGAAATATGTGATATAGGGTTAGGCACAGATTTCACTAGCAAAAGAAATATTTAATAACTCACATGTTTTTACAATGAAAAAGGCCAATATATATTGAATGGCTAGTAAGCCATTTTTCCTTATTTAATACTTTAAAGTGTCTTATTGTTGTTGTTGTTGTTGTTGTTGTTGTTGTTGCTGTTGTTTTCCTTGAGGGAAGTAGAATTTATTTGTGACTGGACTGGGTATGGATGGAAATGAGAACACAAGAAATCAAGTAGTGGAGGGAGAAAGTACTAGGAGAGATGACTGGAATTTGGGGACATTTGGAAGGCAATTGGAAAGCTAGTGCAGTGAAAACCTCTTTGAGCCTATGAGAGTGATCCTAACAAGGACTCCTAATCGAGCAAGATATGGAGGGTAAACCTGCCATCTTCTGTAACCAAACAAGGCTTTTAGTGGTGGGACTGGGACACCAACCTAGCTACAAAACTTCCAGCCTGCCTTACCTGCAAGATGTGCTGGGGCATTAGTGGCTAATAGCTTGTGGGATGGTGAACCAACGACTGATCAAACTTGAGACCCAAACAATGAGAGGAACCCATGACCTACACTACCTTCATGGCCAGAAAATGGAAGTTAGATGATCCAGAGACCTAGTGTCAAACTAAACACTAGTTGTGAACAAAAGTCAATGAAATGATTCCTAATGATATTCTGCTATAATCATAGATGGTGTCTATCCCAATTGTCATCAGAGAGACTCTTCTAACAGATGATGTAAGCAGAAGCAGAGGCCCACAGGCAAGCATTAGGCTGAGCTTGGTGAACTCTGGAGAAGAAGAGAAATTAAGGGCCTGGTGGGTCCAGGACACCAGAAGAACATGGGTCAGAGAAACAACTAAGCAGGATTCACAGGCAGGCATAAACCGAAGCAATAATCGTTGAACCCACATGAGTCTGAGCCGGATACTATGCATATATATTGTAGTTGTTTAGCTTAGGGATTTTATGGGACTCCTTAGTGGCAGTTGGGCACCTCTGACTCCTTTGCATGCTCTTGGTAACCTTTTCCTCCTACTGGTTTGCCTTACCCGTTCTTGATATGAGTTTGGGTCTAGTTTTATTGCATCTTCTTAAGACATATTCAATTGATATCCCTATGAAGCCTATCTTTTTCTGAACGGGAAGGGAGAAAAAATGGATATAGGGGCTAGGGAGGTGAGTTAGGGAAGGAACTAGGTGGAGTGGAAGGATGCTACAGTGAGGATGTATTGCATGAGAGAAGAATAAATGTAAAAGTCTTGAATATGGGATGGAATATATACTATTATTTATAAATATTGTATAGATATATCATCTAATATACTAATTATGTAGTATGTAACATAAAGCATGCTGATCAGCAGACATGTAACAAATAAGCCATAAACAATTTCAAATAGGAAGTTTGGTTCTTCTAATTCAAAACCATGTCACAACACTTGACTAGATTTGAATGGATGTATTTTGAGATACACATATTCCAGAAAATAACCATCATTTTCATAGTACCTTGGGAGATTTTATTTGACAATAAGATATGATCTGCTTGTTCCAGTTGTAAGTTTTGAAAGCAGGATGATACATGACATAGCTGTGTATACTTATAAATATGTACATGAAGGTACAAATAGTTCTGCTATAAATATATTTTTAGTTTTTTGGTGATGTAATTCATAAACGGTTCTTATGTAGCACTATAGAGTACACGATCCTTAAAAAAAATCCATACTATGGAGCTGCAGAGATGGCTAAGTGGTTAAGAGAACAGTTTATTCTTCCAGAAGACCCAGGTTCAATTTCAGTACCCACATGGCACCTCATAGTTGCCCATAACTAATTTCAATGGATCCAAAACATCCCTACTTATACTATATTCTTAGTTTACTACAAAGTTAATCCTAATCATATATGAAAAACAAAAAATATTATATATATATATATATATATATATATATATATATATATAAAACAAGGAAGAAAGTTGCAATTGTTTTTCTAAACATCAAAATCATTACTACACCAATAGAAAATGCATGACTACAAATAGATTTTTCTATGATAACTTGTCTTTGTGCCTTGAAAGACTGATCAATTTAAATCTTTAGGAATAATGATCTTTTTGCCATTTCCATGAGAATATATAAATAATTGCTTCTTTCTTGTTTACAATGTGTAGCAATAAACTCTGGTTTTTATAAATTAGGTTTTAATATTTAAGCCTGAATATATTTATGAACAAGACCATTCTTGATAAAATAATTAGTAAAGTTTCTTCAGGCAATGGAGAGAAAGTATGTATTTCTCTACAAAGGATTATATAAAATTCATGACAAATCAAGACAAAGAAGAATAAAAGTGCAGAGCACCATCTCAGGCCCCAAGGAGATAAAGTCCAAAGATCAAAACGAGGACGCAACACTTGCTCATTAGGGAACAGTCGGGTAAGATAGCATTTCTTTCCAAAATGTATGAATTGTAGAATAATTGAGCAGAGTCAGACATGCAGAATTATCTCCACAAGAAAATAATAATAAAAAAAACCCAGACCTAATATAAATGTTAGAGTTTAAGGAAAATATATCACCATAAACGGAATTAATGGGTTTGTAGGGCTAAGAAAATATTTCAAAATTTAAAGAAAAATATCTAATCAAGATATGTGCACTACCAAGTCACTGCAGCATGATATGATAGTTAAGGTATGGAGACATCCTTGGTGTCCAACCGTAGAGAAGAAGAAAAGGAAAATATCACACACATTAAGACATTCAGTGGAACACAATTCTGCCTTAAGCAAATAATTTTTTTCATTGTTTTTTAGAATTTTTGACGTTTGTAACCGCACAGACAATTCTACAGCTGCATACGTCATGTCAGCTGTAGCATTTGCTTACACAGAGACAGAGAGTAGAATAGGAATTACTGGGGCACTGTCTGGCATTGTAGAAAAGGAAGAGGTAATGGAGAGTTTTATGTCTCAATTTTAGATGGGCAACTGCAGAGCTAATAAACACCAAGAGTGCTACAGACAATAACATGAAACTTTGTATTAAAAAGTTGCTACATGAGCTGGGCGTGGTGGCGCACGCCTTTAATTCCAGCACTCCGGAGGCAGAGGCAGGTGAATTTCTGAGTTCGAGGCCAGCCTGGTCTATAAAGTGAGTTCCAGGACAGCCTGAGCTATACAGAGAAACCCTGTCTCAAACAACAACAACAACAACAACAACAACAACAACAACAAAAGTTGCTACATCCTGAGTGAGGTAACTCAGACCCAAAAGAACTTGCAAGGTATGTACTTAATATTCACGAATAGTGAATATTAAAAAAAAAAAGTACAGAATAACCAAGATACAGTCCACAGAATTTGAAAAGGTCAACAAGCTGAAGGGCCCAAGTGAGGATGCCTCAGTCTCACTTGGGAGAAAGAAGAAAGTAATCACAAGTAGGGAAAGTGCATGGGGACTAGAGTAGAGAGGAGAACCTGGTCTTGTATTGGGTGAGGGAAAAGGACTGAAGCCCTGAGGGCCAGCAGAAAGAATGGAAACATGCAACCTCAAGAAATAGAAGGTTGGGGGGACCCTGCAGAATGCACCAGAAACCTGGGAGGTAAGAGACTCTTAGGAATCAAAGGGAGGGACCTTGGATGAAATGCAGAAAGACTGGATATCAAGAAAGGGATGGGGTGCCATCCCATAGTCACATCTCTGACCCATAATTGTTATTGTCTGAAAAAATTACAAGGATAGAAATGGAAAAGAAGAAAAGGAAAAGAAGGTCCAGTGACAGGTCCCAAGTGGGTTCCAGATCAAGGGGAGATTCCAAGGCCTGACACTATTACCAAGGCTATGGAGCACTCACAAAAAAAGAACCTACCATGACTGCCCTCAAAAAGACCCAATAAGCAGCTGAAAGAGTCAGATGTAGATTTTTGCACCCAACCAATGGACAGAATCAGCTGACCCCTGTTGTTGAATTAGGGAAGGCAGAAAGAAGCTGAGGAGAAGGGCGATCCTTTAGGAGGACCAGCAGTCTCAATTAATCTGGACCTCAGAGATCTGTAAAACATGGACCACCAAACAGAGAGCATGCACCAGCTGATGTGAGGCCCCCAAAACACATACAGTAGAGGACTTCTGGATCCAAGTTTACTCAGAGATGATGCACACAGCCCTCAAGAGATAGCCCAGGGAGTTTAGAGGTCAGGTGGGGTGGGGTGAGGGGCATCCATGTGGAGACAGGGGGGTGGGGATGAGGTGTGGGACATGGAGCAGTCGGAGGGTGGGGGCGCGGGGAATGGAATACGGAGTGTAAAAATTAAATGAATTTAAAAAATAAAATAAAATAAATGAAAAAACAACAACAAAAAAAGACTTAAGACCTTGAGCCCAAACTTGGCAGGCAGCCCCAGGGTCTCCAGAGGACTCTCTACTCAACAGGCAACCTAGCACGCCCAGGATCTTAGGACCACTGGTGAGTGGAACACAACATCTGATCCAACAGAAAAGGGGTGCCTGGGGATCAGCTGGAGCACAGACACAGGAACCCAGCCCAATCAGTGGCTCAGGTTTCTTCCTGTCTGCATGGGTCTACCTTGGTTTAGAACTCAGCAGACAGCCCCTTGGTCGCCAGAGGAGGCACCACTTCCAGTCGCTCTAACATGTCCAGGATCTTAGGATCCCAGGACCTCAGGATCCAAGGAGCTTGCTCACACAAGGATCTCTGGGTCTGAGAGGAAGCTTGACTGCCAAGAACTCTGACACACACAGGATCTCAGCATCATAGGATCCCAGAATCACAGGATCACAAAGAAAGCTGGACTCTGAGAAGCTCTGACTCAACTAGGATTGTAGGAAGGACAGGCTCCAAACAGAAGTACCTAAAAAAAAAAATTAATCATCCTAAATCATCAGGGAAATGCAAATCAAAACAACCCTGAGATTCCATCTTACACCAGTCAGAATGGATAAGATCAAAAACTCAGGTGACAGCAGATGCTGTCAAGGATGTGGAGAAAGAGGAACACTCCTCCATTGCTGGGACTGCAAGCTGGTACAATCACTCTGGAAATCAGTTTGGCGGTTCCTCAGAAAATTGGACATAGTACTACTGAAGGATCAATCAGTAACACTCCTGGGCCTATACAGAGAAGATACTCCAACTTGTAATAAGGACACATGCTCCACCTATGTTCACAGCAGCCTTATTTATAATTGCCAGAGCTGGAAAGAACCCAAATGATCCCCAACAGAGGAATGGATACAGAAAATGTGGTACATTTGCACAATGGAGTACTACTCATCTATTAAAAACAATAAGTTTATGAAATTCTTAGACAAATGGATGGCTCTGGAGGATATCATCCTGAATGAGGTAAACCAATCACAAAAGAACTCACTTGATATGCACTCACTGATAAGTGGATATTAGCCCAGAAGCTCTAAATCCTTCTTAGAAGGTGGAACAATATGCCCATGGAAGGAGTTACAGAGACAAAGTTCAGAGTAGAGACTGAAGGAACGACCATCCAGAGACTGCCCCACTTGGGGATCCATCCCATAAACAACCACCAAACCCAGACACTATGGCAGATGCCAACATGAGCTTGCTGACAGGAGCCTGATATAGCTGTCTCCTGAGAGGCTCTGCCATTGCCTGGCAAATACAGAAGTGGATACTCACAATCATCCATTGGACTTAGTACAGGATCCCCAATGAATGAACTAGAGAAAGTACCCAAGGAGCTGAAGGGGTTTGCAGCCCCATAGGAGGAACATCAATTTGAACTAACCAGTACCCTCAGAGCTCCTTGGGACTAACCCAACAATCAAAGAAAACACATGGTGGGACTTGTGGCTCTAGCTGCATATGAAGCAGAGGATGACTTATTCGGTCATCAATGGGAGGAGAGGCCCTAGGTCCTGTGAAGGATCTATGTCCCAGTATAGGGAAAAGGAAGGGCCAGGAATGAGAGTGGGTAGCTTGGGGAGCAAAGGGAGGTGGGAGGGGATAGGGGATTTTAGAAGGGGAAACAGGAAAAGGGATAATATTTGAAATGTAAGTAAAGAAAATATCTAATAGAAAAAGAAAACAAAGTTTCACTATGAAATATTGATCATCCTTATATTTAAAGCATATTTAAATGCTAGTTTCTAGGTTTCTATGGCTTTAGAAAATTGGGATCACAGGGCTCCCAATGGAGGAGCTAGAGAAAGAACCCAAGGAGCTAAAGGGATCTGCAACCCTATAGGTGGAACAACATTATGAACTAACCAGTACCCCGGAGCTCTTGACTCTAGCTGCATATGTAACAAAAGATGGCCTAATCGGCCATCACTGGAAAGAGAGGCCCATTGGACACGTAAACTTTGTATGCCCCAGTACAGGGGAACGCCAGGGCCAAAAAGGGGGAGTGGGTGGGTAGGGGAGTGGGGGTGGGTGGGTATGGGGGACTTTTGGTATGGCATTGGAAATGTAAATGAGCTAAATACCTAATAAAAAATGGAAAAAAATAGAAAAAAAAATAAATGCTAGTTTCTAGGTTTCTATGGCTTTAGAAAATTGTCTGGTTTATTTTAATTTTAAATTTATTGTCACATGCCTTGTAATTTCATAGCAAATTTGGTAAAATAAAAGACTATAATAATTTAAAAAACTTGCTAGAAGAGCAATATAAATATATATGCAAGCAAATATATATATATATTATAAAGTCTATAATATTCAGATAATTCTAAAGTAAATTCTACATTCATAAGGAAAATATGTCTGGTTTCGCTTGTCTTCATAAGAACATATTTTAACTAAATAAGCAACAAATCACTTAAATATAGCTAACTCCTACTTATAATTAATCTTGGTGACTCAAGGAGAGATTAATTTTGCAATGGGGCAACAAGCTTGGCAGACAACATTATCAAAGTGTGATATGTCAGCAGAAATTAGACTTAACTGGCCTTAGAAAATAGAGAACTGGATAAGGATTAATATCCAAAGATACATAAAGTTGTGATTTGGGAATAAGAAGTCATCTTTATAAAAACCTCTAAACATCAAAGATTTAATGTTAAGGGAAAAGTTATAAATAAGACAGAAGAGGCTCATCAATCTATGAATCTGCTATTCAGTCATGAATTTTACCAGCTTCAGAAAAAGTACACAATGCCAGTTGGAATAGAAAAAAAAATGGCAAAGTGTTTTTTCCCTCTTCCAAATTAGTGTAGAGCAGTAGGATGGTATAAAATTGAAACATAAATTATAAGGCTTCTGAATTTCTAATGGGATTTTTTTAGGACAGTTTATACTATGTGATATAATTTTCATGTATCATTGGGATTTACCAAAGAAATTTATACATTAATTATTTCGCCATAATCCTGGTTGTTTTGATCTTTTTCTCTATCGTTATAGAATAATCCTTCCCTGGGTTAACACAAAAGGAGAAAACATGAGGTCATGACAGTTGAAAAAAATCTTCTATGAATTGTACTGGCTGCATTTGATGTGAAAGCACCAACAGAATTGTTGTGTTAGCCTGACTTTGCATCATGATACATTTCATATTTTAAAATAATTATAAAGAGAATTATTTATTCTTTTGTTGCAGAAGTTTGTCTATAATAGCAGGGTCAAGTGTTAGAGATGCTCATCTCACGTCTAGAAAACAGAAACCTTCTCCTTCTACATGTTCATTTCATTCAGTCCCCTGCTGGTTGACTGGAGCTCACCAAGAGCATCTTCCTGCTTTGATGAGACATCTTGGAAGCATCCTCACTCAATATTGTGTTTTGTTAACTCTTGGCATTTCTTCAGTCAAATCATGTTGATAATCAAGGTTAAATACACAGCTATAATTATCTCTGCCATACGGCCAACTCAAGTTCAATAGGTTGAAATAGGTTTGGAAACCATTTCTCAGCCCTAAATGCTCCCCTCCTTGACTCAGGAGAAAACTATCTAGTACTGATTTCATCAACCCTTTCCTCTTCATAGCCTCTTCTAATGCCTTAATCTCAGGCCTTCATCATTCTCTCCATGTGGCTTCTCTGTGGTGCTGGTGTTTGGTTAATTGTCAATCCAGTAAGATGTTCTCTGCCTATGGAATTATGCTTGCTACTGTTTCTTTTTTGTCTGTCTCACACTCCAGGGAACATTGAGAAGCCCATATTTTGTTGCATTTTCTACCAATGCAGACATTGGCACTTTCAGTGATAGTTACTTTAAGAATTACTTTGTACTTAAAAATGACAGTCAGTTGGATGAAAACAATGCCATTTTATGAGGTTGAAGGACCATTACAATAAAATTATGGGAATTAAATATTTTAAATACGTGACTTAAACAATCACATAACTTTTTCCTCAAACTCAAATATTATTCCTGATATTGTAGATATGTGGATAATTCAATATATTACCATATAGAATGTATTTCAGAAGATCATTATCTTTTTAAATTTTAATCTAAATATTTAACCTTTATTATTTCTAAGCATTTTCTCAAAATCCTAAATATCTGTGTTCCACATTTTTTAAGTTGATATTGATATGGTTTTCTCTGTTAATTCATTTGAGCTAATTTTCTTTTTTTTTTCCACTCAATTTTCTGAGATAATATCATTCAAACTAGCTTAGTATAGCCTGCTTATGAAATAAAATACAAACAAAACTGCTAATTTTCTGGTTGTAACATGAAGAAAATATACTTCAAAACTAGACCTTTCATATTTTTTATTTTTCACTTGTTTGTTTTAAGACAGGATATTAATATTAATATAATGTATTATGAAGCAATGCAGGCTGCCCTGAAATGTTCTGAGTATTGTAGATGTATGATTTCTTACATCAGGCTCCTAAGAGTTGGGATGAGAGGTGTTGTGTACAATCATCCTTGACTTAAAAATCATTGAAGAGGTGGTGGATGCTCCCATAGACTGCAATTAGGGCTAGGCAAGTACTGTGCAACTAAGTCATAGTCCCAATTCAAATTCCTATTAGTAAGGTCTTAAATAAAATAGGAAAACAAATATTTGTCATTTGGACAGTTTACCTGCTGAAGTAGGCTTTTCTTCATCTGATGCTATAATAGAGGGAAGGGAATGGAGTGAACAGGAAAAGAGGATGGAATGGGTAATGGAGGGGAAGAGAGGAGAAAAAAAGAAAAAAATAAACGTTAATATTTTCCTATTTTCAAATAATTACTACAAGCCAATGAATAATTATTTTGGCATACACCAGAGATTTTTTTATTGTCCAACAGAATTTACATATAATTAATTACAGAAAATTTAAATAGATATACACATTATTTAATGGATTATTTCTTATAAGGGACCATTTTTTTGTCTTAAGTGATGCTAATGATTTCATGTAATTTTACAGTTTTTTAAAATATCAGTTATATACATGTAAATAATTTCTTTTCTGTTTTCTATTCAATTAAAAGTCATTTTCAAGAGCAAAACCTTATGTCCTGTGTGGTAGAACATGATTATTGAACCACATTGATTCAAAATTTCATTGAATACTTGTAAACATGAGGGAGACTCTAGGTCTGAGATAATGTACTGCCTGTCATCATTCCCCTATGTGATCTTGGCCCCCAAACACTCAAACATATATATTCAGTCATTGACAAGTATCACAGACACCTTAAGATTCAGTAGTGATAGATGTTTGTTTGTTGAATTAATTTCTCACTGTCTATCTGAGGCTGACCTGGACTTCTATGTAGTGTAAGTTGGCCTTGGACACATTGACTTGAAGTGATAATATTTCCAAAGCCCCTGCAACAAATGTAGGAGTTATAGATATGAACCACAACATTCAGAAATATTGATGAAAATTTCAAAGGTTGGCCTCAGGTATGTATTTTCATGTATTCTGCAGCCCACATAGGGATAAATAAGGATAGTTTAACCACAGAGACCATAATATCACAAAAAATTAGCCTACTTCAGTGTTTTACAACCCATGTGTCAACTTCTGGGCTTCTAGTCAAACTAATTACTTAGAATCCTTTTAAATGGTACTAATTTGTAAAAGGATAGAAATATTGCTATATAATATTGCTATGTGGTAATGTAAACTATAACTAATTAAAATGTGACTCGTGCTGATTCCTGCATTGAATATGGAGGTGTTTGAGATCAGTAAGGCTTCAAAGAAGTAACCCACTGTTGTGTGTATGCTGGGAGGGGAATCAACAATTGTAATAAGAGCGAAAAGTTGAGTTCACATGAGTGGTTTCACAATGTCTCATACAATCTTCCTATTTGTCTATTTACTCTGTGTGAAGGTATGTCTTTTTTCTGCATAAGAACAATTTCCCTAGAATACTACCATTGAATAATATATCAAAAACTGATACTACTTTACTTGAAGCTTGATGTTTTAAAATAAAAAAAAAATATTAAACTGAATGGCTTATAGAGTAGCTTTGTTCCCAGTAGATTAGTTAATGAATGTATCCTGTGTAGCCTGGAAATGTTCTCTGCTCTTTCCATTAAAGTTCCAACTCTACAGGGCACACTAGAAACAAGCTTTCTTTGTATCCCTACAGTACTGGCCTCTCCCATTTTGGCTTGCCTCCCTGGCAAATAAAGAAATAGAGAGAGCAAACATTGTTGGTCCACATGACATTGAAAACATAAATATTTAAAAAGCTGTTTGCTGCTTGATCATGTCCAAAATATATCATAACACATTCACAGAGGAAAGCAGTTGGTAGCTTCCTATTTCCTTGGAAGGTAGGAAAATGTCAGAAAGACTGAAGAAGTGCTGAGTTAGATGGCGCATTACAAATATCTGCAGATTGAAATGGATAAAAGTAAATATGCTCAGGATTATTCATTTTGCATGTGTGAACTCATTTAAGTAAAAAAAAAAAAACAATTGAAGAGTAGTGAACTTAAAAAGTTTCCAACTCATTCCAAAATTTGTCTAAAACCTGTCTATGAATTCTCGATGATGTTAGTTTGACTCTAAAACTGTACTCTTTCTTTATACCTCATTGTCCAGTAAACGCTATTCGGTGCCTTCTCAGAAAAAGAAGAAAAGCAAATGACAAAGATCTGTTTTTTTTTTAATTAGGTATTTTCTTCATTTACATTTCCAATGCTATCCCAAAAGTCCCCCATACCCTCTCCACATTCCCCTACCCACCCACTCCCACTTCTTGGAGTTCCCCTGTACTTAGGCATATAAAGTTTGAAAGACCAATGGGCCTCTCTTTCCAATGAGGGTCGACTAGGCCATCTTCTGGTACATATGCAGCTAGAGACACGAGCTCTGGGGGTACTGGTTAGTTCATATTGTTGTTCCACCTATAGGGTTGCAGACCCCTTTAGCTCCTTGGGTACTTTCTCTAGCTCCTCCATTGGGGGACCTGTGATGTATCCAATAGCTGAGACTGCCATACCCTGGGATCCATCCCATAATCAGCCTCCAAACGCTGACACCATTGCATACACTAGCAAGATTTTGCTGAAAGGACCCAGATATAACTGTCTCTTGTGAGGCTATGCCGGAGCATAGCAAACACAGAAATGACAAAGATCTTATTGAAAGTTGTTCATTACCATTTACAAGTTGGGGCATAAAATGAGAACTGATCAAATTCCTGATAATGTCAACTGGCTTAAGCATAAGTAGAAATGAAATGAAACTAAATTTAACATTGGGACTAAGGTGATATGTCCTTTTGGAGGAAGTCTTTAGTGAATCCTACAATGCATGTGTATAAACATAGAAAAGTGGGAGCATCCTTATATAGAGCACAAAAAAGGGAAATGGTATCTAAGAGTGAGTTAGTAGAAATGCCAAGATTTTAATTCTGTTATAAGTGTATAAGCCTGGACATTTTGAGGACTCCAGGAAGACGCCAAAAGGCAGGAATAAACTTGATTATTGTTGTTGTTGAATTTTGTTTGATTTTAAAAGCAAGGTTTCCCCAACTTCTTAGGTACACCTTAAAGCATTTTTACAAGTCAACAATCTAGAATTACCAGGAGTAGATTATTTCATAGGATTGTATTTTTATAAAACATTTCTTTAGCTTTCTCATAATATTTAGATGTCATCAAGTAGTTTATTTAGTTTTAATCTACACATATTCACCAAGGCACATATGAAAAGCTAAGTTCTAATGCCAGTTTATTTATCAACTAGTAGTTATTAAGTTGCAGGGAAAGACTTCCGTGTAAGTTTATTTTATCACTGAGCAAAATATCAAAAAGTATTAACTCGAGTCCAAAAATGAAAGGAACCCTAAAAGTTGTTATCAGCAGTCCACATAATAATATTTCCAAGCAACATGGGTCATGGCAAGTGCTGCTATGCTATCCATATAACATTTACTCAATCCATTGGCCTCTTAAGCCATGACATTGCTGGTTAATAAAGATGACTATTTGATCCTATGCAGCCCTGTTAAGTTCTGGAAATGAATACATAGGCACCAAACAAAACAACCAATAAAATAATTGTGGTTCAAGTTAGCTCTTAGAAACATTGAAATGTGTGTGATATTGGGAAAACAGCCAGGAAAGAAATATTGGACATTCAGAATTTAACTAAGTATGGTTCCTCCATGAACCATAGCAATCATTCCCTGGATATTTATTAAAATGGTACAACATTTTGCACATCTTTTGAATTTGAATATGAATTTTGAGTGTTATCCCAGGCTACTTACATTTTTCAAAAATCTGTGTAGATGATTGTTTTGAGTATTACATTTTGAGGATTATGGCTGTAGCCTATCAAAGATTGATTAACTGGATAAAAGACACAGGTCCAGTAGAAGCAGGAAAAAAGTAATAAGAAAAAAAACAGTAGAATAGAGATGAAATGTATATTGTGGTTCTTCTTACTCAAGATTTATTAGGTGTCTGTATTATTGAATTTGGAGAATAAAGATACTAGATTTGGCATAAAATTTTATCTACTGTTGGCCACAGTCATTTTTTTAGGTACAGAAATAATGTCCCTTACTATGCACCAGGTTTGTTCCAGGCCCTCAAGTCCCAAGTATAGAGTGGCATGGTGTCTGCATACAATGCTATCCAATACTCATTATACTTTAAGTGATTTCTGGATTTCACATAATATCCAATGTATCACTAATTATATGCACATAGTTATTATACAGTGCTGCTTAGAAAACAATGTCAATATCTTCTTGTTTAATGTAGAAGCAAATTACTTCCTATCTGATATTGCTTGAACCTCCAGGCTGGAATATTCAGATACAAAAGGATAAATCTACCACAGTTTGCCAATTGTGTAATGAGGTTTACTGATGTAGAGAAGTGTACTAATTTTTCTGTAAAAGTGTCTGTAAGTATATCATTCATACTCATTTTCTTCTTTTCTTTCCTTTATATATTGACAAGGAAACCTATAGAAACAAAAACCTTAAAAACATAATTGATATTATCTTTAAAAGAAGACTAACGAAAATCCATTTTCTAATTTAATCTCTTATATTTGGATGTTAAGATATTTTCAATGATGTTTTTGTATATTATTAAGAGGAATGAAATAATAAATTAAACTTAAACTCAGTTTACTAACTGCAGAAAGAGAAACTGCATACTTGATGGTCTTGTGGAACCAGTGAACCATACTGACCATGAATTCAGGTCAGAAAACTGCATCCTGTACTGTCCTGCTGGCACACTGTTCAAGTTAACCCTAATCAGTTTTCAGTGTTTCTTGTAAAAAATATGTTGGGCTGCATACAAAAATATCTGAGGGATTTGAGGCCAGAAGTATAAATAAACTCAGGCTCCCAGAACTCACTGACATGCATCATCAGTATGATAAACCTGCTTCTTTGATTTTGCAGTGGATCATTTTTCCCTAGGGTACTAGCTGTGCATATGTCCAAGAAGTGGAGAAGTAGGTAGAGAAGGCAGGAGAAATTCTCTAGAAGACTCCTTTTCCTGCTTATCACTCTTGCACACTCTTCCCCCTCTTCTTCTTAAGAGACCAACTGTGAAGTATTTCTTTTTATATTAATCTAATATACTCTGATGCAAAACACATAAACTTCTACCTTTAACTTTGCTCCTTTTTGTCTTCTTTTGTCATTTACTTATTTATTTATTTGTTCATTCATTTTTATACTCCAGAATTTATCCACTCCCCCATCCACCCTCCAATTGTTCCACGTCATATACATCCCCAACCCCCTGACTCCATGGGGATATTCCTGCCAGCCCCCCAACCTCCACTGAACCAGACCTCTAAACTCCCTGGGGTCTCCACTCTAGTGAGAGTTAGGTGTCACTTCTCTGACTGAACCCAGACCCAGCAGTCCTCTGCTGTATATGTGTTGGGGCCCTCATATCCTCTGATGTATATGCGTTGGTGGTTCAGTGTTTGAGAGAACTCGGGGTCCAGGTTAATTGAAACTGCTAGTCTTCCTACAAGGTCGTCCTCCTTCCTGTTTGTGTTCTGAAAATTTCTTCTATGTCTTTTTGTCCTTTTAATCCTTGTGGACTTTAAGTGAGCTTTTGTACTTGGATAGTTTATGTATCATAAACAGCTCTGTAGCCAATGTGACCTCACATCAAGTAAGAAACCTCATTAGGGAATATACAATAGACAGTTATTACTCTCTTGTGTATTGTTTTAGACTGATATTGATCAACTCATAGTCACTTAGAAAAATTTTCTTTACTGTGACACCAATCCAGATAATTTTGCAAGAAGTATGTTTACAAATGTTGAATTAACTATGCAGTTGGCTATTTCACATGTAATAATGTGCACTAATGATTAAAAATGTTTTTTATTCCACTGCAGTGAGGGACAGATGTTGATGATAGTATTTACACATGATCACTCATGCCTGACTGATGGCAAGTGCTGTGCCTGCATTATAAGTCAAAGAAAAGCAAACAATGTCAGATTTATATTCATCCATAAAATACTGTCGATTATATTGCTTAGGGGGTTGTTTTTGGACTAACTTAAAAGAAGAATTTAAAGAAAAGCTTAAATTGTTTTGATTTTGTTTTCTTTTTATTGTTTTTGTTGGTTGGCCCAATAAGAACAGCATATCAGAATTTCAGTTACTATCTTCTTACTTTTATTTTATTTTATTTTTTTACAGCTAGCTTTCTTTCTTCATCTTTTTTTCTTTTTTTAAGCTTACATTTTTATTGGATTTTTATGTATTTACATTTCAAATGTTATCACCTTTCCCCGTTTCCCCTCCAGAACCCCCCCATCCCATCCCCCCTCCCCGTGCTTCTATGAGGGTGTTCCCACTTCCGACAACCCACCCCCACCTCACCACCCTGTAATTTCCCTACACTGGGAAATCGCCTTCACAGGACCAAAAGCATCTCCTCGTATTGATGCCAGACCATGTCATCATCTGCTACATATGCGGCTGGAAATATGGTTGGTGATTTAATACCTGGAGCTCTGGGGGGTTTGGTTGGTTGATATTGTTGTTCTTCCTATGAGACTGTAAACCACTTTAAGTATGAGAAAGACACCAAAGCCTTCCTAAAAGCCTCAGACAATCTAGGATGAGGTGCACTGCATACCAGAGGGATTGCAGAGCTTCTGAGGTACAGGGAGTCTGAGCGCACACAAAATTTGCACAGAAAATAGACATCAAATGAAAAACTCCTTTTTAGTTCAGTTTTACTTTTTAAATTAATTCTTGTATATATTTACATCTCAAACAAATATATATATATATATATATATATATATATATATATATATATATATATATATCTTTAGTATCTATATTTAAATTCCTATCTTGGAGCAAGAAAGGACAGAAAGTATATTTAAAAGACAAAGGGTATTCTAATGACCATTTAATCTTTAAATAGCTTTCAATTAGCATTTGTTATTGAACAAAAGTGTGATATTTACAAAAACAACTACAAACTATGAAAAGCTATAAAGTCAAGCCATTTGTATAGCATACACCATATTATAGACTTTATTAAAGATATGCTTTCTTAGCAAATACTTAAGTGATGTTAATACAGTTTGCTTGTTCAGTCAATCCTCCTTCCACAGCTAAACAGATGTCATCTCATCGAGTCACTTCTAAGCCTATGTGTATACTTACTTAGTGGAAATTAGTCTCCAGAGTATGTAGTTATTCCCTTCTACTCTAAACTGACTTTCACACTAGACTCTAGAGCCAATAGTAATCAAATACATCCCACAATAATTTACAGTCTTGCTTTCTTATGCAGAGCATTATCCTTATTTCAAGGGCAATGGCTATATTTTAATTTATTGTGGTGTTTATAATTGGGAATGAGTAAATAATTTTAGAAATTTATCCAATTATAGGGATGAAAAAATGAAACACAGTGGGTAAATTTATTGACCTTTAAGAATATTATTACCCAGGTAGTGTGATAGTAGAAAGCTATCTCAAAGGTATACTAAATGACTGATAACCAAAAGAAAGAGAAATTTGAAGGGAAAAAGCATGTGAGAAGTTTCTAAAAAAATATCTGTAATACTTACTCATACTCTATGGGATTAATGTAGTAAAAATTTTGACAAATTGAATATGAAAAAGATGAGTTGTCATATAGTAACAATTATTAATGCGGTCTGAAATTCCAGAGACCTAAAATTATATGTTCACTATGCCTGAACTTCCCATGGTCACAACATCCAAATACTGTATGTGCCTTGACCAGTAGTGGGACTGATGCAATCAGATTCCTCCTCATTGGATTTATTTCTTTCTGCAAGACTGCTCAATTCAACCTCAATTCATTTCCTTAAGTCTGTACAAATGAGCTAATTTATAAAGCAAATGTGTTAAAAACAAACAAACAAAGAACCTAAATGTCCTAAAAGGTAATGGAATGATCAACAATATTGGCACCTAAATTAGTGACAACATTCACTTAAGCAAACCACAGAATCATTAAACATAAAATGTTAATGCTGGTTGAAATTAAGTGGTTGAATACGTTGAGAAGAACTCTACTCTGATAATGAGTTAGTGTTTGCATTAGAAAATAAAAGCATATTGCTCAAATCATCCAAGTTAACAACTAAAAATGCATCACAAATACATTTTTCAAGAAATTGTATTAAAGACACAGAACTCATAAAATTCTTCATAATATGTGCTATATATAGCATATATAATAGTTTAATAATCATAGAATATGAATGTATAAAATATCTTTGCATTTTATTACCACATTTACTTATTTGTTTATTTGTTTTTTTTTTTTTGTGGGTGTGATTCAATGTGCATTCATGTCATGATGATGCATATGTTGAAGTCAGAAGACAACTTTCAGGAGAAGGTCTTCTCAACCCATGAATCCCAGAGATTGAGTGCAGGTCATCAGGTTTAACATCAAGAACCTTTAATCTCTGAATCAACTTACTGACACATTTTTCATTTTGTAGCATATCTCACAGAGTGGTTATATTATATTTACAGAGTATAGGCATAATGAATAATTGCTCAGTTTTTTGACTATAGCATATTATATTTAACTGTTATATAATAGCATATATAATAATATATTGACTATAGGCTACTTGGATAGACTCTAATGATTCTCGTGTGGATAGTGATGTTTATAAAAAAGTGTCAAGTTCCATTAGAAACATGATAACATATGAATTATATGTATTACTTAGTAAATTCATTAAGTAAGGAACATCCTAGACATAATACAAAATATTTGTGCTTTATAAATAAAGATTTTTAATAAACTATACCATCAGCCTAGCTTGTGTAATATTATATTTAAACCTTCTTCTGGTGGGACATCTTTTATTTTAATAATATTAACAAAATTGATTTGTAACTAAAAGATTCCTTGCCCCATGTCTATGTATCACAAGACACAAAGCAGGTAAGTCATGTTTGGCCAATACAGTCTTAGAATAATGGACACCACATTTTGCCTTTCATGTCATTTTGAAATAAGGGGTAAACTCATAATTCCAGAATAGATGTTCTCACTCTTATAGTGTTCAATCATGAATATAATATTTTAATTAAAATAAATTAAAATTTTATACTCTATATTATATTGATTTACCTGTGGTATCCTCAATTTTTCTCTTATGTGGAAAAAACTTAAGTAGTATTGTTGTTCCCTAAAATTCTTGGTATTTTTCACCACAAAACAAGTCCTACCAAATAAAGTAAAGAGAAAGGCAATTGTTTATATTATATCAATGTAGTAAATAAAAAATAAACATCAATAGAAACTTCAAAAAGCATGTTTTCCTACTAAATAATACACTTTGAATAAATAAAGATCAATGAGAAAAAATGTCAAATAGTAAATTAACAGAACTACAGAAGAATTTCCCTTATAATATGGATGCAAATCTACTCGATAAAATATTTGTAAACCTAATCCAAGAGCACACCAAAAGGAACATTCACCAGTATCAAGGACTAATTTCAGAGATGGCTAAATATACTTAAATCAATAAATGTAATATACAATATAGACAAATGGGAAAAAAGCAACATGATGATCCCATTGGTGGTAGAACAGGCCTTTGAATAAATAAAATAACCTTTCATCCTAAAAGTCCTGAACAGACCAGGAATACTAGAGATATACCTAAACATAACAAAAGTGGTTTATAGGAGGTCCGTATCAGCTTAAATTGAGAGAAACTCCAAGCAACTCTTCTGAAAATGGGAACAAGACAAGGTAGGCCACTTTCTCCATTTCTATTCAATATAGTAGTTGAAAACTTACCTATAGCAATAAGACAAATGAGGGCAGTCAAGGGAATACAAATTGGAAAGGAATGAGTCAAATTATATTTATTTGAAGATTATATGACAGTATGCATAAGTGACCCTAAAATTCTACAAGAAACTCCTACAGCTAAGAAAAATTTAAACACAGTAATTGAATCTAAAATTAATACACAAAGATGAATACCCTTCTTATATACAAACTGTAAATGGAATGAGAAAGGAATCAGGAAAATAGTACCATACACAATAGCCCCAAATAATATAGGTAAATATAAAATATTTATCTTGGGGTAATTCTAACCAAGCAAGTAAATATTTGTATAATAAAACTTCAAGTTTCTGAAGAAGCTGAAGAACATAGCAGGACATGGAAAAATCTTCGATGCTCATATATTTAGTACATATTTATCTATTATCATCTAGATATAAAAATAGATAATAAATATAACTATGTATTATCTATGTAGTAACAATGATCAACTTACAAAACGAAGCTTCAATGTACTCTCCATCAAAGTTACAACACAATTCTTCACATATATTAAAGGACTATGTTCAGCTTTATATGGAAAAACCAAAAACCTAGGATAGTTAAAACAATCATGAATAATAAAGAAGTTCTGAATGCTGCATCATTCCATATTTCAAGTTATACTACAAAGCTATAATATTAAAAACAATGCAGCATGGTACATGCATAAAAATGTACATATCAATCAATGGAAAAATACTGGAGACCCAGGCATAAATCCTATGGATACCTGGTATTTTATAAAGAAGACTGAAATACACTCTGAATATTCAACAAGTGGTACTAGTGAAATTGGATATCTGCATGTATAAGAATATAAAAATATCCATACTCTTCTCTCTACATAAAACTCAACTCCAAATGGATCAAAGACCTCAACCTAAAACCAGATATACTCAACCTAGCAGAAGAACCAATGAGGAATACCTTTGAACTCCTTGATACAGGAAAGACTTTCTGAACAGAGCACCATTAGTGAAGGCACTAAGAAAAATAACTAATAAATAGTATCTCATAAAATTAACAATCTTCTTTAAGGCAAAGGACACTGTCATTCAGACTAAGAAACAAACTTCAGACTGGCAAAAGATTTTTATGGATTCCACATCTAATAGAGGAATAATATCTAAAATCTAAACAGAACTTGAGAAATTAGACATCAAAAAAAATCAAATAATCTAATTTAAAAATGGAGTACAGATCTTTTTTTAAATTAATTAATATTTTTTATTACATATTTTCCTCAATTACATTTCCAATGCTATCCCAAAAGTCCCCCATACCCTCCCCCCCACTTCCCTACCCACTCATTCCCATTTTTTTTGGCCCTGGCGTTCCCCTGTACTGGGGCATATACAGTTTGCATGTCCAATGGGCCTCTCTTTCCAGTGATGGCCGACTAGGCCATCTTTTGATACATATGCAGCTAGAGTCAAGAGCTCCGGGTACTGGTTATTTCATAATGTTGTTCCACCTATATGGCTGCAGAGCCCTTTAGCTCCTTGGGTACTTTCTCTAGCTCCTCCATTGGGAGCCCTGTGATCCATCCAATAGCTGACTGTGAGCATCCACTTCTGTGTTTGCTAGCCCCCGGCATAGTCTCACAAGAGACACCTACATCTGGGTTTTTTCAATAAAATCTTGCTAGTGTATGCAATGGTGTCAGTGTTTGGAAGCTGATTATGGGGTGGATCCCTGGATATGGCAGTCTCTAGATGGTCCATCCTTTCATCTCAGCTCCAAACTTTGTCTCTGTACCTCCTTCCATAGGTGTTTTGTTCCCAATTCTAAGGAGGGGCATAGTGTCCCACTTCAGTCTTCATTCTTCTTGAGTTTCATGTGTTTAGCAAATTGTATCTTATATCTTGGGTGTCCTAGGTTTTGGGCTAATATCCACTTATCAGTGAGTACATATTGTGTGAGTTCCTGGAGTACAGATCTTAAGAGGAAATTCTCAATAGAAAATATTTGGATATCTAAGAAACTCCTAAAGAAATGCTCACCATTGTCTAAAAAACATCACCCTGAGTGAGGTAACTACATGCATGGTATGTATTCACTAAGAAGTGGATATTAGCCAAAAAAAGAACAGAATATACAGGACATGACCCATAGGACTCAAGAAGGATAACAAGCTGAAGGACCCAAGTGAGGATACCTCAATCCCACTTGGGAGGGAGAAGAAAGCAGTCACAGGAGGCAGAGAGAGGGAAGGATCTGAGTGGGAGAGGGGACAGGGAGGTGAAGGGAGGTAGACATGATCAGGTATGGTGAAGACGACTGAAGCTCTGAGGGCCAGCAGAATAAATGGAAATAAGCGACCTCAGGAGGCAGGAGGTGTGTGTGTGTGGGGGGGGGGGGAGACCCTCTAGAATGTACCACAGACCTGGGAAGTGAGAGATTTTCAGGACTCAAATGGAGGGACCTTGGATGAAGTGCTTCACAGTGGGGAGAGGGAACTTGTTGAGTCCACCTCCAGTGGAGGGATAGCACATCAAGTGGAAGGATCATCCCAGGCAAAATTGTGTGTGTGTGTGTGTGTGTGTGTGTGTGTGTGTGTGTGTGTGTGTGTGTATGTGTGTGTAATACTTTGTAATAATTTACAAATAAAGTGGAATTAACCTAACCAAAGTTGTAACAGGTATACACAATGGAAATCAGACTATCTCTTGTCCTTCACATGTTTCACAAAAATAAATTCATAATAGATCAAATACTATTATACTTAGCTTCACTTGTAAACTTGCCACAATGGTAAGAGGGGATGCTCATAGGGTAATAGCCTCCATCAGACTGATCTGTACTCATATCAGTGGGACATTTCCTTAATTAAAAATTGATGTAGGTGGCTCCAGCATATGATAGACTGTACCATTCTGAGACAATTGGACCTGGGCTATATATGACTGAGTAAGCCACGGGGGAAAAAATCAAAGAAACATCATCTGTTTCACCTCCTGTCCCCAGGTTCACAGTTAAGTCCCAGGCAAAAGCTCTGACCTGGAACTGTTCCTGTCTGAAGAAACTGAAGGGACAAAAATGGAGAAAAGCATGAGACAAAGGAGAGTGACAGGTCCAAATTGGAATCCAGCTCAAAGGGAGGCCCTGGGGCCTGACACTTGCTGGTGTGCTTACAGACAGGAGCCTAGCATGGCTGCCATCTGAGATGCCCAACAACCGTCTAGTACCCAAGCAATGGACAAAAGCCAGGGAACCCAGTGGTTGAATTAGGGGAAAGCAGGAAGAAGCTGAGGAGGAGTGTGGCGCTGTGGGAAGACCAACAATTCCAACTGACCTGGATCCTGTAGATTTCTGAGTCACTGAGCCACTATCCAGGCAGAATATACTAGCTGATATGAGGCCCCCAATACATATACAGCACAGGATTGCTTGGTCTGGCTTCAGTGAGAGAAGAAGCACCTAACCCTTGAGAGACTTGAGGCCCAGGGGGTAGGCAGACCTCGTGGTGGGGGGAGGAGGAGGAGAACATCCTGTTGGAAATGGGGGTGGGGATAGTAACTATAGAATGGGGAGCAGTAGGGTGGGCAGACTGCTAGAGGGATGAAGTGTGGATTGTAAAAAAGGACCTAAGAGTAACAATAAGTATCATTTTTTGAAGTAATGCTCACCATCTTTAACCCTCAGGGAAACGCAAATAGAAACTACTGTGGATTCCATTTTATACCTCTCAAAATGGCTATCTAAAATCATGAAAACACATGACAATTTCTGCTGCTGAGGATGTGGAGCAAGGGGAATACTCCTCCATTACTGGTGGAAGTAGAAAATTATAAAAATGCATTGAAAATCAATATGGCAGTTTCCCTGAAACACAGCCTCAAAATGTGACAATATGCTCCAAAATTCAGCTATACTGATCTTGAGTATATACCTAAGAGATGCTTCATTTTACCACAAGGACTCCTGCTCAACCATTTTCATTATTGCTGTATGAACAACTATGAACAACTTAGATGTCTCTCAACACAAATAAAGAAAACACGGTATTATGCAATGAAATATTACACAGGTGTTAAAAATAATGACATCATGAAACTTGAAACAAATGGATGGAACTAGAAAAAAATTCATCCTAAGTGAGGTAACCTAGACCCAGAAAGATAAATATGCTATTTGTTCACTTATATGTGGATATTAGTCATTAAATAAATGATAACCAGTTTATAATCTATAGGTCCAGTAAGGTTAGGTATAGAGGAAAGGACTAGAGGATACTCATGGATTTCTCTAGGAGAAAAAGAGAATGCATTTTATGGAAACAGAGCATGGAGTATATTGGAGGATGAGGGAATGTGGGTAAAGGCATCTAGAACTTAGTGGAATTTGGAATGTTATAGATGTCTAGTACAATGGGAACTTTCTGAAATATGTGAAGGCAATACTAAGGAAGTCTAAAAAAATAACGCAGATGGAGTCCCATTGGCATCTCTTGTCACCAAATGAAGCTTTCATTACCAGGACTAGGTTACATCCAATTGAGTTGGTGATCAAAGGAGTCCCATGGGAATCTGCAAACAAATTAGGCTACTGCCAAGATAAAAGGCCACTCTCCACAAAGTGACAGCAAAGCTTGTGAGAATAGCCAACCAGTATCTGATTTAACTTGAGGCCCACCCAATTAGTTGGAATCCATATTACCACTTCTTGAATGACTCAATATTCGAGAGAACTAGACTAAAATGAAATATCACTGGATTAAAAAAAAAAGTAACAATAAAATAGTTCCTAATGATCTTCTGCTATAATCATAGATCAGTGCATTATTCAGCCACCATCAAAGATGCTTTCTTCTGTAACTATTGGGATCAAATATAGAGATCCACAACCAGACATTATTCAAAGAGAGAAAACTTGGAACAAATAGCTCTAAAAGGGGTGTCTCCATCAAATCCCACCCATTAGAACTCACAATCCTCAATGGAGAGGACATTGTGTAAGTGCCAGAGAAGAATTAGTACACCAGAAGGAAAAGTCCCTTACATTCAACTGATCAAAACTCATATGAACCCACAGAGACTGAGGCAGCATCTACATGGGTCTGCACCAAGCCCTCTGAGCTTATATTGTAGCTTTCAGTTTAGTATTTTTATGGGACTCCTGAGTCTGTTAATGAGTTGATTTCTGGTTCCTGTGCCTGATTTGCGTTGTTTTATTTTTGTTTTTTGTTTTTTCCCTTTTGTTGCTTTGCCTTCTCCAAATTCAGTGTGATGGCTTTGGTTTGATGATGAGTCTGGCTTGACCATGTAAGAGACAACACAACATGGTTTCCTACTCCTGGAACAGAGCCAGCAGGTTGTGGGCCTCCATGAGTGTTGATGGTTGCTGTGGGCATAAGGCTTGTTTTTATAATAGTGTGCATATGTTCATATTCTCTTTCAAGGAATGCCCTCTCTGCCAAGGTTATGACTCCATGATGATGAGAGACAGCATAAGTCTGTGAGGCAAGGATGTATTTATAACTCAGGACAACCCTTAAGGCTGTGGGAAAGAATACTGAAAACATGAGTTTGAAAATATGTAATTTCTCAACTATGCAAAATAAAAGGGTATAATATCAATTGTATCAGGAATTTCATGGGCCTAAAGGAACAGAGGCAGCTACATCATGATCCAACTTGTCAGAAAAATACTGAGGAAGGAGATAAAGAGATTTGAGGAACGAGATAAAGAGATTTATGGATTGGTGATCACAGGGCAAGATTTTATACAACTAAACTTGTTGTTTTGGTTTTGATGGTTTTTATTGATTGGTTGGTTTTTGTTGTTTGTTTATGCTTATAAAGGCTTAAAAATTTCTAGTTCAGGGTCAACCTGGTCCAGGTGTGGTAGTTATGATAACTTCAAGGTGGGGTCCCATTGGGCTATCTATGCTTTTGCTGTTTGTTTCTTTCTTATAATCAAGGGACATGGGCTATTGATTCATAGAAAAATCAAAAAGGTGCCCAAGATAATGAGTGAATTGATAAGTAAATACAAAACAGGATTTTTGATCTGCAAGGGATAAGCTATAAAGAGAGTTTTTAGAACAGCAAGAAAAAGCTGTCTGGAGCAGAACATTACACAGAGAGCAATTTGGAAAGCTGTCTAGAGCAGAACGACAGCATGGAACTATTATTTGTCTTGGTTTGTTTCTCCATTCCCAGGCACCATATCTCTCAAAATCCCTCTCCAAGGAAACACTAGACCTTGGCAATTTTTGCTTATTATATTTTTGTTTCATTATTCTTTATTGTTATATCATAAACCTGCTTTTTTCTAATGAGAGAAAGAAAGAAAGTTAATCCACATGGAATAGAAGTGGTTAGGAACTTGAAAGAGTAGAGTAAACTATAGTCGAGATATACTGTATGATAAAAGAATCAATTTTTAATAAAAGTAGAAAAAAGGAAAAAATGGAGCTAAAATACCACAAAAATGAAGCAACAGAAAATAATAGCATAAACTCTCAGATCATCTGTGAAATAACAAAGGTAGTATTAAATGAGAAATTTGTATTTATAAATACTCACATTTAGAAAAATAAAAATTAAGGTGATCTCAAGAAAACTATCTAATGATAAAAGTTGAGTCTATCAATAAACAGGAAATCAAACTCAAATCTAGTTGATCCAAATCATAAAAACATATTAGGGGATAATTTGGTAAAATAAAGGCTAAATGAAACATATCAACCAAGTAAAAAGCTGATTCTTAGAAACAATAAACAAGATTTTGATGAAGTGCCAGCCAAAATAACAAAAAGAGGAAGAAGATTTAAATTAATAAATTGAGGATAAAATGAGATTATTGGACTAGTTTCCAAAGACGTTTCAGATCATTAGGGATCCTTTAAAGAACTTATATTCACAAAACCTGGAAACTATAGATAACTCTTAAACTTACAGACTTCATTAACTCCAGAAGACTAAACATAAACAGAACCTATATTCTGCAATGATATTGAAGCAGTAATTAAAATTCTCCTTACAAGGAAAATACCAGAACTGCAAAAATTTACTACTGAATTCTACAAACATTAAAGGAAGACTATTTTTCTTTAAATGTTCAGTCCAAGCAATAATACAAAAAAATTTAAATGGCTTGAAGGCTTGAAATGACATTAAAAATCTACATACTTGCCTTAAATAAAGCATATTTTGAAACTCAACATATGAAAAACATAGTGAAAGATGTAACTTGAAGTGAGGTTAGGCTGTTTCTATTAAACCTGTTCTTTTCTTAATGATCAAGGGAACATTTCCTTTCACATAGTTTTAATTTATAGTAACAAGTTATAAGATTGTTCTCTAGACTGCATTGAATTCTCCTAATGAAATATCCCCTTGTCTGTTCAGCAGTGAGTTAAGGACTACTATAGACTTTTTTTCTACTGTTGAAAATGAACCTAAAATGAAAGACTTTCTTTTCCCAATCATTGGGGCTTGTTTTAAAGGGAACCGGTATGTCTATGCTTAGATGTTAATCAACCAACAATGTAATTTCCATTTATGCACAACTTGACTCCTCAGGCTTTTTTCCCTTTAATTGGAATGCCTTTAAAGAACACAATTGATGTAAATGAAAATAGATACATATAAATTTAAGAGGAAGACATTGGATGATTTTATAGGTCCATTTACAGCTGTGCTTTGACTCCAGCATCTTATCTGCCTTTTCTTTTCTTTTCTCTTAATTTTTCCCCAGATCTGGGCTTATAGTTCAAGGATAAAAATCACAAGCTTAATATGCACAAGTTCTGGATGTGCATAAATAAATAAATATGTGATAAAGAAATGAATATGTTTTATTTTGTGAAATATACTCTTAATATTTATTTCTTGAATCTTTTAGGGCAGAGTATAAAAAATGGGCCCTTCACAACTTCTAAAAAAATTAAATGAAGTCCAAAGCAAACATGATGCTCACATGGTAAAACTGCCATGCAGGAAGAAACTGTTCAAAACTTCTACTTCATAGCATGCTTCATCTTATAAAAGAACTCATCATGTTTGTCTCCCAGATCTGGCCTCGGGATGCAAATAGATGAATATCCATAAACAATATGCTAACTATTCAAATATTCATACAGTTATCACACCTTCCATGATTTTTTACTGGTTTTTATATTTTCCCTTATTTATTAATTTCTTTTTCACTGTGGCAAATTGTCCTAGTGTTGAAAAAAATCTCAAATTTATGGAGATACTTTAAAATATTAACAAATATATCAACAGTCCTCTGATATAGTTTAAGTAACAAGAAAAAATAATGTGTCTTGCCTTAAGGCTACAATCCTAAAAGAAACAACCTGAGTTTGTATTAGCAACTTCAAGAGAAAATGATTTATTTCCTTTCCTCCTCAGGCACATCTAAACCATAGCAGTGCTCTTATTCTCTTCCTGTTCATAAGCCAGGCTTGTGTACTGGGGAACAGAAAGGCTCAGAAGAGGCAACATGCTTCTGCTAAAGGTGAGCGGTTCCAAAATATATGTACTATACAAGTATGTTAAAGGTATCTTAGAAGTGGAGAAGAAATATGTTTGAATGCAAGAGAAGTCTCGAAAGTATTTTCCAAAGTTTCATTTTCTCTATAGTATAGAATCCAAAATGGGTGTTGGTCACATGTACTTGATTAACATTCACAAACAGGAAAAGCACACATTAGATCTTAGTGAAATGATTTTTTGCTGCCCATGATCAGAAGACACTCTAGCTGAATAAAAGATGAGATAGAATCTCAGACTGTCCCCTATCAAGCAACATATGAAAAACTCTGTAAAATCATATTGTTATTCCTTTCAATAATTAATTTCTGGCTATAATCTGCCAATGAGTCACTCGCCGAAATTTTCAAATGAACAATTTGCTAGTCACATGGAAAACAATCAAGACAATTGAATATAGATATTGATTTGAAGATAGATTGAAAAGAAGCTAGGAAGCAGAAGAAATAAAGGCAATATATAGGAAAAGATACAATTTAGAACACTCGATCTTCAAATGAAAGGCATAAGGTATGATTTTAAATTTGCCCCAGTTGATGTTCAAGATAGAGACTGCATTTCATTTTGGTAATAATTTCAAACTTCAGTAATAACTAATATTAAGAAGTTCTAGCGTCATATTCTTTGAGGTAACTTTGATAATACAAAAGGATATTATACACGAACAGATAAAGGGGTACCTTGAAGTCTTCCCATCTCAGGACAAACTGGCTTCTTGTTTGGTATCAGTGTTTCCTGACAAAACCTTGTAATTGGAGCAGACAATAATGTAATTTTCTCCAGAAAGTTCTCACTTCTCCTACTTATGTGGTTTTAAATACACCATATATTGCATAAAACACTCTAATGGCACAAATGCATCTGATGAGCTAGATTCCCATTTGTGCTCATCTCAACTCTCAGTCCTGTCATAGAGTGTGGTCTGTAGGGATGGGCATGGTTTCCATTCACTGAATGACTGGAGCATCTTCCACTCGTATTCACTGGTTTCTGTACTGCGTAATGACTATTAATGTAACTACTCACATCCTTTCTCATTTTTATGTTTCTCAAAGGAGGGATCTTATCTGGAGATCACTAAAAGTGGGAAGATTATCTTTCAGGGGTCAAGAAAAGCCATGAAGGAACGGGGAACATACACTGTTAAATAGAAGCTTGGAGTGTTCCTACTTCCTTTATTCAATATTTATGCAAAGCCATACAGAGCTTATTGTTGATCTATCATACCTAAAACATAATATTAATGTGTTGTCATAAATTCTGACTTGGCATTTATTATATTTTTAAAGGAGTACCATTCTGCAATCTTATAAAGAAAAAAATCAATCCATAAGTTATTTGCTCTAAGCATGAAAAGCTATATTCCTGAAAGGCTAATTCTTAATTATGCAAGCGTTACTTGCATTATTCATAATTTCCAAATAATAAAACATAGGGTTAGTTTCTCATAGCAAAAGAGGTGATTTGTCAAATTATATGTTGGAAGAAAAAAACTTTAATAACATCAAAATCTGACAGTTAAATTACTCCCAGTTTATATATTCAAGTACAAGCAGAAAAATTCTCATCTAAAAATAATAGGTCAGAATTTGCCACATGCTTCAGAAATGTTATTACTGACTGAAATGGTGGAAAATATTCAGAAGTGCAGGGGTTTGATCTCTATTCACAGCTTTTCAAATTATAATAAGGCTTAGCTTTGTATATTATTTAACTCTTAGATGTCACTTATTGTCATTTAGAAGTTGTTTTAAAACTTTGCATACAACAAATTATTGAACACATTCAAAGTATTGGTCTACATTTTACAGACAAGTAGAATAAAGGAGCACAAGCAAAGTATAGCCATCCATAGAAATCTGCGGGACATTGGTTGTAAAATGTAGGGCTTCTTATAGGCATCTGTGGGACATGTTCTCTGAAAGTAAAGCTATCTGGAGGTATTTGTGGGACACTGGAATTAGAAAGTAGAGGCCCTTGGTCTTGGGAAGATTATATGCCCTAGGACACGGAAGGCCAGTGCCAGGAGGCAGGAGTGGGTGGGTTGGAGAGCAGGGCTGGGGGAGGGTATAGGGGACTTTCAGGATAGCATTTGAAATGTAAATGAAGAAAATATCTAATAAAAATGTAATAATAATAATAAAAAGAAAGTACAGTCATTCATATTTATCTGTGGGTTGTTAGTCTTTGAAACTCTGAGGGAATAAAAAGTGTGTACTTGAGTCCCTTCAGAAAGAGACAGCATTTGCTTATTACTTAGGTACACATTCTGCTATACTTCAACTCCTTTAGGTGACCCACATTAACACTGGAAATGCCATGTAAACAGCTGTCATGTTTATCCTTTATGAAATTATAAGATAATTTTTTAGCATGCTTAGTCCATTTACATTTTAGCTAGTTTCTATTCATGGCTGTCTCATTTCATGGGTTTAAAACTTACATATTCTTACAACAGACTACAGAGGGTTGATATTTGAACTCAGCCTTGCTGACTTCTGCTTCTTAACTATAAGACCAAGATGCTTTTCTTTTAAGAACAGCTTCCTTTAGTTAGCTAAGTGCCACAGAAGGACAATGCCATAAGTTTATGTTATATACTTTGTTTCAGGTTGCTTCCATATATCCTCATTTATGCACTTTATTGTGGAGAAAGCCTGGAAAACCATCCTGCCATTGAACAAGAGCCCTATTACCTTGGTCTAGTCATTATATTATCACAGACTCACTTTCTCACTTAATACCGAGATTGATTTTAGATCACCTTTTCATTTAGAGGCTATGATCTTTAACTATGTTTCATATGCACATAGTACATGTGGTGTTAGATAGTATAAGTGAAAGGCAATATTAATGTATAAAAATGCCCTCATCATTAGGTTGTTGTTAAACCACATAAAATATCACTGACACATACCTCTCAATACTTCTTGTATAATGATACTGCAATCCTTCCTGAATAGCTATGTGTAGTGAATCTATTCACAGCAGTGTAGGGTCAAGAAATCATTTTGATGAATGTCTATAGGTCAATAATTAATGACTTAAACCATTGAAACAGAGGCTCTTGTGTATTGTACGTGGTTTCTCTATTATGTTAGAACTAGAGGCACTGATTAAAAGAAGGGAATTAAAGTGCCAATGCTCTGTCTTTGGAAATGTTTTCAACTCTCCTGAAGATGAGTAACATAAACTTTGTGCCCAATGGCTCTCTATGATGGGAATGAAACACTTGAGCGCTGTTTTTGCTGTGGAAATCTAATGAGATAAATATATCATGCGGCTATATCAACATGTTAAACAAAGAATGCTTTGATTCTTATTTGAAATTTGCCATATTTTCCATAGAATAATATGTAAGGGAATAGATGCATTTATTATACTTCTAGTTTTCTGAGGAATTAAGTTGTATCCTTTCAATTTTATTTTATAAGCTGTGACTGAAATCAAGTTAATTAATATAAATTGCTGTCTACATAAGCATAATTATTTTTTTTACTTAAAGGATAAGATTGAGTGCTCTATAATATATCCAGTGTTAATTATTATGCACTATAAGACTCATTTAAATTTATGTATTGTACTGTACATTAAGGAATACGGACCCCTACGGTTTTTTTTATTACGTATTTTCCTCAATTACATTTTCAATGCTATCCCAAAAGTCCCCCACACCCTCCCCCCCCCCACTCCCCTACCCACCCATTCCCATTTTTTGGCCCTGGCGTTCCCCTGTACCGGGGCATATAAAGTTTGCCTGACCAATGGGCCTCTCTTTCCATTGATGGCCGACTAGGCCATCTTTTGATACCTATGCAGCTAGAGTCAAGAGCTCTGGGGTACTG
Source organism: Mus musculus (assembly GCF_000001635.26). Lineage (NCBI taxonomy): Eukaryota > Metazoa > Chordata > Mammalia > Rodentia > Muridae > Mus > Mus musculus. The sequence goes on along the minus strand of NC_000079.6, from coordinate 88,955,702 downwards.
GTTAGTTCATAATGTTGTTCCACCGATAGGGTTTTAGATCCCTACGTTTGCCATAGCCTTTATGCTTTGAAATGGACCGGACAATCCAGTTTTAAAAAAGTACAAAGCTACCTTGAACAGTCACCTTGTTTTTCTTTGGCTTCAGGCAGTGCAGCTAAATAAACTTCCACAACTAATGCCATCTACTTCCAATTCCTCAGCAAATCAGTGATGCCTTCATCTTGTTTCAGTAGTTCTTAAGCTTTGCCTTCATAACTCCCAGAGTGAATACCATGCCACTAGCTTGTAGTTTTTGTTGACTAAGTTCAGGTGAAATGGAATAACAGCTTCCAAGAAATAGATTCATATCTGTCAAAAGTATTTACTTTTAAAGTATTATTTATATGGCCCTTTTTCCTCATCTCACCTTTTGTATCACTAATGATACACTGAAAGATAATAAACTAATGTTACCTCATCGAGCAGTAGCCTTTCCTTGGCACCCAGCTGGTGTTAGAGTTTGTCGTTTCTGCCATTATCTGACCTTCCTAATTGACCTCATTACTTTGATTAAATGTCACCTTCTTCACATCCTTCTAGTATCAGAGACTGAATCCTTCCTTACAGTCCTACTCTCACTCCCCTGGCTCAACATCACTTTGGGCTTATTTTGTCCCCTTTAGGTAACTTATGTACTATTATACTAATCAAAGGTTTAAGTGAAACAAAAAGGATATAATTTTCTTATGGTATTTCATTGTGCTTAACAGTCTGTTTTTCTTTTATTAACCAATACATAACCAATGCAGAACAACTAAAAAATAGACATAACTATCATGGAGCAGACCTACATCTGATGATTTTCATTTTCAATTGAAACTCACCATGATACAATTTTTGGCATTTGTTATATAATTCTTATGATATTAGGTGTTTTTTTTTGATAGAGTGTCTTTGTGTGCATCCCAGGCTAGCTGTGAACTGGACAGCTTTCTATATCTGCATAACAATTTTGGTGATTGTAACTATATGGTACCATATTTGGCTTCATAATTTCAAGTACAATGTGGTTGTGCTTAAGAATTGTGTTGTCTATTAAATCTAAAGGAAATTCTATTTTATTATCCTTTATATAAGTATAGGAAGAACTGTTTTCCAGCTTGAAACATATCTATTTCACTGATGGTAGACTTTTCATATCTTGTCATTAGTGTTTAAATGATTCAATCTCTTCAGGACGCTATAGTTCAGCAGGCCATTAACTAAATCAAAAGGAAGAAAAAAGGAGGTACAATTTTCAAGAATAAACAAATATATTCACATTGAACGTCAGTATGGAGGGAAGCCCATACAATCAGGTCAGCGATTTTCAAGATTTCTAAGCAGATCTTAAATGACCTTTTGGAAGAGTTCAAATGGAAAAAGAAACATTGTCCACTGTGGCCTGTGTTTGTAGTTTTCAGAAAATGTCTTTCTGTGTTACCTAGACTTGTTCTGAACTATGAGTCTGCAAATCTGTTTCAGCCTCCAGAGTATTTGGATTATAGGTATGCACAACCATGGCCAGTCATATTACTTTAGAGTAGTAATTTTCATTTTCATAAATGTATAAAACTGTACATTTCATTTGTTCCAAAACCACTTGAATTTTGATAAAATGGACAAATTCATATTACAATGAAGCTTTAATTTTCATTACATTATTCTAAAATGAAATAAAACACTTTTTTGTAATAATATATATTTCTTTCGTTGTAAAATTAAGAATAAGTGGCTTAAAAGCTTTCTCAGAGGTTAAGAGCACTTCTCTGCTATTGCAGAGGGCCTGATTTATTTCCCAGAGCTCACTCTGGGTTGGCATAGGTACCTAATACTTGAGATTTGAAGTTCTTTTCTTCCCTAACTGGGCACAAACTCACATAGTGGGTTCGCATACATGCGCACAGACACACAGACACACCAATGCATACACACATACACACAATTTAATATTTTAAGTATAGAAATAATAGTAGAGAAATTTGATAGGACTAATTTTATTAGAGTTATATACCCAGTGTCTACAAATGTATATACATATTTGTCAATGTCTTGTACTGACTAAACCATAAAGAAATCTACTTTTACAAAATGAAATGATGGCCCATTAAATTAAAGCTATTAAATGTAGCTTCTGACACAGGCTATATTTGGAAAGTACTCATTATTTGAATTTGCTATTTATTCTTTGGTACTTTCGCCATTATTGGTATAAAAGTCAGAATGGCCTACCTGAAGGAGATTAGAAGAACCAGCTTGGAAATCCAGCTGCTACCATGAATTGAACTGCTCTGGCTGACACAAGGTGAAAGCAATAAGAATCTACAAGATGTCATAGACATGAACACTTTTTCAGAGACAGTAAGATGGAACAACAGGTAAAGTCTGATAATTTAAGTTTGATCCCAAGAAACTAAGGTGAAAGAAAAGGACCAATTTCTAAAAGTTGTCCTCTTATGTCTGTATGTGGTTTGTGCATGTCCTCAATCTGTCTCTGTCTGTTTCTGTCTCTGTCTCTCTTTTGCTCTCATTGTATCTCTTTGTCTCTCTCTCCCCACACAAACACATGAATAATTCATTGGTCAATTAAGATAAAAATGTAACATCCACTCAGCTAAGTCACAAAACTATGCTACATACACATTATCAAATCCAAAAAAAAAAAAATGCAATTATCTGCTGAGTAAAATAAGCTCAATGGTATATACATATCCTTTGTCCTGATTGTATACAATGTATATATTCTCAGTTAACATAAAACAATTCAGAGCAAAATACACTCCTTTAGATGATAAATATGAAATGTTCTCAATAGCTTATATTATATCTTGTTATTAATTAAACCTTTGCCAATAAATGGGTCTTTTTTTTTCAACTGGAAAACAACATCTTTCAGTACTCAGTAAAAATAATGTACATTGATGGTCTACTTTGTTGTTTTTTAACCAGTAAACACATAATTTTTAGAGTTTGCTATTTGTATACATATAGGTTATAACCAATGTGACTAATAACAAATTAGAAACTTAAGTAAGTGAAAGTGTTCATAGGTATGTTATGGACATTTTTAGATGTGTAAAACAGATTACTCTTTTGTAGTATGTGCTAACAAATACAAAATTTATTTTATGTTATCTAACTGATCAGTCCTATTTTTTTATGCAAGTATGTATCTAAATCATTGTTTTTAGAGAAGAAAGTAAATATAATCATAAAGGTAATTCTCTTGAGCTCAAGTTGACTGGGAAATCTATATGATTATCACACAAAATCTTCAGCATTACATATAACTATTTTAGACCAAGAAGAATAGTGAGCTTTCATTGTGATAATTTCATATAAGATGGATTCAATTTTCTTGGTCTAAGAAATAAAATTAAGGGGTGAATGAAGTTTGTAAAACCTTCATTTGGTAACCAATTTTTGGAAATCTAAAATAGTCTCAAAGCCCCGCAGGTCTCCCTAAAGCTTTTTATCATTCTAGAATTTCATTCGTATCCAGAAGTCCTTTAGACAGTTTGAGTGGATACTGTTCCATATTCTGGCACTAGTCACTTTCAAACAGTGCAAATATGGCTAGTCACATGACATCAAATGCATACTAGGCTTGTAATTGTTTTCAATTTGTAGGACAATCTTTATGATTCAAGGATAAAGAGCCATTTTTGTTTCATAGTGATATAGGAGCAATGAAAAAGATTAGAAATGGTGAGCTTAGAGGGTCAGAAATTAAATAGAATCTTAATTTATGTTAGAAAAAGAATACCAATTATAAACTGAAAATAGGTTTGTTTGAGAAAGAGTAGGGTAGGTGACTTAAAAGCTGTCGTGTCTCTTTCTCTGATTGTTAGAAATGAGAAACCCGCTTCAATGCAATCATCCTGTTGAGATGCAGAGGCAGAACATGTCATGATGTGTTCTTATGAACTGATCCCAAGAAAATATTTTTTTTAAAAATTATTTTTCCAAAATGTTGCTAGATCTTTAAATATGATAGTTTTATGGTGGTACATTCATGCTCAATATTAAACACTTATCTATCTAAGCTATTTAATAGCTTATTTATAGTAAACAGCAAGTGTCCATCTGTTCTGTATTGTTACACCATCCATCTGACCAAACAATTGTCCCTGTGTTCAAATTCTACTTTCATTTACCATCCTCAATCCACATTTCTATTTATCTTGGCCCTTAATTCAGAACTTGTCTTAAGTTTTATATTAAATGCTAACTTGTCGGTCTCTCCAAGGCCCTTTATCAATCCCTTAGATCTTTGAAGACAAAGCCTATATTTTAACATCCATATGCTCTGTGCACATAGTTGATACTCAAATATTTGATGAGTGAATGAGTAATAAATAATATATTGAGGAATATTTGCTTTAGTAATTGAATAAATTCTACTAATTCTTAAGGACAGACACTCCCGTCTGTGCATATTTTAATAACCATATGCATAATTATGACCTCCAAAACTATGCTTGGCATATTAAAATATGTTTAGCTAATTCTTCAAATTTTATATCTGGGATGCTGAATTTAGTTTTTACCTGCATTTTTATTTGTACACAATTGTTATTATCTCAGAAGATGGTACTCTGGTGATTAAGAGCACATATTGTTTTTCCAGAAGACCAGAGTTAAGTTCACAGCACCCACGCTGGGCAGTTTACACCTGTCTTTACCTCCAGCCTCAGATGATTTAAACAATTTCCTCTTTTGGACTATACACGTACCTACACTCACACATGTACACATGTCACACATCCATGTTGCAATGATAGGAACAAAAAAGTATAAAAATATTTTTATAAAGAAAATAAAAATAGGAATAGTTTTGTTTTAGCCCCTTTCCCACCGAATAAATTGTCCACTGTATCCTCTACAGAGGATATCTTAGAAAGATTCTAAGAGTTCTTTCTCCATTAGTGCTTAGCTTCTGCTAAGTTATTGGTTATCCACTCGAGAACATCACTGTTGTCAGATTAGCTATATCACTGTCAACCTGCTTCCCTGCTACATTTACTATAGCTTTCCTCATACTGCAGCAGCATAATCTTCACTATGCATCAAACATCTCTGTTGGTTTTGGTAAGCAATACATATTGGTTTGTGACTTTTTTCAATAATTTATTTTTAATTTATTGTACATTCTGATCACAGCACCCCATCCTTTTCTCCTCCCAGTCCCAATCTAACAAATGCCTACCCCCCACTGACCCCTCCCCTTTTCAGAGAAGGTGGCAGCCCATCTTTGGGTAACACCTCACTCTGGGAAGTCTATTTCCAGCAGCGATAGACTCATCTTCTCCCACTGAGGCCAACCTAACCAGATTGTCCAAGTAGAAGAAGGAGACCCAATGGCAGAGAACAGAGCCCAGTTAATAACTTCTTATCCCATGGTTTTCAACATATAGGGTCTTTTGTCTAGAATAAGTTTTGCTGATCATCTTCTAGGATAGAATTATTTCATAGTTATTTGTGTATGTTGCAATTTTCATTAGTCCATAAATTCTTTGAAATTTACTTATAACAGGGCTCTCATGTGTAGCTTCATGTACTTAGGAATAGACTAATATTCCTATTTATTACCTATTTACCCATAGTTATGATCATCTATCATTAATTTATCTCATTTCCTTCAAATTAGATAGTAATTCCTGTGAGTTTAACATTCATCTCCATTATTAATAACTAAGGATCTGACTATAAATGAAAGATAATCAAGACCTTGTTATTGATTGATTTATTGATTATCAATTTGATTTCTGTGGCTGTAATGCTGATATTTCTTGAAGTAGATCTGAACTACACCAGTGGCCATAAAAATTATGGTTTTTCTTAAAGAATTAATTATTATTGAATTCCTTTTTATTTCATCAATATACTCTATGGCTGTAATTACATTTGTTACAATCAATAATATTTTAATTATTCCAATAGCATACACAGAATTGTAATAAACAAATTAGATATTTTAAGATATCCTAAAATTCACATGAATAAACTCTACACTATTCACTTCTGTCCACAAGTTCCCAGAAGTACAGCCCAGCATCCAGAGCCCATCTATGCAACGCCTAGTTCATTTGACAGATGTCTTCAACTTCAAAGTATGATGTGAGATGTTTTGCTTTGTTGCAAGTGGAACTTTCCTAGTGCTATGTGCAGGTATCTTAGTATCTGGAAGAGGATGAGTAGATATGTCTATAAGAATCTCAGTTTATGAGGCAAGGAAAACAAGAGAGCAAAAGTGAGTGATAAAACAAGCAAGAAAGAATTATTTAAAAGAAAGTTCAAAAGAAAGCATGGTACCTAATGAATGGACTTCCAAGCCTGAGAGAGCTACTCTTGCTAACCTCCAAGTCATAGTTGAGGAAATGTAAGGGATGAGAGGATAGCAAAAGTTGGGAGGTGTTCTAAGTTTGACACTAGAAGTTTTACTGGGAAAAAATAAAAGCATGAAATTGGACAAGAAGGTCTGTTGAATTGATTAGCATGGAGAGCTTCAAATGGGGTTATAGCAAAGCACTAAGGTCTGAGATAAAACCAAGGCAGAACTTTCCTAGACATGTGTTTGAAGTAACCTCTTGCAGACTGTAGAATCACTGGGGTAAACATAATTTTGAAACTACCCGTTTTGTTCCTCCCTCCTGACCATGATATATACCATCCCCACCCTCCTTCAAATAATAGCCTCCTTTTTTTCATTGTTATTAAGAGCATATGCATGCATGGATATACATATGTATTCCTAAATATAATCTTCTCTGTCTGAAATTATTTCTATATGCATGTTTTCAAGGCTTAATTTAGCAATGGACAAAAATTTGTTGTGTTCTTCCCTGGAAAAATAAAAACCCTTTCCTGCCGATAGTTTTTTCCATTGCCTATAGTTATTTTTTGTATAGTAGAAGCATCATGGTCTCTTCAAATTTTCTGTACATAACTTTGAGTAAGTTTATTTTCCTATCTTGTGGAATAAGAATAGATTTAAACTTTTATATAATTGTATAATATACATTATTCAATAAGAATATGAAAATAAATGTGTGTATCTAAATAACATATTAATGTGTAAGTAAATATATAGAAATATTCATAGTTCTATATCTTTTAAGTTATTGTCTTAAGATGACCACTTCTCTAGTTTTGCTTTTTTATATATAAAATCTCATCATTACTCATGGTTTCTTCACTCTTTTTACCTCATATGGAGAAACAGTGACTACGAAAATATCTCAGGTAGTTTTCAATTGAAAAGACAAAGAAAGAGGTTTAATAATTCAAATATCTGTTTCCTGCATTTTAAAAATAGGGTAAACCCTAAAATAGAAAAGATACTTAAAGAACTACTAATGAATATTTTTACTCATTACATGTGTGGTATGACATTAATTTATGCTAGAAAATACAGGCTTGAGAAAAAATGCAGAAACTAAAATACTGTGCTTGTCTTATGAAATTCTCTAATCTGAAAATTATCATTTTATCCTAAATTCTGACTTTTTAAATCAAAATATTTGAAAGGGATAGAGAGAATATTCAGTTGAATAGCGTGCTGGATGTATAAGCATGAAGACCTAAGTGTGAATCCCAAGCACCCACATACAAAACCAGGAGTAGCTTCATGTACCTATAACTGAAAGATTCGTTGGACAGGAGACAGAAGAGTTGCCAAGGTTGCCTGCCCAACAGTCTACCTGAAAAGCCATAGGCTCACTCACCATGATGATGTGGATAGCAGAAGAGGAAATGAGTGTCTTTCTTTGTCCTCCGACCATATGCTCTTCTATCACATGTGTACATAGCAGGTACACACACATACTTGCAAAGGTTATTTTATAAATAAGCAATGCAGGTAACACTCAAAAAGCATTTTAATATGTGAGGTGCAATGTGTGCTTTGAGCTTTAGTAAAGTTTCTTTTGTGAATGTGGGTGCCCTTGCATTTGGGAGCATAGATGTTCAGAATTGAGATCTTGGTAGATGTTTCCTTTGATGAGTATGAACTGTCCTTCCTTATCTTTTTTGATAACTTTTGGGTTAGGGTTGATTTTATTCCGTATTAGAATGGGTACTCCAGCTTGATTTTGGGGGACCATTTGATTGGAAAATTGTTTTCCAACCTTTTACTTTGAGGTCTTTGTCACTGAGGTGTGCTTCCTGTATGCAGCAAAGTGCTGGGTCCTGTTTACATATCCAGTCCGTTATTCTATGTCTTTTTATTGGGGAATTGAGTCCATTGAGAACCTAAAGGTATAGAGACCATGTTGTGTACTAGAACTGGGATAGGGTTCAAAGAGATATCACTGTGACCAGAACTTTACGTTTACATACATCATATTTTTAAAAGTAGATATTTAAATTTTAATTATATATCCCCATGTTACCTATTCCAAAAAAAAAAAAAGATTCAGATCCATATTATCATTTTATATTTATTTTACCTGTGTGGATATATTGATTAAATATATATTTATTCTTTTATATCAATTTTTAAGTTTAATTTAATTAAGAACAAGATGAACTAGGGCCAAGGTAACAAGTTTAATTTACTTGTAATCCATTTGCTTTTAAGTACAAGATGTGAATAACAAACAATGATCCTATGTGTACAGTCTATACATAAGTTATAAAAAGGTTAATTTTAATTAAAAAACAGCATTTTAACTTGCTACATTTGCGTTTTATGGTCCCTCATCATTATTTTGATTCTAGAATTGCTATAACATCTATGCTAAAGCTACATTGTTGGGATGAAATAAAAATAAACCTTTTCCAAGAATTGCTGAAAAATGCCTCACAAAAGTATGGTTGTATGAAATATATTATACCAAATATAGTTTAAAATATTGTAGTTTAACTGCCAAATATCCAATTATTGTAAGTGTTTTAGTTGTATAGCAATAGACCTAGAGAAAACTTCATAAGCATCCAATGCCCCAGCATCAGTGAACTGTAATATAGATTATTATTGCTCTCTTATACCATTTTTCTGGCAAACAGTCAGATGATGAACTAATAATTAAAATAGTATATACTTTAAGAATATTTATCATATTTATCTCTGATTTTGAGTTTGCCTTTTCAAGTTGTTTACAAAAACATTATATACTACTAAGGAACTATAAATTTGATATTGGTGGAATTAAAATAAGGATACTAAAATTTAATTAGATTCCAATATTCTTGGTAGAATTCCTTATAGCTATAATTTTCTTTTGTACTGTAGATTTCTGATAAATGACTCATATTAAACTCTAAAATACTTCTGTATATACCTGTGGATGAAGTCAGAGTGATTGCACTAGTTTTGTTTCTATAGAATAATGCCAATCTACCTAAAATATTCTTGACTTTAAAAGCTTTAAAAGAGATTAATCTATGATATGAATTAAAAAGACAAACTAAGTAAAAGCATAAATCAAAATTTTCAGATATAATCATGCTAGTATATTATGAAAATATATGAATCATGTTAAAAATGAAGTACACTAAATTCTATAATTGGTGTCAAAGTGTATAAAATTAAAATTTTTGTTACGTGATTCTTCTTTTATTTAGGTAATCACTAGTAGTTATGGGCCTTTACTAAACACAGCTTCTTGGTCCGATGTATCTGATACAATGACAGGTAACACAAACTCATCACTGGCCCCAAAAGCTAACACTTTTCTTTTTTCCCAAGTTGTTAACCAAAAACCAGTAAAGTGTCCAATTTTCTAGCAATTATGAAGACAGACAAAATTTTATTCAGTATTATTAGATTTCATATCTAACAAATATAGACCATTTTGGACACTTTTTGGTACTGCTATGAAAATTAATTGTTTTCACACCTAATCATAGTGCTGCTTTGACTCAGAGAAAAATTTTGCTCAGAAGTTTACACATGGTGGCTTTGAAAATATTTTTAAATTCTTTGAGAACTTTATAAAATTCATTTTGATCAAATTCACCGATTAATTCATTCCATATCTATCTCCACTCTCTCCTATCCAATTTCCTGTCTTTTTTTTTTGAAGATTAACAAGTCATCTACTCCAGTCTGTGCTCAGAATGCTTCACTATCCACTGAACTGTGGTCAGCCTTTTAGAAACCCTGAAAATATATCCATGTTCATTTTGGGGAGCTGTTTGGAAACTATGAATATTACAAAGTTCTATATCAATGACATTTTTTACAAATTAAAACATGATTTTGAATGTAATCAGTGACACGAATCATTTTTTCCAAGGAAGAGAATTTTGAACAGGTTTTTGTGAGGATTGCAGTTGGAATACTGCATATTTTTCATAATCTTAAAAAGTGATATATATTAATATTCTTAGAAAATGAATAATTTAGATTTCTGAAATACTAGTACATATTATCAATTCATTTAAAAGATCTATTAGATTTACATAAATGATTTTACTTGAGTAAACTCTAGAGTTATCGCCTTTATTTGCATAAAAATAAATTTCTTTTATATCAGAGGAATGGGCAATTCATTGTATTCAATTTTTCCAATTATAGTGGCAATCACTAAACTAGGAACTATCATGTATTTAAGAATATCAGCAATAAAAATATGATCAGAAGATAAGCTCAAACCGATAAAATTAAAAGTAATATAACTAAAAAGTTCAATACAATCTTAAAAATAGCTTCACCATACAAGAGTCATAGCTGAAAACCATTCACAAAAGTAAACATGATGACTATGGAGACGCTTAAATCTTGCACTTACCAACCTCCACAACACTAGAGCAGTTCGGACCTGCGAAGCCTTCTGGACACTCACAGGAAAAGGAATCATCAGCCAGTCCTGACAGACAGATGCCACCATTTTCACAGGGGTTCGGGTTGCAAATGTCACCTGAGGAACAGAATCAGAGTGTGACTTTTTTATGTCTGTTTTAGGATTGAAATACCAACCAGTTCACTTGATTGGTTTACAGGCTGATTCCCAAAAGTCAGGAGCAGCTGGGTTTCTTTAGTTAGTTCAGTAAATGCTCTCTTTACAGCTACGTGTTTCTCACTGTAACTGTTTGGGTACTCTAATATGCTGGGATAAATTTTCCAATGCTAAAATCTGGAATTGACATGTGTACTCACATTAGCAAAAGGATGCTAATAGACTTGAAGGTAACAAAGAACAAAAGCATATTGGATTTGTCTTGCTTTTTTCCAGCTCAACTTGAGGTACATTCAGGCCAATGTACTTCTCAAACTTCTTGAACTGAGAGAAGCATTGGCGGTCCAAAGAAAAACCTGCGACCAAGTATGCTGCACCAAAGCAGAGGCGGTCAGTACTGTGGCTTCATCTCTGCTGTAGCAAAACAGATCGAATTCTCTACTCTAAAAATGGATATGGGCTAGAAAAATGGCCCCCAGTGTGGAAAAGAGAATGGTAATTGGTGAAACTATAACCTGTAGTAACTTGTAAAACAGAACACATATGTGATAACATTTTGAGTAGGAGTAATGAGGTTTCCAGACAGACTGTTAAACTGTCAATTGGCTCAATATCTGCACATGACAAGGTACTACAGGAAAGAGACATCTCGAGGAAATCGCAAATCTCATTTGGAGCATGAAAGGCCCACTTAGAAAATCAAAGTAATCAGAAAATCATGAGAATTATGCTTGAGCAGGCTGACATACCCAAAGTAGCAATGCTGATTCTATGCGAAAGCAGGAATAGCTCTCATGTAAACTCCTGAGTGGAGGAGCATGACTTATTATAGAAACTGGAATTGAGTTAGATTCATCAGACCATTTCATAGACTTCATCAATAATCCCAGTGCTTCTGGGAGCTTTATCAGTTAAGATGCCTTCAAGGCTAAAAGGAAAGGGGAAGGAAAGTTGGGGGGGGGGGAGGCTAAAGAAATTGGGAGGATGAATAATCACCATCAAATTTAGCATCACGTGGACTACAATTTTATACTATTTCCTTCCATTGCTAACAAAAATGTGTATGAAAGAACGTGCCTCTGGTGTGAAGACAGCTTCATTGAAGAAATATGAGCAACAATATCATCTAATAAATCCAAAGAATGTTAGTGTGAACAGTCACCAAAATAATATTACACTGTCCAACATAATTCCATGTATTTTCTGCACTATCCCAAAAAGGAGTGTGACTTCCACAGGCAGCACATGTTGGTAGGGGCAAGGCAAGCTGAAGATATTTGTATCCTCTTATTTGTATTGACAGAAAGCAGTATCTGGGTGAGAGTCGGAGAATGAGAGATATTCTAGAGGCTTACAATTACATATTCACTTAAAAATCAAGAAAATCTCATTCTGACATGCTTCTTTCTGGCAGCTGAGACCCTATGCAACACACACACGCATGCACACACATGCACACACACACACACACACACACACACACACACACACACACACACATACACACACACACACTGATCTCCTTCTTTCATAACACATAGTATAAAGTACACAATATAAGTACTGATGTTGGTGGACAGAGAGAATCGGAACTACATAAGGTTGGCAGATCTTGTTCCTTTGCTTTTCCAACAATTTTGGAGTTTTTCTTAATAAACTATTCTTGGAGTCTGGGGAGCTGGCACTGTGAATGAAGTTCTTGCTAGCGTGAAGAAGTAAGGGTCAATACCGTCATGCATGTCAATGCTGTCCTAGACTCCATCCCTAATCTCAGTGCTTCTCATTTCAGACTGGAGGGAGATCCAGACAAATCTCCAGAAGCACAAGGGACAGCAAGACCACTGTGCACATGGCTGTCACTAAGAAGGAATTTTGCCTCAAATGAGGTTGAGGGTGAAGGCCATACCAGAGGATATCCTCTCACCAGCACATGACTATTATGTGACTATTAAGACACATGCACTTAAACTCATGTGTACATTTTATGAAATGAAACCTTGCTTGGCACCTATGCTGCCATTTTCAGATGATAATATTAAATATGCTATATATTTTTATCATACATATGTATCAGTAATATAATGCTTCTGTGGTTAAAATGAGAAATATCTGCCTACTTCTTGTCACATGCATAGAAACTAGCTGTGGGGAACTTTGCTGTTGTTATTTCTCTTGCTAAATTTTTGTTCTTTATTTATTATGGCTTAACTTTCTCAGAGTTACTATTGCTGTGATGAAACTTAGTGACCAACTTGGGGAAGAAGGGATTTATTTGTCTTACACTCCCATATTTCTTTACATCACTGAAGGAATTCAGTGATCATCAGGTCATAGGACAAGAACTCAAACGTGGAGACAGGAACTAGTGCAGAAGCTATGGAAACATGCTGCGAAATGGCTTGCTCCTTATGGCCTGCTCAACCTGTTTTCTTGTAGAACTATAACTACCAGCCTAGGGATGGCACAACCCACAATGGGCTGTAAACTTCCACATTCCTTAGGAATTAAGAAAATGCCCCATAGGCTTGAATACAGCCTGGTAATATAGAGGCATTTTTTCAATTGAAAATCTCTCCTCTCTGATGATTCTAGATTGTGTTAACTTGACATAAAATTCGCCAACACATGCCTACTAATTTCTAATAAACTAATGTTTGTAAACACTTTTAGGTGACATAAAATTATTTAATGAACACAACCTGGAGGAATAACAACTTAATTAGATTGATGATTACATACATACATATTTACCAAATTTTACATCTACTACATTAGCATTTTGTAAAATTCATATTTGTGATTTAAGTTTTATGTACTTGTACTCTATCTATTTTTTTTGGATGATCTTTAGTCTATGGACTTGCAAAATGTCACACAAGTGCTCTACCACTGAGCTTCATTCTCAAACCTAAGATTACAACATATTGTTAAATTTTTTCTCTATTTTGTATCTTATTCACCACATTAATATTCGCACATCATTTAAAGGGTTGAAATGACATAAAAGTACTTTAACATGCAATAAGTCAAAATGCCATTGTAACAAAATTGAGGTGAGTGCATGAAATTTAGAGTCCATGAATAAGTTCATAAGTAGTCCATTTTAAAATAAAGTATAATGCATTTGGTTTTAAAGGAAATATTGCATATGGGAAGTTTGCAGAACATCTCAAATAAATATGTCTGATAATAATGCAAGTATTGAACTGACAGGCTTTCCTTTCAATATGAATTATTAAAGGGCAGAGATAAAACAGGACATGGGAAATGAGAGATCCTTCAGCTCATAAGTAAATATTATAGCAGACAAACAAAGATTCTCTTAAAAATATATAAGAAATGGTAGGTAATCTTCAGTATAAATGTGACACTTGTAGTAAGTGAAATCTAATGTCAAAAATCAGCCAGATGTTAGCAAATGTGTCCCAGTATTAGGTGGGTAGTCTGAGCCAAACATGAAGTTATGACTTGCACAAAACATAGACAACAGAAAACAACCACAAAAAGAAAGAAGGAAAGTGGGAGAGGGGGAGAGAGGGAGAGAAAGAGACAGACATAAAAGAAGAAAGAATGAAAGAAAACAACAGGAGCTAATATGGATATGAGTCTGTTTTTGCCATACCCACTTATAAGTGCATTCTTGTTGTAGCTGTGTTGACCAAGATATAACTACTAAAAGGAAGTTAAGAGTAACAAGTTTAGCTAACTGAGATACACCTCTGTGGTAGAGTGTATGTCTGACAGGCTGAAGGTCCTTTACTCAATACCTAAAGCCAGAAGAAGAAAAAGATGATAAAAATGTTTACTAAGAAATAATGACAACATACTAAACAATCGTTTTGCTAAAATCACAAACATAAAAATATAATGTCTCAACACTATTGCTGATGCCAAGAAGCACTTGGTGAGCAGAGCCTGGTATGGCTCTTCCCTGAGAGATTCTATCAGCACCTAACCAATACATATGCAGACACTCACAACCAAGCATCGGACTGAGGCTGGGGACCCCAAAGGAAGAGATAGGTGAAGGACTGAAGGAGCTGACAGGGATTGCAATCCCCTGGGATCAACTACTCGGCCCATCCAGAGCTCCCAGAGACTAAACCACTAATGGGACCATTCAGAGTTCCCAGAGACTAAACCACTAATGGGACCATTCAGAGCTCCCAGAGACTAAACCACTAATGGGACCATTCAGAGCTCCCAGAGACTAAACAACCAACTGGCTCCAGATACATATGTAGCAGAGGATGGTCTTACCTTACATCAATGGGAGGGGAGGACCTTGGTCCTCTGGAGACTTGATGTAGGGGATGCTAGAGTGGTGAGGCAGGACTGGGTGAGTGGGAAGAGGAGTACCCTCATAGACGCATAGGAAAGGGGGGAAAGGGATGGGATGGGGGTTCATGGAGGAGTAACTGGGAAGGGCTCTATCATTTGAAATGTAAATGAATAAAATGTTTAATAAAAAATATAAGGCCTAGGAAGGATGGACTGATGAAAATCTAAAAGAGAAGAAAGAAAGCTTTCCTCTTGCAATATATGCCTTACACCTGTGCAAAGAGGTGCATAGAGGTCAAGGACAAAGAGGACAGAGGTAGGAATAACCAGGAATAGCCACTTATGCAGACACAACAATACAGTAGGGAGACTAAGAGCAAACAACTGTGGTGGAATCCCTCTCATGCAGGAACAACTAGGAACTGTCGATTTCACTATGAATAGTTATTGGTTTTATACAATTCAGACAGAGGCCAAGGGGAGCATCCCACAAGATCTGCATAGGAGGATGTAAGCTCATAGCAATGTAAAAGCTTGTTTTCCATGAAATTAGATTGGAAATTTTTTCCCAATGGGCACAATAATATTCATTCTCAGAATACTCTGCTTTACTGTCATGTTCATCAAAGCCATCACCTTATCCTGCTATTTTCTATATGTAGCTGTTATCAAGATAATGGTATAGATGCAGATTGACATTTTTAAGACAAATTCACTGTCCTGGCTAAATTTCATGTCTAATTGATATGTCTGTTGAAACTGATTCTTTGTAAATCAAATTAATGTAAGGAAATAACCTACTTGAAGAGGGAAAAAAAAATCTTACTTAAAGCCTAGTAAGTCCTTGGAGTTGAAATAAATGATTGTCATCTACTTATTCATCCCCTTGCTTGATAAATCTTAAAATTATGATGGCAATTAGAACAAGAAGGCAGAGAAAAACACAAAGAGGTTATATAGCCTGTTATTCCACCTTCAGCAAGGCCTCTGCCATGGGTCTGCATGTTGCAGCCTATGCAGTGTGACACCTTGATGTTTCTTGGCTAGCCCATCTCACCTGCTTTAGCTCAGGACAGATATGTTTAATTTTATTCTAACTATGTTTTATAGTTCCATCTGCTGTTTCCGGCAGAATCAGACAAATTAAGATGGTACTGATTTGCCTTTTGGCAATAGAAAGAAGTAATTATTTTTCCCAGGGGCAGGAAATCTTTGCAGGCAAAATTTAACTTACTGTTTTCCTGTATTTTCCACTCACTCTAGAGTTCTGAAAGCACTGACTTTAGCTTTATTTTTCCTAGTGACCCTACCTGTTCTTAGTTATTTCATACTGAAGGCAATACATATAATCTCTTAGTCTCTCATTTTTCCCCTCACAAGCCATTATCCTTGAACCTTTGGAGTGACATTTTCAGGTATGTTAATTATCACCCCTTAGTGTATAGAACAGTGCAAAACAAATAAGTAATGACAAGCCAACAAATTCCCCTAAATTTTGTACATTTTCATGTCATTTTCATTGATATTGGTGTATATATAAATGTAATACTTCTAATTCACATAAAGAAGAATCTTATATTAGGACAATATGGTGGAAACTGGCATACATGGTGGCTAATTTATTTCATTGACATTTAAGCTCTCCAATGGTTTGTATGCTACATTTTCCTGATGCGTTTGTGTCTGTCTTCAGTTTGCATACCAGAAGAGCAGTGACTCATCCTTCATAGATTCATTTGCCAGACACCACATTGAGATAGCAGAGTGCAGCCGAGATGAAACACATCATGTTTCCACATTCTTTGAGTTTATACTGTAGAGGAAATGAATAATGAAAGCCTCACAAAGAAGCAAAAAAGTGTTGTTGCTGTAAAATCAATGCCAGGAGGAAATCTGATACCTGATAAGGAATGCTGGAAATATAATTGATTATTCAACATAGAGAGTCAAGTAAGGTGGTTATTTCAGCTGAAAATTGAAAGATGAACAGGAAGAAGCAATGTCAAAAGAGAAAGAGACTATTTTTTTAAATAATACCCAACATTTTTTATTAGATATTTTCTTTATTTATACTACAAATGTAATATTTTTTCCTGGTTTCCCCTCTGAAAATCCCTTTTCCTAGCCCTACCAACACCTGCTCACCAACATACCCACTACTGCTTCCTGGCCCTGGCATTCCCCAACACTGGAGAATAGAGCTTTCACCAAGGGCCTCTTCTCCCATTGATGACTAACAAGGCCATCCTCTGCTGTATGAGGTTTGACTCTTGAGTCCCTCCATGTGTACTCTTTGGATGATAGCTTAGTCCCTGGGAGCTCCGGGGGTACTCTTTGATTCATATTGTTGTTCCTTCTATGGGACTACAAACCCCTTCAGCTCCTTGGGTACTTTCTCTAGCTCCTCCATTGGGGACACTGTGCTCAGTCCAACGGTTGACCAAGAGCATCCACCTCCATATTTGACAGGCACTGGTAGAACCTCTCAGGAGACAGCCATATCAGGCTTATGTCAGCAAGCACTTGTTGGCATCCACAATAGAGTCTGGGTTTGGTGAGTGTATATGGGATGGATTCCCAGGTGGGGCAGTTACTGTGTGGCCTTTCCTTCAGCCTCTGCCCCACATGTTGTCTCTGTAACTCCTTCCATGAGTATTTTCTTTCCTATTCAAAAAAGAACCAAAGTATCCACACTTTGGTCTTCCTTCTTCTTGAGTTTCATATGGTCTGTGAATTGTATCTTGAGTATTCTGGGCCTCTGAGCTAATATCCACTTATCAATGTGTGTATACCATGTGTGTTCTTTTGTGATTGGTTTACCTAATTTAGGGTGATATTTTCTAGTTCTAGCCATTTGCCTAAGAATTTAATGAATTCATTGTTTTTAATAGCTGAGTTGTATTCCATTGTGTAAATGTACCACATTTTCTGTATCCATTTGTCTGTTGAGGGACATCTGAGTTCTTTCCAGCTTCTGGCTATTATAAATAAGGCAGCTAGGAACATAGTGGAGAATGTGTCCTTATTACATGTTAGAGCATCTTCTGGGTATATGCTCATGAGTGGTCTAGCTGTGTTCCAGTAGTACTACGTACAGTTTTATGAGGAACCATGAAACTGATTTCCATAGTGGTTGTACCAGCTTGAAATCCCACCTGCAGTTAAGGAGTGTTCCTCTTTCTGCACATCCTTCCGAGCATCTGCTGTCACCTGAGTTTTTCACCTTAGCCATTCTGACCAGTCTGAGGTGGAATCTCAGTGTTGTTTTGATGTGCATTTCCCTGATGACTAAGGATGTTAAACATTTCTTTAGGTGCTTCTCATCCATTCAGTGTTCCTCAGTTGAGAATTCTTTGTTTGGCTCAGCACCCCATTTTTAATAAGGTTATTTGGTTCTCTGTAGTCTAACTTGTTGAGTTCTTTCTGTATATTAGATATTAGCCCTTTATAGGATGTAGGATTTGTAAAGATCTTTTCCCAATCTGTTGGTTGCTGTTTTGTACTATTGACAGTGTCCTTGGCCTTACAGAAGCTTTGCAATTTTATGAGGACCCATTTGTCAATTCCTGATCTTAGAGCACAAGCCATTGGTGTTCTGTTCATGAACTTCTCCCCTGTGCCCATGTTCTCAAGGCTCTTCCCTACTTTCTTTTCTATTAGTTTCAGTGTATTTGGTTTTATGTGGAGGTCCTTGATCCACTTCAACTTGAGCTTTGTACAAGGGGATAAGAATAAATTGATTTGCATTCTCCTACATGCTAACTGCCAGTTCCTTTTTATTCTTTTTAGAAAGAATGCAAGTGATAATTCTCATGATAGTCTCCAACGTGATGAACGCAAACCAGTAAAAAAGAATCCAGTTTATATACTACACAGTAATCAATATCCATTTAATACTGTTATCACAACAATTTTCATAGAAACATATATAATTTGAAAGATGACATTCATATTCCTTATGCACAGGACAGTATATATATATATATATATATATATATATATATATATATATATATATATATATGTTAAACATCTAAATTATCCTTATTCCCATGTAATGTTGTCATGTATTTATGTAACTATATCACTTTATTAATGTATTCACATAGTGATACTAATGTCTTTTCATGTTTACAGAATAGTATAAATACATTAGGAATTTATATAGAAGAATAAATGAGTCTTGCTTTATCTTTTCTAACTAGATGTGCTAGGAAACACTAGTCTATACTGTCAATGTTAATTGTAGGCTTTCTCCACATTGACAAAAACATTTGTACACAGATGTAAAACTAAAAATAAGAAACCAATATGTTACCTATGCTCCTACCTCATGAACATGACTTATTACTTAATCACTTCAGTGTCTCTGCATGGTAATTGTGTAGGATGTTACCACTCATATTTAATTGTGGGGAAATAGAACACAGGGAGTGTTTGAATTGACATTTTACAACACGGCAATGTGGGCTCATACACTGCTGTGCCATCTTCAATTTATTGCTCTCCCATTGAACATGGCAGTCATAATGCTACTTCATTAAGGAACTGAAAGAAAGCAAAATCTTTGCTTTCAATTGCACAAGTCACAATTTTGAAACAACTATAAATTAAGTACATAGAATAACTAGCCAAATCTAGTATACAAATGAGCAATAACTCTAGTTAAAATGAGATAAAACTCATGAGAATTTGCATACTCAAACTGGCAAACCTTACAGAAAATGTTAACACTCTCTTGATATATTTTCTATGAAACTGTGGAACAATATATGTCTACTTTTAAATTGACAAGGACCTTTTAAAGTTGTTACCCTTTGAGAAAGCATTTGTATTATATATTCTAATGATTTAAATGCATACAATTTGATACAATTTGATATTAAAACCTTCTCTTTCATACAAAAGATTATGTCAGGTCAAAAGTTATATAAAAAGCTAGGAAGTGCCACTTCAATGAGGAGGAATACATATACTAAGGTAATTTAAAAACTCATATAGAACTTTGCATATTACTATATAACACACACATATACATGTTTGTGCTCGTATGTGTATGTGTGTGTGTTTATGTGTCTGTGTGTGTTAAAATATAGTTCTCAATACTTAGGATGGTGATGACCCTACTAAATGCTAGATGCCAACAGGTGAAATCTCACTTTCATAAATAGGTTGTCTTTTGTGGAGTTTTGGGACAGTAAGGACCCCAAGCCTTAAAAATTATTGACAATGCTATTTGTGACTCTCCAAAACCTGTGGGTAAAACGCTATAACTGAAGATACCACATATTCACACCATATAAAATGGAGACATTTTGCAGGCACTCACTTGGAAACTATTTTCTAGGTTTCATAGGTCTTGACAATTTTGTTTGTCACTGGCGGAAAAACAAAAATCATCTCTTTTCTTTAGATATGAGCTCTGTAAGCTAAAATCATTGACTAAGATATGCCTAACACTGACAGGACTGCCATGCAAGTAACCAACAACTTTCCCATCGAATGTAAATACTTTTCCGAAAGACGAAGCTTAGCTGGTACCATTGACTGGCCAAGAACTTATGGCAAAACAGGCCATAAGCCCTAGGAGAGAACCTGCTACTCTTGTTCTGCTAAAGGGACATAGTATTTAATTGGTTCCTAATGGCTTTCAATTACTCCCATAGATAAGTGTGTCTCTTGAACCTCATCACAGAAGTGTTGTTGTAGATGGTGATTAACACAAGACCAACAGCCTGCCAAGGTGTAAAGAATAGGTAACCACAGAATTCTCAACCCTCAATGAGCTACAACCCTCAATACATCACAATTCCTCCTCCCAACACTTAACATTCATTGCAGAAAGGGAAAGAAAGTTGTTAGGAGTTGGAGTTTGGAGATGATTATAAGCAAATACTATCATTTGGACACCATAGGGCAGCTGCACATATCATACCTCAGCAGTTGTTAAAGTATGCACAGGACCTCAGGAAGCTCAGTCCAAACCAACCAACCAACCAACCAACCAACCAAACAAACAAACAAACAAAAACCACACACCATGGACAGGGGGGGTATGTAAGAAGGTGCACCACTAGCTGTAGAGTTCTCTCATTTGGTAGCTGTAGGGAGAGGGAATGTCAATTTCCTTTAAGTTTATATCACTGGACCTGTAAAGCTCTCAGTCTGAACCACAAACCAAATAACATATATGGGTTGGACCTAAGACTACCCACACATATTTAGCAGATGTGCAGCTTGGTCTTCATGTGGGTCCTGAATGACTGGAGCTGGGGCTAAGCCAGAAGCTGTTTCCTGTGAATGGGATATGTTCTTCAAGCTGCCTTGTCTGGCCTCAGTGGGAGAGAAAATGCCTAACCCTGCAGAGACTTGATGTGCTAGGATGGGAGGATACCAGGGAAACTCCACCCACTCAGTGGAAAAGGAAGAGGGAAGAAGATTGTGGGATAGGTGACTGGAAGGGGTGCAGTGAGTGGGATATAAAGTGAATAAGTAAAAATTAAAATTAAATTAAATTAAAAAAGAGTCTATCCCTTGTTAAGCTGACCACAGAACACTGAAAAGCTACTTATCCAAGTAAATAGGCAGTACACATTGAATTTTGTAGGTTAACAAAAGAAAAAGAAAAGAAAAGAAAAGAAAAGAAAAGAAAAGAAAAGAAAAGAAAAGAAAGGAAGGGAAGGGAAGGGAAGGGAAAGGAAAGGAAAGGAAAGGAAAGGAAAGGAAAGGAAAGGAAAGGAAAGGAAAGGAAAGAAAAGAAAAGAAAAAGAAAAAGAAAAAGAAAAAGAAAAAGAAAAAGAAAAAGAAAAAGAAAAAGAAAAAGAAAAAGAAAAAGAAAAAGAAAAGGAAAAGGAAAAGGAAAAGGAAAAGGAAAAGGAAAAAGAAAAAGAAAAAGAGAGAAAGAAAATATACATTTCAGTAGGCAGGGGACAGAGAATCTTGGAGGAGTTGAGGGAGAGAGTAAATTTAATCAAAACACATTGCCCAAAATTCTCCAAGAATCAATACGAAAAAAGCCTTAAAAATAGTGTAATCTGATTCTATGCTTTGCAAATTTAAAAATAATGTATAGGCTCTTTAAGATAGCTAGACTAGAAATACCTATCAGCAAGCCCATGTAGCCCCAGTTTCATCTCCAGAACCTGCATAGTGACAGTAACAATTTCTCCAAGTTGTTCTCTGACCTCCACTTGCCCACCACAGTACAAGCAAATGGGTACATATGCATGTCAGCACACAAGATACATATACAGACAAAATAATTCTTCATAATATTGTATATTATGAGCAATTAAAAAAGAAAAAAAAGCTATTTAAAATAGAAAGAAACCTAGGGATATGTAGGAATAATAGAAAGTGGAATTTCACTGATAATCATTTACCATACTTATCATGAAAGGCCACCCAATTCTGTACCTCAGCGACAACACTGTTAAAATTTAGTTACAGGAAATGCTGGGATTTCCTAACAAATATCTGACCAAAGGAAACCTTAGACACAGATGCACTTAAACTTCCACGGATGCTAGTCTAAAGCACTATGCTCAATGCAATCCAAAGCTTTTCCCTGCTATATTAGGATACATTTTCTTCTTCAAACTGTTTTCAAATACTAATAGCCTAGAGGACAGAAATTATCCAGAAGAAAATCAATAGTTGTCGTTTGTTAACTATTTAAAATTATATCTGATTTCATGAAGTGTCAGTCAATGCTTTCTGTATAAGTAGAAATATGTTTTCAGTCTCCAACAAAGAGAATCCTTGATATATTTTGTGTTTTAAAGCACTCTAGGGAGTCTCCTAAAATAACAGAAGCTAGAATTTTTAGAACTCAATGGAACATTAAAGATGATCTAACCCAGTGGTTCTCAAACTTTACTGGGCATTGGAAGCACAGGGGAACTCCTCAAATGCCTAGTGCCCACTCCAATTAAGTCAGTGATATTAGGAATGGGATCCAAGGCTCAACACTTTGTAAACTCATATAAGTGCTTCAGTAACTTGGAGAAGACAAAAGGAAGGCAGACAATAACAGAGAAAATAATAAAAAGCAGGAAGAGAAAAAAAGTCCATAAAAACAGAAATTAGGTAGGATAATGGGAGAAGATACTTCACTTCCAAGCTTTCTTTGCTAATGTTCTATGTGTTAGGAAATAAAATTTTCCAGTAAGTTATAAGCCAAATAATAAATAGAACATATGGTGTCCGATGAATATAGAATAACTATAAATTAATATTAGCAGGTACTGTATTGTATTTGTATAAACAAAGGATATACGAATCTAACAGCAAACAGATAATTTTTATTTGACAATAAAATAAAATTACAAAGTATTTTTGATTTCTGACTATCCAGTTATTCAACTGACATATATTGTATCCGCTGTTTGTGTCAATAAAAGTTACATATTAAGGCCCAGGATAGAAATTATGTCTTCACAGTCTAGAAGTACATAAAAATAAGACAAAAGATTGTTACCTGAGCTAAGTAGGGTGAACTCAGACATAGAATCTGGGAAGTCTTTGAAGAGAAAATGGCCTCCAGATTGAAACCATGTGGCCAACAGTGTCACCCAGTTCAGATTAGGTCCAGAGCTATTGGTTTGTCTTAGAGATTTTGCTGGCTTTCAATGATCTAGATAAAGAGAGAGTCAAGGAACTGGTGATTGTGGATGATGATTAAAATAAGAGTGTTGGCTGCATTCACAAAGATTAGTAACGCTAGCACTCGAGAGACCAATTGATATGCTTCAATTGTCAGTCCTCAATCCCAAGCCTTTCAGGCACAAGGACGTTTATACTCAGCCCTGAAACAAGAGTCTTCATTTTCCCCCAGGAGGTTCACAAATGCATTGCTATACAGGGTATGCAACATCATACTGTGATTGACAGAACATCAGGTGGGCCAGCCTCCACCTCATACTCTGCAATGCTGTGGACCTTTTGTTCTATGTCTGTTGGCTTCTTTGAAAAAAAAATGATCATTGGTAAAACTCAAATGACAACATCCATGTCATAAGTTTGAGCAAAAGTTCTTTACATTAAAATGTCTTTAATAAAAGCTATTCAAATCACTGAGAAGTTTGTGAGATTGGAATTGACTGTACAATGTAGGAACCTGGTAGTAGTTTGGTGCCAACAAGAAACACCTTTAGGCAGAGATGAGGTTATAGATAATAGCAAAGGAAAAATCATAGGAGTAGAAAGTGAGGGGAAAAAGCTTTCAGAGCACATGTAGGGCTGTTTTACTTGAGGAGTGAGACAATGTAAAGAGAAGTTTGGGCTGGACGTCCATATGTTTGTAGATGCTGTGAGATAAATTGAAAGGGTTCCCATCTGGTGTTTTCATGAGGTTGGTTGCTAAAAATGTAAGAATGGAAAAAGAAGTTAACATTTACCTGTAGCGATCAGAGAACCATTTCCTGGAAAAGTAGACAAAAACTGAGCTAGGGGAAGCAAGAATTTCCCCTGAATTGAGAGGCAGGAACTGATACCAGCATGAATCTGCTACAAATGTGAATGGAAGTGATGACCTGGAATATGCATGCCCCACTGAGAGTCAGAGCCAGGCTTGTGCTTTCACAACCCAGGTGAGGCAAGGCTTGTGGAGCTTAGCATGATCATCAGACACAGTGAGCTTGATTGACAGATAATATATTAGAGATAGTATACAATAGTGTATTTTTAAATTATAAATCTAACAATTATGTAAACATCACAGCCCCACTGAATTTTTCTCTCAAAAAATGCTGCAGTTCTTCAGTTGACTGGAGAGGACAATTCAGAAGTTAGGCTGCTAGACTTTGGCTGATGTATATAAATAATGGAACACATCATGAAAGTTGTGCTCAGCGCATCGATCCCCTCATTCACACAAACCCACACTGATTTGCGAAAACACGAACTCTAAAACATACAATCCAGGGTCATGTCCAATGCTTGTCACATGGCTTCTTCTCATTCAGACATTAGATCAAGAATTCTGCATTTCCTCACTGCAAATCTGCCTAGCCACAATGTAAGAATAACCTCTAAGGGAGAACAAGCCTGACCCCTGCAGTTAGCCTAATCAGTTATTGAGCAGAATAAATCAAACGGAGGAACACAACATTCTGTTTTGGCCTCCATGATTTGCTTTTGTTCATTTTATTTTTGAGGCAGAAATAATATTATAAGAGAGGAAAAATACCCACAAAGACATTGCACAGTCTTATCTGGTCTTATTTAGAATCGTATTTCAAGATTCATAATTACAAGGCAGCATCAGGATGACTTAATATCAGTTACAGCAGAAGAAGGCTGACCGGGTACCTTGTAGTGTTTCAAGTGTATCTCCAACCATTTGTTGCTACGATGTTTAAACTGAAGACACTTTATAAAATAGATGGATCAACTCTTGTCTGATAGGTGCTCAAATCTCATGGTTCCTTCTCTCCAGCCACCACCATTCATCCCTGAGAACAGGAAAGTTAATTTCCTCTACAGAGCCCTTTCTGTTGACATGCCTACTGATAATAGCAGTACAAATGATCTTGCTACAGCTTCTAACAAGCATGGGGTCTGTTATTCTGATTTAAATCCTAAGTGGACAGCTTGCTTTCTAATACAAGAGAGCTTCTAAACAAAAAGACTCTAGAGCAATTAACCCAGCAGAGAGCGAAATCTGCTCAGTACGGCCTGGCCCATCTCCTTTAGTGAAAGCTGGTCACGTTATAGCTGCTAACACCCCAATTTGCATCTTTATTGGAAACAACCTGCTTGTAAAGAGGGAAGGAGACAGCCCTTTCTTCAGGAGTACCTGATGTATTAATGGAACTCCATTTAGGATATTAGTGCTTTTACCTTAAGTAGATCTAAGAAAGCCCGAAGAAGTGGGAGTTTGTTACTTTTCTGGCCTTCAAAATAGAAAGGTGATTTGCTGAAAGCAAGCCATTAGGCACAGAAATGGACAGCCCCAGAGCCTGAGTTCATGCAAAAGTCTCTATCTGTCCTCATTTCTACGATGCCAAACCTCATTTCTGAGCCCGCGGTGACCAGAGAGAATGTTCTTCACAGGTAGCAGCCCAAGACTCCTAACTAGTATCTGTGTTTTTCTCTGCAGCTCGTGAGGCTCTGCCCTTACTTGTCTCTTTATTTTCTCAGTGGCAGAATTGCTTTTGAAACAATGTTGTTAGCGACTCTCAAAAGGAGTGATGAGTTCAAGTTAAAATCATCTGAGTATAGGACAGCAAATATCCAAACTCTTCGAGCATCCCCAGTCCCAAGTTTTGTTTAGATTTCTTTCAACAGTAGTGTCTGGGCATAAATCCTATAATCACAGAGCACTTGTGCACTTCCCAACCTTCCTTTCCTCTCCTCAGAGATTCAAGGGAGTCCTTTGGCTTTGCTGTGATAGAATCTTTCCAAAAATGTTTTCCTTTTCTTTCTCTACTTCATGATTTTTAATTTTTTATCTGAATATTTTATTTAATGTTTATATATGCACATGTGTTTAGACACAATGCAATCAGTATTTTCAATACCACACTTTTGTTTTATACATTTAAAAATTAGTTTCTTCTAGTATATGCAAACTTAGAATTTTTAGAAATTATTTGTTTTACATTGTGATTATAATATAACCATGTCATTCTTCCCTTCTCTTTCCACCCTCCAAACTTTCTTCTACACCCTCTTCCCTTTTTCAAATTTGTGATCTCTTTTTCCATCATTTGTTATGTGTCCTTAAAAAATTCTACTGTTGTATAAACTGTCTGTTAGAACATTACATTATTTCCGAGCAATAGTAGTTAGTAGTTTCTGTATTAATTGCATGCCAAATATTTTTACTACTTCATACTTGGTATGATCACATGATCCTTAACACCTATCAATCCCTATGAGAAACTCTATCATTCACAAGAGTGGATTTACCTCTGAGAAAACTGATAACTTTAAAGTTGCAGAATTTACCCTGTAGTCCACGCACAGGCAGCATTGCTTGAGAAATATGGAGCTGTTTGTATATACATTTTCCTTAGTCCCTCCACCATTCTCCTTCACCTTCTTCCTTGTGTCATAGACCTCAGATTTCTGCAAGGTATTTTATTTTTGTCTGCTGGACTCTTCTTTAGTACTGCTGCATATAGCCTGCCTTTCTCATCCTTCTTGAAGCCATGGATTTCTGATTTAGTGTCTTATCATGTTCTGATTTCATTTCCTTTTGTTAAAAGAGTAGGGATTGTGGGTTTCAGGCTGTAGTGAACATCACTACACTCAGTATAATGTCCTATGCTGGTGCAAGCACCAGTATCAGAGAGCATCAAGGAAGATCCTGGAATAGAACAGGTAAGAAAAAATGCTATAACGCTGCTCTGATTCCTTAGTGACATAATTTTTACATGATAAACTAATTCCTTCAGGGTTAGAGTACTATAAAATGTTTCAATTTTGTACTTCCTAACTAAATTAGAAAAGTTTGAGAATCTTGGAATGTAGGTAATAATTTAGGACAATAATAAAAATTCCTGGGTCTAAACCAGGTTCAGGACAGCACAGGGAAAGAGATGCCAGTTCGATACTAGAGAGTGTTTACAAGCACTTGCTCTTATTCAAAGAATCACTGTGAGGATACCAAACAGTGTGTGACAATGGTGTCATATCAATGTAGAAATAGAGGCCTTAGAAACTCATGGACATGTGCTTCAGTATTAATGTACTGAAAGAGATTGCTCCCTTTTGTAATGGTACTAACAATAGTAGATGAATAGGAAGAAATAATTAAAATAGAGCTAAGGGAAGTAATGAAGATTGTATGTATTGTGCAACATAGGACTCTTTTTCAGATGCAAATGAAATACTAATTCTGTAGCCTCTCTGTGAAAAAGCCAGGCCTTCCTGAATGCACGCAATGTTTACCAAATGGAATTAAGGCTAGTGCATACAATATAACAAAGTGACTTATCATTAAAAATGCAAGAGCATTGTAATTTAAAATAATACGATGAGAATTTCTGTACACTTATGAATATCACCTCAATGATGTGACCTTTTTCTATCAGCAAAGGTTTTTTGACATTGGTATTGATATGAACTCTTTCAACTAAATATAAAGTAACTGTAATAATGAGGACTGTTTGATCTCCAGTAGTGTTCTGAGCCCTTTTATTGTCAAATAATAATTTAGAAAATTGTCTATGTTCATGAAATTGGAACCTTAGCAGAATAACTCATGAATCTATACTATTAACCACTATTTTCATACTTTTCATTTTAAAATTACATATTTTCTAGATTCTAGAAATAGTGTATATGGATTTTGAAGAATTTAGAAAATTAATATTAACAAGAGCAAAAGTCACATCTATAATTCACTACCTTACTTATTATCCTAACTAATTTGAATTGCATTAAACTAAAGTTTTCACTATGTAATTTCAATGATTACAAACATTTACCTGATTATAAACATTAGAAGACTGCCTTTCTTAAAAAATAAAAAAGTTATTACAGTTCCCACAATAAGTTAATGAAGCCATGATGTGACTTCGTATGTTCATTCCCTTTCTTTCATTGCCCAACATGAAAAAACATAATTGCTTTATCTCATATTTGGGCAATGTTTCCGAAAATCTCTGTGTCATTAAATTTACATTTGCTTAACACAGCTGGACAGAAATGACAGTGCTCCATGTCTCACTTTTGGCTTTAAAATACCTTGGAGGCACTGTCAGCATAAAACTGTTTCATTTGCTAAGCAAATATATACCATCCAAGAGTGTGAGCACACTAGGCCTCAAAAATCACTCCAAACCATACTTTTAAAGCATTCCCGTTTCTCTCTTCTGCAATCTACTGTGAATTGATGATGCTTACATAGATATCTTTATAAATTTTATTTGGAATAGAAATATAACCAGAGAATCAAGTCACAGTTTTCAAATATTTTATGCTTATTACCTACTATCATTTAAAAATGGTTTTCAATTTAGAATACCACAACTTTTGTGTTTTTAAGAATTGGTTTGGGACTGCATCCAAATTGATTTTCATTAGTGTAAGCAATGTGTAACTATGATTCTACTGCTCTCTAACAGGGACAGGTCACACAAGACTGGTTCTATTAAGATAAACTCTGAGTCCTTGTCCCTTGGGGAGGAACAGCTAAGGATGATTTATTATATTGCTTTACTATCCAAAATAGACACAAATTTGGGGGGTCTTCATTCCTTAATATTGTTCTAAATATGAGTTCCTATGTTAATGTGATTTTCGTTGGCAACTTTCCCATATTTAGGATTAGGAAAATCAAGGGATGTGCCAGCAGTTACTACAGAGTTTCCCTCTTCATGCCCCCTCTTTCCTCTTTGAGCTGCAGAAAAATGGTATAGGAGATGTTTAGCATATGTAAGCACAAGAACACTTCATTAAACCTCCGTCTTCACATCCCTGAGTAGAAAAGCAACAGATGCTGTATGATCTCTCTAACGTTAGAGAGAGCCATAGACCTAAAAGGCTATGTGTAAAGAAACCAGTAATGCTTGTGTCTTTATAGGGGTCATATGAGTATTTAACTGTTCTTCCTTGTGTTCATTTTTCAATATTTTCTCATGTCACAGTAATAAGAAAAAATAATTAGAAGACAAACAGCATTTAAAATCTAATTAGCAACTAGGTAGAAGTCAAAACATAACTACCAAGGTTGAGTTGAGAGATAGAGAGGTTAGTGAGAAGCATAAATGTATGTGAATACTTAATGTTTACTTAATTCAAGAAACACTAAAAAAGGAGATCTTCAAGAATTCCGAATATCTTCACCCACAGAGCACAGGTGTAAAGTATCAGGTGATTCAGCGCCGTTAATTTTGGGCCTGAGGATACATAGATAACTATCAGTAAGTTGTTGATAATGTTTGTTTGACCAATGTGTGTTCTATGCTAGCCTGTTACATCTTTTTGACAAAATTAATAGAAAAGTCATTTCCAATACAGTACTTATTTTTATTCATATATATTCTGAGATGATAACATTTTTATTTTCTATTTTTTATTTTTCAAAATCAACAATAATAGCACCAGTAAAAGAAATCCACTAAAATTAATTGTATGCCAAGCACTAACACTTTATTGACAAAGCTCTTATGAAGCTTAGCAGTCACATGTTCTGAAGGTTACTATTACAGTTAACATGGAAGTAAGAAAAACGTTAATATACCATAAGTTTTAGTAACATACTCAGAATTCAGTATCAAATAAATCATGTCAACTAATGAAAAACTATGCAACCTGATTCTCATTCTCTTACTTATAGTCTGAAGGGAATAATAGCATGGTAAACCATGTAAGAGGAAAAAGTAAAACTATTAACTTCATAGCAATATTCTGGAACTATTCCCCATCTTGCATGCATCTTTCCCTCCTATTTAGAATTCATAAACAGTGTATTAGGTTCAAAACAAATTAAAGTAAGAACTAAACACAAATCTATCCAATGACCCACGTGACCTGATTTTATTCTTCTGTTTTTATCTGGACAACTTAAGTTTCTGGTTTGGAGAATCTATTGCACATTTCTAAATACAAATAGCAAATCTAGAAAAAAAAACACATGGAATTACATTTAACAGATAGAACAACTAGCAAAGGCAAAAATAATATTATTTCAAAATGTCATATTATGCATACATAGTTTATCATGGAGTTGCATTTGAACTAAAACTGTTTTTATACTGTCATGAAAATACAGGGCTAACTAACTAATGATGATGTTCCAAGACCCCTTATGAATGATGCATGTGCCTTTGATTCCTGCGAAAGCCCTGATTGCTGGTTTTTTTTGATATGTTCTAAGCTTGTAAGCCACTGAGACTTAGTTTATGCTTGGGAGAAAAAAAAAACCCTCTGCTTTATGTTCAGTTAAGGCAGTTTATCAAGTTTTTTACTTTGGTTAATGAAATTATGCCTGTTGCTTGTTAATGTAATTAACCAATTACTAAATCATCTACAATCTAATACTACTGGGGTTATAATTCAATTTTAGAAACCAGTGGCAAGATAAGATGCAGAATCCTTTTCAGGGTCAGCATAGAAATCCTCCAGGCAGAAAATCTTACTTGACAGCAATCAAAGGTGTTAGAGAAGCTCAGAGTTGACTCAGTCTCGGGGCCACTCTTTATGCTATTCACGCAGCTTGTCTTCTTGACTTTGCTTTTAAAGGGTTTGTTTTGTTCTTTAGCAAAAGAGAAGTGGTACACTGTTCTGTATTGATGTTTAAGAGTTTGGATAAAATCTCAAGACATAGCAAACATATTTATATGTAATATAAAATATTTATATATGTGATAAACATTTATGTAAATAAATGTATATATAATATAAAATATAAGAAAGAGCTGTAATGATTTCCATTTTTCAGTCTAAACTATAGTGCCTTTCTATATGAACGTGGTTTTTTGACTCTGCTCTAAAAGAAAACAAAGAAGTGATAATTATAATTACAGACTTACAACCACAGAATTACCTATCAATATCAAAGAACCAAAAGCCAATAGCACTTTGAATTTAGAGAATGTTTTCAAAATATATTGTTAGTGATAAGTAATGTATTGATATTTTTCTATATAGTAAAATTTACTCAGTAACCACACACACACACACACACACACACACACACACATGCAAGCACATGTACACACATGCACACAGAAACACACAATCTTATTTAATATATAAAACTAAAACATAAGGTTAGCATTATCAGTACCTTCAAACATAATTAAAGTAAGGCTTAAAAAAAGAATTGCACCCATTAAACTAAGTTAATAATAAAACGCTAAGCTTTCTGAACTTGTTATCTTTCCATAGTAGTTTATAAGTTATTCTCAAGCCCAAAACATTTCGCCATGCATAGGAAAGTGGTTCTCACAGTTCTATGAACAGACCTGTGAAAACGAAATTACTTCAGAATGTACAGGACTAGCGAAGCATTGGTGTATTTTCAGATGTTGACAGTAAGAAGGTCTTGATTGTTCCCCATGGGACATGGAGCACAGGACCATGACAGTTGTGACACTGCTTTACTATTTTGGGAATGATCTCAGCTTAGAACTTGGCTCTCTCTTCTTCTTACAGTCCTTTGGGCTTTGTTTGTCTCTGCTATATGGCTGTAGTGCTCCAAGGACCAAAGTGTTTAAAGGACTGACAATTCTTCTCTTATATGAAGAGACAGTACCCTTGCAACTGAAATAAAGTCAGAAAGATTGTCCTTAGATAGTACTGTCCTTAATATAAAAGACACATCCCTGATCCATCTACTGACTGCTATACCTACTCTTTATTGTCAACATTACAAGATCTAGAATCACTGAAGAGACAAGCTTGTAGGCATCTGTGAGGGACTGTGCATGTTTGGTGAATTGAAGTGGGAATATCTGCTATAAATGTAGGTCAACCTCATTTTGAGAGCTGGAGTCTCAAACTCAACAAAAGGGAGAAAAACCATGTGATGACAAACATTCATCTCTTAGCTTCCTCATTGTAGAGGAAATGTGACCAGGTAGCCTCCAACTCTGGTTGCCACATTTTCTGGAATACCATGAAATGTAAGTCCTTAAAATACAAAGCCAAACAAACACTCCTTCCTTAAACTACATCTTTTCAGATATTTTGTCATCACAAAGAAAAGAAAGAATACTTTCTTCTTAAGGGCACTGCTTTGTGCTAAACTGAACCTTCAGTTTCATAAGTCTCTATGAATCACTCTGCAAAGGAAAGAGCTACCCTTCTGTCCTGATCAACAGTGGAGGAATCTTCTAATGATGGAGACAGCCAGTGTTCCCTCATACTAAATTAAGTCCAGTTTGTAAAAGGAAAAAGTGAAAATAGAAACACTTAGATATTCAGGTTGTACTGAGGATAGAGTGAGAAATAACAAGATACTACATAAAGAATCTAGCACATAAAAGCCCATTATTGGCATGATAATTATGTTAATTTACAGGGCATATTTAAATTAAAACCATTGAAAATCCTACAATGCTACAGTGGATCATGATCTCCCTATGACACTTCAGTTTTGAGTCGCATATAGTTATTCTTGGGGTCCCCAGACCTCACCCTTTCTTGCTTTCTGTTTTTATTTGATCAAGGTTGCTCGTCTACAGGGCAATATCAGCCCAGTGTAGAGCCTATATTTCTCTATCCAGATGTTTTTATTTATGTATTTTACTTAATCTATGCACCTATCACTTTGCATTTATATGTCTATGATGGGGGAAAACTGTAGGAAAAAAAGACTTGAGCCCATTGAGACCACAGTGTTTCCTAATTGTACAATTACCCCTTGATTATAACCTTATATAATCATTGTGGACAACTATGCTTTATTGAGTAAACTTGTTCAAGATCTTGACAAGCAATGAAGATGGAGTAACTTATTTTTCTATTGTCATTGTTTCATTCCTTTTAAAAATGAATATTTGTTTCCTTTTTCCAGAATTCTGAATTTAAAGTGATTTGAACACCATAGATATTTCAATATCATTCGTGAATAACTGACATCTATACTAATATCATTTTCTAATACTATTCCAACCTAATTTCAGGAATAGTGAGTTTATTTTAGGAAGTGGGTGAAGAAAGATACTTTATGTATCTGCCTTGATGTTCATAGGAAAATTAAAACAGGCTTATTAGGTTCACCTTATGGCTGCAGTTGTCAATTTATTTCAATGCTATTTTCTTTCAGTAAAATGGGGGAGATTATATAAAATATAAACTTATATTTAACATAAATTTTAAGAAGACACAAAAGGAAATTCTGGGTATACTAACTGGGTTTAAGAAGCGCCCCTTATATAAAACAATGATGACTATACACACAAACCCACAAAGAAAACAACAACAAAAATGCAATGTGTGCAGCAGCACATGATCATGTAATGATAATTCCATTTTCCAACAACTTAATTCTTTCAATGCATGCTAGAAACTATATATTTTGATGTTAAGCTCACCAATTTTACTTTTATTTTAATATAAATTGTCTTCATGAAAAATCAGAAATAGTGTAGTCCCATAGATGTCATTACATATATGCCTAGTTCTTTAAATGAAGGATTTAAGAATAGTCCAAAATCAGTAAGCCACTGATCTCTGGGGTTAAACATTTCAAACTGGAACCTCAATCTCTGACAACACGTCAGAGTTTAGTTGTTAGTAGTCTTTAAAATGCCATGTAACATATGCCATAAAAACAATATTTTATGCTAATCAAGTCAAGATTCCTTGCTAAAGAATGATTAGAAACTAGTTTCCCACCAATTGTGTCTTACATTATTTTTGCTGTATTCCTTAAGATGTAAACAATGATAACATGACAAAAATTCACTTTCCAGTTTACATATAGTAATGTTTTCCTTAAGAAAAATGTGCAGAATCATTAACTTGCATACATGCTTGTGGGTATGTTCACTTATGTTTATGTTCTACCCAAACATTGTCATTTAGAATATTTTGATCTTTTACCACCCCAAGGACGAAAGCAAAGGGATCTTCATTGAATGTACTGACAAATCTCCATCTATCATTTTTAATAGGTATGACTTAATTGCTGATTATATTTATAAACTGAATATCTATTAGATTTATTCATTTTTATTCCCAAATGCATTGGTATTTATGTGCACATATAGATCATTAGCTCGTCAAAGAAACTTTGTGGATTCTTAATTTCATCCTTAAGGAGATCTAAGGACACATGTGAAGTATCCAGAATATGTGGAGCTTAAATAAGACATAAATATCATTTATCATGTTCTCAGGATGTCAGAGATTATAAAAGTTAGTATGACAAGTGTATAAGTTATATCCCTAGGGAATGGAAGCAAATGATTTTGATTTTTAAAAGGAGGATTGAAGCCCTGAGGGGAATCATAAAGAATGGAAACAAGAAACTGGAAGGTAGGAGGTGGGGCTCTTGAGAAGTACCAGATATCTGGGAGTTGAGAGACTCTAAGGACTGAATGTGAGGAACCTTAGATGAAATGCCCTACAATGGGAAAGAGGGAACTTGTAAAGTCTATCTCCAGTAGAAAGACAGGACATCAGGTAGACGTTTGGGATTGCCATCCCACAGTCAAAAAAAAAAAAAAAAAAAAAAAAAAAAAACTCTGACCCAGAATTGTTCCTATCTAAAACAACTGCAGGGACCAAAAAATAGAAAAGAGCCTGGAGGAAAGAAGGTCATTGACAGGCACAAATTGGGATCCAGTTCAAGGGGAGGCTCCAAGGCCCGATACTATTATTGTTGCTATGGTGTGCTTACAGACAGGAGCCTAGCATGTCTGCCCTCTGAGAGGCCCAACAAACAGCTGACTGTCAGAAGCAGATACTTACACCCAACCAATAGACAGATGCTGGGGACCTCTGTGACTGAATTAGGAAAAAACTGGAAGAAGCTAAGAGGACAACTTCTTAGGAAGATCAGCAGTCTCAATTAACCTAGATCCCCGAGATCTCTCAGACTTTGAGCCACCAACCAGACAACATGTACCAGCTGATATGAGCTTTCCAACACATACAGCAGAGGACTTCCTAGTCTTGCCTCAGTGAGAGAAGATGCACCTAAGCCTTGAGAGAGTTGAGGCCCCAGGGATTTGGAGGTCTAGTGGGGTGGGGGTAGGACATCATCTTGGAGAGAGGGGAGGAGGTATTTGATGAGGAATAGTCAGAAGGTGGACGGGGAGGTTGACTCTAAAAAAAGATTAAAGAATAATAATAAAAAAGAAAATTTAAAAAAAACACATTGTAAAATAAAGATCTTATAAGTAACTGAAATTAGGGTTGTACCATTAAACCTCTTCTGTTCCCTTCCTACCAAATCTCCCTAGTATCTTTCAAATTCATAGTTTATTTTGTTCAATTATTGTTTTTACAGATATATATCTATATACATTTTACACCTATTCCTAAATTCATAGATACGTTCGGCTCAGCCGATATGTTACTTGTATGACATTTTATCATGTCCTTCACAATCTGTCAACACTCATTTATCTGCCTTTTGAATTTCTTATTGAATTTTCCAATGCGTTATTTCCCTTTGTCATCACTTTTTTGAAGTACTCTTAGTTTTATGCTCACATCATATGCATGTTTACTGTAAAAAGTCACCTTTTGTATCAATCACATTCTAAATATAAATAAAATGAACTAAGAATCTTCTTAGCATTGGGCCCCATTAGTAGTGCTAGCCAATAAGACCCAGCCTATTACATGGGGAAAAAAAAATCTTTAAAAGAATGTTTTTCCTTTATGCTTAAACAATTTAGCTCCTGAATGAATAGATTTATTGTTTCTATTACCTCAACTTCCAGAGGATAGACTCCTATCTCTCTGGGTGACACAGTGAGGAAGTGCAGGCTTGAGGTAAGAATGTCCTTCTGAGACCCCAGTGATTCCTCCATAGTTTCTGTTACAACACTTTTTCATGAAACAAGCTCTCCATAAGGAGAAAGTTCTCACGTGCTTTCAGAGCTGTAGGAAATAAGTTCCTGTCATTTATATAATAGCTATCCTATAAATACCTTTAAAAATTGTTATTTTCTATCTCATAGTAAGTAAAGAATTTAAAATATTTATAAATTTGACCATTTATTTGTACTTTCAAACATGTTGCTACTAAAGTCAATACCAGCACTTATAATATTTTGTGTTTACTTTTTAATAGTTGCTAAATATTTGATATGATTGTCATAACACCCCAGCCATAAAATTAACATTTTTAAGCTTCTATATCTCACAAAAATTATATTATACATATAGGTTTTTTTGACTTGTTTAATAGATTTTTGTAACATTTTTGTCCCTGCAAAAGATAGAATAATAAAAATCCAAATAAATCTGATTCTTTTAATGTAGAAATTCTTGCCAGTGCATGAAGTCAAAAGTTTCTCCTTTAAAAGTTAATTCATCTGAAACTGATAGGGATAGACTGTGGAAGGCATATCCAGGACAAGACCTATCCTGGGAGAAGGGAGGTGACCAAGAATCAATGGAAGTAATTTTAGCTGTGACTCACTACGTTGAAGATATGGAATCTGAAGAGGCCACCTCTTGGGCCTTGACAGGAGTCCCATTGGAGCAATAGAGACACCAACCCACCCTAAAAACCCTCAAAAATTTCAACCCAAAACTTATCTTCTCTACAAATAATGCAGGCATGGGGAATGGAACAGAAACTGAGGGAAAGGTTAACCAATAACCAACTCGAGACTCATCCCATGGGCAAGCACCAATCTCTAACCCTTTTAAAGATATTCTGTTGTGCTTGTTTTCATCTGAGAGGCTCCACGCAGCAGCCAACGCTGACAGAGACACCCACAGACAGTCAGTGGATGAAGCCTGGGGATTCTTATAGAAGAATGGGGGATGGATTTTGGGTCCTAAAGGGGATAGGAACTCCACAGGACACCATCAGAGTCCACTAACCTGGACCATTGGAGCAGACAAAAACACACATGGGCTATACCTAGGCCTCCCCATTCATATGTAGCAGATGTCTAGCATGACCTTTATGTGAGATCTGAACAACTGGAGCAGGGGCTATCACAAAAGCTGTTGCCTGTATGTGGGATATGTTCTACTAGCTGGGCTGCAGTGACTGGCCTCGGTGGGAGAAGTGCCTAGCCTCACAGAGATTTGAAGTGCCAAGGTGGGGAGGATACCCAAGAGGGACCCCCACCTGCCTAGAAGAGAAGATTAGGACAGAGGGAGATAGGGTTATGGGAGGGGGTGGTCAAGAGATGGGGGGCAGTATGTGGGATATATAAAGTGAGTATGTAAAAAAAATAATTAATTTTTTTTAAAAAGTTAATTCACTTCTGTGGGGCATTGGGCTCTTCAGAAAGGCTGGTATCCCGTTGAGCTGAGGTCTGAACCCTTATGGTCATAATTCACGTTCATGACATGGTAGGCTTTCCTTTATGCTCTTTGAACTCTGGCCCCTGCCTAAGTTACCGCCCCCCCACAGCCCCCACAAGAGAAGCTTGTTCAGTAGTCATATAGGCAATGGCCCAAGCTTCTGACTTTCAGGCTAAACTCCTCCCTAGTTACCTAGCAACATTAAAGACCATTAAAAAGGGCAGTTCAACCCCTGCTTGCTCTCTCACTCCTTTGTTCTCTTACCTCTCTCTTCTCTCACTTCTCTATCCTCTTTCCCTTTCTCCTTCTCTTCCCTTTCTCCTTCCCTTCCCTTTCTCCTTCTCTTCCCTTCCCTTCCCTTTCTCCTTCCCTTCCCTTTCTCCTTCTCTTCCCTTCCCTTCCCTTCCCTTCCCTTCCCTTCCCTTCCCTTCCCTTCCCTTCCCTTCCCTTCCCTTCCCTTCCCTTCCCTTCCCTTCCCTTCCCTTCCCTTCCCTTCCCTTCCCTTCCCTTCCCTTCCCTTCCCTTCCCTTCCTTCCCTTCCCTTCCCTTCCCTTCCCTTCCCTTCCCTTCCCTTCCCTTCCCTTCCCTTCCCTTCCCCTCCCCTCCCCTCCCCTCTCCTCTCTCCCTCTTACTCTCATTC
Source organism: Mus musculus (assembly GCF_000001635.26). Taxonomy (NCBI): domain Eukaryota; kingdom Metazoa; phylum Chordata; class Mammalia; order Rodentia; family Muridae; genus Mus; species Mus musculus. Next base: position 88,916,960 of record NC_000079.6, on the reverse strand, counting down.
TCTCTAGCACCCCACCCTCTCCCTTCTCTCTTTCTCCCTGCATTTCTATAATAAAGCTCTTAAACCATAGAGAGTCTCTGCTCCATCAAGATCTGCTGCATACTCTGGTCAGTGTTGGGAACCTCTTCCCTTATCTCTTTTTCCCATAACCCCAGGGCTACAGGGTGTGACCCTGGGGCCCCCAGGTTGGGAGCTGCCCCTTATTCACTCCCCATCGAGTGGGTCAGAGGCTTGCATGCCCACTCTGGGCTAAGTGGAAAGCGTCTGGCAGCCCTTCTGCCTCTGCCTGCTCAGAGCATAGGAGGAATTCTGGCAGGACTTAGGCTTCTTTTCCCCTCCCCCTCTTCCCCAAGGACCCCCTTTTTTTGTTCCCATACACTTCTTCATTAACTATTGAGTACAATGCATGTCATCTATTAGCACTAGACTGCTACAGGCAATCTCCAAAACTCTGGCTCTTAAGGACTTCATCAATGATACTAGTTCTAATTATACTTGTCTGTGTCCTTCATATCTTCCCCCAAATAATTCAAAGAGTTACATAAGCTTTACTCACGAATGAGATCAATCAAAGAGCCTATTTTCTCTCTTAATTCCAAATATATAAATAGTCTAACAGACTTATGAAGAGGTAAAATGTGCAACAAGGAAGGGAAGATGAGGAGCTTACAAAAGTTAAATAGCACAGGTTATTTCAAATAGAACGTGCAAAAGTGTGAAAGAGTATTTACATGAGGCTTGTACCTCTTGCACAATTCACAAATTTCATTTGTTTCTTTAATTTAAATCACCTCCTCTCTCTCTAGGAGCTATCAATTGAGCATATTGATTTCAGAATCATTTCTAAATTTAGCATCAAACTTAGCATGAAATAAAAATCCAAATATAATTCCTGCCCCCCCCTAATTCCAGTTCCTCAGCATTATCTCCAGTTTTGTAGCCCACTTCCTGCTACCTCTCCGTCCTTCTATTTGTTACTTATTATGTTGGATTTTTGTTTGTTTTGTCCTATTCTGACTTGTTTTGTGTTTTAATTTTTTTCTTATTTTATTTTATCATTGGTAGTTTTTTTTTTTTTTAAATTTGTTCATATTCTAGTGATAGAAAAAAGTTGTAGATTTGGATGAGTAGAGAAATTGGGAGAACCTGGGAAGGTTTGGGGAATACAAACCATAGTTATAGTATATTATATGAAAAATATATTTTCAATAAGATAATTCAAATATTATCTGGATTTTGACAGAATCACATAGGAAAATTTTGTCCTGCAGATCTTTATCCATAAAGTTACAGCTAAAAACTTTGATCTTTTATTTTTCAATCTTTTACCAAACATATGAGTATTAGGTACCTACTTATATGTTCAGGATTATAACAGGCTGAGAGGACAAAAATACTGTTCTGATGATTGCTTACATTGATGGAATGTACCAATAACACATTTTCCGAGGCTACTGTCTCTTTAAATCCTATCCTTATTATGACCAGGCTTTGCTTTTCCTCATAGGATGAATTAAACAGACTCTCAGTATGCAATATATTACTCCTAGGGCTTTGCACAAGTCAACTCAGGTCTACTGTCTTCTTGGATGGACTATCCAGGATTGTCTGTCCTCTCTCAGGTCTCTTCCCTGAGAGCTTGTCTCTTGCGTGCCCTCCTGGTTTGTCCTGCTATTCTGTATTCTGTGAATGATGGGGCATCTCTTAATGGATAGCAGCCTCAGGCCCCAGGGGAACCCCAGTTTACATCTCAATTCTGCTACTTCCAATCTTGTGACCTTAGAAAGAGGTCCCAGGTTCCTGTTCAGCCATACAGTATGAGGATTAAGGAAGAGCCCTGCAAAAGTATCTTGTGCAATGCGCATTACATGTTAAGTTCCCTAATGAGCTTCTCTGATTTCAGGAATGAAATAGATGCAAACCTGCAGTAGTAGAAGAGGTATTAAGTCTACCTCTCTCTAGGAAGAAAGTATAATTTGGATATATGTGGTGTAATCACATCAAAACATGGCTTTAAGTAATTCAACCAGATCAATAAAGCAAATTATAATCTGCAAAGAGAATGTGTCACCATTCCACTGACAAGTTCTAAACTGTTTTATTGTATTTTCCCAGATGCCATGTCATACAGATCTGCATCATTCCAGCAGTCTTCCTCTTACATTTGCATTTCCTATTTCTATACAGTGATATTAGTCCTGTGACTAATGTATGCCACTGTATGTGGCTAACCTCACAACTGGACATGCATTTATTTACAACATGTATGCTTTGTACACCTTACAATCACTTTCTTATTATTTGTTCTGCAGAGCTTCTATCTGCAGAACATTTTCGTGTTTATGACCAGGTACATTGTTATAAAGAGAACTTTGACCTCTCAGATTGCTCCTGCTGGCCTTTTGTTACTTCCATGCTCAAAGCCCAGCAAAATGTCGAGGAACACTCTCTTAAAGATATTTCTGCTGACCTCTCTGCAACACTCTCTACTGTCTAACTCGCACACTAAAATTTTCTGCAGTTGCTCATGATCTCCAGATGCCCTGGACTTCTGTACAAAAATAGGCATTTCTTCATTTTCAGTGGACTGATGCAGCCCAGCACTTAATCCCTGGGGTCTCTTTCTTGCTATTTAATGTACCATTGCTCAAGAATTGATGCTGTCCAGTTTTCACAGAAGATTGAAAGCTGAGCATTTCCTGTGCTTTATGGTGCTTGTCGCTTTGGCCACATTTGTTTTTCACATTTCCCATGTGACTTCTATCAAGGAAGGGCAAGGGATGAGTACAAGAAAGGTAAAATGTTATGTTTGCATTTGTTTGCTTTCTATGGAAACTCTTAACAAAGAATTACTTCCTGATGATTTTCTGGCACTCATATCCTTACTTCATTCCCTTGCTTTCACCTTTGCTAAGAAGACAAGTGTCACAGGCAACCTCCAGAAATAGGAGTTTGGGAGGATCCTCCAAAACGCACCGGATATCTGGGAGGTGAGAGACTCTCAGGGCTCAAAGGGAGGGACCTTAGATGAAATGCCAGACAGTAGGGAGAGGGGACTTATAGAGCACTCTCCAGCAGGAAGACAGGACATCAACATGGGGTTGCCATCTCACAGTCACAAGTCTGACCCATAATTGTTCCTGTCTGGAAGAATTACAGGGATAGAAATGGAGAGGAGCCTGAGGAAAACAAGGTCCAGAGACAGGCCCAAAGAGGGATCCAGTTCAAGGGAGGTCCCAAGGTCTGACATTACTACTGAGGCTATGGAGTGCTCACAAAAAGGAATCTATCATGACTGCTCTCTCAAAGACCCAATAAGCAGTTGAAAGGGTCAGAGGCAGTTATTTGCACCCAACCAATGGACAGAAGCAAATGACCCCTGTTATTGAATTAGGGAAGGCTGAAGGAATCTGAGGAGAAGGGCAATCCTGTAGGAGGACCAGCAGTCTCAATCTGGACCCCCGAGGTCTCTCAAACACTGGACCATCAAACAGGCAGCATACACCACCTGATATGAATCCCCCAATACATATACAGTAGAGGACGGCTGGGCCTGTGTTCATTCAGAGAAGATGTACCTTACCTTCATGAGACTGGAGGTCCTAAGGAGTTTAGGTGGGGTGGGAGGTGGGGACATCCAGGGGGAGACAGGGGATGGGGAGAAGATGTGGGATGTGGAATAGAAGGAGAGTGGATGGGGGCGGGGGTTGGATAAAATACAGAGTGTAAAATAATAAATTAATAAAGAAAAAAACAAAAAAGAATATCACTTATAATATAAAATAAAAATAATAATAATAAAGAATCACAGTATGTCATCCTGGTCTTAACCAATACCTGGAGGTTATGAATGGTTTAACAGTGTGTCCTTCAGTAAGGGGATATGGATTTGTAGGACCGAAAGTTGTTTTCAAATGAGATCTGCACTAAACAAGACATTTCTATCTTTTTATGGATGTGTTACGTTCTCTGTGTTCATTTTCATCCCCTTGGCAACATAGCTCTGCAGCATTCATTCAACAGTGGCTATTATTTCTCTAGCCCATTCTAGTGATCAGGGTTTCATGTTCAGAGTTCTCCAACCCTGTAAGCTTTCCCAGAGTAGCTGGTGTTCTTATGTATATGAAATCACATTGTTTTTTTTTTTCCCTTACTAATTCTGTAAATAGGTATTTTTCCTATAACCATTTCATGCCATGATTCTCAGTAATACAAAGCTGGTCTGCATCAGAGACTCGTTTCATCATTTAGAGTCTGTGCTTAGAAAATCATTTTTGAAGAAAAGAAACAAAGAAAGAAAACCGCACAACTAAAACAGAACCAGTATAGGAGATGAACACATTAACTCTTGCCAAGTCCCAGGAACGGTTTTCTACATATTGTAAGTGTTCAACAAAGGATACTACTCTATCATGGATTGCTAACATTTTGAGATATATTTCAGGACTTTTGTATGACTTCCAACTTGCAATATGCTACTGTTTTCTGATCCATCCATTATAACTCAATCTGGACTCTTTCTCACCTGTTAACAACATTCAGCTATGACTATAAATATTTATAATACTTCACTCACAAGGGTACATCTTGACCAGTTCAAAGGAGAGTATAAGCAAAGAAGGATAAGACTTACTGACCCTAAAATTACTTCATCTTCAATATCATTATTCATTTACCTTTTGAATATCTTTTGACCATCATATTCCCTTTAAATAACAGGCAGTCCATTCTAATACATTTTAGTTTCCGCTTAAATTGGATTTGTGATTTCATCTGATTCTAATGCAATATAATCTGCATAAAACACACCGCAAAGTATATAATCAGTCCTTTAATATGCTCACTATTTATACGGTTTGTGGATCATATTTACAATCATAGTGTGGCAATGGGGAGTGCTCATAGATTTTCTGCATGGGCAGCTGTGACTGTGTACTTCACTCCAGCATTTCCACTTTGATTGATGACAGCCACACCCTCTCTAATCTTGGTTTTGTTGATAATGGATCATAAATCCAGGTGATACTTTCTCAAATTATGATATGTTGAAGAATAGCAAGTATCTGAATTTGACTTATTATTAACATGGATATGATTACATTACATTTTAGTATATATTTAATATTATTACAGTTTCAACAAAACATTAATGGCATTATTTTTAAACATGTGTGTATAAATTACTTTAAATTATCTGCTTAGATGTGGGTTCTGGGTACTACTAAACATCTCTTGACTGACTCTCCTTTTGTTCTATAAAGCAGATTAAGGTGTTTCTATCCTAACTACCCCCACAGCAGAAGTTGGAAGACTCTGAATCTAACCAGTACCTAGTACATATGGTCAAATGTCTGTTATTATTGCTCAATTGGAATGATACCGCAGATCTTCATTATCTTTGTTTGTATTAATCTAATTTAATTGTTTTAATCTGTAGAAATTATCATATTTAGTCAATATTAAATATTAAATATTCAATATTAATGTTCAGCAACTTTTTGTGTTCATCTCATACAATACACCATTTGATAAAGTAGTCAGCATACACTATATTTGTCTTTAGCAGAAACTAATCAAATATGGTGTAGGAAGAATAATACAGTGCAGTAAACTGCATCTATGTATATCACTATACACTTGCTTATGTATTATATTTTCTACTGCAAAAATGTAACTTAATAAAATCTTGCATAGGGATTATATGCTCAGTGACCATAAATAACAGCGTTTTCTAATGTCCTCCAAAGGTCCATGTGCTAAAGTCAGTGTTTACCAGCCTGTAGTACTACAGGGAGAAGATGATACCTTTAATAGATGAAATTCACTGGGATGAGTTTACATTGTTTGGGAAGCATCATGACAGGAGGCATGAATGGCCTGATATTTTCTTCCTTTTCCCTATTTCCCATGACCACACGATGGGAAGCTTTGCTCTACTATGTATTCTTCTCCATAATGCTCTGTCTTGCCCCCAGCACAAAACAGCACAGTAACCAGTAACTGAAACCACGGGCTCAAATCTTATATGTTACAACTTTTTCCCGAAAGTAACTTTTATTTTTCAACTTGTCACTTAGATAACTCAGCTCATGAAATTCTATAACAGAATAAATTAATTATATTCAGTAGTGAAAATCTGCAGTTTTTTTCTTCCAAAACTCTACAAAGAACACAATGCCATTCATCTTGGATGCACAAACAGATTCTTACTGATTGTCTTTCATTTTCCTTCCCTACTACTTCTGTTTATTAGTCAGCTCCCCAATGGACCATCAGATGTTTATATACAAAGGCCTATCCTTCAACAATGTGTTACCATTGTACCCAGGGCCATCCACCAAAATTCAATACTATTTGTATACAATGTAACAGAGCTTATATAACAATTCTATGGAAAGTAACTTTGGGGATACTTGCTGTCTTTATTTTTTAGTGTTGGCTAAGCCATGTTCCTTCCTGATGTAATAATACAAACTTCTAAATTCTTCTGATACCATAATTGGTTTTCCAATACCTAGTGTTCAGCCCTAAAAGTCATGTAGGCAACACTGAATGGAGTCATCAAGTTGTTTTTATATGTTGATTCGCTTCATTATATGTGTGACAATGATGAAAAAAATAGAACTAGAGTAATGGAAGGTAGGAGAATCAGTCATGAGAGGAGCAAGGTGGATGGTGGAGTCAGAAGGAGGGGAGAAAAGTCTTAAGTATTTGTAGTTGGATAAAAAAGAATGATAGTGTCAAAACAAAAGTCTTGTGTCATTCATTTTCCTAAAGTATAACTGAACACTATCGCAATTACAGCATATTGTTACAATACTACCATTGTTACCATTGTTTTCCTTACAACCAACAAATGCTATTACCTTTCTTCTTGAAAGAAACAATTTTAGATTTATAGTTAACTCTCAGTTATCCTACAGAAGACAATGTGGAAAAATCTATAAAATCTATTAGTTTTAGTGACGTTCTTTGTTCCAGAGAATATGGTGTGATGGGCTGAAATTTAGTTTACAAAACAACCAAACTGTCAGAAGAAGTCAATATCAACAAGAATGTTTCTAAAAGCATGAATGTGTGGAAAAAGATGTGTTAAGTAAACCATTACAATTCACCTATATTTAAACTAAAACATGCATGTGTATAATACTAAATTTGAAGAGACCTAGGGATCATTGTGAATATCAGTTGATCATGAACTGTCTCAGAGTCTGAGCAAAACATTTACTGATTTTAAGAAGATGATTAATGATTAAAAGCTGCTATTAATTAAATAACATATTTTAAAGGTGTCTCATCCCTGAGGCCTGAAGAGACTGCTCAGCAGTTAAAAAACCTATATTGCACTTTCAGAAGACTGAAGTTCACAGTACCTTCACCTGCAGTGCAAAAGCCATTTTTAAATCCAAATACAGCCCTAGCCATTGTGAGCAATTATGGTCACAGGCACATAGCCACATGTAAATGCACGCATATATATATATATATATATATATATACATGAAATTAAATTTTAATTACATATACATGTACTTATAAATAAATCCTTGAAAAAAGTTAAACATCAGTGAACATGTGTATATATATATTATATATATACATACACACAAATATATATGTACATATACACATCCATATGAATCTATATCTCAATGTAAACTATAATATTTATCTTTTAAATGTTATGTTACCTGATATAAACTTGTTAATTTGAAAACCAATTATGAACTACTGATGTATAATGTAACAGGAAACTTACTTTCTGGAGAGAAAGCATACACTAGGTATTAGGAGACTTTAATGATTCAAGTGATTGAATGTCGTGTAGTATTGAATAGACGAGAAAGAATTTTGTATATGAAATACAGTCTTGCTTCAGAGTAAGGCTGTCTGCTGAATTCCTTTAATATAGGCTTCGATAAGACCTAAAGAATATTCTAGATCTCTGAGATCTAGACTATACTGTTGATACGCAATAAGGAGCCAGTTGGATGAACCACAACATCTCGTTATATTATTATAAACTTAATGTTGCTCAGGTACCATGAGCCCAAATATATTTATTAATAGAAACTCTCCTAAAATTATGTTTAGGTTTACACTAGTGCTTCTATGTGCTTGCACATAAGCTGACATGCAGCTACCAAGATGTTTGATGCTACTTGGTATGCATTACTATGCTTCCAGTGATCGTTGCTGTCTTCACCATGGATTTAATGAAGGAAAGTGATGGACTGTGGACAGCCTCAGAGAGAAAGCCTTTAAAGAAAAAGTGTCAAGGCGACTTTTCTGTCAATGGCATGAGGGATCCAGTAGCCCTGATTAATTTCATTGCTAGTATCTTGTATGGAAATGGAGAGACAAGCAAAGCACAGTATTAAAAATGCATTGCAAATATGCCCCTCTTAAGTAATTTGAAGACAACTACTGGCAGCTAGAATCTCACTTTATGGAATCTCATGAGAATATTTTCCATGGATTGACCTGGGGATGAAACTCTTGCTCTGTATCTTTAAAATTTTGCTTTAGCTTTAGGCTTACAGTGAACTCTATAGTCAGGCTGCATAAATATTCTTGAGCTCTGCTTTGTGTGCCAAGTTCTCCCGAGAATAGCACAGGCAGTAGATTGCAGTTAAGAATTTTAAATATGTTTTTTATTCTATGGTTATCATGAATTTTTGTATTTATACACACACACACACACACACACACACACACACACACACACAGACCACTACTTTTCTATGCTTTTTAAAAATGTAGATATTTTGGAGAAATAACATCTACTCCTTATTTAAAAGTAAAGGAGATGTTGTCCATGTGAAAGAGCAGAAGATTTATTAGAAAGGAAATAAAAACCAGAATGAATAGAATACTCTCTAAAGTATAAAAAAAAATTCAGCAATAAATCTTGCAGTACAGACTGATATGTTGTGCTTCAGGTCTTATCAAGCCTATATTGAAGGAATTCAGCAGGCAACCACACTCTGAAGCAAGAGTGTATTTCACATACAAAGTGCTTTCTTTTCTATTCAATGCTACACTAGAGACCTGCCACACTGTGAATTTAGTCGGCTTCTTTATTTACAGAAACCATGATTGCACTTTTTACCTACTTCACAGCTTACTAGGTTGGAAAGGGTAATAGCACACATAGACTAGAGTTTATTCCTTTAGAGGGATTCAGATGCAAACCTTCCTCTGTGCATGGTTTATTTTTTCTCTTGCCCTCATCAAATACGGCAATACACTTCAGGTTATAATCAATTAAACTGATTCTCAGCTGTTCAGCATTCTGGGTTCCCTATGTAGCAGCCTGTACATGCTTGAGCTACACTCTAGGGTATTTAGACAGAGCTTCTGGGAACTCTGCCCACCCTTCAGCCATGCAGTGTCAGCCATGCTGGTACAGAAGGTTAATGAAGTCTAGAAGGACCTACTGCATGGTTTAGAGCATTCTACTGGTGTTTGTCTGAAAATGCCCCACACTTTAGATGTCTATGACCAAATTGTAATTGCACTGATTCAGAATAAGAGTAGACCATTACAGCAGGCACAGAACTTTCAGTTTGGTGATAGTATTTGTCATTATTGAGGGATTAGTATCTATGTAAGTTTGATAATGGCAGAGTTTTATTAAAGGAAGCCCATGTTTGGTCATTTACTTTATTTATATAAGGCATATGTAGTTTCCTAATTTCTAAAGAAAATGTTCATTTAATCTTTAATAAAGGACTTACAACTTAATTTTAAATATTATAAAATTTTTGAAACTATTTTGATACTTTATTAAGCACATTAAGTGTCAGTACTTGATTTCCAAAGATCTTGATCTTATTTATGATATATTTCTACAGTCTCATTAGAATAATTGTGAATAAAGAGAAGGCTTTCACAGTTTGCATCTTTGCAATACCAAATGTGTATGTCTAATCAATATTTTTTTTCAAAATGGTCATGAAATTTATTTTAAGAATCCAGCCTAAATCCTAAAGTTAACAAATTTATACGAGCTAAATGAATATCCTGGATTCAAATACAAAAATATCTATGTCGTTGGAGTATATACAGAGGAGTATGTAGGTGTTAGCTCACATGTTAATAGAGGGAAATAAGGCAAATGCTGGCAAAGTCAAAGCAGTGCTCTATGCAACTGTAGCTGTCAATCCTTTGTAACTAAACAGCTCAGCAGCTGTGCAACCCTGCTTACTCTGTAAAATACTTCACTGGCTGCCACAACAACTTCCACCCAAGTTTTTCACTTCTCTGACCATTGCTTCTTTGTGAGTCTTTCTTCTTCATGTTTTCGAATGCCTATATTACAGGCTCTGTGACATACCTCAGGCTCTTCCTGCAAGCTGATGTCCAGCCCTGCCAGGCTTATAACTCACAATCACATTGACTCAGGATTACAGACATGGTCTACCAAGCTCAACTCCGTTCTAACTTTGAGTTTTAGAATGTGTTTCAAGATTCAGCAGCTCATGGTTTCTATCTACATTCACCCGAAACATCATATAAATACTTTTGAGCAATTCATGACCCAATGTTTTTATCTCATTTGATATACTTCTCAAACTTTAGAATTATAAAGTCACTTGAATGATTAATTTTTATCTCATATTGAACATGGCGAGGTTCTTGATCATTTTTCCAGACTTACTTTTCTTGTTTCCTTTCTTATCTCAGGTTATATCAGCTCTGGTTTTAGAGTCCCGAAAGTCAAGGCATAAGAGGTCCTCATGACACACACCTCTCATGTGTGTATCCTCTTTGATTACAGTTTCAGTTGGTTGTATGTTCAAAATGACATATCTTACCCTTATGTAGTACACATCTAAATTAAATCTATAATTATCCTTGGCCTTGAGTATTGCACTAACGACTTATCCAGCTTTTTTTTTTTTTTTTTTTTTTTTTTTTTTTTTTTTTTTTTTACTACCTCTAGACAGATTCTCAATATCCAGGACAAGGTGATCTTTTTAAAGATCTCATAAGATATCCTATTACATACAATTCTTATTGTAAATTCTCATGAATTTAACATGGAAATAATATGGCCATGTCTTACTTTATATATATTTACCATATAAGCAAAACTATACCCATATCATCCATACTCAGTAGCTTCTCTTCTACCTGCGATCTACTTCTAACTCCTTTATCCATGCTTGTCTCCAGAATTCAGTTTGCCACAGTCCATGCCACTTAGATGATTCTCACAAGGTCTCATCAGGATTGTCCTGCCTAACCCGTGTCTCTCACCACTTTCTCGGCTTATTTTCATTCCGAACATGAAAAGACCCTGTGCCTTAGTCTCATTTAGTTGTTTGCCTATGTATTTCTTCTTCAGGAAATCTCTGATGACTCTAACACTTAAAATCTTAGGTCTCCATTTTCTCACATTCTTGTCCTTCGTTCATAAAATCCACAAGTATCACAAGTCACCAAGTTTAAATATTTTATACTGGTTTATTCTTTCATTCTAGTCTGAACCCCCACAAGGGCAGAAATTTGGTTTTCATCTCACAAACTCACTACTTTGTGTTCACAAAGTATTTATTCTAGAGTAACAGGCAAATTAGATTAAGAAACAATAGAAGAGAAAGAAAGGAAGAGAAACAAGAGAGAAAGTAGAAAAAAATCCTTATTTTTACAAATGGAGATTCAGGATTGAACTGTGACCAAGATATGCCTGCTGTGTTCTAGATTGTACTGTTTTGATATTTCTAAACAATAGCAAGCCCTAACAATCTCTGCTTACTAGCTTTCCAAATTGAGTTGGGAGTGTTCTACAAGGGCAGCAGATGGAGGAACATAAGTTCATAATTTAAATGTGTCCCAGATTTAGATTTATACATTTAATGTTACAAAGATACCTTTAAAAGTAATTAGTGTACCATCCTTCTTTTAAATCAGTTAAAGACTATCCCCTGAAGTGCTGGAGTTTTATTTACCATTCTTTTGTAGAGAAATCGGGTTCCATGTCTCAGTTTGGAGACTTTTCCCCTTCGCCTGGTGTTCTTTCAGTTTTACTCTTATTGGATCTCTATTTAGCTATGCACACATGCTCAAAGAGTCAAAAACACTCCCTCATTCCTGGTTCATCCACTTCTTCACTCCTTGAAAATTTTGTTTTCCCTTGGCTCTTCTCCCAAGCTGTCCTTTGTTTTTGAGTCTAGAGAATGTTCAGCCTCTCTGCTCCCTAACTTTTAGTCAGCATTTGATCCTTCTGCTTTATCAACAATATATAGATATTATATTTATTACTAGAAATGATGTGTATCTGTGTATCCCCCAGAAATTCAAATGAGTTTGATGTGGTGATTCACCTAGAAGAAGAAAATGTTTTGCTGTAAAGGAAACAAGACTGAGCTGATGGAGAAATACACTGTTACAGAGACATAAAATGGTCTCCAGTGATAGCGCAAGGAACTCTAAGGTTGAAACAGCTCTGATATTAGAAAGTGTAGTTTGGTTATAGTCCATAATTAAGCATCCCTAATATTGGTATCCTCCTCAGAACTCAGTTCACTTTGTTTGGGATGTTATTGGGGGAAAAGGTGACTTATGAACTCTCAAGAGCCAACAATCCTGGCTTGGAAATCTCATTTCTGTATTCCAGCAGAAGATTACCTCAATTGTTGCTAACGCATCATACACATATGTTGTCTTAAAGATAGGAAGCATTCTTGGCACCAGGAAGGGGAGTTAAGAGTATGTAATATATATCCAATATATACAGTTACCCAACACTGTAAGAATAACTACATAGAACATATCAATTTAGGGGAGAAAAGGCTTACTGAGGTTCACAATTCCAGGTTATAGTGTACCATTGCATCATAAACAATGCATGGATGCATGCTAGTAGTACTTAGCTTATTTAATCAACTGTTATACACCAAGGATGCCCTGGCTAAGGAATTCAGACAGCTTTACTAGGTGCATCTCCTGATATCATATAAGGTGATCAGGTATTCCTCACAGGCATGACCATAGGGTAACCTAATACAGAAAGTCTCATGAATATCCTCTTTCTATGTAAGTCTAGATTGTGTAGATGTAAAATTAGTCTGACACTATCACTGAGGCTATGAAGTGCTCACAAAAAGGGAGCTAGCATGACCTCATTCTGGAAGACCCAGCAAGCAGCTGAAAGAGTCAGAGGCAGAGAGTTGCACCCAACCAATGGACAGACAGACACAGCTGACCCCTGTTGTTCAATTAGGGAAAGACTGAAAGACGCTGAGACGCTGAAGGGCAATCCTGTAGGAGGACGAGCAGTCTCAATTATTCTGGACCCCCGAGATCTCTCAAACATTGAACCACCAAACAGACAGCATACAGCTGCTGATATGAGGCTACTAACACACATACAGCAGAGGACTTCTGGGCCTGTGTTTATTCAGAGAAGATCACCTAACCCTCAAGAGACTGGAGACCCCAGGAAGTTTAGGTGGCATGAGGGGGGCATCCATATGGAGACAGGGGAGTGGGGAAGAAGTATGGGATGTGACACAGTAGGAGGGTGGATGGGGGGCAATAAAATATGGAGTGTAAGATAAATAAATCAATTAATTAAAAACAAAAACAAAAAAATCAATAATAAATTGGGACAAATTGTTATATCTTTTACTGTACAAATATTTAATTGTAATTGTAAATGGTTCTTAATAGAGATGAAAATGACTCCCTCTGATATTTCCATTCCTTGATGTGTTACAGACTGCTCATCCCTGTCTTTCTTCTACTCCATATTGATGTGTCACACATTGCTCATCCCTCTGTCTTTCTTCTGCCTCCATGTTGATGTGTTATAGACTGCTCATCCCTCTTTCTTTCTTCTATCTCCATGTTGATGTGTTACACACTGCTCATCACTCTATCTCTTTTAAATCTATGCTGCCTCTTACCTATAGCTTCTTTCTCATTCCCCAATAATCAGTTTATTTACAGATTATTACTTTTTGGTTTTCATATATAATAGAAAATAAGCAATATTTGTCTTTTTATGCCTGCTTATATCAGTTGATACTTTTGCTGTTTCATTATTATTCCACTACAAATAATATCTTATTAAGACTGAATAAAGCAACATTGTATACATGTACCATACATATGAATGCATATCAATATATATCTATAATGCATATGTATGTACATGTTATATATTCTTTATTCTTTCACCCATTCAGCTATTTCTCAATTGATATGTACTTATATTATTTTAATCTCTTAAAATTCTTCCTCATCTTATATTTTAGTTACTTTTATACAATTGCAACTATTTTGTCCAACCTACTATCTTTCATAAGTATTTTATATTTTCTATTTGTTGGGTCATTATTTTTTTGTGAGATGTTGTATATCATTAAAAATAAAATTAATATGTTTTTCTCCTATAAGTTTTCCTCATGTCAATTTAATTCAGAGGCTCAAGCCAAGCCACAAAGAGGGTGGAGTTAATGGCTTGCCTCCCCTACATTATTCAAAGTAACAGAGTTTCAATTCTTAGAGAGACAGCTACTGAACACTTACTAGCAACACTGCACTAAAAATACTTTCCAGAATGGAAAGTTATAAATAGAAAGACATGTTCTTATTATTATCTTTTTGACAAGCTTCTTTAAAATTTCAATATATGATCCCATCAAAAGGTCCCAGGTACTACCTGCCCAACAGTGAGGTTATGTGTCATTCAGAATAATATGAGCTACCAAGTAGGTGCTGAAAGACCAAAAAAAAAATATTAAAAAGAGAAAAGATCATGTAGATTTAAAAAAAAAATCCTGTTAAACCAATTAAGACTTACTGATTTTTCTAAACATATTGATTTTCACTGTCTGCATGAGAATGGTAGTCAAGTAATATTGAGACATTTAATTATCTCATAGCTATATTCATGCACGGGTGCACTGATCTGTTAGATTCTATATAGAAAAATAAAGAAATAAGGGAAAGCGTTTTAACAATGAAGGAATTATCACTTTCTAAAGGGTACATACTAAAAAGAATCTTGAAAGACTGTATAATATGATGGAATGATTATATATGTGTATATATGTGTGTGTGTGTGTACATACGTGCACATGCACACACACACACACACACACACACACACACACACACACATTCAACTTAATGAAAATATATGTATATGGCAAGCCAAACTAATTTAAGGTTCCAGAAAGCCAAACTAATTTAAGGTAACATATTTTCAAGATTTTAAGAAAGAAGTGATTTTAAAATAGAAGTTAGAATTTCCATTATTGTTAACTCAAGGTCACAAAGGTTCAATACATGAAGTACAATATAAATAGACATGGAATAGCACATTATAAACATTCACTTATATTTATAGGCCAATATTAGTACATTCAAAAACATCTTATTAACACATCCTGTATGTATGTAGAGTAGATGACTGCACACATTTTGAAGTTATAGCTACAAATTCAAGTCTTCATTCATGTTCGTTACATATCCACTGCCCAGTATCCTTGAGTGGAAGGACTCATTCATCATTCATATTGAATATATACCAAAAGAAAAAAAAATAAACATAGAATGTTGGAAGACTACAAATAAAGGCAGGGATTGGTAGTGCATGCCTTTAATCCCAGTAGTCAGGAGGCAAAGTTAGGTGGATCCCTGTGAATTCAAGGTCAGCCTGGTGTATAGAGTGAATTCTAACAAAAGCAGGGCTACACAGAAAAACTCTGTCTAAAAATCAAACAAACAAAGAACAAAATTATACAAATCAAAATATTAACAGATATGAGGTGTGCTGGTCTGTTAGCAATGGACTACTGTGCAAGAAGAATTTATTATTTATTTTAACTGTTTTTAGATGCTTTTTAAATTTTATTTAAGTTCTAGGTTAACTGTACAATGAAAAATTACTTTCACAACAGAATTCTACTAAAAAACATAATATCTTTGATAAATGATTCCATGAGCAAATATTCCTAGGCTATTTATACTTCCATAAATTTTAACCCACATAATTATTTATCAAAATTAAATTGATTTTAATAAGATTAGACAAAAACGAATGTTAAATGTCTTAGTAGAATATCTTATTGTTATTAAAACAAAATAAAAAAACTTGTGTCTAGGAATAGAGGTGTTACAATCACAATTGTTTCTTCAAAATACATGTTAAATTACTAATCCCCATAATGTCATGGCTAATTTTTTTTTTGGAGATTTTTTGTGTTTAAGTGTATTCAGATGATGTCATTATACTCGCAACCCAAGACAAGCAATGCCATCACAAGAAGATCAGGACACAGGCACACAGAAAGAAATGGGGAGAAGCCATAGATTCTGTAGGCTAAGAAACAGACTACAGAAGCAAAGAACTCTGTCAACACCTTGGTTTTGAACATCTAAAGTGAAAAATTATGAGAAATAAGTATCTATTCTCATGCACGTATTAAGTAGTACATTCTTTCCATAGCTAAGAACAAAGTATTTCAGGTCTAGTATCTGTGTTATTCATATCTGTCTATGAACAACAACAACACATATCAATAATTTAGAAAAAATGTAATCACGATATTAAAAAATTTGAGCTTGTTTTTAGCACAAAGCGTCACAAGGTATTTTGAATTATCTTGTGCTGAATAAGATGCATTGTTCTGCAAACAGAAAAGCATTTGGGTTGATAAATGCTCTTTTGTTGTGTTCCCTCAGCTGTGGGCACATGAAACAGAACAAGATACTGGCACTGCTTTGTGCCACACAGTGACGAGCATTGGATGGGAGAGGTTATAAAAGGTTTGAACACTGATAACTGAAGATAACAGGACAAATAGTCTTGTAATAATTGCATCTTTGTTGTTTAAAATTTGAAAATACTATTTCATTAAAATATTTGGCTCACAGAGTCAGTTCATTCAGATATTTTGGATTAAGAACAGCTGTGATATTTATTAAACTCAAACATCTTATAAAGTATAATAATTTTCTTAATATCCCCTACATTAATACTCTTACAATGAATGCAATTTTCAAGTTGAGGAGCTGAACTTGAAATATAGCAAAGTTAATGGACTTTGCTACAGTTCCAAAGGCAGGAAGTATTTAATCCTATTTATGTTATATTTGTATTCAAGCATAAATATCAGATATGCAAAAATACACAGGAAAAATAAACAATCTTGGTCATCATATATGTGTTGAGAATATATGTTTATAAAGTAAAACTTTAAAGGTGGAAAAAATTAAGTCTTTGTGGACATAAGTTCAGTATATAATGTGGTAAAATAAATAAGAAGCTGATTGTCATAAAGAGAACATACTATCTTCATTGACAGGTGGAAAAGTCAGGAAGAGGCACCAGGACCAGCCTTCTGCAATGGAGTTCTTTGTTTGCTTCAACCAAGAGAATGCTCACATGGATTTAGTGTTGAAAATAATTTAGTTTTGGTCTATTCATATTTGTGTGTTTGCAAATTGTCACAAAAATCTGGTAATATTTCTAGAAACACATAGCTATTTCTTTTGGATTTATTAGAAATGTAACCATATTGCATAACACATCTGCAGGTGATTAGTGAAAATATCAGAAAGATGGTCACATACTGTAAAGGAAGTCAATCTCACTGAAAAACATCATAGAGTTTCATTTAAAACTTTATATGCTATGACAGCCATAAAGAAGTCATTATTCAAATAGAAATATGGTGAAAAGTTTTAAATAGTCAGATACATATATTTAAAATTATGTATACATATACATTCAGAAAGAGAGAGACAGACAGACAGAAGGAAAGAGACAGACAGAGACAAAGACAGAAACGAGAGAGTCAGAAACAGAGAAGGATGGAGGGAGGTAACGAGGGAGGTGGAGAGAGAATTATGATTCTTTAACAACTCTGCAGGTGAGAATGAAATATTTTATTAATATGCCATTTAGAGATAAGCTATCATTTCATCATAAAATATTATTAGGTATCTTCTGAGAACTACAAAAATTAAAAATAAATTAAGGAAATTACAACAGAACATAAGACATTTAGCAACATTATTAGAGAAATAGAAAAGTCTGCCATCATAATAATGGGACATCGAAACACACCCATCAGAAAGGTTAACTAAATTATATTGTTAAGATGTTAAATATTATTCAAAATATTCAACAAAGAGCTAATGTGTAAAATAATAAAAGACAATAATGAACTTCCCCCAAATTAATAGCTAATCCTGAGAGCTATGATCAAATTCCATTGTTCAATTTCTTAAAACAGCATTAACAGTAATAATTAAGACTATGACTCTTAGTTGCAGAAAAGATATTGAGTCCCTTCCCGCCCTTGCCCTGGGATATTCATCCTCTCCTTTCATACTTGGAGCTTTAGTTGCTGATAGTCAGCCTATCTATATAAGCACCTAATTACTGCTTTATCAACATTCAATTTTAGTTGGATATTTTAGTAATTTTATGGATAAAAGTTGTATCTCAGAATAAATCAGTTCTATTTTACATTTCCCACAGGTCCTGGGAGACTGACACATATTCCAGTAATATTAAGTACATATTTTAATAAAGTGAAACTTTATCTCCAGATATACAGTACACAAGGCAATTCTTTCTCTTCTTAGAAACATAAAGTTTTTAAATTGATCACAAAAGATACAGATTGATTTTAATTCACCCAGTTTAAAAACAAACAGAAGTTCACATTACAGTTTCCCATCATGGAAACTTCATGCCAGTTTTCTTTCTCCCATCCTCACAAAGGTCACTGTCTCTATGGCTTCATGGAAGCTGCTCATTTGTATGTACCTTGAGCCAATGCCATATGTCTGCCTTCCTCTCAAATATACTAACTACTCTCTTTGTCCTTAGCCATCATCCACCTATCTGCCTTTTTTGGGGGGTGGGGAGCGAGTAAAACCATAAAGTTTGTTTGTTTGTTTATTTATATTAGGCATTTTCTTTATTTACATTTCAAATGCTATCCTGAAAGTTCCCTATACCCTCCCCCTGCCCTGCTCCCCTCCCCACCCACGCCCACTTTTTGGCCCTGGCATTCCCCTGTACTGGGGCAGATAAAGTTTGCAAGACCCAGGGGCCTCTTTTTCCGATGATGGCTGATTAGGCCATCTTCTGCTACGTATGCAGCTAGAAACACGAGCTCTGGGGGTACTGGTTAGTTCATATTGTTGTTCCATCTATAGGGTTGTAGACCCCTTCAGCTCCTTGGGTACTTTCTCTAGCTCCTCCACTGGGGGCCCTGTGTTCCATGCTATAGATGACTGTAAGCATCTACTTCTGTATTTGCCAGGCACTGACATAGCCTCACACGAGACAGCTATATCAGGGTCCTCAGACACCAAAGCCAGACACTATTGCATATGCCAGCAAGGTTTTGCTGAAAGGACCCACCTATTTGCCTTAATACTTAATACTGCTTTTCAGTGTTTAGGGTTGTAGACTACGAAAACCAGCTTTAGATCTCTCTGTGCTCTTCTGAATTCTTTCTACATGACTTCCCTTAGCTTTGTTTGCAAACTGCTTAATACCAACAATAAAATTTAATCCAGCAAGAAAGCAGTCACACTACCCAGAAAAACTCTTCTATTAGTATCTGAAAAGCCCAGTAGACCTGTGCTGAAAACGGGAGCAATGATGGACAGCTTATTTCCTAACACTCAGTCAACCAGCTTCAGACTAACTAGAAGAGGAACAGCTCTGTGATCCATTAACAGGTAGTGATGCTAGAAACATGGGCACAATTCCCTTTAAATACTAATATGCAATGGGTGAGCAAGTTGTTGGGATCTGAGATTGTGGCAAGTTTAAAAAAGATGTGCACTAAAACCAAAATAAAGAGATCCAAAGGATAACTGTGGTCTTTCATGGAACAGCAAGACATAAGCAAGTGACAGAGGAAGCCTTTATTTATTTATTTATTTATTTATTTATTTATTTATGGACTCTTGCATTGAGTGTTATACATTTACTATAACAAATACTATTTCTTGCACATGATCCTGTAATTTCGAGTATATATATGCGTACAAATACCATATGAGCATGTATGACCAATTAATGGATGTCTATTCATCCAAAATGCTGTCGATCTGAAATTCCCACTACCTAATATCCACATAGAAATTATAGCTGTTTCAAAATTCTATCATCTGCAATCTCTTAATTCAATTGATTTTTGTGACTGATTTTTGTCCCTGATATTCTAAAGAACCTAAAGTTAATCTACTTATTTGCATACTGATTAAGCCCATAATTCTTGGATTGGTAGATATATTGATCATCAGGTGCTCAGAGACTTTTGTGTAGGTGTCACTGAAAAAAATGCATTATTTTTTACTTATAGACTAGAAGTTCTCCATAGTGCTCGGTGGGTTAAAGTTAAAATGTGAATAGGCATATACCCTTTCCTTTCTTGAAGCAAAGATAAGAGGACTTTAAACACCTTTTAAAGACTAACAACTTTAAATGTGCATGAAAGGATTCTGAGACCTAGATCATCTAGGGATGTCTCATCTCAACTTTTAGAGCCTTAATTAGAGATGAGGAAAAATAGAAAGAAACCTGCACGACTCCCAGACAAAGAAGAAACTTTTTATTTTATTTATTTTTATTTGTTTATTTATTTTAAGTTGACAGGTGGTAATGCATAGTTTAATGATTTGGTACAGAATGATCTGGTTAGGTCTTCAAAAATGTAATCTTATAGCATTTCAATAAAAACAGGCAAACATTATACTTAAACCCCAAAATTGTTTAGTTTTAAATATCTTGTTTTTCTTTTTTATTAGGTATTTTCTTTATTTCCATTTCAAATGTTATCCCCTTTCCTAGTTTCCTCTCCAAAAATCCCCTATCCCCTATCCCCTCCCCCTCCCCTCTCTCCCCTCCCCCTGCTCCCCAACCCACCCACTCCTGCTTCCTGTCCCTGGTATTCCTCTATATTGGAGCATAGAACCTCAACAAGATCAAGGGCCTCTCCTCCCATTGATGATTGACTAGGCCATCCTCTGCAACATATATAGCTAGAGCCACGAGTCCCACCATGTGTTTTCTTTAATGCATGGTTTGGTACCAGGGAGCTCTGGGGATACTGGTTAGTTCATACTGTTGTCCCTCCTATGGGTGAGAAGAATCTTTAAAGTCCACTTTTCATTTAAGTCTGTCATATTTAATATTATTGATAAAAATGACCTTTAAAGATAATCAGTAGTATTAAGGGCTGCATAGAAATATTTTACTTTTCCACATTAAATGTCCATAATATGCAATTAACTATGAAAAAATCAAATATATTGCAGCAAACATCACCAATGGGGAATATAAAATACCTAATAGGCATTAGTTTAATAAAAGCAAATGGGTATATTTCAATATCTGAGTCTGTGTTTTAAAGAGATTTCTGTGTGTACAAATGTCTGTGTCACTGTATTTACACGTGGGTTGTTTTGGGTTTGTTTTGTTTTTCTTTGTATTTATCCTTTTTCTTCTGTTTGCTTGTTTTCTATCATTCAAATTTGTTTTTATTTTATCTTATTTTATTTTATTTGTATTTGTTTGCTAATAAAAGATGGGGAAAATGGGTACAGATATCACTGTGAGACTATGGGAAGGATCTGAGAGGCATATGGGAGAAAAATCCATAATCATAAAATGGTTTATGTAAAACCTATTTTCAATAACAAAAAATGGGCTAAATTCAATTCTATAGTGCTTCTAGTTACAAAATAATTCTTCATGCTAATTCATAAAAATTTACAGTTAGGAAAATCATGTCTTTATTCATAGACGAGAAAAAAGACTCTAAAATAGTCATTCAGATATTAGGCTGTGAAGTTTCTGTCCTTTCAAGCAGCAGCAAACCTGGGATCCAAAACTCTGGGTCCATAATATATTTGCACATGTTCTCTCTCTCACACACACATGTGCAAACAGGTTTTTATAAAACACCTTTAAATTTTACAGAGTAATATCTACTCAGAAGTTTCCTTCTTTTTCTTCTTTTTTTTTTTAACATCAAAGTAGAATTCTTGAATCAAACTGAAACCAACAGCATGAACTATGAAAGACAGTTCTTGTGACAGCATGAATTTTAGACTTGCCAATCTCAAAATAATCCTGTTAAGTCAAGTCATGTGTAATACACTATACTCTTATGCTTGCAAGGTCTAGTCTTGCTTACTTTAGAGGGCCAAATACAGAAATAGAATGCTCAGAATTTCCCTAGCTAAAATGTGTCAGTTCCCATCTTATTATAAAAAGCACAATTATCATTATTTTGACAAAAGCCTGTCACACTTTCAGTAAAGAGATAGCTTCCCCTGCGCTCATCCACCTGAGGATCGCCACGTCTGACAGCGTCGGAAGCAATCCTTAGTCAAAGCCGGACTTCATAGAAAATATTCCCATGAACTAAGCACTCCTCAGCTAATGAGATTTTACTTTTTGTTTAAAAAGAATTTTCAGGTATTTTTTGAATCGATTAGTTCAAATTGGATGTAAAAGATAAACATAAGAGAAGAAATTTATATTTTGATTGATTCTTCATTTGTGGTACAAGTGTGTGAATGTGGGATGAGGGTGGGGGAAACACAGACAGACACAGAAATATGAGACAAGTCTACATAAAATCCAGGATATGATGAAAAATAGTTGAAGCAGTCAACATTTTTTCCCTAGGGAAAATTTATTATATAGAGAAAATCTGTATCCTGTATACATATTATATACAAATATTTTTCAAAAAGTCAATGAATTTGTGTAAATATAACTCACATAGTCACCTCCTGATGAATTTACTCATAATGATAAGGCCTCCATTTTTATCTTATTCATCCTTTTTAATTTTTTCTTAAGTTTTTTCATGTAGCTTACAGTATCATGGTAATACCTAAGCATGATAAAATTGAGAAGAAAATCCACAACTAGATATTATATCTTAAGTAATAATCCAGTAACCTATATAAGGATTAACAATGCTTTGCTAATTTATTTATATTTGTTTACATTTTATTCATTTTTCACATAATTATATATTTATGGGGAGCTCATGTGTCAGGGAGCATACATATAAGTCAGATGACAACAGTTTAAGAGTCAGTTTTCTCCTTCTACCCCAGGTTCATGGGGTCAAATTCAGGTCTATATATTTTCCAAAGCAAGTGTATATACCTGCTGAGGTACTTCTCCAGCCCGGATACCCTGACTTCTCTAAAATGGTCATTTAATATTATTTTCTCTACTTTTCCTTCATTGTGTATCTCAATGAATTGTCTCCTGTTGCAGACAATATTATCACCTATAAGCGCTTTTGAGTGAGGTAGGCAATAATTATCAAAGACAAGGTTTACCTAAGTGTTCACTTACCCAAAGGCATAGAAAAGAAAGGGACTTAGCAGAATTTCATTCACATCTCCTTGAATGCCTACTCTGTACATGTTATTGAGCCTGCCTAACGTTTACATATATGTCAGAATATTGTAACTGAATAATGTCAGAGAGGTGAGTGATTTATTCTTTCCAGATAATACCTCCACCTTATTCTGAATCTTATATCTTGACAGATCTACCTGACTCTCTTTTTCACAGGCATTATGCCCAGCATATTCAAGGATTTTCTATCCATGAACTATGGCTAGAGCATTACTTATGTTCTTTATGTCAGTTTTCAAAATTTTTTACTTAAATCACATGAATTCCACTTTCTCTGTGTACACCCTTAAAATAGAACTATTACAGTCATCATATCAGGGCCCTAATCTCAAGCTTCTGTGTGTTTAATCACTTAATCAACTATTAATTTTCTTATTCAATGGATACCATAGAGTTTGTCCATATTTGAGTGATTTCTCTCATATTTGTGTATTGATCTACAGGGTCTCACAAGGCAAATAAAAGATAACCTGTCATTTTTTTTCTTTAAGTAGGTGTGCAATCTTTAGATTTGTAGGTACTGATAGGTTAGCATACATTGCACAACTCTGGGTGCTACAGACATGGTTCAAATTAAGGTGAGCCATTAAATGTTCTTCTTAGTCACTAGTTTGTTAGATAAATGTTCCTTCTGTATTTTGAGAGTTTATCTTGAATTTGTGTGTAATAAATAGTTAAGTAACCTCTATCTCACTTTTACTATGTAAACAATTCTATCGCTTTATGCACAGGCATCAGGTGGGTTAAAATCATTTCATTTAGATCTCTGAGTTATTGGTAAGACTTGCTGGGAACACTCAATGGACTAGAGCACTAGAGCTGTGTTTAAATTGCCATTTACAGTTTCTTTCTTACTTATCCGTTTGGTTAAGATGTCTACATTTATTTTTCATTAAGCATATCAGCAAAGACAAAACTGCTACACTTTTGAAATATGCTTTTTGACATATATGTCTTGAACAGTTTTTTACAACTAAACAGTGTGAAAATACTAAGATATTAAAGAATTTAGAATGACCACCATATTGTAACTAACTACAGCACTCACCTTAACATTTCTGCTCTTTCTCTTTATGTAACCATCTGCCAACACAGTTAACTTTTAGAATACTAAAGACTTTCCTTTCTTCATGTTGTGAAATGCTAATTTGTTATGATTTTGACCTTCAGAACTACATCCATCAGTTAGGCGTTTTTTATATTCTCATAGCCTGTGTTGGTCTGTTTCTCCCAAATAACTTAGTGATTAACTTCAATATGGGAAGATTACAACTTATTGTTATAATCATCACTTACATCTTTATTCATTAATTCTGTTTCATTTGATAATTCTTTAAAGTTAATACTTAAGGGCCAATAAGATTATTATTATTTTTTTTGATTTTTTTCAGAGTAACATATTCATCAGCCTGGACAATACTTCATTACATTGTTTACTGTTTATTTATTCATTTATTCACTCACTTATTTTTTAAAACTATCTTTTCATCAGATTGTGATTTTAGATATTTATAAATCTGCTTACTGGAAAAAAAATATATTAACAACCACAGCAAACCGCTCAGCTCATCTACAAAGCTTTTGCAGTGGAACTATAAAGATGTTTTCTATGTAAAACCTGAACTGATAACACAATATCTGGTTTCAACATAATGTAACAAGCCTAACTACATTTTTTTTAGTATAAGTTAATGAACTGACAAGAGTGGCAAACTTGCAGGTTTCAACTCAAAGTCACCCAGAGTGCACCAAACAGTGTTCTCTGGAGAGTGAAGATTTTTTTCAATGTAGTATAAAACATCTGGGACATTTCTGCAATTTAACAGACTTGTATAGCAGAAAACAAATTTGTCCTAATGGCCAGATTGCATCATGTAGTTTGGTAAAGTCTACTTCTATTCCACCGGTGTTGCTTTAATTGAATGACAGAAGGCTGTTAGAGATGTTGTTTTATGCATCGTCAACTTGTATTTGATGGTTAACCATATATTGTTGTATAGATTAAACTAATTGTGAACTACAAAATTATTTTTGAATATCATTAGCTCCTATGATGGCTTCAGATGTATAAGACAGGAATTTGGAGCATCATGAGAAAAGAATAAAATAAGTCCATAGTATTTAAGAAATTTGAGGAAACTGAAAAGGTAGAAGAAACAACACAAATCTAGAGTTAATAAATTCAGGAGCTAATCAAGTAATGCCTTGATCCATATTCCATCTTTTTTAGATGTACTTTATAAATAAACTTTGAGCTTCCATTAAGTATATGAACATATATATGCATATATATATTTCAAAAACATGTGTGTAATATAATATATGTTATACAAAATGTGTGTTATACTTTCACACACATACACACATATAGTCCTGAGTAGACAAATAAACAATCAACTATTTTCTCATTTTTGATAATAACATGTTTTCTCTGTACTCTGCAACAGTTTCCTATGTCAACATTTTACATAATTTGTTCTGCAAAACTGAATTGTTACCATGTGTTTGTAATCATTTCAAGGGTTCATATAGGTTCTGCCCCCGTCTCTGGAGCCTATTAAGGTCTCATCTGTAATTCACCAGCTCAATGAAGCATGCTCTCTCTCAGAATCCTGCAGTGTTTGATGTGGTGTTTGGTATAAAGTTCCAATCTCTGTGTCATGTAGGTAACCCCTACTTTCATTGGTTATTGCACACATGTTCTGATTGGTGAAATTGAAACCTTCAGATTTACTAAAGAAATAAATACCTCGCCTTTTTGCAATGAAGACTATTTTTCACCTAACTCTACGTTTTTTTTTTTTTTAAGAAAAGCATAAAAGCACACTTGAGAAATTACCCTAAGACTAAGTGACTAAGCATAAAGAAGTAATTTCCCTGATATATTTTCTTCACTGTTACCAAAAAAAAGCAATGGAATGCACACTAGGCTTAAGCAAATCACTGAGTTAGATTGGGCCCTGTCTTGAAATGTAGCATTTTGGACTCAGCAACAAGCAACATGATGCAGTCAAAATTGTGTTATTTTGCAATAATGAAAATGGTAAAATCTTAAACAATTACTAGCCTAGTGCTCCTAGAATGTTTCTAATAAAAGCACATACTTTAATGATAACCTTCTAACTGGCAATTGTTATCTGTATAAATAATGATATTTTGCCTAGCCTGCAAACTAGGTAGAATTTTATTGTAGATTTTGAATAATGACACGTGGATGTCTTCCACAGCTCAAGTATCCATGACTCAAGTAATCACAATGAGATAGTCTCACCCACTTTAAGAATTTACAGTTAGTGCTAAATCATGCTCACAGTATCAAATGTGTATTAATCACTGACAAAGGCATTAGCTTATCAATGCATCTGCTATCTTATTATTTTGTGCTGTGATAGTTGACAAGACACTCAGTGTAGAAAGCCAAGCTTCCTCCATGGCCATTTTCCTGGGAAGACTGCAACTGCAGCACCCTGCAGCCCACTCAAGCAGCATCTTCGAAATCAAGAAAATGTTTATATGTATGTGTGCAATTCCAAACCTAAGTTTACTCTACTCTGAACCAGCCAGGTGATCAAAGGCAAGCTATTTTCCATGTATGTACATTAATTTTCACATCAGAAGAAACAAGAGTAATAACTATGTAAGCCAAGGGAGCTTTCATGAGCAATAACCTAGTACAACAGGCAAACTTCTTTGTACAGTACTGAACACACAGCAGAGGGGGTAGCCAATAAAATTTAAGTGTTGTACATCTACTCTTTTAAGAAGTGGGTGTTAAAGATCCATTCTTTAAAAAAAAAAAAAAAAGAAACTAGAGATTTAAAAGACAACATTGGTAGAATCATAAGATTAATTCAGTTGGAGCCCAAATTTAAGAATAAAAGAAACCAAAGTGCATATATATCAAACAGAAGACATCAAAACTCTCTAGACTTAGAATGATAGGATGGGGTCATTGGAGACAAACAATCAACAACAGAAGCCAAACATAATCTGGGCATGTTGTTGCCTAGCTCTTTTCCCAGTAATCAAGCTTGATAGAATTCAATTTCTACAAGTTTGTGGGTAACCTGGGCTACACAGTGAGAACAAGACCACCCAGATCTACATAGTAAGTTCTCATTTTGAACAAATAGCAAACAATTTTTTAAAGTCCTAGAAGTAAATGAGTCCATGAGGCCAATATTAAAATGGGAAAGAGGAGGTCAATAAGAAAACCTACAAAACATATGGTACCCCATGGGATGGAGAAAAAAGCAGGTCACTACCCAGAGATAGTAAAATAACTAAATATGCTTATACTACAATCTGCTTATAGGCAACAGAAAAACACAGGCGTCTTTGTGAGAATATCATAATTGCAATTTTTATAAAAAAATTAGAGATGTCAGAATTATGAATAACAAAAACATTTTAAAATTCACTATAGTTCCCTGAAGTGGAAATTAACTTGTCAATATTACATTTTATAGAGGTTTTGCCAGAGCTATAGGCTGTACCTACTGGGTAGAGGCAGTGGTTGGAGTTTGGAGAGTAAATGAACCCTCTCCTAGGGAGTTATTAGAGGAGAAATAAGCTGAGGGCAAGTGCAAACTTGATAGAAGTCTACATTAGCCATGAGCAGCTCAAGAAATATATATGCAGAAGGATCAGTGCCAAGAAATTCTGATATTTAAATCACAGAAAGTAGTAAAGAAGTGGATTAAAAAGTGAGGAAGTCTAGAACTAGGTGTACAAAGATAAAGTGACCAGACCATAAAGGAACTATGAGGATTCTTGCATTGTCCTTTTACACATTAACCCATTTTAGATATCACTATTAAGTGAGTTTTTTCGAAAAGACATTCTGTCGGGCAGTAAGAAAGAAATGATTAGGGTAGAGAAGGTTAAAAGCAAGAGAAAAATATTGGGTTTGCCTACCACAGTTCATTGGAGAGAAATAAACTTGGAGATGAGCAGCAGATGAATTAAAGGGAAAACAGAGATGTCTAATCAAAATGACTTAGTGGCAGAGCGGCTTCCTAGCTTTCTAACATTTATTAGAAGTAAATGATTCAGTTTGAAAAGACAAGAAGTAGGAAACAAATGCACTGAAAATTTTATGTGAGGAGAGCCAGAGTGCAAGAGCTGGTGCTCTAAGCTATATTGGCACTTTGAAGAGAGAACCTCATGGAATGCATATGTAGGAGAGAAATATCAGGGTAATACATGCCTATGATTATTATTTTTTAAAAGCACTTAATGGATTCATTTCAAATACAAAATATATGAAGAGGCCTTGAATATATTAGGCAGTATCAGGATACTAGGGGCAGGTTAAGTTGATGTATTTGGTGTCAGTAATACGTTCTGCTTAGTAGAGGTCCCAAAGTTCTAAATTCTCCTTGTGCTTACTCTTCAAGTGAGGTCTTTTCCTAAACAACTGCAAAGCAGTCTAACTTTGCTACTAACTCAGGAACAAATGGTTTCATGTAATCATTACAGACTATATACTTTACTTCAAGTTAATTCTATTTTATCTGGTAACCTTTTTTTTTTTTTTTTTTTTGATCATGCAAAATACTCCTCTCTAGCTCGTGGTTTTAAGGAATATTGTGATAAAACTCAAAGTCAATAATTACTTTGACATACTTATCTTAAATAAAAAAAAATTTTTACATTTCACCAAATAAGATAGTTCATAAAATTTCCCTAAAATTAAAAATATGAATTTATAAATAAGATAATTTTAAATATCAATATTTCAAGTGCATTATATAAACAGTTATCAACAATCAAAATCCCATTTCCTTGGGCCACACTCTTGTAAGCCACATAACCATGTGGAGTACTAATTCAAAATCCTTTGAGGCCACTTTGTTGTCCTTTCCATCATACAAATAGTTACCTTCTTCTAAGTTTATTTTCTCCAGAATCTTTATCCTTTAGAAAAAATCTGTAAGTTGACAAACATGGACATATTCATACACACTGTACTTTGCTGGAGTTATAATTTACATGCAAAAATTTGTACCCATTGTGGAAAAGTTGTGCTTTATAGGACTGTCCTCAGAATCTCCCTGTTCAGTACAAATTATTTTCAACACCCAGCTTGCTCTCTTGTGCCCTCATTCTGTCAATGACTGGGTTTCATATCTGTGGTATGCATTTTTACTGTCTTTCACTCAAAATTATATGTTTAAAATTCATCTATATCATGCCATTGAAATAGTTTTATTTTTTCAGTTCCATGGGTTTCTGATGATAATTTTATTTAGGTTATTCTTTCTACATCTTATAGGAATTTGATTGTTTTCAGTTCTCACATTATGAATGGTTTCTTTATGCACATTTTTTTTTAGAATCCATGAATGTCTAAATGGTTTGTTTTAGTTCATGTATATATCTAGTTACATTGATTGAAGTAAGCAATCCCAAATGGCTTTCTACAAAGTGGACCATTACCTATTATATACACCTTCTCTTCAGTGTTTCTACACTTGCATTGGATAAGTATTGTTAAGCCATTCTACCTTTGTCAGCTTTGTACAACATAATATATCAGAGTACTCATCTTTCTAAGTTATGATGTACTTTAATCAACAAACCAATGCCAAATGCCAACAAGCCTGGGATATCCTGTAAGGAGAAAGGAGCCTGAAATTTAAAGTAATGGTCAATATAACATTCAAAAATTTAAATGAACATATATTGAAAGAAAAAAAAATAACTTTTAACAACTCTTAGAAGTTTTTTAAGTGGCAGTCCATTCCTTATTTAAATTAGCCCAAAGAGGTGTGATTTTAAAAGATTTGCTTTTCGTTAAGCATATGTACATATTCTGGTTTAGGTATGTGTACCTTAATGCAGGTCCCCACAGAGGCCAGAGGTATCTGATGCCCCTGGAGTAGGAGGTATAGGCACTTAAACATCCCCTGATGCAATTGGTCGGAATCAAACTCAGGTCCTGTACAAGAGCATTTGTGGTTTTAGTGCTGCTTCATCTCTTCAGCCATAAAGGCTTTATTTTCATTGCAGGATTCAGATGTATTTCATACCACCAAAAGTTCAAATTTACAATGAAAATCAAGTGGGACATACTAGAACAGCCATTCATTCTATGTGTGTATTCATGTGTATTTTGAATCAGGATCCCATTTGCCCAGGTCAAACTTGCTATAAATCAAAGGCTTGAGCCCCCTACTTCTGTCTCTAAAGATTACTGTTACAAAAACACCCAGTTATGTATTTTATGCCAATACATATACCCTCAAATAAACATTACAGCTTTATCGGTCAGGTTAAAATAACATACCAGCCAGGCATGGTGGCGCACGCCTTTAATCCTAGCACTTGGGAGGCAGAGGCAGGTGGATTTCTGGGTTCGAGGCCAGCCTGGTCTACAGAGTGAGTTCCAGGACAGCCAGAACTACACAGAGAAACCCTGTCTTGAAAAAAAAAGGAAGAAAGAAAAAAGAACATACCAATTTTTACTCAAATGTACCGCTTTATTTTCATATTCCTAGATGTAGAATGTAATTAATACATGTATACACTTATATAAACAATATCTATTTTTATGAAGATTTTGACAGCATAAAATGGATTTTACTATATGTCTTATTCATTCAATACAGACGCAGCTTGCTTCAAAATACTAAGAGTCTTCCAGCAATAAATAAATCTTGTATAAAATGCTATGGCTTCATTGAACTAGTAGTATTAATCTTAGGCTAGTCACCCAATTGTTCTAACATTCAATTTGTTTTTCTTTGCATTTTAAATAATATCTAATGAGGAGACAACATAGTTATGAGACTAAATAGTAACTATAAAAAGTAAAATAGATTTCCTAAAACATTTTGTAAGATATAATTATACATTAGTTAGTTCCTAAGACGTATGATGTCAAAGCGATACCAGCACTAATTGACTTAGACTTGCTTCCATAAGCAAGACACCTGTATTTCTTAAGACTTCTAGATCATATTTAATTTTGAATGTAATACTTAGAACAGGTTTGTGCAGTAAAAGTTCAGATAGAGAATATAGGGAAATTACCATTTTGTCAACAAAAATCAAGGTAAGTGAAGCTGATCGAAGTGAGAATTGGCTGGGAATTCAAAGTTGACATGTAATATGAAATGCTCCTTAAGTGGAGAGTGGGCAGGAAAGCACGCGGCTCCACTCTTATCCACCCATCACAATGGTGAATCAGCTGCCAGACTCCAGTGAACGTTAGATTATCTGCTTTATTTTTATTATTCTGCAGTTAATTTAGCTCTTTACAATAGTATTAATGAAAGTATATGAAGAGAAGCCTACTATGGGATTTTGGGAATTCTTACATCAATTCGAATGTACAGAAATGTAACCTAAAACATTTCTTAAATTTAATAAAATTCACCTCACTAAAATTATAGCTGCAATTTTCCTTTGCAGGAACAAACAGCAATCTTTCTTCCAAACATTCTGAAGGTAAATTGTCATCATTTAATCCTTTCCAATAGCTTTTCTATTCTATAAGACAAAACATTTTTAAATACACATAATAGAATTTACCTAACACCTCTCAAATAAGACTTTATAGCATATAAATTTTTTGCAGGGTCTTAAAGATAATACACGTTAAAATGACCTCCTAATGTAATAGACATCTATGCCTGTTGAATCTTTTAGAAGAATGAATCCCAAGGACCAAGGAATTCATTTAAAAATTATTATGCTAATCTCATCAGTCTTAGTTGTTTAAAAGTACACTTAAATCTAAATATATTTTCATTTTATTTTTTGTACCTTAGTTGTTAGGAGCAGGTAATAGGAAGTGCAATGTGATATTCTTAAATGTTGAGTGGAAATTTTTTTAAAATTCATTTACTTTCTATTTTGACAGAATATATGTTGATGACTGTAAAAAAAAATGTGATCTTTTCTATGCCCTGTTAATCTGCTGAACCACTACATTTTTAAATGATTAATAAAAATGTCTCAACCCTACTCTACAGCTGAATGTTTATAATATACATAACTTTAAAATTTTTATATGTGACCTAACACAAGAATTTTGTCACTGTTAAAGCTGTATAATTCTACCAGCTATTCACTAGGTCAAAACAGAGAAATCATCAAATAATTACAACTCAGCTGAAGTACTTGAGATTTAGATAATTTTGATCAGAGCTGATTGGCTTGGAAGTGTTAATGGCTAAGATCAAAACCTCAAGTGACAGCTCATGCTGGTGGGACTATGGGGAAAGGGTAACACTCTTCAATTGTTGTTGGGGTAAAAACTTGGACAACCACTTTGGAAACCAATTTGTTGTCTTCTCAGAGAATTGGAAATTGTTCTACCCCGAGACACAGCTACACCACTCCTTGGCATACACCGAAAAGATGCTCCCCTATACCACAGGAATTCTTGCTCAACTATATTCAGAGTAACTTTGTGATAGCCAGAGACTAAAAGTAACCTAGATGTCTCTCAACTGAAGAATGGTTAAAGAAAACGTGGCATAGCTACACAATGCAATGATATTCAGTTATTAAAAAACAAAGACAATTTGAAGGCAAATAGATGGTACTTGAAAATATCATCCTGAGTGAGGTAACTCAGACCCACAAAGATATGTATGACATATACTTACTTATAAGTTATAAACCGCAGGATAACCATACTACAATTCACAGAGACAAAGAGACTGGGTAAGAAAGAGGGCCCAAGTGAGGATGCTTGAAACTCAGTCAGAAGGGGAAACAAAATAGTCATCAGAGATGGATGAAGAAAGGGAAATGGGTTGGAGAAAAGGTGAGGAGGGAAATTAAGATGGGGATCAAATGTGGAGAAAAGGGGCAAGAGAATGCTGGGATTGATAACGGAAATGGGGGAAGGCACCTCTGGGACTAGCTGGAGCCTGGGACAGGCTTGAAGAAGTCTATGAACATGACCCTAGCTGAGATTCCTACCAGCATGGGATAAAGAGACTGAAGTGGCTACTGCCTGTAGCCAGGCAGGACTTCTAGTGGAGGGAGGGGAACAAGGGGAACATCAATCTACCCACAAAACCTTCAAACCAAAATTTGTCCTGCCTACAAGATGCACGGGAATAAATATGGAGCAGAGACTGAGGGAAAAGCAAAAAATAAATAAATAAATAAATAAAAAAAATAGCTGCACCTACTTGAGTCCCTTCACCTGACACTATTCAAGATACTCTCCTATGCTTAGAGACAGGAACCTAGCATAGGATTCTAGTAGCCCAAGAGGCTTCATCCAGCAGATGGAAACAGATGCAGAGACCCACATTTAAACATCAGATGGAGCTCAGATAGTTCTTTGGAAGAGAGGGGGATAGAAGTGAACAAGTTGGAGGGGTAAAGGCTACTACAAGACGACCCACAGAATCAACTAACCTGGGTACATGCGGGCTCATATAGACCGAATGACCAAAGAGTATGCAGGGGCTAAACCTAGACCCCTTACAGATTTGTAGAAGATGTGCAGCTTGGACTTCGTGTGGATGCCCTAACAATTGGAACAAGAGCAGTCTCTTGACTTTGTTGCCTACAATTGGATCCCCTTCCTCTAACTGGACAACCTGGTTGAGTCTCAGTGGGAGAGAATGTGTTTAGTCCGAATGGTGAAGAGGTCAGCATAGAGCTGTTGGAAAATTCTACCGGACCCCTCCCCTCTTGGGAAAGACAGGTCAAAGAGCACATAGACCAGAAGGGAGAGGCTGAGTAAGTCCGAACAACCTCATTCCCCAAAGACCAATAGGCTTAAAGGGGACACTGTTCTACCAATCATATTGTGCCTAGTTGCTGATGCTCTGTTCTGCCCCTGGAGACTGTATAAAATCTTGCCAAATGGACTGCCAGGGGTCGCCAGCTCTCTTTTGGGTATGGGACGACCCCAGTACACTGGAAAAATAAATTCCTCTTGCTTTTGCATCAATTCCTGGTCTGCATTGTTCACTTGTGGGATCCCTGGTAAGTTAAGGCTCATCAGAGTCTTACACTGGGGTTAGATGTTCCAGGGTGGGCTGATACCCAAGGGCTGCTTTCCCTTTTCTGAGGAGAAGGGCAGGAGGTAGTGATGGGAAGGATTTTTGTAAGGGTAAGACTGGAAGGAGAGAATGGAGGGGAACTGTGAAAGGATGTAAAATGAATAAATTATTGAAAAAAATAGACATGTCTCATAACTACCAAATCCATAGTTACCCACGTCTTTGCTTCCTATATATCATGATCCCTTTTATCATTCCATTCAAAAAGTGGGTTAAAAGCTTTACTAACTTCAGTGTATATGTGAGATTAACTATATTAAGCAATTAGAGGAATGTACTATAATTAATATTTCTTGAAAAGTTACATGTCAGCTGTTTTCTCATGAACTGAGTATTTGCACATTCACTAAATAAAATATACTGATTAAAAGAATTATTTTAAGAATGCTTTAAAATATTTTCCTATTTCAGATACGTTAATTAAATGCCTGTGTGGACCAACAACATTGGCATAACTATAAGACTTTCATAATTGAAAAAATTCAGGTTCCGGATTAGATTCAAGTGTTCGCTATCTTCATTTTAGCAAAGCTGTGGAACATGAAAATCTTATAGTTTTAGAGTTAATTAAGGCAGTACTGGCCAAAATGAGGGAGAGGACAGCAAATATAATCAATTATCCTCAGTGGTCAGTCATAGAAATTAAGATCTGAAGACTTCATGAAGTCATTGTAGTTTATCTGAGGCTGAGGTAGTATTGAAGATTTCCTGGACTTTGTAGACTATATCATCTAGGGCTCCAGGAGAACTGTTCCTTTCTGAGCATATCCTTCCTCTGTATTCATAGACACAGAGAAAGTAGGAGCTTTTACTGTTCATGTTGATCTGCTTCAGGGACTCTGAGTCTGTTTCATGTTTCTCTAAACAAACACTTTTTGTCAAAATAACCTGGGAAAGAAATGGTTTATCTCATCTTATAGTCTGCATTCCATCATCAAATGAAGCCAAGGCAGGCCACCAAAGAAGAAACCTAAGGCAGGAACTGAAGTAAAGAACATGGAGGATCCGAAGTTACAACCCAGGTTCCAGGTTCATTATCAACATCCTTTTATAAGGCTGACAATCACCTGGCCAGGGATGGTACTCCCCACACAGTGAGCTGTAGCCTCCAACATCAATAGGCAATCAAGTAAATGCTCCTATAGTCTTGCCTGCAGGCCAATATGACTAAAACAATTCACTAATTGATATTCTAGGCTTTTATTAAATTTATACTTAAAGGTATTAAAAAGTCTTATGTCAGTCATGAGAGGAAAATAAAATAAGCTTTCAATGTTTTCTTCTATATTGATGTCAACAGGAAGAAATAATAAGGTCACAAATTCTGCAGTTACAATGGTCTCTATGGGTCTGAATTGTTGAAAGTTTTTGTAGAAAAACATTTAATAAGTTAATAAAGTTCCTGCCTGCTGAGCCCTCTGGGTGCATGCCAAGCTGCCCTAAGTTTCCTACTATTGCCTCTTTACCTCCATTCTCCCCTCATCTCTCTGCCCCCCTTCATCATAAATGAGCAGCCTGAACCATACAGGTTAGCTCCCCTTCCCTCACTAACTTTCCTGCTCACTGAGTCCATATAATTTAATATTCTGAGCTGACTGATTCAATATGGCTTCTCTCAGTTTTTGACTAGATTGTTCTTGTCCTCATGGTCACCACATTGACAATATGTACAATTTTCTGGCTCCTTCTTATCCTCTGGTTCATCTTTTCTTCTCCTGTCTTTGTAAAACTGTCCCAACAAACTGCTATATATAAACACACAGTATTCTCTCTCTCTCTCTCTCTCTCTCTCTCTCTCTCTCTCATTTTATGTATCATCCATTTTCCTTGTTATTTTATGTGAGTTAGGCATATCCTATCTCTGACTACTTTTCTCTCATTCATCACTTTGCCCACATTTAAACACAGCAACTTCCTTCTACAAACTAACCTTACTTTCATTATTAGGAATTAAAGGCATGTACTAAGGGTGTATATTTCAACCAGATCTTACTGCAATCCTGGGCATGTTTTCATTCCAAGTGGGTCATATAGACCATATAGTTTTTAGAGGGAATCCTTTGCCAAAACAGACAGGCCGATGGTTTAAAATTCCTCTATAGAAAAGTTTATCTGTACTAACCATGTCAGAAGTTTTTTTTTTTTTTCCTTGTCATTCTGAACAATAGAATATAATGTTTACTTAGCAGTAAACTTGTCTCAGTTACCATAGCAATGTAAGAATGATTTATAACATTGAAAGGATATGTGTAGGACATGTTAAATACTATTCAGCACTGAAACATGAGACTCCGTATTTCCTTCCATGCGGGTTTCCTGGAATCATCATTCATGGACACTGATGGACAATTGTATGTATGTCATGCTATACAGAGCCATGGCATGGTGCTAAGTTTCTCCATACAGTTGTATTGTGACAATTCTGGAAACAAGCCAATTTGGTTTCCAGAATTAGTAACTTGAATTTTTACTAGATTCTTGTTCACTCTGTCCTATTTATCTCCAGTTGATTCCTAGTCCTGGTCTACATAGGAGCAAAAATGTGGGATTTTTCAATCTCATTTCCATTCTTTCTCCTGGAAAAACTTAAGAAATTGACATTTTGCCAGCATGTACTTGAACTCTTTTCAGAAACTGTGTTTGTCTGCCTGTCTGCCTGTCTGCCTGTGTCTGCCTATCTGCCTGTCTGCCTGTGTCTGCCTGTCTGCCTGTCTGCCTGTGTCTGCCTGTCTGCCTGTGTCTGACTGTCTGCCTGTCTGCCTGTGTCTACCTGTCTGACTGTCTGACTGTCTGACTGTCTGCTCATGACATTAATTATGGTTCTGGTAATTCTATTACTACAGAAGAACCGTCTGCCTCAGTGTCCTCCTCGAGTACCAAAACTGAAACTTTCACATAGAGCCATGATACTCATTATTAGGTTTCTAGATTTTAATTAATGTTTCTATGTAACTACAATTCTGTATCTTTAACCAGCACTTCCCATACTTTTATTTTAGTATCATCTACTCTCCATTTTCCCAAGATAATAAATCCATTTATAAAGATGTGCTATTGGTGATGGCAACATGATTCAGTGATAAAGGCATTTTCTGCCCAGCCTGATGACCTGAGGCACTGGTTCTATATGGTAGAGTCAACTGAACCCTGGAAGCTTTCCTCTGACTTTATGCCCTTGCTGTGGAATGTGTGTTCATATACACATCCACAAATATTAAATAAATTAATAATAATGATGATGAATACATTTAAAAGTTACTACAAGTACAAGTACCATGCTTTCTATATCCAGAAAGTCAACTTGTTTTATTTCTAATATAACAGGAATGTATTTAAAGATGCTTTTGATTTTGACGTATTTTTCAATTCCTTTGTGTTTATTTCTCTATATATTTATGTGTGATATATTGTATACATTTGTTCAGGTATGCACAGCTATATAGTGCATAATGTGCAGGTATGCATGATACACACATATACATTTGAAGGGCAAATGTCTAGTTTTTTGTCACCCTCCAAATGAATTTGAGACACCATCCCTCACTGACACAGTACCAGCATTAAGTCCGGCTGGCTGAGCAGTAAGTCTTGTGATTTTTCCTTTCTGCCCATCAGCACCCGTAGTGCTGAGAATGCTAGTGAGCACGATAGCACCTGGTTATATTCTGGTCCTGGAGATCCAAACTCGGTTCCTTATGCTTACATGGCAGAGCACTTTACCAGCTGACTGATCTCTCCAGTTTTTGTCTTATATATTTAAGGATATTAATGTAGATAATAGTCTATATGTTTTATTGGTTAATTTCTATTATGAAATAATATTTCACCTTGACCTGTACTTTAAATTTTTTATGACTACTTTTTGTGTATTTAATGATATTTTGTTTTCTAGATCATAGTCTTGGGTCTTCTTCTGTAAGAGCAATTAGATCTGTACCTTTCATCCCTACCACCCATGAGAGCATTTTGTGCTTACATCAGTTTCATCCAGGAGTCAAAAACTTCCAAAGGTTATTCTACAGTAAATTTTAAAATGCTAGTCAATGGGGATTGTGTTTCAACCACCCTAGTAGAAGATATTCATGGCTAAGAACTTTAGTGAAGACATTCTATACTTTTATTTATTTTTAGAGCAATTTTATTCATTGGTGATATTTAGAAAGCTAGCTTATTTTTTCCCAATGGAGAGAGAAACCTTATTCCAACTTAGCTTTATTTGAGTTTATGAGACAGATGTGTAGGTAGAGTATACCTGCATCATTTGTCAAGTGAATAAATGTACATTTCTAAAAATAAAAATTACCTGCTTGTAGTTATATCTGCTTAGTTTCATCCAATGGTGTTTCTTCATTTTCTTAAAATTAAAGTTCCCTTTGCTCCATTAAAGTAATAGATCTAATAAATCACAGATTTTAGAAAAAATTAGAGATCAAGAAAGCATTTTCTGAAACAACTGTAGAAGCATGTCATCACATACTATTAAATAATTTGTGTGTGTGTGTGTGTGTGTGTTTCTTGGCAATCCTTTTCTACAGCTAGATACAGAACTTGTTTCTCAAAGCTTTGTCGTAAGGTGAAATAAACCCAAGCTTGCAATATGTGTGACAGTTAGAACATAGTGATACATTCTATGTGTCATCTCAACTACCCAACCTCCTTTTTTAATCTATCAATTTCTCTAGAAAAAATGTGTTCCTATTACCAAAGGAGAAACAAAAATCCTTAAATATCTCTAAGGAATAAGTCTTTGCATGTCCCTACTGAGTGGTGTAATACACCCACCAATATTGTTTTGGGTTGTTTTGATTGCTCATACTTGACTTCAACATATTTGAAATGGATAGGTGACTCCTATTTGCCTTGAGTTCTGCACACATGATATAAGTAGTCCTAGAGATATATAAACTTCTCACTACTGTCCCTCCTCCATACCTCTGATTTGATGCAGAAAGTGAAAATTTCTCCAGCTCAAATGACACTAAACTATTACTTGAATAAAGTGCCTTATATCAACACACCAGGAAAAGATATGTGGAGCCTGAGTAAAGAGAGATGCCAGCAATGGCTGGTGAGTTATGGCTTCTGTAGCTGAATCTGTAAGATTATTTCATTTGGGAAAAGGCAAAGCAGGAAATACACATTGCTTCTTATAAATGCTTCCAATTGTCCTCAGGGAACTTTCAAATTGATTGTCTATTTAGGGGGAGAGAATGGGAAAGATGAGTAAGATTATCTCTTAAAAGAATCATAGTGATTTGACACAGAACCATCAGTGATTGAAAGCAAGAAACACTGATTCTCCCCCATTTATGAATCATCGTCATATACATAGCAACGATGGCATACTCAGTATACCTAGTCTAATATTGTTTTTCTATATAGTTATAAAGACACACCTTTTGAAGAACATGCAAATTGCTTATCAATATTTACTTCCCAAATAGCTGGATACATGAATAGGTTTTAAAAATAAACATAATTTTCAACCTCCACTGCAAAAGCTTTGTCTGAAAACCTGTATGCTATCACTGTTTGTTGAATGTTATCATTGCACAGGAGGGCAACATGTATATGGTAAGATAACAACCGGATAATTTATACCCATATGTGACAGTATTTTGTTTTGTTTTGTTTCTCTGTAACACTCAGTGCATACTAAGAACAGGCAGGATAAACAAAGACCCCGACTTCCTATCTTTATGCCTGATCTTCAGATGTTCTAGGATATAAAAAAAGAAAAATCTACCTCTGTTACATAGTGTTGGGTAGAAAACATTTTTTCATTTAACCTGCTGAAACTTTTGCCACATTATTAACTCATGTTATTTTCTCAGCAGTCAGCATATTGCTATGAAACCCATCTGGTATACTATTTGTATTGTTTACAGTTTGAAATTTTCTTTCTATTTCCAGATTAGTCATTTATTATTGAAATATCTTTTCATCTTCATTTTAGTCTATAAATTATTTGACATTTTAACAATAATCGCTCCTCAGCACAATTACTAAAATAATATTGAATATAATTTTACAGCAATATACAAAATGAGCAACAGTATTAAAAATCATGGTTTAGAGAGCTTTTGAATATCACAATACGATTGCCACCAATGTATCTGTAGAGATGTAAATTTGCCATGCTTGTTATTGTAGTTTGTCAGTTCCAAAACTGGGTAACACTGTTGGATGCTTACCTTCTTTGCCAGCTGGTACAGCTACTCCAGGACATGAAAATTATTTCATAGGGAGGAGGCCTTCATGTCAGATTAAGCTCAGATCCTGAGTCTAGCATCCATACCAAGTGGTGTTTTCAGCAATAAGGGCTAGCCTACATCCTCTGAGGAAACCAAGAGCAACAGCAATAGTCTGTATTATTTTAGAAGTCTCTTCAATGTGTTTAAGAAACAATTCAACAAGGGATTTCTCTAGCCTGGTATTGGGTTTTACATTTTAGATAGTTTATGGATCTTAGAGGGAGCATTGTCAGCCCAAGTAGTATAATTTCTTTCAAATATGTATAGGTATACACTTAGGTTTCATGTGTAATTTTAGGTGAAAAAAATAGGTTCCTTTATTGGTGTTTCAAACATTCTTAGTGTTGTTTCCCTTCTTCCTCTCTCTTCTATGTATTGACCTTCCTCCTTTCTTCCCAACACCTAAGACGTTCTCAACAGGAAATGAATCATTCTAGAAACAGAGACCTGGTCAATTACTTAGGGTTAGTGAGGATTATCAGTCTTAGAAGAGAACCTTCTCTAAATCATCATAATTCCTAAATGCATTCCATATAATTATCCTTATATCCATCGATAAGGGTAGTCATCCTTCTTCAAAGAAGCTTCACTTTACAGCAAAGACCTTTAAGAAGAGACACAGCTGGCCAAAATGCGAAGACACTGATGACGGTGTGCTTAGTCCCCAAAGATACATCAAAACCATAAACTGTGCAGCTAATCTTCAGGAGCATCATGGAAAAGAGGGCAGAAGGAACGCAAAAACCACAGGACCAGAAAATGTACTGTTGGATTGTGTCTCCTGCAAATGGCAGGGAAGGTTCACTCATGATACCTCAACATCACAGCTGCCTAAAACAGACATAAATGAGGACACCAATAGGCATGATAACATGGAAGTGTGGATTTCAAGGTCACCTCCATTAAACAAAGAGCTGTCAGGCAGGTAAAAGATGCTGTGAACAATTAGTGTTCCATCCCCAGTGAGGAACCTTCTAATTGCTTACTCAGCCCTGATATAATGTACATATAAGAAATACTGAACACACTCAGAAGCTTGAATTTTTATATTTATGCCTATCTGATCCATCATATTTGTGCTTAAGTATGGAAATACACAGGCACACACATACACGTAAAAAGATGCTGAAAATATGAGAAGGCACTTATGTGGTTGTGCAGTTCATTGAAGAAGTTAAATGGAGGAAAGGGAAGGAGAAAAATGTGGAATTGTGTTTTAATTTAAATAAAGATTTTAAATAATTTTTTCATGCACTGAAATTCTATTTATAACTTGGTTGAATAGGAAGAGAAGTTCATTGTACAAAAAACCAAACAGTATTATGGCATGTTAGGGGAGATTGTACGCTAGGAAGGATGTTATAATTTTAAAATAGAAAAACTCCTCATATTTGTAGAAGAAACTTCAATTTTTCTGCCACTTGAATATCATCTCACTTATTTTCAGATATCAAGGTTTAAACATAAAGATATTTTGATAAATAACTGTACAGCATACATGGAAAATTAATATACAATTTCCAGAGACATATTGTATATACTGACCTTCAGCACTACCCTTGAAATCACTAATCCAACCTCAAATCATATGAAATATGTGCCAAGTAAGACAGGTTGAGGAATTAGCAACCTCACAATGTTACCAGTTTCTCCTGGAATAAGTAGTTGCTGGTTTGTCCTAATGAATAAAGAAAAGGATGAGTTCTAAAATTGGTCCAGAACAGTTGGAATTCAGAAATGCAGAAGCATGCGTTCTGCTTTTGCTCAGACAGCAATAAACAGGCAGGATTAAGATGAACATGGGTAGTCAGGCAACAGTACACATCACACTGAACTGCCAAAAAGGCTTTCTGAGATGGCGGGCTCTACACATTGCTTTAATATGCAAGTAATTCAAGCAGTAAACGGTCAACATGTTCTTGTCAAGGTTAAAGTAACAAAATCTATACTATTACTGAGTGCATATTTTCTTCCAAGTAAGAAGGAACAGAAACAAAATTAGTTCGTGTAATTATTATACTATAATTAGTGTAATTACAGCTCTCATAATATGCATGATATATGTTACATAAATTAAAGTTGTGCATCTAATATACAATAAGTTATGTTTATTACTAGAAAGAAACTGAACAATATCAGCAGCCTTACAATGTATTTTGTCCTAGTCAGCTATCTTCCTTTATCTGCAATTAATAAACAAAGTCAAGAAAACCATTGTATAGACAAAGATGCAAATTTATAAAACGGTAGTCAATGTTTAAAAGAGAAAAGTTGTTAATAAAATTCTCTAGTTGTTTCAGTTTTATTTCACCTTTGATTTATTTTAACATTTACATTAATAGGCCTCACTTGGAGGTTCCAACAGTCCTGTGAGTATGCACTCTGTCAACTTATCTACACTTTGATTCCTAGAAATAGAATACCATGCAGCTGAAAGAAATGAACTGCACATGACTAAAGACTGCTAGTCTAGAATTTTGTGAAGCACAGGAAAGTATAAGTGTTTCAGCCTTTATTATAATTGCTTATCTAGTGTTTATTTACTTTTCTATCCTTTTTATAGTTGCCTATGAAATAGCTTTATAGACTTTTAAATAAAAGTTACCTTTACCAGTAGGATTAATTTGTATATTTAGATTTAAATTAAATTTTATGCCTTATACAAATATTCATAACTTGAACAGAGTGTTATCAGTCAATTGTTGGTTGTTAAATAACTGAATTCAATTTATGATATAACAAATTATATATTTCATTAGAGAATTCACTAATATCCTCCTCATTTCATCTGTGGAAGGGTCTGCCACATGGCAGGATAAGATATCTTGTAGCAAATACATTCTAAAAAAAATAAAGAGAACTGACACCTTGGAAAATTCAGTATAATATTTTGACTATACAATTTTAACTTTCAATGTGAAATCTAACAAGCTCAAGTACCGA
The DNA here is from genome assembly GCF_000001635.26 of Mus musculus. Taxonomy (NCBI): domain Eukaryota; kingdom Metazoa; phylum Chordata; class Mammalia; order Rodentia; family Muridae; genus Mus; species Mus musculus. The sequence continues at coordinate 88,873,287 of NC_000079.6, read as the reverse complement.
CCTGCAACACGGGGTAGAAAGTACCCTCTTCCTCCCATGCACAAAGATTGCAAATATAATAATATGTAGATTTCTTTAAGACCCCTGAAGAAGGAGGGTCCAGCGATGGTCACACTGAATTAGCATATGTGTGGGGGGTGAGGAAGTCAACGTTTTGAAGGAAAAAGTGGGGTGGAGAGCAAGGAGCCAAAGGCTCCTTGAAGAGTTCTGATCTGCTGTTCATGGCATTAGATCTTTGATGGCTCCCAGAACACTGATGAGACAGCAAAAGAGAACCAAGGTCCAGGGTGTTGGCTGCTTCTCCATCTTCATGGAAGACCTAACAGGCGAAGATGCCTCCCCCACTCCCCATCTCCAGATTTTTCTGTTACCTCATCAAGCAGGACTTTCAATGGGGCACAGTGATGGCATGGCAAGATATGACTGGCCAAGAATTTAGGGGATTGGGTTAGACTCAAATACATGTATATAAGCTTATGTGCCGGAAACAAACTCTGATCTGCACCCTGATGCTAATCTACAGAGTTTGGAATTCCTCACCTGACTCCATTGCCTACTGCCCTTCATTCTTGGTACTGTTCTCACAATTATGGGCATTTGCTTCAGATTTCATGAAAACATTAAAGGAAAACTTGAAACTTGACTAAACAATTCCACGGCTTCTTAAAAGACTGTGATGGATGCAATGAGCTTCATTTTCAGCACAATGCAGATGGAGAGAAATCTGGAAGTTTCCTAACATCTCACAGCAGTACATATATTTGAGCTATCCTAAATATGTGTACATACATTCCAGGATTAGATGAGTGGATATATATTTGAATATCACTAGACAGTATATGTCAGCATACCAAATAAACATATATTGAGCTATAAAAAAGAATTAATGTTTCCTAGTAAAGAATAAAGCAAAGACATTTAATCTTTCACTGATAAAAATATTTGTATAGAGTAATCCTAGAACACTTAAGCATAATGATAAAGATAATTTTATTGGTTTTTATAAGAAACAAAAATTGAATGTATACTCTGTAAATTTTGTTTCAAACTGAAAGATAAAGTTCTACTTCAAAAAGCAATAAATAAAGGAATGCTGCTGTTTATAACAATCCAAAATGTTTTTGTGGTTTTGCTTTTAAACTTGAAGCAATTATCATTAAACAAGCAAGGCCATAATAAAATTAATAATTGACAGCAAAATCAATATCTATAAATACTATGCTAGTATATACACACTCTTTCTATCATGTAGCATAATAAAAATACTTCCCTAAAACTTTCAGATTTTAATTTAGAATTGTAAACTGTAGAGATGGCGAAGTTTTTGATGATGGTTTATTAAGGTTCTCTCACCTTTCAGTTAGATAAAAAGAGGCAAATGTATTGAATTCATAGAGACCCATAAACATTTGGGTGAACAATCCAAGTTGAGATCTCTCTCCCTCTCTCTCTCTCTCCCTCCCTCCCTCTCCTTATGAATACACACATAAATATAGAAATGATGAGCGATGGTTGATACAGTACAGAAAAATAAAAAATGCCAAGTATGTAGCAAATCTGTATATAGATGCTTGGATAACTGAGGGAAGGAATCCTTACGAAGGACAAGAGATGTAGGATGTTTCAGAAGAACAGAGGTAAGCGCCACTTGACACTGATTTCCTTACATGTGAAATGAATTCCCTTACACAGTGACCTTCTGGAAGGAATAACAGAACTTTTAGCTAATTTGTCCTGATTCACTGTGTGATCCAACATACGGATATTTTCTTTTACTGAGATTTACAACTCTGAATTAATTTGGCATTAATTTATTAAGTGACTCATATACTTGAAAAAAAAAGCATATTGGATTTAAAATGCCTTCATCATCATGAGATACCACCATGATTAATGACATCATAAAATCCATGCCTTTTGGTTTGAAGTATCCTTTCTACCTGCCTTCCTAAAATTATTTTCTCAATTGACAATATGTTTAAAAGTTCTGGACAAATACAAGCAAGAATAATGCACAGCTCACTGAGCAGAGAATGGGGACATGAAACCCTGCCCCAACAGAAGTTGTTGACATCTGATTGCTGAAGGGAGAGGAACAGTTTTCTTTACCGATGTAAACCCTAGTTTGTTGACTAGATACCACAGAAGGTCTGCCTCCAAGATAAAATAGGTGAAACAATTATACTCAATGGGCATAGAGGAGAGGAAGGAAAAAAAGTAAAATCTGGGTTGGGAGGGATGCAAGGGCAGACAGGGTGGCTCTGATAGGAGCTGAGAAAGTGATGAATGTATTCAAAATAAATTGTTTGAAATTAAAGAATTCATAAAAATATTGTTTTAAAAATGACCATTTGGCCCATATGTTTGTAGCTGTGTGTGTGTGTGTGTGTGTGTGTGTGTGTGTGTGTGTGTGTGTGTGTGTGCAGTAAAAACAGTAAAATATTATGCTGATTTGGGGTGGCAAGATCTTAATTTTGTCTGTATCCTTTAAATCTGAGGACATAAAATCATTTAAATATGAATTAACAAATTTTATAAGAAATAATACTAATTTTTATATTTTTTATTAGGTATTTATTTCAGTTACATTTCCAATGCTATCCCAAAAGTCCCCCACACGCTCCCCCACCCCCTCCCCCACCCTCCCACTCCCATTTCTTCGCCCTGGCATTCCCCTGTACGGAGGCAGATAAAGTTTGCATGACCAATGGGCCTCTCTTTCTACTGATGGCTGACTAGGCCATCTTCTGACATACATGCAACTCGAGACACAAGCTACGATTGAAATTCTAACTTTATAAATCTCTCATTTGAACTAAAACTGAAAAGGGCACTTTCAATGTCCTAGTAAGACTAGTGATCAAATGGGTCTTTGTCATATGATCTTCCCTTTGAGATCCGAGGTTGCTGGGACTGAGATAGGGCCTGAAGCCTACGAGTATCAAGAATAAAAGCCAATTTGTAAACAAAAGAGTGAGTACCTCTATCATAACAATGCTGGGCACCAGTCACAGCTATAGTGAATGTGATTCTGTACTACTTTCTGGATTAGAATGAAAACAAAAATTTCCTCCACTGCCTTCCAGTATTCTAATACAGCATATAAATTAACAGGTGAAGATCATGGTTTAGCGTGAAATAATTTTCTTCTACTTTATATGGGGAGTCTTCTCTAATGTTAGCTTCTTCTTAGGAGAACCAATTATTATGCTAACTTGGAGAGATAAAAAACACACACATATGGGTATAGACACAGATACATACATACATGCACACACACACACACACACACACACACACACACACACAGAAACATTCACTCCTTTGAAGGAAGCCAGTGTTAAGTGAAATCCCTTATCTTTAATGGTTAACACAATGTTACAAAGAAATATTGTGTTTTGGATACTTTTTTTTTCTGGCAGAATGTCTACAAAACTAGACATTTCAGACATATTTAAATTACAAATGTTAACTTCTTTGTTGTATATAAATTATCTATCATGCAAAATTACTTCACAGCATAACCAATAATACTGTCCAACACCCAGACAATCATAACTGTTGACCCACAGTTTAGTCTAGTCCTTAAAATGTAGTTGTAAATGCTATGACATTTACAAGCAACATGGACCAAGTTTTAAAAATGAATTATCTTCGTTATTGATTGATAAATTAGAAAAGTTAAACCCACGACCAAATGCCCCCTGGGTGTCAGAAAATAGAGTAAAATTTAAGTGGGAAACAATATTAACACAGATAAAAGTGAGGATCCTGGGGAACACCAGCAGTCTCTTCTGTTTCCCAATGCATGAAACCTTTTTTTTAAATTTAATTAACCTGCCTTTTAAAAATAATTATGAAATTGTAATCATAGTTTATCTCTTGTTGTGAAAGGAATGTGATTTTCATGTCAGTTCTAACTGGCTTGTAGTAATGGTATTATTCACCTGACCCGATACAATAGGTTTTCCTCCCTGGGCTTAGGTCACACAATGAGAACCTCCACAATTCATATCAGTGAGTCGACTGTGAATCTTACTCTTTTTTTCTTGCTGCAACTCTTCTGTCGGTGTTACTACCAGACCTTCAAAGTGTTTAGCCTGTGCCTTTTCATCCCTTCTGCATCTCTTCATTTAAATGTTTATCAATTCTGTTTTCCCCCTTCCCTTACTCTGGAAATGATTTTGCAGTCATTTTGTGTATTGAATTCATCCCTGTTTCCAGCTCTCTTTTTTCCGGACTGCCCTAAAATTCCCTTTCTTTTTTGTCCTCCTATTTTATTCTCCATTTCCACCCCCTAGGTTACTTCCTATTTTATGTTAGATGCATGCTGAAAGCAAGTGGAATCTTAGGTAATGAAAGTGCTCAATCGTGTCATTTGTTTGAATCACTTGTGAAATAAATCTTTCGAGTCGTGCTTTAAGTAGAAGTCTGAGGCTATAATGAAAGCCATGACTAAGTTTTCTAATTCATTGTATGTACAATGAAATGGAAACTGTGACTAGTGAGGTAGGTAATTACAATGCACAGGACACTCATTATTCTAAACAAAGTAAAGGTGTATGATTTGGACAAGATGAAGAAAATGAGCTGCTATAACAAAACTAGTACCAGCTAATTTATGAAGAATATTTATTTATTCTTTACATTTTTGAATACTAGAAAATAGTCGATGGATACAAATGGTTTATGCATTTATCCATGAATGATACCTACTCTTAGTATGCCCTCACATAAGAAAGTACAGAAGGATAAACAGTTCCCCTGTATCTGTACTATAAGATTATTATACCCACTAAAATCATTGTGATCCAATAGTTTTCATTATATACTTTACTTATTCATCTTGTGTATTTAGATAGTGCTGGAGATGGAACCCTAAACCTCCTGCACTATAGGTAAACTGATCTAACACTAAACTAAGTCCCTAACCCTTGTCATGATTTAATCAACTCCTCAAATTGTCATCTTTTAACACTGTTGGCATTAACAATAACAAGACCTATTCAAAAAGACAATGAGGTCAGAAAAAGGAGATATACAAATCAAAAGCAAATGAGAAATAATGTGTGGCTTTTGAATAGTGGGAATGGTTTTTCAATGGATATGGAGTAGAACTAACTTTTGAGTCTGCAGGCAGTCAAGAACCTGATACTGGGAAAGGAAATGACAATTAGAAGTTTTACATGTGATACTCATGTCTGAGTTTTTCATGTGGGAATCATGAATCTGTTTCCAAAGGATTCAGATGAGAACATATCTGTTATATAAAGGTGCTTATTAGGACTATGTAGAGATTGGATAAGAGAAGGCTGAAGCTGGATTACAATAATACAGAGATTTAATAAGCATCTAGACTAAGGCAGTGAGTCTCATTCATAAATGCTATAAAAATAATAAGCAGTTGCCTAAGAGGAGATAATCTTAAACTTGATCATTAAAACTGGAGTGGGTGAAGAGGGCAGATCACAGAGAAGTAATCAGGTTTGATACACAGGACTAACCCAAACCCTGTAATCTTCAACTCAGATATATTTAATATACAACATATCTGAGAAAAGCTAATTATCAGTATAGAATAATAAATCTCTATAGGTTGCTTCTTTTTAATACTGAAATATAGTTTCAAGATAACATGCTATGGTATATATCCTCATTGAAATAGGATCAATATTTTTTTAAAAAATTGGAAAGATTAAGAAACTTTCTCAAAGTCACTTCCCTGAGGAATGACTACTGTAAATCCATTTTTCTTTGTCTAGATTTTACATGAATTTTATCTTGAGGGTAGGCACTTATATGCAGAGATTTATTTTTAATTCTATAATGGAACCAGATTAAGACAAAGGGACAAATTCCAGCCTATGTTCTACCAATCAGACATTGAATATGCTTCAAGTGTATTCTAAAGCTTCAGTGGTCTATTTTTTTTAATGATTCAGTGAGTCATTTTGATTACCAAGATTCATGCTCTCATAACTATGTCTCTCTACAAGTAAACAGGCAATGGCCATTGTGAAACTAGAGAAAGCAACTTCCTTAATGGGCATGTATCTGGAACATACTCTCATACATGTAAAGTGATTGAAATATATGTAGAATAAAATATTTCTGGCACTATATAACTTTTATGTTGCAATACAATTAATTTTTTGAGTAAATGGATATATTCAAGTGACCTTAAATATTTTTCTGTTACTATTTTGGTCATGGTAAATGACTCATGGCCAAAGGAAGGATTTCTTTTATAATGGTACAAATATTTCATTTTTACTAAAGAATAATATTTTTAACTCCAAAATGAATACGATATCACAATAATGTAGAACAGTATGGAAAAACCATGAGGCTGTGCTACTTCTGCTATAATAAGATGTGAGGTTATTATCATGAAACTTTACAAAATTGTGCATTTTCATTTTTATTTTAGGCCTGCTTCAGGCTTCCCTGAAGTTTTATAACTATTATTTAATGCAGATCTATAGTTATAAATGTATATCAGATATTCAAATAGGTGGAACAAAAATTTATTTAGAAAAACTAACTGTACGTTTCCCTTCGTTTAAATTCTCCCCATTATCTATGAGTAACACTCTTCATGCTAGAAGTCCCCATAATGAACCACTACTATTACTGATGCTTGAGAAGGTGAAGACTAAGGAGATCAACCTTTACCAAGTCTATATTTGGCTAAATCAGGCTAAACCTGTAACTTTCTCTGGCTAAAGTACAGGCTCTTTAATGTGTCTGTGAACTATAGTTGATATTATGCTCATCTGTCACTCACTGGGAATAAATTCCTTAGGAAGAGAGAATCTAAGAAACAGATTGAATTTGGTATAACCTGTGATTAAATCCGAATGACCTAAACCAGTAAAAGTGCTATCTACCTAGACAGGATCAGTCAAACTATAGAAAAGTTGACTAATAATGAATGTTAGAAATGTTTCCATAATATATTTGGTTTATAGTTTCAGAGGGATTTTTTTCGCACATAAATTATGAATTTGGTAATGGTTGAGTTACATTAGCCTTACTATTTTGAGCAAGATATTCAACTATGTTTTACATGTGATTATTCCTGCATTCAATCTTAGTAAAAATTAAATGAAGTAAATGTAATATCAAAGCCATAATGTCTTACTTATGCTTCCTTAGTTCACATAAATAATTTAACAGGTGGGTTTGCCTGAACCTGATCCATATTGATAATATTTTATCTCTCATTTTACCCCAAATCTTCCTTTCCTTTTCAATGTTTCATAATTTGTAATTGTCAGAGTCATTGGAAGTTGGTTAACTTGTCCTCTCCTATCTACAGTTTCAGAAACTCCTTAGAAAAGGAGAATATGATATGGAAGTTAGTCTTGCTAACTCAAGGAAAGTCAGTCAATCCATTCAGATCTTCTCTTCAGTCTTCCTTTGTAGCCTTCTAATTTTCCTTCTCCTCCTGTCTGCTAGATTTTAAATCCTTTAGTGTATGTATTTTTCATGGCCCAGAAAAGATCATGTCAAACTTGGGCTGCCTTGGTATCTCTATTAGCAGGCAGAATACATCTATTTCTGCCTCATGTCTAAGTTGTTGTATGACTAGAAGGTAACACCTCAATAGGAAATACAAACCCATCCCACAAGAAGTCACAGTAAAATCAATTTACATAAGACAGCCAAAAATTGAAAAACATACCTCAAACCATAGCAACTTCACAAGCAATATAAGTTTGTGTCCATTTCCATGACAAAGGCTGCTTGCCAGGTTTAGCTACATGGACATTGGACCTGCCAAGCTATACAGAGCCCACTCTGAAGGTCCCTGAAGTCCCCTGTGGCTCAGGATATTGCTCCCTTATGACTGTCTTGAAAGCCTAATCATTTCTGGAGAAAGAAAATCATAATTTTATTTTCCTGAGGTCTTGAAAATTCTGTGGCTCAACTATTAGCTCTCTTCTTTCCCTCCCTTCCTATATGCCCTTCAATTCTTTAACTTTACATATGTTGGGCATAGGCTGTTGGTACTAAGGAAACACTAAAAAGGGCTGACAGAGACTCTACCTTCTAATACTCAGTAACACGATACTCATATCCCATGTAAAGAATCTCCAAGGTGAGAGGCATTCCCAAGATCCCTTTGCAAATCCGGTAGTATAACCATTCCCTAGACTCTCTTAACTACACGTTGTCTTCCTCCTGTATAGGCTCAAAAGATAATTCTGTGAATAGTAGGTGGAAATCTAGCCACACTGTTTTCCTGACATTTGTCATTGTCCTCAGTCCTTCTGTTCCATTGTTTTTCAATGTCTAGTTAATGACTGACACATGTCTACATTTCCCAACAGATCATTAGTTGTGGTATATATGCAAATCTTTGCTGCACTGAATTGTCACAAATATTTATTGAAAAATATTAATTAGCATTAATTGCTCCATGTAGCTGAATACTTTGCCCACACAGACATGCACTCAGGATATTTCATAGTATTTAATGGCATTCTAGTGAGGAAAGTATTCTAAACTTAGACTAGAACTATCATACAGGAGAAAACATCGATTGTTGACTTTCTGTTTCAGAGGAGTTGTTTAACAAATGTGGTTTACTGTAAAGAAAGATAAAAAATTTAAAGCATTCTGGAAAGGTTAAAAACCCCTAGAAAATAATGGAAAGATGTAATTTAAAAAAAAAATATTGCAAAAGCATGCCCCCTTGATTTTTTTTTTACAGTTCATTAAACATCTACATGTAACTTTGTAAAAGAATCTTTAAGTGTTGCTGTGTAATATGCTCCAAATCTCACACAACCATCTTAAATCCTTTTGAGTCTAAACCTTAAGTACTCTATGTGATGATTCACTGGAGTAAATTCAACTAAATTAAAATGGAGTTACTGAGGAAATGTGTAATCCATTAAGGACAGACAGCATTTGATATTCATGGATTCTGCACATGTTGCTTCAATTAACCATTAGTATATTGAAAAATTATTGTATCAATATCAATTATGTACTTGTATTTTTTTCTTATCAGTTTGTTTTTAAAATGTAGTTTTAGTTTAGAAGCTGTTTATGTAACCTTTATGTTAAGACCTGAGTGTCTTTGGAAGCAGGCACTCCCATACACTGAAGAATGACAGATGTTACATCTTAAAGCCCTTCCAGTTATTTAAAGATTTAAATATATATCAATTGGTAAAGAGTCCCATTTCTATATTAATGTGTCTGTGAACTATAGATCCATGGTTTTATTTTACGTTTTTGTTATTGTTGTTTTATTTGTTTTTTTTTTTTTGTTTGTTTTGGAGAAAGTATGCCACTGTAAGAGGTCATATGCTCAACCTATGACTAGTGTGCCATTGTGGGACACAGTCTCCTCCTTGTTTTCTGCAGATCAAGAGGTAGTACTCTCAGCTCCTTCTGCAGCACCATATATGGCTGCATAAAACATTTCCTGCTGCTATAATAATGGGTTAACACTCTAAACTGTAAGCTAGCTCCAAGTAAATATTTTCTACAAGGGGAGAGGGAGGGAGAGATCTGATAGGGAGAGGGGATGTGGAGAGGTGGAGAGGGGAACAGAATATGGTATTGGATGGAGTAAAAAGGACTGAAGCCCTCCGGGCCAGCAGAAAGAATGAAAACAGGCAACCTTGAGAGGTAGGAAGTTGAGGGGACCCTCCAGAATGTACCAGAAACCTAGGAGGTGAGAGACTCTCAGGATTCAAAGGGAGGGACTTTAGATGAAATGTCCTACAGTGGGGAGAGGAAACTTATAGAGTCCACCTCCAACAGATAGACAGGGCATCAAGGGGTTGCTATCACGCAGTCAGAACTCTGGCTCATAATTGTTCCTGTCTGAAAGAACTGCAGGGATGGAAATGGAGAAGAGCCTGAGGAAAAGAAGGTCCAGTGACAGGCCCAAAGTGGGATTCAGCTCAAGGTCAGGCCCCAAGATCTGATGCTATTACTGAGGCTATGAAGCACTCACAAAAAGGGACCTAGCATGACTGCTCTCTCAAAGACCCAACCAGCAGCTGAAAGAGTCAGATGCAGATATTTCCATCCTACCAATGGATACAAACTGCTGACCCCTGTGGTTGAATTAGGGAAAGGCTGAGAGGAGCTGAGGATAATGGTGACCCTGTAGGTTATATTATAGATATAACATGTGGACTTCCAATATTCAATTTCCTAGAATGAAACAGACAGTTCTTTTATCAATAACTTAGGCCCAGTACAGTAAGTTAGTCATTATGTAGTGAGTTATGTGTCCTTCATAATTGCTAAGCATTACATTTCATTTTTACACTCACATACAGTAAAAAACTCAAGCTGTGCGACAGATGTTGTTTATGATACATTTTTGTTTCCCTTTATTTTAAGGATCATACACTTAAATTTCTACAGTTGAACAGTAAACTTGGAAATTATCAACTCATTTATAAATGCTTTGCTTTCTACATTCTGCTCATATATATTCATGCATATATATATATATATATATATATATATATATATATACTCATGTTTACTCATATACATATATAATGTATATATAGAACAATGGAGAATAGTTTTTAATCTTCTCGACTATTATCTTGTCAAGAGCATGTACAAATGACTTAATCGTAGAACTTAAAGTATCACCATAGTTAAAGCAGAATAGAAAATTTTTTATCCATTCTCTCTAAATTATTTAAAATAGACATGGCATTTCTCTCATATTATGGTAAACGTTGCTTTTGGAATTTTTAATAGCTAAAATGCAATTAAACTTCCTGTCTTGAATCTCTGTCTTCTGACTCCATATTTCTACCCCTACTCTTTTCTCTTCAAGAGAAACTGAAATTGAGGGGACTGTTCAGATATCACTAAACTTAGCCACCAAACATTTGTGCTTTGCATGCTTTTTTGCTGATATTTTCTTAAAAAAAAAAAACTTTCATTTAATACCGTTCAACACTCATTTGCTTTTTCTTTTGTTTAAAATAAATTGAATTTCAATACATTTAAAATTAATGTGTGTTTGTGCACAAACACGTGTGTGTGTTTGAAAATCTCTATATTTGGTTATATTCCTAAAATGCTATAACAATGGATTAGGTCTCTCAATACTTTTAACCTGAAGTAAAAGGAGTTTCTTGACTTATTTCTTTGTTATTAAATCTGAAGGAAAAATATAATTGATTTTTTAAATCTGTTTTAAGATGAGTCAGCCTACCATCACAGGGACAGGAAGTACACTACTTGCATTTACTAATTTTTCAAAGACAATATAAGGATTAACAAGTTATATAAATCCATAGTATTTCCCCCATTGGAGATGTTACAGAGCTACTGGAAATCAAAATACAATAAATCTGGAGAATATTCATGGTACGCATTTATCTATGCTTTTTTATGTCAATCTGTTCAGAGAAGTAAAAAATCAATTGCTTCCTGAGATTTATGGTCTAGTCCACTCACTATCTCTATCAGAACCAATGGGTGGAATAGACATAGAATCTCAGAAGCAGGGTCTTCTCTCTGGTAAGAAACTTTGGGAGTTAGACCTAAAAGTCCTGTCTCTTGCTTTATTTTCCTGCAAAGGCTCAGGGCTATTTGGCATGAAATGTCATTAAACTCTTGACATGAGGCTATTGTGCATTCATTGTGTACAAAAAGAACCCATGCTCTTGAGAGACATACTGATGACACAGTAATTCTACTTTAAACAAATGTGTTGGTTCAAGTTGGACAACTATTGGAGAGGTAGAACACTGTAAAAAGAAAAATAAAAAAGGACCTAAAACAAAGGCAGAGTCCATAAAATGCTAAGTGTCAACTGAGCAAATCCCAGTTCATCTTATGTTTACTATCATTGAAAGTTACAACACTCCTTTCTCATATGGGTTGTAACAATGTAATGTGTTTTAGGTATTCCTAGACAATTGGATCTGCATAACTAACTCATATCATTTATCCATACAACCCAGTAGTCATCATACAGGGTTTGGGAACACTTAAGTATGGCCACCCTACCTGAAGAAACAGTTTCAGTTTCTTGAAATTATTGAAATTATTATTTTTTAATCTGTGAATCCATTTAGGTCCTGGAAAATTCTTCATGTATGCAGAAACAAATTAGAAAGGTTATCTCTTGTTTTACCAACTGTTATTTTAATTTTAATGAAATTTAAAACATTTAGTATTTTAATTGATATTTTTGCATATAAATTGTGATTACTATTAATGTAAAGCACATGCACAGATCATAAATGATAAAAAGTAAATAATATCATGTATATCATTGAAATTGTAATTTGTTATACACATTCAAATAATTAGTTGAGAATTCTTTTGACGTGTTACATAAAATGCATTATAATTTTGACCTACTGACCCAAATACTTTTTAATGCTATTTAAATGTTATGAGAAAATATAAAATTTTATTTTTTCTCTCTTTGAGATTCAATATATTTTATTCAAGTATTTCTTTGCTTTGTTTACACATAAAATAATTTTAATTAAAATAATTTTTTTCACTAGGTTTGAGGAATACAGCATAAATATATTATTATTCTCACAATACAAAACATTTCAGCTGTTCACATGTCTATTAAATATATGATATTTTAAAGACTATTAACTAGAATGAGTAGGTTGAAATTGAAAAGTATCTCATATGCATAATACATTGGCTAAAATAAATTTAAATAAATTTGTTTAGCTTTGAGACACTTGAATGGATCTAACATAGTTTATAGTTATCTGGTTTTTTTTCCTTTTTTGAAAAAGTTTTCATATAATTTTATTAAATTCTTTTCAGAAAATATATATTTGAGCATATTTTCCCCCCTCCAGCTCTTCAGATCCAGTTTGATTTTGTACACTTCACCATCTATATTTACCTACATTTGAGTTTGCATACTTTACCCAACTACATTCTTTCTCTCTGCCTCTCTCTAAAACAAAACAAAACACCCCCCCCCCAAAATAAATCTGAATGGGCTTGGCTATGTTTCAGGAAAACTTTATTTGCAGAAATAGTGTATAGGGTTCAGCATAATGGTTTATGCTTCTGGTGTCAACACTCAGGAGGCTGAGACAGGCAGATTGCCATGATTTTGAGGCCAGTTTGAGCTACATAGTGAATTCAATCCATTCTGCACTATGGTATTAGAATCTGTCTCTAAACAAACAAACAAACATTAGTGGTGCTAATTCATACCATACAGGCATAGCAGAATAAATATTGCTCTATTTTTGAGCACATGATGGTGCTAATTATTTTTTTAGTTATCATATCGTTGTTCAACTGTTCTCCTAATTACAATGGATGTTTTTTGTCCTTTTGCCTGAAATGCAATACTTTTCCTGTCTGTATAACTCTTTGATGTTACTTAGGGCAGCTGTAAGGTTCCTATCCAGTACTCGTGCTTTTGATGGTTATTTTAAAAACCCAGAAAAGGCAAGGGACATCAGAACTAGTGATGATTGCTATATGATCTTTGTAAATCTCTCAAGAGCCCAAGCTCATCCTCTTTTGCCAGGCTGTATTTATCCGCTGTATTTTGGGGGCTGTATGAGGGATGATTGTAGGAGAATAAATCCTACATATGACCTGGGGATAGAATGAGGCTAAATTTTCTTGCCACTGTTTAAGTCTCAGGATCCACCTGTGTGTTTAAATAGAAAAGTTTCCATGACATGAGGCAATGCATTTTACTTTTGCTTCAGTTAAAGTTAGCTTTCTGGATTTTCCCTGCAAAAAGTACTGACAAAAACACATCGAGAAATTACTGTTATATCTTAAGGCTTCTAACTCCTAGCCTTTGGTACAAACTGTATATATGAGCTTGATTTCTCAATACATGCTTTTAGAAAGACAGATATTTTAAGTGCCTTTCATTTCTGTTTCCCAATCTTGACAGCATTAATTATTTCAACAAAAGGAAAACAATAAAGCCACAAATCTATTCATTGTTCATCAAATAAATGGTTCTATTTTACTAGTCTCATTAGAAAAAAAACATATTTGATTTTTCTAATTCTGTCTTTTGAATGCTGTCATTATAAGTTGGTTTAAATTTTAGTAAGATCGATCCATTTAGATATTTTAACCACAAATAAAGACCTGGGAATCAAATGTTACAATGAAGAATATGTGAGATAAATTTTTCTTCATCGCCTTACACATAATTGTTCTCCTCCCCCTTGTGATTTTTCAGTGATTGAGTAAACAAAAAATAAAATAAAACCAGATACAAGAACAATAGCAAGGGCAGATAACCGATAAAAGAGAGCAGCTAGTGAACGCTGATAACTACCACTCCAGAGGGTAAGTTGCCATGCTTGAATACTAAGCATTTTTCCAGCATTAGACCATGGGTTGCATAAGAGTTAGGCACTTAAATCCTAAGTCTGTTAAGTAATTGCTTGGAGAGTGAGCCATAAATATGTTAATTCCTCATTATTTTCACTCAACCTATTCCAGGAAAGACTTTATAGAGATGTGAAGTGGCAACCGGAGGTCAATCTCCAGATTGAAACCTGAAAGGCAAGCAGTGGGACAGAAACAAGCAGTGTCTACTGTGCAGTAGTCTTCAAAGAGCACACTCAAATGATGCTTTAATGGTTCCTAACTTCTAATGATTCCTTATTAGATTTTCTAAATTTAAATGTATGACCCGACACTTCCTGTTTCTTTTGCTTTTAATTATTTCACACATTTTGATGCATGTTCTATTTAATGAAGTAAGTTAAACAACATGCCCATCAAAATTTAGTCAGGAATATACATATGTGTGTATGTGTGAATATTGATATATAATATAATATAATATAATATAATATAATATAATAATAATAATATTTTATTTTCTATATAATTAAAACCCAATGATGGTTTTCATGTGTATTAGTTTTTGTCTTTCTATATCCCTAGTATTTAGAAAATTCACCACCATAAAAAGTACACAGTACACAGCCTTCTAATGAAAATAGAAATACTTTCAAAATTAAAGATCTACTTTAACTCATAAAATTCATTCATCTGGGATTGTTTACAAATATTACATTAGAAATAGTTTTCAATCCGGGCACCTTCCCTGCCAGAGGACAGATGTCCTCCCCGCCCTGGAGGGCTTTGCCAGAATACCTGGGATAGCCATCTTGGTTCCTGGATCCCACCAAGACTAGTCTGCACAGGTGAGAGTGTGGACTACAGAAGCTAACTGCTTCTGGGACAGGCTGAAGCCACAAAGCTTCTGAGGCAGACCCCTTTTTGGGGTCCAGACATCCAGGCACCTTCCCTGCCAGAGGAGAGGGATCTGCCCCACTTGGAAGGGCTTTGGCAGAGCACCCAGGAGAGCCATCTTGTTTCCCAGATCCCTCCAAGACTAGTCTGCTCAGATGAGATTGTGGACTACAGAAGCTAATAGCTTCTGGGACAGGCCCTTACTTCATCTTCTGCCAGGAGGCACGTCCAAATGCCAGATATCTGTGCACCTTCCGTGCAAGAGGAGAGCTTGCCTGCAGAGAGTGCCCTAACCAGTGAAACTCAGGAGAGAGCTAGTCTCCCAGGTTTGCTGATAGAGGTTAACAGAATCACGAGAGGAACAAGCTCTAACCAGAGACAACTATAACAACTAACTCCAAGGATTACCAGATTGCAAAAGGCAAATGTAAAAATCTTACTAACAGAAACCAAGACCACTCACCATCATCAGAACACAGCACTCCCACCTCACCCAGAACTGGGCACCCCAACACACCCAAAGAGCTAGACACAGATTTAAAAGCATCTCTCATGATGATGATAGAGGACATCAAGAAGGACTTTAATAACTCACTTAAGGAACTATAGGAGGACACTGCTAAAGAAATACAAGTCCTTAAAGAAAAACAGGAAAACACAACCAAATAGGTAGAAGTCCTTAAAGTAAAACAGGAAAACACATCCAAGCAGGTGATGGAAATAAACAAAACCATACAAGACCTAAAAAGGGAAGTACACACAATAAAGAAAACCCAAAGTGAGGCAATGCTGGAGATAGAAATCCTAGGAAAGAAATCTGGAACCATAGATGCAAGCATCAGCAACAGAATACAAAAGATGGAAGAGAGAATCTAAGGTGCAGAAGATTCCATAGAGAACATGGGCACAACAATCAAAGAAAATGCAAAATGCAAAAAGATCCTAACTCAAAACATCCAGGAAATCCAGGACACAATGAGAAGACCAAACCTACAGATAATAGGAGTAGATGAGAATGAAGATTTTCAACTTAAAGGGCAAGCAAATATCTTCAACAAAATTATAGAAGAAAACTTCCCAAATCTAAAGAAACACATGCCCATGAACATACAAGAAGCCTACAAAACTCCAAATAGATTGGACCAGAAAAGAAATTCTACCTGACACATAATAATCAGAACAACAAATGCACTAAATAAAGATAGAATATTAAAAGCAGTAAGGGAAAAAGGTCAAGTAACATATAAAGGCAGGCCTGTCAGAAATACACCAGATTTTTCACCAGAGACTATGAAAGCCAGAAGATCCTGGACAGATGTTATACAGACACTAAGAGAACACAAATGCCAGCCCAGGCTACTATACCGAGCAAAACTTTCAATTACTATAGATGGAGAAACCAAAGTATTTCACGACAAAAACAAATTCACACATTATGTTTCCACCAATCCAGCCCTTCAATGATAATAACAGAAAAAAACAATATAAGAACAGAAACCACATCCTAGAAAAAGCAAGAAAGTACTCCTTCAACAAACCTAAGAGTACAGCGACAAGAACAGAATGCCAACTCTAACAACAAAAATAATAGGAAGCAACAATTAGTTTTCCTTAATATCTCTTAATATCAATGGACTCAATTCCCCAATACAAAGACATAGACTAACACACTGGCTACACAATCAGGACCCAAAATTTTGCTGCTTACAGGAAACCCATCTCAGGGAAAAAGACAGACAGTACCTTAAAGTTGAAGGATGGAAAACAATTTTCCAAACAAATGGTCTGAAGAAACAAGCTGGAGTAGCCATTCTAATATGAAATAAAATCGACTTCCAACCCAAGGTTATCAAAAAAACAAACAAATAAACAAACAAACAAAAACCAAGGAGGGACACTTCATACTCATCAAAGGTAAAATCTTCCAAGAGGAACTCTCAATTCGGAAAATCTATGCTCCAAAGCAAGGGCAGCCACATTCATTAAAGAAACTTTAGTAAGCTCAAACCACACATTGCACCTCACACAATAATCGTGGGAGACTTCAACACACCACTTTCATCAATGGACAGATCATGGAAACAGAAACTAAACAGGGACACAGTGAAATTAACAGAAGTGATGAAACAAATGGATTTAACAGATATCTACAGAACATTTTATCCTAAAACAAAAGGATATACCTTCCTCTCAGCACCTCATGGTATCTTCCCCAAAACTGAACATATAATTGGTCACAAAGTAGGCCTCAACAGATAAATAAATAATGAAATTGCCCCATGCATCCTATCAGATCACCAAGGACTAAGGTTTATCTTCAGTAGCAACATAAATAATAAAAATCCAACATTAACATGGAAACTGAACAACACTCTTCTCAATGATAACTTGGTCAAGGAAGGAATAAAGAAAGAAATTAAGGACTTTTTAGAGTTTAATGAAAATGGAATCACAACATACCCAAAATTGTGGGACACAATAAAAGCATTTCTAAGAGGAAAACTCATAGCTCTGAGTGCCTCCAAAGAGAAACTAGAAAGAACACACAGTAGCAGTTTGACAACACACCTAAAAGCTCTAGAACAAAAGTAAGCAAATTCACCCAAGCCGCGGAGATGGCAGGAAATAATCAAACTCAGGGCCTCAATCAACCTTGTGGGAACAAGAAGAACTATTCAAAGAATCAACCAAACAAGGAGTTGGTTCTTTGAGAAAATCAACAAGATAGATAAACCCTTAGACAGACTCACTAGAGGGCACAGGGACAGCATCCTAATTAATAAAAACAGAAATGAAAACGGAGACATAACAACAGATCCTGAAGAAATCCAAAACACCATCGGATCCTTCCACAAAAGGTTATACTCAACAAAACTGGAAAACCTGGATAAAAGGACAAATTTCTAGACAGATACCAGGTACCAAAGTTAAATCAGGATCAGGTTAATGATCTAAACAGTCCTATATCCCCTAAAGAAATAGAAGCAGTCATCAATAGTCTCCCAACCAAAAGAAGCCCAGAACCAGATGGGTTTAGAACAGAGTTCTATCAGACCATCAAAAAGATCTAGTTCCAATTCTTCACAAACTATTCCACAAAACAGAAGCAGAAAGTACTCCACCCAATTCATTCTATGAAGCCACAATTTCTCTGATACCTAAACCACAGAAAGATCCCACAAAGATAGAGAACTTCAGACCAATTTCCCTTATGAATATCGATACAAAAATAGTCAATAAAATTCTCGCTAACTGAATCAAAACACATCAAAACAATCATCCATCCTGACCAAGTAGGTTCCATTCCAGCCATGCAGGGATGGTTTAATATATGGAAATCCATCGCCAAAATCAATTATATAAACAAACTCAAATACAAAATCCACATGATCATCTCATTAGATGAGGAGAAAGCATTTGACAAAATCCAACACCCATTCATGATAAAAGTCTTGGAAAGATCAGGAATTCAAGGCCCATACCTAAACTTGAGAAAAGAAATCTACAGCAAACCAGTAGCCATCATCAAAGTAAATGATGAGAAGCTAGAAGCAATCCCACTAAAATCAGGGACTAGACAAGGCTGCCCACTTTCTCTTTACCTATTCAACATTGTACTTTATGTCCTAGCCAGAGCAAATCGACAACAAAAGGAGATCAAGGGGATACAAATTGGAAAGGAGGAGGTAAAAATATCATTTTTTGCAGATATGATAGTACATATAAATGACCCTAAAAATTCCACCAGAGAACTCCTAAGCCTGATAAACAGCTTCAATGAAGAAGCTGGATATAAAATTAACTCAAACAAGTCAATGGCCTTTCTGTACACACAGGATAAACAGGCTGAGAAAGAAATTAGGGAAGCAACACCCTTCTCAATAGTCACAAATAATATAAAATACCTTGGCGTGACTCTAATTAAGGAAATGAAAGATCTGTATGATAAGAACTTCAAGTTTCTGAAGAAAGAAATTAAAGATCTCAGAAGATGGAAAGATCTCCCATGCTCATGAATTGGCAGGATCAATATAGTAAAAATGGCTATTTTGCCAAAAGCAATCTATAGATTCAATGCAATCCCCGTCAAAATTCCAACTCAATTCTTCAACGAATTAGTAAGAGCAATCTGCAAATTCATCTGGAATAACAAAAAACCTAGGGTAGCAAAAACTCTTCTCAAGGGTAAAAGAACCTCTGGTGGAATCACCATGCCTGACCTAAAGCTGTACTACAGAGCAATTGTGAAAAATCTGCATGGTAGTGGTATAGTTACAGACAAGTAGACAAATGGAATAGAATTGAAGACCCAGAAATGAAGCTACACACCTATGGTCACTTGATCTTCGACAAGGGAGCTAAAACCATCCAGTGAAAAAAAAGACAGCATTTTCAACATATCATGCTGGCACAACTGGCAGTTATCATGTAGAAGAATGCTAATTGATCTATTCCTATCTTTTTGTACTAAGGCCAAATCTAAGTGGATCAAGGATCTCCACATAAAACCAGAGACAGTGAAACTTATAGAGGAGAAAGTGGAGAAAAGCCTTGAAGATATGGGCACAGGGAAAAAATCCTGAATAGAAGAGCAATGGCTTGTGCTGTAAGATCAAGAATCAACAAATGGGACCTCATAAAATTGCAAAGCTTATGTAAGGTAAAAGACATAGTCAATAAGAAAAAAAGGCCACCAACAGATTGGGAAAGTATCTTTACCTATCCTAAATCAGATAGGGGACTAATATCCAATATATATAAAAAGAACTCAAGAAGGTGGACTCCAAAAAATCAAATACCCCCATTAAAAATGGGGCTCAGAGAGGGCCATTGGACTTGCAAATTTTATATGCCCCAGTACAGGGGAACGCCAGGGCCAAAAAGTGGGAGTGGCTGGGTAGGGGAGTGGGGGGGGGGGAGTGTATTGGGGACTTTTTGGATAGCATTGGAAATGTAAATGAGGAAAATACCTAATTAAAAAAATCAATTCTAAAAAACAAAACAAAAAAAAAATGGGGCTCAGAGCTAAACAAAGAATTCTCACCTGAGGAATACCAAATGGCTGAGAATCACCTGAAAAAAATGTTCAGCATCCTTAATCATCAGGAAAATGCAAATCAAACAACCCTGGGATTCCACCTCACACCTGTCAGAATGGATAAGATCAAAAATTTAGGTGGCAACAGATGCTGGTGAGGATGTGGAGAAAGAGGAACACTCCTCCAATCCTGGTGGGATTGCAAGCTTGTACATCCACTCTGGAAATCAGTCTGGTGGTTCCTCAGAAAATTGGACATAGTACTACTGGAGGATCCCACAGTACCTCTCCTGGGCATATACCTAGAAGATGTTCCATCCGGTAAGAGGGACACATGCTCCACTATGTTCATAGCACCTTATTTATAATAGCCAGAAGCTGGATACCCCTCAACGGAGAAATGGATACAGAAAATATGGTACATTTACACAATGGAGTACTACTCAGCTATTAAAAAGAATGAATTTATGAAATTCCTAGGCAAATGGATGGACCTGGAGGGCATCATCCTGACTGAGGTAACCCAATCACAAAAGAACTCACATGATATGTACTTACATGATAAGTGGATATTAGCCTAGAAACTTAGAATACCCAAGATATAAGATATAATTTGCAAAACACATGAAACTCAAGAAGAAAGAAAACCAAAGTGTGGACACTTTGCCCCTTCTTAGAATTGGGAACAAAACACCCATGGAAGGAGTTACAGAGACAAAGTTTGAATCTGAGACGAAAGGATGGACCATCTAGAGACTGCCATATCCAGGGATCCATCCCATAATCAGCTTCCAAACGCTGACACTATTGCATACACTAGCAAGATTTTGCTGAAAGGACCCAGATATTGCAGTCTCTTGTGAGACTATGCAGGGGCCTAGCAAACTCAGAAGTGGATGTTCACAGTCAGCTATTGGATGGATCACAGGGCCCCAATGGAGGAGCTAGAGAAAGTACCCAAGGAGCTAAAGGGAACTGCAATCCTATAGGTGGAACAACAATGTGAACTATCCAGTATCTCCTGGAGCTCGTGTCTCTAGCTGCATATGTATCAGAAGATGGCCTAGTCAGCCATCACTGGAAAGAGAGGCCCATTGGTTTTATAAACATATGCCTCAGTACAAGGGAACGCCAGGGCCTGAAATAGGAGTTGGTGGGTAGGGGAGTGGGGTTGGGGGATGGGGTCTTTTGGGATAGCTTCGGAAATGTAAATGAAGCAAATACCTAATTTTAAAAAAAGGAAATAGTTTTTATATTTCCTTAAATTGGTGTTATATTTCAGGATTTCTCACATTTTAGAAATATATTATTTCATTCAATCATTATTTTGGCAAATATATATACTTTCTATTTTGGGTATGTGTGTCAATGTGCTAGATTACAATTCTAACATGTTTTCAATACTATAACTCCACAAAAAAACTGAGTTACAAAATCATTTCTCCTTTTGTTATAATATAGTCACCTTTTAAATGGATGAATCTTAAAGGATGAATTCTTAACTTCTAATGCTAACATTTGAAATATTTTACTGCCATTGTTTAAAAGTATAACAACACAACATGTTATGCCAAATACAGGTCCTGAATCAACAGTGCCCCAGATATTTCTTCATCCTTGTGTTGAGAAAAAAGATGTCCAGAGGAATCTAATTAGTGGCAGTATGTCCACCTGTGCTCTCCAGTCAAGCGTGACCTGCAGCAGCTTGCTTGTTCTCCTGTAGCAGTAGGTTAAGGGGTGATTGTAAAGAAATGATCTGCCATGTATCAATTAGGTAAGCTTCTAATCTCGAAGGGCAATAATCCACTCCAATATCTACACTCTCAAAAATGTATCCTGTCTATTTTCTGAGAAGAAAAATCGACATTTAATATTTTTATATTAAATTTTTTTTTATTCCAAACATACTTCAGGAATACTTGGAACAATTAAGCTAATATATTTTATATTAGATATAATAGAATTATATTTAAGCTAATTTTCACTTAAATGGATTCCTGTTCACCTCTTAGTCCTTTTCTATGACAACAAAAAGCAGACCCCAATGTCAAATACAGTTAATATATGATCTCCACTTCTCTCTATATATACAATATCACAGCTCACATAAAATAGTGAGTAGAAATTATTTCACAGCGTGAATATGCTAATATTGAGCCAATTGTTTCACTGTATGTAGTATATCAATATTATAGGTTTTATAATTATATATTAGTTACTTTTTTATTAATTTAAAAACATTATTATGTGTCTGGTACTCTTTAAAAATTGTCAATAATTTCTTTTATTCATGTAACATAATAGATCTACAAAGTAGATGCTAATACTGCTTTCATGCTATAAACAAGGTTTGGAAACACAGTAAAACTGACAGAGAAATGCTTTGTTGTCTAACACAGATAGTCTAACTCCAAAGCTGTTGTGCTCATATGCTATTAAGCTCTGTTAGTGATTTTAGCACTCACTGTAATATGATTTTGTGTTGTTTACATATCAAGCATATACCTAATCCTTAATATTATTATAAGTTCAGTAAATTTTACAGCTCATGTCAGTTTCCATAGCTAAAAATTTGAACTAAATTATATTCTTCCTAAAATAAATGTTAAATAAAATATGAGACATTATGAAACTTTTATGTTTTTAGTGTCAAAAATATCCAAGGCCAGTTCACAGTGGTTCAAATTTTGTTTATCTGCTTGCATGGTGAGATTGAATATTGCTTGATATATCTATTGATAACATAAGTGGAAGTCCTGTTGAGAAAATATGATTTCCTAGAGTTTTGTATTACATAGATATAAAAGATTTGGGGTAAGCATATTCACATAACTGGTTTTGATCTAAACTACACACATGCACACATGATAAAATAATAGGTCTGTCACTTCATTAAATATCATGTGTGGTTTAAAATGTTATTCTTTCAGCAACACAAAATATATTACTATCTACCCTTGTAAAGAATAGTGAGCCAGGCTGGAGAGGCTGCTTGGCCATTAACGGCAAGGCTCGCAACCAATATCCAGAATAGTGTTGTCAGGGCATCCTTTAACAGCAGCCACACATGTTTATCTTAATCTTGCACACATAAATCTTCTATAAGCAGATGCTTCCTACTGCTGCCTAAGCATTCACTCTTCTCACGCATATTCAACCATGCACCACGCAATGCAAACAGAAAGTGAACAGCTTTGTGTGGCTATAAGCTGTATATATAGTTTTTATTTTTGTGAGCATGTGTGTGCATATCTCTCCCTGTCTCTCTCTCTCTCTCTCTTTTTCTCTGTGGTGTGTGTGTGTGTGTGTGTGTGTGCACATATAAAGGAGAGGGATCTGGATCTCTGGAGTGAGAGTTACAGGTTGTAATGACTATATTAGCGTAATTTTGAAAGTTGAAAAAGTTGTGGTATTATATATTTCACTATAATTTAAATAAACAATACATCTATGTGACTCTATCATTCAGCAGTGTATATCTTAAAATATTGTACTGTAGATTATAAAATATATAGTAACATCTTCCAGTTGTAGTAAAATGAGCAAGTAAATAAGTACTTTTCATAATTTATTTCCCTTTTTTAAATGAATTGATTTAATTAAGTCATTTAAAATATGTAACATTTAATCAAGAGAATAACTGAAATATAGTCTTAGTTAGGCTCTAATACTGTGCTATAATAACATAACCCAAAGCAACGTTTGTGAGTGTGGGGAGGGGGTGGTATTTCACTTTATAGTTTATCCTCCAGCAGGATCTCAAATCAGGAATTTGTAGGCAGAAACCAATAAAAAAAAAAAATTCACCATAGGCTTCCCCACAGGCCAAGCCTTTGAGTGCATTTTGTCAATTGAGGGTTCATTTTCCAAGATGACTCCAGCTTGTGTCAAGTTGATATAAAATTAGGCGGCACAAAAGTGTAGACAGGAGTGGGAGGGAAGAATAGGGGAGTGGAAGGAGAGTGAAGAGAGGGATAAAGACAGCAGGGAAGGGATTTCATGGTGACAAGTATGCAGTATACACATACATAAAGTTTGTAAAGAATATATCTAATTAATAATGACAACAATAACAACGTTCATTGCCCTTGAATAAATACAGTGATGAGAATCATAACTTTTGTTATTATCTTTAAAATCTCCTGTGTAGTCTGAAGTCACTAGACACATTAATTGCATATGCCCACTTTTCAAGAAATCTGTACTCACACAGGAACAATCTGCAGTATTGGGCAGCAGGGCTAAAACACTACCCTCCCATATTTCTCCTTTAAATTATCTCTTTTGCGTTAAGCAAGATGTCTGTAGGTTGACATTTTTTAGGAAACGTATCTTAGCAGTACTGCAATCACATTTTCCCTGCTTTGACTCTTCCTGGGATTTTGGGACAAGAATTCTCAGCTTCATTATTAGTTTTATGCTTTCTAACCTTAGATTCATATACAGTATTGAGCACTTTTATGTTCTACTGTTAATCATCTGGCAAAGCTGTATGATTTTGTGTGAAATACATGATGTAAAGTGGTAGCCTAGGATCTGAGATCCTATTATCTTCTTAGCCTGCATATCTTGGCTATCTAGCGATAATTAGTAACATTTAGAATACCTAAACAGTTAATGATTGTTCAATAATTATCTTATAAAAAAGATTTTAAAACATCATTTTATATTTTCTGTAACGTATTAGTTACTAATGACCAATACATACAATTGAGATTCATTCAGTGTACATTTTATTTTTTTGCATAATGTTTACATGTAAAACATTCAATTTCTTTTAAGAAATTTTATATTTCACAATCATGGCTTATATTAGCCTCATAGCTTAGAGAAGTCATTAAAAATCATCAATCAGGTTATAAAAAATGAATAGTATGGGTATGTAATTCTGTATAAGAAAAAAGAAGCATGTATTCAAATCAGAGCAGATGCTTCATTTATCTCTAACAATATTTAACACAAGAGAAACTTAGTGTGATGCAATTATATAGACTACTTTAAAAGTTCATTTTAATAGAGTTCCAAAACTGGTTAAAAAAAAAAAGTCCAGTTCTATACAAAAGCTAAGAAAATGAAGTGATTCTTGAGTATAAGTTATAACTCATTTCCCAAACACAAATATATCTTTTAAGCAAATTGAAAAATGATAAAAATCATAATTCATCAATTTTGTTGTTCATTTGGATAGAGTCCCACTATAGAGCTGAAACTCTTAGCTATGCACATAAACATCATGCAAAATATTATTACTGTGGCTCTGTGTGCCAAAATAAGATGGTGTTTGGGGAGGCAAAAACAGGGTTGAGTTTGTGGTGAAGACATTCTTTTTGCAATTAGAGCACTAATTTCCCATTACTTCTATATAATAAAATATCAAATTTAATGGCTTAAACAGTCTGAATTTATCCTGAAATTCAAATCAAACACGAATAGATATCCCTAGGCTAAAGTCAAGGTGTCAGCAGGACTGCATTCCTTTTTGGAAGCCCCAGAGAAGTCTCTGTATCTTTGGTTACTAGGGATGTGACAGCAGTCTTTGACCCATTCTGATTTTGTCTTCAATGCTGGCAGCAGATATTTTCATGGTGATTTCCAAGACTAGTCTGTTATCATATCCCCTTCTTTAAATCTCATACACTCCTATATCAGTTAAAAGACTGTGACAACTGGGATGAAAAGATAATTAAGGAAAGCTGTTCTGTTTGCAGAATCTTAGATTCATTACATGTATAAAGTCCTGGCTCTTCCATTTTAGCGATTAGGACATGGAGATCATTGTAGGACTATTTTCTGCCTACCATCAAATAATACCATGAAGAATTTTCTAGAAAGACACAGCAATATAATTACAACAGTTGTGATATCATTTATAAGGAAAAAATAAGCTTCCTCAAGTAGTTAATTACTAAGCTAAAGGAATTTGTATTTATTCATTAAAAGCGTGGTGGTACATGCCTTTAATCCCAGCACTTGGTAGGCAGAGGCAGGTGGATTTCTGAGTTCGAGGCCAGCCTGGTCTACAAAGTGAGTTCCAGGATAGCCAGAGCTATACAGAGAAACCCTGTCTCGAAAAAAAAAACCACACACACACGCATATATATATATATATATATACATATACATACATATACATACATATATATACATATATATATCTTTATACATACATATATATACATGTATATATATGCGTGTGTGCATATATATATATACATACATATATATACATGTATATATACATGTATATATATATATATATATATATATATATATCTTTACTACTGTTGCTAGTCTCCCCATAAAAATTAAAATTAATAATTACTTTCTATCTATACTGTGTAAGACGATCTTAAAAGCTAAAAAGTGATATTTTAAATGGATGAATGATTAATTCAAACATTGCCCTAAATCACTGCCTTCATAATAAATCATCAATATGCCAGGGTAATATAAAAAATTCATAGAAACCACTTTGATAAATGTTATCTGTAATGCTCTATTTTACCTAAAATTTATACAGATGTACATATAATTAGACAATGTATTGCAGCACTTTGGCAATCATTAAAGCACAAATTTTAACATATGCAGGTTTAAGAAATAGCAAACCCTTAAGATTGGGCATTATGACATGCATGCTGAGGTTACAATTTGAAATAAGTTGAGAATCCCTTGAAAACATGAAATTGTGAGAAAAGCATTTGTTATCTGTTTGATTAGTTATAAAATCTTAGCAAATACAACTAAATGTCTTCTAAATCTGTTAGAATTGATTTGGAAATAAGGGAATGTCCTACTTAATCTAAATATATGGGGAAATATTCATTGAAAAACTAAAGGGCCAAAAATGGAGCAACAGGGAGATTAATCTTAATTTCACCAATCAAACATACACAGGAACTGTTCATGAGATTTGAGCAGGTGGACTCCCATTGCCATCAGTCAATTTTAGCCTCCTAATATAAAATGCTTAATTAACTGAATTAAACTTCTGCCTTTGTGTTTCATGATCAATAGGTGAATTAACTGACTATAAAATTTATTTCTTTTAAAATCCCTTTTGCGATTATAATTTCCATTATGAAATTTTATTTCACATGTTGACGTTACATTTGTGTATGTGTCATATCTGTGGGTGTTAATGCTCTGGAGACATGATTCTGTATTGACCATCCCATGTTTCCATTACTTATTTGCTGAACTATGTCTAACATGCTGACTCCTACCTGACTACAGTGAGGTGGGATCAGCTCACAGCTATCTCACCAGAAGAGATAAGACTTAAAGAAACAAACAGAAGCGGGATGAGATGGAATGCCCTGACACAACTACAGGAAACAGGATTGTCAATGGAAAAATACTGGGAAGATTTTATGAGGTTAAAGGCCAGGAGCTCTGCGGGTATCCAATACAGTCTCAATACTTCATAATCCATAGAAATAAGAGAAAGAAGATAAGGACAAATCTTTTACAGATTTTTCTGTGCTCCGTTAATTCAGTCAGAACATATCCAATTTTGTTAAACACAAAGTCTGATAAATTAAAGTTCAAGGTGTTTGAAGGCTGAGAATAAATTCAGTGTTTCCTAAAACATTCCTAATATAAAACGAGTGCATAAATTTCATGTCTTTTGTTAGTCATTCCCAACTAGAGTAGAATAGAAGAAAATACTCCCATCACTTCTGTAGGTTGTAACCTCCCGAATTCTGATTACCTAAGTAAAAACCTCAATTCATTTAACACTGGGAGGGAGGAAGCTTAAGTCAATCTCCAGGGAGAACTTGCAACAGATAACAGAAATCCTACCACTGACTAGCATAGTGGAATGGGTCTTTTAGGTAATTTTTATTTTATCATAATAAAATTTATAATATATACATATATAATGAATTATAATAAAAATATATAAAAAATAAGAGAGAATGTGCAAAAGGAAATCACCCTGGGTTGATCTTTGATCTTTGGCCTCTACATGTGCAAGCACAAACACATATATACATACATATATATATATATATATATATATATATATATATATATACACTCTTCAAAAAGAGTACTGAAATCATATGGTAATTAACACAGACTTGTTTTCTCAAACATTCAAAGAAGCGTGCTGGCATATTGTTTTTTAGTCATGTACTGAACAGGTGCAAGCAACAAGCAATTGAGACAACTATATAGTTTGATCCACTTTTATAAGGTTTGATCCACTTTTCTAAGATTATTTTGCCCAATATTTTTAAATAAAGATTTAAAAAAGAGTTGATTGTTGTTTTGATGTTTGGTTGGTTTTTTGTTATTATCCTTTTGATTTGGCACTAATGAGTTTATTACATAATTTCAAACTTCAAATAAAAAAAGTAAAAAATAAAATTTTGGCAGGGATACTGAAACCAGAAATCTAAGAGTTTTCCCAGATTCCCTGGCCAAGCCATGGCCACTAAACTTAACTCTATACAGTTCTTCAAGGCTTGAATCTCTATGTATCCTGGACATTTCTGCTGCTCTCCCTGAAGTTCAGGGCTCCCAGCAGGCACTGTGGCTTCAGTGCGAGCCCCATATACACTCATGGCCTAAGCCGCCATACTTGTGACATCACTGGGAGTAGAGAGCAGTAGGACTGTTGGAATCCCTGGCAAGTTTAGAGAACTTGCTGTCATAACTACTCTCCACAGCCATTGATGCTGTATCTTTATTAGACTGAGTCAGAGCTTCAGCAAGGTTTCTAATCAGTTTAACTTGGTGGTAGCCAGAACCGGACTGGTACCTCCTATTGCCTGATTTGTCCTTTTCTGCTTCTGAAAAGTCAGAATCTGGACTTTGTTCTTCCAGTCTGCCGAACAGATAGCTGTCTCTAGGGTTTCTTCAGACTCTAGAACCCATTTCTAAGCCCGTTTCCATTGCTACTCCTCTACATCTGCATAGACTTTTACTCAGTGTGGCACATGGATATCCTTGATTGCAGGCAGCGATACTCTAGCCGTCAGCAACCTGGCCGATGGCATCCACACTGTTGGCATTCAGAGACTTCTGTGGAAATATTTTGTCCAGAGAGAACTTTCTATGCTCGCATCTCATAATCATCTGAGCTAACTATGTGACAGCACTCTCAGCGTCTTCTACACCATAACTTGCTTTGTAAGGATCCATAATACACAAGCCAAGGACTCCATCTCTTTGCACAGTTGAATTATCAAGTTATAAACTCAGGCACTTTGATGATGATTTCCTTGAGACTCTTGCATTATAGTGGGTTTGGCCTAAGGGCAGTCAATAGATAATAGGATCTGGTGGAATTCACCTATCCATTCCACTACCCAGGCCTCTTGCTGCAGCACAAACAGTACCAAGGTGTTTTGGAGCAGTTCAGTGGAAGCATGGCCAGAAGCCTGCAGGAAGTCCCACATTAAAGTGCTTCCTTCAGAACCACACGGCGCGCCAGACCCAAAGGTATGTTTTGCTTAAAGAGTTTATAAGAAAATCTGTTTTGTTTTGTTGTTGTTGTTTTTTTAATCTCATCATTTGAACTTAGCTCAAGTGTGAAAGGAGGAGCTAAAGCAAAGCTTTCTGGGAACTCCATTTTTCTGGAATAATGTTGACAAAGTCTTATCCCATTTCACACACACACACACACATTCTTATAGCATTGAAAGTAAAGTCAATACTAAAAAAATCTTTTATTGCTGCATGGCCCTACTGTTGTACAAAAACTATGAAAAATTATAACAATATATTTTTAATTGAATTTATTTACTTTACATGAATAGTGTTTGCCTGTATATATGTATGTATGTATGTATGTATGTATGTATGTATGTATGTATGTATATAGGTATGTATGTATGTATATAGTTATGTATGTATGTGTACCCTGTGTGTACTTGGTGTCTGCATAAGTCAGAAGGGGGCACCAGAACCTCTGGGTGGGACTTAATTCTCAGCTCATGTGGGTGTTTGGAATGAAACCCAGAGAAACCTTGTTCTCTGCAAGAACAAGGACTATTGAATCAAAGCTCTGGACAAATATGACAAAGTCTTTATTATACAAGAGAGTCACTTTTCCATCTAAAACTGTTGAAATGTGATAATTGTTTTAAGATGGTCAAATGATCCTACTTATTCTAAATGTTTTCAATTCTGGGGTACTTTTTGTTGGCTTACAATTTCAGTTATTGCAACTTTCATTGTGCCAGATTGCTATGAATCTTTGTATATGTTTCTGGACACATACCCTATAAAGTTTAATCAAAAAATTTGCTATATTTATTTTTATGTAAAAACTTGACTATATGAAATGTTTAAAGGTGTATTTGTAAACAACTAGTCACAGCATGAGGCTGGGAAATCTATTCTCTGGACAGAATTCTTGTTTCACAACAAGGTGAATAGTGAGGAAATCAATGCCATGTCGCTGTGTGCTTTTATGTCCTGTTTCAGAACTTAAAGTGCACGTCATTTCACAAGCATAATGATAGACATTTTCAGGTTACAAAATTAGTATACAGAAACAGAAGTGTTACCATTTGCCAGTAGAAAATAATATGCCATAGAAATCAAGAAAAGAATACCCTTCAGAATAAGCTACAGAAATATACTTTGGAGTAGCTTTTCAGAGGAGATAACACTCTCTACAATTAAAAATGGAAAAACACCAGTGCATACTTACAATGTGAAGTGAAATCTCCTTGTGCACACATTGGTAGAGTTAATATTGCTAAAATGTTACGGTACCTAAAGCTACCCCTTCTGGATTGAGCATACTTCCTATAGAACTACCTACGATATTCGTCAAAGAGCAAGATCAACATATTTGAAGCTTTATATGGCAGCTGAGAATAGCTAGAAATATCTGATCCAAAAGTATAATAAAAGGGAGATTATAATGCATGACTTCAAATATGGTACAAAGCTGGTATAGGTTGTTTCAGGTAGTAATTTTGCTTTTATTTTTGAAAAATATCTTGTGAAAACCACAGTGTTTCCAATTAACAATGCTACAAAAATATTTAGCATCACTAATGTATTCAAAATTCAAATCAAGAACACTGGAGAAATAATAAGAATGGTTATTTAAAAACTAAAGCTGGCAAGTAATGGTGAGGATATGAAGAAAAGTGAATTCCTACACAATCCTTTGCTGGCGTGTTAATTAGCACATCTGTTATAGAAAAAACTCTTATGTGTAAAACCTGGACAAAACCTACAGACACTCTAAGGGAAACCAAATAATATGCAGATGGACATCTCCCTTCATGTTCCTTATAGTACTATTAACAAGAGATATGAAGTGATGAAACAGCCAATTTTAGTGTTTGTAAGGTGATGAATAGATTATAAAAATGAAGTGTAATACAAGTTAGCCATAAAAGATAATGAATTTGTGCTGTGTGTGATAAGAGAGATGAATTTAGAGATCATTAGATTAACTTAAATAAGTCATAGACAGAAAAGAATGGCTGAATTGCTTCACTCATGTTCAGATAGTTGAAGTTGAGAGTATAACTATGGTTAGCAGAGGCTGAAGAGACCAGGGGAAGAGTAAACTGAGGGAAGGTTCGCCAGTGAAAACCATATAACAGTGAGAAAACAGAAATATGTTTCGTATGAACTTGCATAGAAGACAAAGTATAGATAATAGTATATTGCAGATCCCAAAAGCAGTAGAAAGAATGTTTGTATGTTTTCTCCAAGAAAATATGATAAATGTTTGAGAATATATATATATTATATATATATATATATATATATAATGTTTGAGAATATATATATTATACATATTCATAATATATATATTATACATATATATTATGTATAATATATATTCTGATTTACAAATTATATAATTTCTAAGTGTTTGGAAGCATCTAAAAAAGGCACATAATTGTGTAGATTTTTGTAAACTTTAAGAATTAAAGTTCTAATTTCATTGCAATCTTGACTTTCTAAATAATTGTCATATATATATATATATATATATATATATATATATATATATACACACACAAAAGAATACCCAAAAGATGATCCAACATATAACAAGGACACATGCTCCATTATGTTCATAGCAGCCATATTTATAATAGCTAGAAGCTGGAAAGAACCCAGATGTTCTTCAACAGAGGAATGGATACAGAAAATATGGTACATTTAATACTCAGCTATTAAAAACAATGAATTCATGAAATTCTTAAGCAAATGGATGTAACTAGAAAATATCCTGGTAAGGTAAATCAGTCACAAAAGAACATACATGGTATGCATTCACTGAAAAGTGGATATTAGTCCAAAAGTTTGGAATATCCACGATACAATTCAAAGATCATATGAAGCTCAAGAAGAAGGGAAACCAAAGTGTGGATGCTTCAGTGCTTCTTAGAAGGGAGAACAACATACAGGAAGAAATATGGGGACAAAGTGTGGAGTAGAGACTGAAGGTAAGGACATCCAAAGACTGCCCCACTTGGGGATTTATCCCATACACAGACACCAAACCCAGAAACTATTGAGGATGCCAAGAAGTGACTGCTGACAGGAGCATGATATAGCTGTCTATTGAGAGGCTCTCCCAAAGTCTCAGAAATACAGAAGTGGGTACTCACAGCCAATCACTGAACTAAACTCGCAGTTCCTCAATGGTGGAGAAGGGATGGAAGGAGCTGAGGGGGTTAGCTGCCCCGTGGAAGGAACAATACTATAAAGGTAAATACATATGTCAAGTGGGTTTTTGTTGTAGTTCATGGGATTTATAGCTTAGTAGGATTACTGATTGTTTTTCTCTTTGGTAGCTTGTACAGCACCTTCGGATGCTATGATGCAATATGGAGACTTCCAGAACAATACCCATTTCATTCTTGCATTTCATATGCCCTAATGTGTGTGGTTCTTCATCAATTTGGTTTTATCTTCATTTCTAGGAGAAAACCAAGGGCATTGCCAATAGCTTATATTTTCATTTGGTAGTCTCTTATATAAACAACTGGAAAGGAGGATACTTTGTTTAACACTGGATAGTTGTTAGATAGTCTATGATCCCTGTGCATGATATTATTATTTATTATACTTGGCCCAATTGAAATATCTAGAATTGATCTCTAGATTTAACTCCTAGGGAATATTGTACCGAGAAAAGCTAGAAATATTGTAAAAACCAGAGGACCAAGGAACTTGTGGATAGATAACATCTTCTAGAAAAGGCACAGATGTTACACCCCTGTAATTTCAATAGTATGTTGCCTAAAAAAGACCTACATAATCGCCACTCCAGTTAAGACCTGTAGATAGGGAAAATTTTATAATGCCACATCTTTTTATGAAGAGATACAAACAGTCAATGGCTGATAATGGAGGAAGCCTCAATGTACTTCAAGGTTGAAGCCCCTGATAGTATATCTAATTCTCAGTGTATATCTATATATTAGTCAGGGAAGGTGACACAGGGGAGTTTGTGAATGAAAGTGTGTGAAAATAATATGAATAGAACACTCATGAACAAAATTCAAAATATATATGTAATTAAATACTATCATGACATTAAGATGTCTACTCTCATAACACAAAATAACAAGTTATGTAAAGGATGTGTGAAAACTGGAACATATGTATACTATTTACAGATAAAGAAAGTGCTGACACACTATAAAAATATGTAAGTAAATTCCTCCAAAATAAGAAAAAATAGTACTCGCACAGAATACAGTAATTCCCATATGGGTTTACACTGGAAACCAAAGCATTTAGCAATAGCTAAACTATGAAGTAACCCAAGTGTTTTTAGAAAAGAATGAATGGAGAATTAACTTCCAGCCTGCATATTGGAAGTTTATTCTGCATTCGATAGGGAACAAAATACCCACAAAAGGAGTTACAGAGACAAAGTTTGGAGCTAAGATGAAAGGATGGACTATCCAAAGAATACCCGACCCAGGGATCCATCCCATAATCAGCCACCAAATCCAGACACTATTGCATACGCCAGAAGATTTTGCTGAAGGGACTCTGTTATAGCTGTCTCATATGAGGCTATGCCAGTGTCTGGCAAATGCAGAAGTGGATGCTCACAGTCATCTATAAGATGGAACACCGGGCCTCCAATGGAGAAGCTAGAGAAAGCACCCAAGGAGCTGAAGGGGTCTGCGACCTGATAGGTGGAACAACAATATGAACTAACCAGTACACTCAGAGCTTGTGTCTCTAGCTGCATATGTAGCAGAAGATTGCCTAGTGGGCCATCACTGTGAAGAGAGGTCCCTTGGTATTACAAACCAAGAAATTATATGCCCCAGTACAGGGGAATGCCAGGGCCAAGAAGCAGGAGTGGGTGGGTAGGGGAACAGGGAAGAGGGAAGGTATAGGGAACTTTTGGGATAGCATTTGAAATGTATATAAAGAAAATATCTAATAAAAAAAAGAAAATTAACAAACACATATGTAGCACAGATGTGCATTGACAATATTATGCTAAGTGAACAAGTTGTGGGAAAAGTACAAATACTGTGTGATATGATTTTACTTACCATTTAAGAGTGGTAAAAACCATACACATGGTTGAGATTCCCTGAGGACTCTCACAGTTCTTGCAGCTTTCCTCACTCCAGTGAAGTTACTCAGACCCCACTTTAGCCTATTCCCATTCCTTTGTATCAGTTGCTTACCTATAAGCACTCTCTACCTGGGAAGCTATTGGCCACACCAAATGGGAATCACATCAGTGTCTCACGTAGCCAACATCAGAGAAGAGTTCCAAGTATGGGAGATTAGAAGTAGTAAAGGGAGATATGCAACTGTGCAAAGTACTAAGTACCAGAGATACGGTACTTTGCACAGGTATAACTGATACCAAGAACAGTTAGTCATAAATAGGATGCATTCATCAAACCCCTTTCTTCAGGGCTCAGGGGACCCTAGAAGCTGTCTTCAAGTATCAGCCATTGACAAAGGACAAGTTAATTTCCACCAAAGGAGAAATATCCACTGGGTATACAAACCATGCCTATGCTTAAGGTTAGGTGCATACCAACAGTGTTAGATGATCAACAACAACAATATAAAAGAACTTAGCGGTTATTTGGAGCTTAGTTAATTAGGTCATTTTTCTTATAATGTTTTGTTTGGGCTTTTTTTAGCCTTCATTTTTTCTTAAATATTATGTTTTGTGTGTTTTTTTTTGTTGTTGTTGTTGTTTTTACAGTGTGTCTCTCTGTGTGTATATGTGTGTTTACATGTTTCTTCTGCATTTTTATTTGTTTCTGTTATTTTGTTTATCCTGTGTTCTATTAATACCTATTTATTTTCTAAAAGACATTGAGAAAGATGGCTTAGAGTTGGATGTGTGTGTGTAAATTGTGAGAATCTGCAATGAATGATGGAAAGGAAACATGATCAGAATATATCATATGAAAACTAATTTTTAAAAAAATTAGAGCTGGAGAAAAGAAACTATTATAGACTTGGGAATTGGATAAGGCAGAGGGAAATGAAAATGCATTACTCTTTGGTCATCCTTCTTCTTGAGTTTCATGTGTTTTGTTAATTGTATCTTGGGTTTTCTAAGTTTCTGGGCTAATATCCACTTATCAGTGATGTATATCATGTGTGTTCTTTTGTGATTGGGTTATCTCACTCAGGATGATATCCCCAGATCCATCAGTTTGCCCAAGAATTTCATAAATTCATTCTTTTTAATAGCTGAGTAGTATTCCATTGTGTAAATGTACCACATTTTCTGTATCTATTCCTCTGTTGAGGGGCATCTGGGTTCTTCCCAGCTTCTGGCTATTATAAATAAGGCTGCTATGAACATAGTGGAGCAAGTGTCCTTATTACCAGTTAGAACACCTTCTGGATATATGCCCAGGAGGGGTATTGCTGGATCTTCTGGTAGTCCAAGTTCTTGCCCAAGAACGGGGAACAAAATATCCATGGAAGGAGTTACAAAGTTTGGAGCTGACAGGGAAGGAAGGCTCATCCAGAGACTGCCCCCACCAGATCCATCCCATAAACAATCACCAAACCCAGGCACTATTTCATATGCCAGCAAGATTTTGCTGACAGGACCCTGATATAGCTATGTCTTGTGAGGTTATGCCAGTGCCTAGCAAAATACAGAAGTGGATGCTCACAGTCATTTATTGGATGGAACACAGGGCCCCCAATGAAAGAGCTAGAGAAAGTACCCAAGGAGCTAAAGGGATCTGCAAGCCTATAGGAGGATCAAAAATATGAACTAACTAGTACCCCCCAGAGTACTAGTTGTGTCTCTAGTTGCATATGTAGCAGAGGATGGCCTAGTCAGCCATCAATGGGAGGAGAGGCCCTTGGTCTTGCGAAGATTATATGCCCCAGTACAGAGGAATGCCAGAGCCAGGAAGCAGGAGTGGGTGGGTTGGTTGAGGGGCCGGGCGGGGCCGGGGGGGGGGGGGGGAGGGGGTCTTGCGCGCGCCCAACTGGCCAGGAAGAACGACGCTGCAACAGGATCCTTCTGCACACGTTTATTCAGTCCTGTTTCTTCTTGTTTATATCTCCCTTGTTTATATCTCCCTTGTTAATATCTCCCTTGTTTATATCTCCCCCAAACCCTGGGCCTCTCACTCTTTTATACTCTCAGTTCCCATCCACGCACAACAGGTCACACCACCTCACCAGGCACGCAGCTTCAGCTAATCAGGGCAGCAGGGGCATATCTCCATCAAAATGGATTCACCAGTATCCTGGTACACCTGCGCAGATCTCAAGATGTTTGTGGCTTATATGAGGAAGTCAGGTGCAAATCATATGACTTAGCTGCAGTCCCTGGCGCCTTTGGGACTGCTGCCACACCCGCTCCTCACAGGGGGGTATAGAGGACTTTCAGAGAGGAAAAGCCTTTGAAATGTAAATGAAGAAAATATCTAAAAAAATTTTAAAAAGAAAATGCATTACTTTATTTGTATATAAATTATCTTTAAAAGTTGAAGTTAGTAATGAAGATGGAATTGCTACTATGCCTAATATACATTAACAGAAAATTCTATGGTATATATAATTTATCAAAATAAAAGAGAAACAATAATCTGCATGGCAAATATATTATTTTCAAATATTTAAAGTCTCTGCAGAATGCCAACAAATGCCATAATAAAATAGTTTTATTGTAACAACCATATAATTGCTGTGCAGTCAAAAGTAATAAAGCTTTAAAATAAGAAAATAAGAGTAAGAGATTAGTTTTATTCTCTAAATTTAAAAGATATGAAAAAAACTTTCTAAGGTGTCTTACCATTTGAAAAAACAAATGCTATATTTTTACTCTTTGCAGACCTCTCTAGAAATATATTTCCTTTTACAATTTTAAGCTTAGTGTGTAAATGACACAATTATTGAGGTCACAGTACATATATCGTTTCAGAACCACAGGAACATTTAAAAACAGTAGGAGTGTTGTTGCCTAAGGTAGTAGACAGCACTTGCAGTGACATCCAGATTGCCATTACACACACAACTAACTCTAAACAGCGTTGTTTCCAAGCTGGGCAGACACAGCTTCCAGGTGCTATCTGTTGTTCTCAGCCAGGAACTTTTGGGTTCAGCAGGTGCAAGGGCATGGGCAGGGGTGGAAGAGACATGGTGGACACAGGAAAGTTATTGCTCATGCATTTTAAGGCACTGGTTGTCATGGCACTGGAAATAGATGAAAAATCTAACTGTAGCCTCTACCCAACAATTAAAAATTCCCCTAGGTATTTTGATTTTGTTGTATACTTTTATCAACTCTGCTCTGTATAATTACATTTGAAGTTCTCTATTTCTTCACATACAATCACAATTATTTTTGTGCAGTTAGGTAAAGATAGAACGTAAATCTCTTTTGTAAAACATGTTCATAAATTAGAAACGTATAGAAAAACTATGCCATGTATGAATAAATTGAGCAAATATTAACTGTTTCCTGCTAATACACAGGTATTGGGGATTTATATACTTTATGTAATATAAAAGTGTTTTATTTTGTCTTCTTCAAGCTTCAGAACACAGGACAAAATATATTAAGTGAATTTAAAAGTGATTAGGTAAAATTTTATGATCTAGACTATTTGGAAATATTGTGTGTGTGTGTGTGTGTGTGTGTGTGTGTGTGTGTGTGTAGGTAGGTATGTATGCATGTCTTGGTTAGAGCACAGATTCTTCAGAGAAGACAATTTATTAGCAATTCTCTCTGTGACTATGCAGTTTCAACTGAATAATGTTCTCGAAAATAAATATAGCAGAACATGGGAGACAACCAGAAATAGATATAGAAGTAGATAAAATTATATACAAATAGATGTGAGTGATGGTTTTAAGATCTCAAAAGAAGAAATGTGAAATTTAATATTCACCTTAAGAATCTGTACACATGTATACGCATGCATGTACATAGATAACCATGATAAAAATGCAACAAATATCCTGGTAACATCTTTTGGAAATGAAGCTCAGTATTCAAATATTCATGTCAGGAGAAATAAAAATTTAACAAATACAGCAAGCACAAAATTGAAACTGTTAAGTAAAATTACAATGAAATCAAATGTATAAGATACAGCATTATATAGAAAGAGGTCACCTCCTAGAAAAATCAAATAAACAAGTAGCATATTAAAAATTTACTGTCAGTTTCAAATTATTAGAAGTTAATAATAGTATGTTCCAGACTTTAAGTAAACATATCACTGGTATTTTTTTTTATTGAAAATCAGAAGCTTTTGTATAAATATGTAGGCTAATGAGATGGGTCCCAGTGCAACAAGTAAGATGAAGTGAGCAATGGCTTATGAGGATCAAGGGAAGGGAAGGGAAAGAAAGAGAAGGGAAGGGAAGGGAAGGGAAGGGAAGGGAAGGGAAGGGAAGGGAAGGGAAGGGAAGGGAAGGGAAGGGAAAGGAAGGAAGTATATCCAACTCTAGCATGCCAGAGACTAAAGAAGAAACACTGTGCTTTACAAATATTTGAGACATGTAATTTTGAGGATAAAGAAATCTTTCTGTACAACATGCAACAAATTCTTCAAAAGGGTGGAAGATATGTTAATAGTTTCCTGTATGAGCAATTTAAACAAATGATCTAAACCAAAACCGCAGACCACCAATGAGATAAAGCTTTCTCTGTAACTACTAAGTGCTGACCTCAAAAGACATAGAGACCCACCTCAGCAGCTTAAAAGTGGGTCAGGGAACAACTGCAGAACTCTCCTTCTGCCCCCAGCAGAGCACTAAATTTAGAAGAGGTACTGCTGTGAATTTGAAGCACTTATTTAACTATATTACAGTGAAATGATATAAATCTATCTGCCCTATATTTGATGCTATTAAACTACCCTGCTCTAAGTGTACAGTCTTATTCTTGCCACGTAAATAGTCCTTTAGATTTCCTATAAGGTTTGGAAAAGCTGTTTTATATAAACACATAGAACCTCTCTACATGATACAGCCACTGTTTTAAATTTAACATGGCAAATCTGTAGACTAAGAATTGTGGGAAAGAGAAATAGCTAGATCGGGCTAATACATCAAGTCTCTTCCAAGTCACTATTTACCCTTCTACCCTGTATAATGCTTCTTCTCATATAAATTTTATATTTGAAGTATTATTTTCCTGTTTGTCATTGTCATTTCCAGTATATTCTGCTTCCTTCTATGCAAAAACAAAACAAAACAAAACAAAACAAAACAAAACAAAACAAAAAACCAATGAGTTGAACCTTAAAATCGTTCACCTTTTCTCCCAGTGTGTCTAGATTGTGCCTTCCTGATGTCTAACACATCCCCACATGCTCTCTTTTCCCTCACCATTCAATATTTCCACCATCTCTCATCACACCTTTATTTTGGTTTTCATTCCTTCATTGGTGACTTTTCTGATAGTTGACCATTTCCTGTCTTGACTCCTTTCCCCCCATTTTGTCTACTATCTTTCTTGTAGTAACCCATGGTTAAATTCCAAAATTTGTCATTGGTAAAATTATGTTCATGTTGTATTTCCTACAATGCCTCTATATTCCTAGTTAATCACTTACTTTTCTGTTTTACTTCTCTCTGCAGCCCAATTCAACCTCAACCATATTCTGATTTGCAGAATGTGGATCTTACAGACTCTTGTAAATACCTAAACACTAATTAGCTACAGATAGGAACAGAACTTTGAAAATAATTTTATTTATAGTTATGTGATGCACAAATGGTGAAGTCATCTGGTCAACTCAATCAATGGAGAAATCCTGAAACAATGTGTTTATCCTTGAGATGACTAAGTACAAAAACCAGGTAGGGAACAAAGTCTGATTGAGTGAAAATTATTGTACTGATCACAAGTGGGGTCAGTGGAAGCACAGACACTGGAAAATAAAAGGCAAAAACTGTGTGTGTGTGTGTGTGTGTGTGTGTGTGTGTGTGTGTGTGTCTGTGTGTGTGTGTCTGTGTGTGTGTCTGTGTGTGTGTGTGTGTGTGAGAGAGAGAGAGAGAGAGAGAGAGAGAGAGAGAGAGAGAGCTGAAACATTTAATCTGCCTGTAAATTAGTGAAATTAGTGGTTTCATTTAACAGCAGCAATTCTACTGACTAGATGTTGCTAGATGTCAATTCAAACATAGTGGTGGCAGCCATTGATGTTGGGAATTGCAGGAGGACTTCAGATTCATTGATGCTCTCTAATAGAGGAAAGAGGGCATTGTGACAATAGGATATAAAGAACTACTGCAAGTACTTAGGATTAATTTTGGAAAATGAACATCGGTCAACCTCTTGCCATGCCCTCATTGTAAAAACTGAGGACCAAACAGAACTTATGACTACCTCTAGCATTCTTGTGTGGCAGCTGTGAGCAGCTAGAGTCAGCACAGTAGATTCAAGTTCAGACTCTTCCAAGTCTGTGAAATCCAGGGCATTGGAGCTTTAGAACCTCCTGTGCTCTCTCTTTTTTTAAAAAATTAGATTAAGAATATTCTTCCATATCTTCTAAGGCAGAGGTCCATTTAAATTCAAATACTGTACAGTCACATAGAGAAAGAAATATGAAGATACTCTATATACTAGATAGTATGACTTTCATGAGTTATAAATAGAGTTTAATTTCATTTAGTTTTAAAATTCTTAAAAATATTTGGAGTAAGCCAGGCGTGGCGGCGGACGCCTTTAATCCTAGCACTTGGGCGGGAGAGGCAGGCGGATTTCTGAGTTCGAGGCCAACCTGGTCTACAAATGAGTTCCAGGACAGCCAGAGCTTCGCAGAGAAACCCTGCCTCAAAAAACCAAAAATAAATAAATAAATAAAAATATTCGGAGTAACTAATTACTCAATTAAACAAGAAAAAAAAAAAAAAAACCCTGTGTGGTTAGTATGGCTAATTGTGCATGTTTGGCTTTGTTCTTATAATGCTGGGAAAAGAACTCAGGGCTTTGGGATACTGCTAAATTTCCTAAGCCTTTAGTTGTTTTGTTGTTGGTGTTAATAAATAAATAAAATGAATTGTGCCCAGGTGTTGTCCACAGAAGCCAGAAGAGGGTGTTGGACAACTGAAACTGAAGTTACAGATGATCTAAGCCACTGTGAGCCTATGGGAAGTCAGTTTTTGGGTCTTCTGGGGAG
The DNA here is from genome assembly GCF_000001635.26 of Mus musculus. Classification (NCBI taxonomy): domain Eukaryota; kingdom Metazoa; phylum Chordata; class Mammalia; order Rodentia; family Muridae; genus Mus; species Mus musculus. The sequence goes on along the minus strand of NC_000079.6, from coordinate 88,831,422 downwards.
CATCCAGTGCTCTTAACCACTGAACTACCTCCCCAGCTCTGGTTTCCTGGGCTTCATACTGTGTAACCCAGACTGCCCTTGCCTTTGTGGTCCAGCTGCTTCCTCCTCAATGTATGGACTATAGTCATGCGCTGCAATGTTTGATCATGACGTTTACTTTTTCAATAGGCTATACTGAAATAAATTAAATGAGGGTAGTATAGGTATACGTATGTTACACACACATTTGTGGCATATTAAATACGTTGATTAAATTGACACAAATAAAACCATGTTGTCTTTTAAAATCACTCTGTACTATGCTATGCAATTGAAATTGCTACCTAAATTGTATCCCTACACATTGTGTTCAATATCACTGGAATCATGCAGAGGAGTGGCAGAATTTTAAAACACAATCCCAAGAAAGTAATGCTAGAATAAAACTGAATGGAAAGATTTGGTGAAACATCTGTATTTCCAGCCACTCCCTAAGTGTTTCTTTTCTCCCTGCCATACCCAGTACCATTCCTTGCAATGTTCACTAAAAACCACACCATTAACTCTTTCAGACTAAAGAACATAATTGTTCATTTGTGCACGTGGAAACAGCTTTATCCAAGGTTTCTTCTTAAAATTTACTTTATTAAAAATTTTAAGTTATTTTTAAAATGGAGAATGACTTAATATTTCTAATAGTTTTCCCAAGTATGAATTCATCTTATAAATAATTAGCTGTTAGCCGGTAGTTAGCTGGTAAGATATATGTATTTTTAAACATAATAAAATATAGAAGACACCTTCACACACACAGTTCATGACTTACTGCCACACAGTATCAGTTGGTAGTTAGGACTGTAGGGTCCATAATGCTCTATATTTTTTGAAAAATGTAAAATAAAATATAAGAAAATTGTAGGTAAATAAAAACATTAAATATTCAAAATTTCAGATTCAACTTCTATAAAATTTAATAATTGAATACATAATTATAATTGCCATAAAAATGGAAGCTGTGAAGCTTTGCACTGAAATTGTGTACTTACAGTTTCAAGTGTATTTTACTCACTTACCCACTACCATACCAAAATATCTGTGACAGAATTAGAAATATAAAAAATAGATTGATGTCCTCTTTCAAAATTTCTGTCTGTAGCCTGCATTCACTCCTTCCTCATGTCCTTATACATTATTTGCTCTTCTGTCTTCATGTTATACATGGCATTATAACTTAGTCACTGTGGAAGTTATCTTTGGATCTGATTGATTATTCATTTATCACGTGATCCAGCAGCACCAAATGGTTGAGTTAGATTCAGAACTGGTACCCACTGCAGTGCAATGTGCAAAATGCATCTGCTAATCTTATTTACCCTGCTTCACATCTCTCTGAGTAAATGACTCTTGTTAACTTGTCTATAAAGATGCTTATGCTGTCATGATGGCAGCCTTCCTATGAAAAGAGGTAAAAAATAGAAATAAAACTCTGACTGTAAAAACATAGCTTTGTAGAAAAAATTTCAGATACAAAGAACATCAGGACACTGTATGTAGTAAAGTAATCTGCTATTTAGTGCTCACATTTCTTTTAATTGACGACATATAACAAACATAAAAGGCAATTTGCATTCAGTCTGTGATTTGATAGCATATTTTTATCAATGCTCTATCTGCCATACTTTCATAGAAGGTTCATTCCAAAACATAGAAATGGATATAAAGAAAAACAAGTAACACAAGCTTTTAAATTTTCTGCATCTGTTTTAACATAATGCATATATATTTCTCTATATATGAATGTACATATCTATGTATGTATGTATGTGTGTGTGTATCTATGTATATGAAGACACTGTCACATAAAATATGCACCTATAGGGATGGAGAGATAGACATCTTGGTCGGTAAGAACCCTTGCAGAGGATCCAGGGTCAGATCCTAGGACCCATGAAATGGCTCATAATCTTCTGTAACTTAGTCCTAGGGGATCTGACACATCTTCTGGCCACTCTAGACACCAAATACAAACATAGTTCACATATATACATGGAGGAAAAATAAAAAGGCACATAAAATAAAAATATATAAATTTAAATTAGTAATAACAAAGCCAAATATCCACTTACTGCCTAAAAACAGTGATGTGGGTTCATTTATGATAATATCTCTATCTAATTAAAAGACTATTATGAACCCATTTTGGTGTTTTTGTTACTGCTGTTTTGTCTTGTTGTGTCATCTGTACTGTGCTAATTCATGGAGGTAATAGTAGCATCAATGTTAAACAAGAATTTGGAAAATAAATATTAAAGCATGTAAATAGTGAGCTGCCATAAAACATTCCAAGAATTTGGTGTTTATAACATATGAGTTAAGCTACAGAGATAAATAAATAAATAAATAAATAAATAAATAAATAAATAAATAAATAAATGTAGCATATATACACAAGAAAATATTGTTATTAAAACTAGAACATCTTGTTTTGGAAAAGATTATCTCATAATTTTGACTGGCAGACATACACAAACTACAAAACTGATGATCAATTACAAAAGGGATTGGTCCCTTTCGTTTAAAAAAATATTCTACAATCCAATATTTCCACTTGACTGTTCTGGATTTTCTTGCTCACATGTCAGGAGCCCATTTTACTACAGCTGACCTCGTAATCTCCACTATGAGCGAAATCTGAGCAGTCACTGTGAGCTCAGACCAGGAAGAGACTTAAAGGATTATTTTTCATTCTAAAAATAAACCACTTTGTCAAACACAAAGCAGAAACCTTAAGGACTGCAGAGTAGCCTAACCCCATTTACAGATTGCTTCCAACGTAAGCGTGCCATCATGTAACCGGAGATTAAGCAGTGCTCTTCCTGCTTATGAGTGAGTATGTAATCAGTCGTCTTGATACAGATCTGTTTGAGAAAAGAGGAACAGTAAGAGGAAGTCCGTCTTGCAGTGCAGTAACCATTTCATTCTGAAGTGCTTTAGTGCGTAAGAAGCTTCACTGGTATCCTTGCGGTTAAATCCTCTCTGCTCACTGACGCACCAGAAGTCTCTGTTGGACAAACCCGACCATCACTATCACTGCATTAGCGCATATTTAAACAGGACGCACCAGTATATTTTCCTGTAAAATGTGGTCTGGTCATTACAGGACACCTTATCTGAATTTGGAGACCAACTCTTTGCCTGTAAAACTAAACTGTTTTATACTATTATATTATATTAGCTTCATTTGATTATTCTAGGGGGAAATGTACAAAACAGCATTGTTATGGGAGAGTTAAAAAAAAAAAAAAAAAACACTTGCCAAACTAATGCATTTCTCAGATTTCTAACTCCTTCACAGTAAAGCAGATTTCTGAGCCTATACACGTTGAACAAAATATTTTGTTATCGATACATACAAACTGATATTTTTCTATTCCCAAATTGTGAACATGTGGCAATTAGGTCCTATCTAGATATATGACAAATATTTTCATCAAGTAGTATAATAAACATTCACAGGTTTTATTTTACTCAATCCTCTCACAACGTCACTAAATTTTCCTGTTTTTTTTTTTTTTTACATTGTACAATATTACTGTCTTACATACACTTTCCCACATCCTCATAATAGCTGGCATTCTTCATTGCTCAAAATGAGTCTGACCTATTGCTTCATATTTTTCAGGTTCAGAATGTAGTTTATAGACAGTCAGAGAATTTTTGAGGTTAAGATAAATAGATTTTTAAAATATAATATGTAATCTAAATTCCAAATGTGAAGTCTACACGAGGTGGTCAAGAGTTTCTCACCTTTGTCGTTTATGCTTCCTACCTTCCTCTCTGTGTCACGTGGATGAAACTGTGAGGCAAGTCAGGTCTGTATTGTTAGGGGCAAATGTTTACCTGCACAGTGGACAGCTTCAGGCAGAGCATTGTGATCAAAGTAAGGAATAAAACACTTGACTTGTTCTTCAATTTGGATCCTTTTAAATCACAGACATTGGGAAAATGGACATTATGTTCTCTTTTTCCATTTTCTTTTTCCAAGAGGTAAAAAATGACAAATTCACAGTGTTTTGTAAATGTACGGTCTTAATAATGATGACAGAATGTTAAATTGATTTTATCCTGGATCTTGTTCCCTAGTTACTACCCAACCAAGAAGTGGCAGGGAGAAGAAAAATGCAAAATGGGAGAGACAGAACACAAGATTTCCTTTTTAACTTTAAGAAACTTTAACATAGAATGAATGCCACTGAAAATAGGCCATTTGGCATGTCCATGACCACATTAAAACTGGAGATAACTCATAACAAGAATATACTGGTAATCTGAAATACATATTTAAGGGCTGTATCAACCAAAAAAGTAAAAAAGTTTGATAAAGATAAACTAAAATTATTTTCAGTAACTTATAGGTATTGGTGTACTATATATATAATATTGGTGATATATATATATTTTTTTTCCTGAAATGGATAAAGAGAACTTAGCATGCATTTAGCCTCTTTGGCCATATGATATATATTAGTTAGAAACTTGCAAACTCTACAAAAATATTACTATAGAAAAAAAGTAGATACTCATGAATTTCCATACAATGGATGTGTACAGAGTTTCAGCCAAGTGTGTAAATATTTGTAAATTAGTATTAAAGAATGGATAATTACTTAGACTGGATGTGGAGAAGAAATTTAGAAAGGACACTAGGAATGCCAATAATAATTGTTTGACCACTACTAAGTCTATATTCTATTTCCTTGGAAGGCACTAATGAACACCTTGAATAAGTAATGGGTTCCCCAAAAATGTGTGACTCTTATTTGTGGCATCTGTGACTCGAAGTTAAAATTCTACAGTAAAAGCTGTCTATCCTGGCAGTGTACCCTGTCTATCTTCAGGGACTGATGGAAACTGTCATTAGTTCCATAGGTAGTAAAGCATAATTTATGCAGCTTTGCAGACTAGCATTTCTCATTTACCTGTTTTGTTTCTTTTAAAGATCTTTAAAATATCTCCATTGATTATTCTGACACCTACTGGTGAGGGCTCAGTGGATCTTAGTCTCTTTCAACAACTATGGAACCAAAGATTTTTTTAAAGCATAATTGTTCAGGAACAATTAAGTGATGATTTCTAGCATCTGCAGTAGCCATGTACAACATTTTAAAAATTCACATCAGCATTCACTTATTTTGTTCATAAATTAATTTAATTTGATTAGGAGACCTATCACTATCTCTTCAGACTGTGATAAAGCAGAAGACAAGAAGAAATATGTTGGGCATCTTCCTAAAATCACAGGTCAGAACTTAATAGTAAAGATAGCATGACTGGGGTTATAGTTTTTCATAAGTGTGCAGAAATTCAACTATTTAGTTGATAAAAGAAGTAAATTGATTTCTATTATAGAAGTTTTATTACTAATTGCAGACTGTAACATTTCCTATTTTTACATTTTATCTATCTTTTATTACTATTATTATTATTATTTTAGTTTTTGAGATTTGAATATAACCATGTAGTTCTCCCCTTCCCCTTTCTTCCTCCAAGTCCTTCTATACAATTGTCCACTCACAATTAGCTTCTGGCTTGACTGAGCTCAGAAGCATTTACCATTTTTTGGGGGGGAGGGCAAGGATTTGATAAAACTATTATATCATAAATCATACTCAAAGCTATAACACCTGCAAGTGTGCGCAGTAAATAATATAAGCACCACTTTCTTAGACTTTAGAAAACCCCAAAGGCTTACAAATGTACACAAGTGATTGCATATACAGTTCATGCCATTATTAGCATCCATTTAAAAGATGGATCTCATGAATAAATTACCCAATTAACAACGTTATCGGAATAGCTGGTAAGGAAATGAAAGAGTTTGGAGCAGCATAGGCACTAAAGACCATTAAGCATGTTTTGTAGTGGTATACTTGCTCTCTTATCTGAGTAGCCTTCCTCTTTTTTTACAACCATGTATACTTTATTCATGTATATTGCTAAGATTTTAATAATTAGGAAAAAATTAATAACTTAGGTGACTCAATTATATTAAAGTTATTATTTTATAAACTATTAATGTTATATGGACATTCAGCTTAAAATATTTAATGAAAATACAAATGTCTTTAACTTAAGGAATTGTCCAGAAATGTACTACATTGGCCTTATTTGGCAAATCTTTAAGTTTAAGATCAAAGAAGATAGTATATTCTATTCCACTTTACTTTTCCATTTTTACTGTAAATATTCACCACAAATAAAACAAATTTCTAGATTAAATACCTTTCAATTTTAAGAGAAAGTTTAAGGTAGAACGAGAACTTTCTCAGCACCATTGGAAAAGCTCCGCTGTACCATTGTATTGCCTGGTACGGCACAGATTTTACACTGGTTCCAAACTCTCACAGCAAGGGACTTTATGTCCACTTAACTATTACCTTCAATATAATATTTTTAAATTAATTTAAAACGCTTCACCTTGAATCTGATGTTAGCAGTTATTTCTTAAAGTGTAAAGTTAATGGTCATGCAAATTAGGTAATGATGGCCCCAAAGTGCAGTAATAAAATCCCCATAGAAACCGGTTATTTCAGCTTAAACTTCACTATGCAATCATTGAAGCATAGTGGTATCTGGAGTGAGATTCTTCAGGTATTAATTTCTTCTCATGTCGAATTAACTAAGATCTCCATTGATTAAAAGATGGGAATTCAAATGCCAATGATTCATAGCATTTAGGGCCCATCCAGACATTTTTAGATAATACCGTTTGCTTAAAGACTCCAGGCACAAACTGCAGGCATGGGGACAGATTGCATAAGATGTCACGTGTTTGCTGCAACTGTATGCATGTTATTGGATTTTTTTAAAGCAATACACAATGATGAATAATTTAAGAGTTAATAAAATATTCAATCTGACTGATCCATTGGTTTAATTTTAAAATAAAGACAGCCAATAAGTGGGCTTACCTATCGTTATCCAATTCCAGGCATGAGTGCCTGTAAATTGGGGTCCACACAAAGGAAAACACTAATTTCTCTTCGACATTTGATAAATCAAAGATACACGATGGGGGAGGGGTATGAAAAAAAGCAGAGTAAAATTCTATGTTAACACCAGTTTCAGTAAGTTTCCCAAAGTTTAATTGTTTGAACTATCAAGCAAACTCGGATCTGCTTTCTGCAGAGGTCCGGGAGGAGAAAATTAGAGAGGCACAAGTTTAACAGAAAAAAAAAAAAAAAAAAAAAAAAAAAAAAAAAAAAAAAAAAAAAAAAAAAAAGCTTATGCAAATCGGTCCGTTTCTTTCTCAGAAGCTGCCGCCCTCCACCCGCAGGGTGGCTTACAAAGGATCAGTCTGAAGGATGGAGGGGGTAGGCTTCCCGAGCTTTGTCTCTAGCAGCACACTGGAAAGCCCTGGCAACATCGCTATCGTCCACTTGACTGGTGGCAAAGATGCCTCGGCGTGGGCATCATTAAGAGCTCAGAGCAGCTGCAATTTTTTTTTTTTTTCCTTCCCAAACTCTAGCTAGGAGAAGTCTTCTGGCAAGCTCAGTCACTCAATAGGTCCTCTAGCTTTCCAGTCACCATTGGTAAGGGTCACTTAGTGGCAGAGGAGTTGCCTAGTAGGTGCTTGTGAGTGCACCCACGAGCGCGTGTGTGTGTGTGTGTGTGTGTGTGTGTGTTTGTGTGTGTGCGTGTGCGTGCGCGCGCGCTCGCGAGTGTATGTGTGTGTTCCTATTTGGGGTGGGAACAGAGGCGGGGATAGGAGGAGAGGGGAGTGCCTGTGGTTCTTACAGTTCCCTACCAGCTAAGGCATCAAAGTGCAGAGGGAATTCAGACAAGAAATTTAAAAAAAAAAAAAAAAAAAAAAAAAAAACCAGGAAATATCAGCTTTGGAAGCCTGTTCTTTCCTTACCACTGGAGTCTAGGCGACCCACTCCGAAAACATTTCCATATGCTAACCTTCACTGGAGTGGCTGCCTCAGCGAGGCAACTATCAGAGCAGGTTTGGAATAGATCCCACACACCTACACCCCTGGAAAAACAGTCACATCCTGGGGAGCTGAGAAGACCAGAACTACCCACCACTTGAGTCCCAAAGAGATTGGCATCTGGCTGCAACACAGGTTTCTGAAGGATAGTCCCCAACAGTCCATCCCTCCGAAGCGCATACATAGGTAGTGCATAGGTGTAGCGTAGAGTATCCATGCAATGCCTAGTCTAATCTCAAATGGATTCGAGTCAAAGCATTTTTTTTTAATTCCAAATACTTCTAGAGCCACAACGTTTCAAATCCTTGTAGCTTATCAGCTCTCTACTTACTGCTATCTGTGGAGGATTCTAGTAAATCTCTCTCAGAAGGGCCTTCTGTACTCACAAACGCAGAAAGGGCACAGCCACCCAATATCTGGAAACCCCTTCTCTCTCTTTGGCTTCCTGGCTCCAATTCAGTACCCGCTGATATGCAGACAAAGGTTTCTGACCAGGTTTTATATTGACAAAGCCTAATCTCTCAAAAGGACCTGAAAGTCACCTAAACAACTCACCCGGAGACTCACTGATTTTAAAATTTTAGGTTTTGTTTTGTATGCTAGTTTCCTATTTACATGCAAACCATGAAAGGCACAGGTAGACAAATCTGAACAACTTTTTGGCTCCTGGGCCAGGGACGCATGAAGGTTGGTTTGCACATCACAGCCATCTATTACCAAGAGTTAAGGTCTTACCCAGAGGGAGTACAAAATAATGCTCAAGCCCCCTGGGGTTGGAGGAGAAGAGAGTTGTTTGAGCTGTTGTAATTGAAGTCACGCGCCCAAGAGGAGGGTTGGGGAGAAAGCTAGCGACTTAGTAGACCTCTCTCTTTCTCATTGGCAGTATGAACTCTCAATATCGGGTCCAGGTTGACAGACCCCTTAGCCCCCACCCCCACCCCCACCCCTGTCCCTGCACCAGAGCACTGCATCCAGCTTACCGCCCGGTGGTTATCCAGGCTATTCTAGCACCTACTAGATGATGGCCCAGCACACTTAGCTCTGTCAGGTCTCTATCACAACCTCACAACCCTGTCCGCTGTCATCGGCCAAGAACATTGATATTTGCTAGTCAGGGGTCGCGCAGGGAATCACTAGCAAAAAAAAAGCCTAGGAAGACAACCCCTTCACACCCCCTCAATCTTCTTATTTTCTAGATCGCACCCTCTTCCCAGGCTCAGCCTGGGGCACTCCACACGGACTTTGCTAGCACTTTGGCAGGGTATCCAGGGAGCATCGCCTCTTTCGTAGCGCTCCTCACGCCGTGCACGCACTGAGGACCCACTGTGGCCCCTTGAGCGGCATTTCCAAAGGTGCTCCCCGCCCGTCCCTCATCCAGGGACCCCTGCCCAGCCACCTCACCTTTGCCGAACTGGGGCACCCCGAGGCTGAGTCCAACCAAAAGCCAGGCTGCTACCAAGTGCTTCATGATCCCTTCTCACGGACGTGACCTGGGCTGGTCCGGGGTCGTAGCGGAGGGCACAGTAGGCGAGGCGGCCCTGCAGGACAGCAGTAAACCCCGCCCTGTCAGAGATTCAAGAGGACGTCTTTCCTCCCGCAGCGCTTCCTCAAATTCTTGGGAAGGGCGATAAAAGAGTGGTGGCCCTAGAGAAAGGGTGATTCACCCCTCACTCCAGCTTCGCCTGAGCTGGGGTGCGCGGAGGTGGGTGCGCTTGAGAGAGGCTGGGGCTGCGAGTGGGTCCTAGCAGAGGCACAGCGGGCGGAGCGCGGGCTCCTTGGGTTCCTGGCTCCCCGATTTCCGTGCGCGCACCGCAGGCGAAGCGGCCAGCAGTGACTACGGCTCACGCTGCTGCCGCGGCGGCTGCGGGGGCTTCTGACTTGGAGAACAATGAAGCGAGAGCTGGAGGGGAGCGAGCCTGAGGCCAGGAGCGCACTGTGTACAAACAGTGGCGGCGCGCGTGTGAGACTGAGCCTAGCTGGCTTTGGGCGCCCCCGGCGGCCCGCCCCCCTACCCTCCCTCTTCTTATTGCCTTCTCCAATCTCTCTCTCTCTCTCTCTCTCTCTCTCTCTCTCTCTCTCTCTCTCTCTCTCTCTCTCTCTCTCTCTCTCTCCCTCCTTCCCTCTCTCTTCCTCTCCCCCCCATTCTCTCTCTCTCCCCCAGCTTTGGAAGGTGGCTCCTTCTGCTGGAAGAGAAAGGGAGGCAGCCGCAGCCACACCCTGACTGATACCTGCCACTATCTGCTAAGTTCCACATCTTCTCCACCTAAGATGCAAACTCTAAGGTTAAGGGAATACGATAGATGTCCGAAAGTGTTGGTTCCAGGTTTGGTTTTATGGTTAAGTGTACAAAAGAGTCCACTGAACTTCAGGACTGCCAGGAAAGGAAGTTAAGAGATTTCACAAAGTGGCTCTAGGAGCCTCAAGCTTGGTGAGACCCAAGACTGCTAAAAGAAGTCTCAGTTTCTCAGGAGTCACGATTTAGTCAGGAGCCAGACAGGCAAGACAGGCTGCTGCTCTGTTGTTCTGCCTGCAAATCAGTTTGCTCAGGGCTGAAGAGAAAGGTTGTGGGCTCATCTGCTCTCAGTGGAGAAAGGGCATAAGCAAGTGGGAGGCATGTAAGCAGGACATCTGTTTCACATGAAGGAAGTCATAGAAAAACAGAGGAAAGAGCAGATTCTTGACACATCACTCAGGTGGATCAAATTTCGCTGTTCTTCACCAAAACTAAAATAAATGGGCTTATTTTGCACTGAAAGTGATTGAACTGAAAATAAAGCCTCTGGCTTACAATTGTACTTTCTCCCCTGTTTTTCAGTTAGAATGATTGCTTACTGTAGATTCAATTCCTGTGGTACCAAGTACCAAAATGAAACAGGGTTCTCTGCCCTCCCCGAGTCACCATTAGGAAGGGAGATAGGAGGATATAAACACATGCGTAGAGAAACTGAAGAAATGAAGAAAATTGTCACTCTCAGGATTAGATGCTGAAAGGAGACAACCATGAAACTTCTTTATTTCTTCCTCAAGTCCTTGGAACCTCATCTTGTACCATCTCTCTGTCTGGAGTGATATCAAGGGTGGGAGGACATGCAAACCAATTGAGAAATAAAACCAAATGAGGGCAAGAGAGAGAAGTAATGTGTAATATGGGCAAAACACCAACCACAATAAAACATGTTTCCCATGCTGAGTGAGAGGGTGACAATACATGTTTAAAAAACTAACCAGAGCTCCCAGGGATTAAACCATCAACCAAAGAATACACATGGAGGGACCCATGACTCCAGCCATATATGTGGCAGAGAAGGGCCTTGTTAGGTATCAATGCGAGGAGAAGCCCTTGGTCCTGTGAAAGCTCAATGCCCCCAGTGTAGGGGAATGCTAGAATGGTGAGGCAGGAGTTGGTGGGTGGTTGGGTGGGGGAGCCAGAAGGGCTGGGGGACCGAATATGGGGTTTTCAGGAAGGAAACTGGGAAGGGAGATAACATTTGAAATGTAAAGAAATAAAATAACAACAACAAAAAACAACCAAAAAAAAAAAAAAAAAAGGAAAAAAATTGTCTTGTCAAGGAAAGGAAGAGTCACTTCCTTGTAGTACTTTCTGTTTAAACCCAGCCCTTTTGGTTAAGGAGAGTATTGTTTAGAGTTGTAAGTCCATTCTAGTCAATTACCAATGCTGCTTCCTTGTATGTCACTTCAGTTTAACTCTGAATGTGCACTCCTGCTGTGATATGTGTTTTCCAAAGACCGTCTCCAACTTGGAAAATGACAAGTTATCTTTCAGGGATCCCTTCCAAAGGATTCTGGCAAATCCTAAAGTGCAGGACCTCAGCCTGTACTGTATGATGAGCTAGACAACAGGAGACGATAGGATAAACATTGTGTTTGCTTTATTTTATTTACAATTTCCACTTTACCAATAATATGTAATACTAAGAAGCATGTCAAAATGTTAACTTTTTGTCAAAATCTAGACTATTAGACATTTCCTTTTTACAAAAATGGGTTCCTTGTTCATTTGCTTTGCTTTTTAAATACTCCGATAGACATAAAGCCACATCAAAATACATAATCTATGTCCAAACAACTGAGGTGAGGACTATAAAGGACACTCTTTATGAAGTGTTGTATCACCTTTGAAAGGTGTTGCCAATTTTGTAGCTCTGTACAAAATTCTTATTTTCTATCCAAAGATGGTATAAAGCTTAAACACAACAGTGCCTGCCTGATATCACTTCTTCCTTCCTGCTTATTTATACTGGACATCTACAAATAAGCCTTACCATCAATTACATTTGTAGAGTTCATTTCACTGTTGGTACACTTAGACAAGGCTGTGTACATATATACAGCCCTTTCCCACATGGAATATAGAAAATGTCTGAAAAACAAAGAAAGGGTAAAAGGACAAAATGCTGCTATGAATTTTTTCCTGAACATAAAGTGCTAAGAGACCTTTACTAATCACATATGATCCACCCTATGGTTTTACAGCTTCTCCAAATCTGTGCCTAAAATACTAAAAATGATCTATATATCACATGAAAATGGCATTTCTTAAATTGTTTTCTATGGATATTCTTATCCTTAGGATGTTGAAAGGTTTCTTGGGAAAGAAAAATAATAGTATTACATGGACAAATGATTTGGGGAACACTGTATATTAATGAAGCGTCTTGGCATCCTTGAGGAATATTTGCATATTAAATTCTCTGAAGGTCCTGTGGTTAAGAAGGTTTTTGAAAAGTGGTTAATCCAGCATTTTGCAAACTTTTGTTGTTGTTGTGGTGGTGGTGGTGGTGTTGGTGTTGGTGGTGGTGGTTGTTATAGGCATTATAACAAGCTATTCTTTAACATACCTGTTAATATAATGTAGGTTTAACACTACAAGGAAAGGAACAATAAGTAGAAAGAAAACAATCAAATGAGAAAATGCAGAAAGATTATTGATTTTTGCTAGGAACTGAATATTTCTTTCCTGCTATGAACGTGGTAATTAATCTCACTTGTCAACTTGATGAAATCTAGAATCGCCACCAGAGAACTGGTACGCTGGACATGTTTGTGACAGGTTATTTTGGTTATATTGAGGTGAGAAGACTTTTCAATTGTGAGTGACATCACTCCCTAGTCTAGGATCCATGACTCTATGGATAAAAAGAGATCATGAACTGAATTATCTTTCAGCTTATGCTTCTTGCCTGTGGAAGTGGTATGACTACTTGGGTCAAACTCATCCTGCTATGAGCCCCCCCCCCCCCATCACAGTGTCATGATAACACTTTGAACTATAAGCTGAAATAAACCATTTCACCTTTTCACGCCATTTTTGTCCGGTATTTTATCACAGCAGCAGGATAAAGGAAAGTGACACATAAAATCGCTGCCTCGAAGTGGAGCCGAAGCTATGATAAACCTTAGTTATCACACGTTTCTTCAATGAGAAAGACTGTGAGGTAGAAAGACTGTAGCTTGCTAGGTAGGGGCTGAATGGAGGAAGCTTGGAAGGCAAGAATCTTGAGAAAACAATTAACAGTGGAGGCCAGGCACAATAGGCTTCATAAGGAAATACACATCCTGTCAGGAACGAGTCTAGTGATCTCTTGTATGATATTTCATGAGACTCTCACTGAAGTTGGAATTCAATAAGGAATAGTGTTTGGGCTTCATAGGTGCTAGGTGATAAGTAAAAAATTTTGAGAGAGATGGTAAACAACCAAAGGGAAAACTAAAATTGGATACACTGTAACAATAGGAAGAGGTCCCAGAAGGCAAAATTGTACCCATTAGCTCAGCAGTTCTCAACCTCCATAATGCTGCAACCCTGTAATACAGTTCTCATGTTGTGGTGCCCCCAACCAGAAAGTTATATTCATTGGGCTTCATCACTTTAACTCTTCCACTGTTACATAATATACCATAAATATCTGATTTGTAGATGGCTTTTTTTTTCAGGACTCATCGTTATTGGGTAAAAGTTTGAATTCTGAAACATATCCGAGTTGATTTTCTCTACCTCAAATATAACTTATTCACCACAAATAAAGTCAGCTAATTACTAGGCCTCAATGTTCCCATCTGTAAAGTGGAGTTAGTCACAGGACAAAACTTGTAGTGTTAAGCTGGTGTGTGGTACATCACAGGGCCCAGTAATTGTCACGTATTGGTGAAATATAAGGTGGAAAGTAAAAAAAAAAAAAAAAAAGCTACAATCATATGCTAAATTTCAGAATGAATTTTCATTATTAAATAATCATCTCTATCCATCAATTGTAGAGAAATTTTATTCCAGCTGTGTGGTTTCTCTGATCACATCTGAAGACCTTCTAGAATTCTGTGATCCAGATTAGGTACAAACACCACATACCTTTAATATCTCTAGTTGGAATACGACAGCCACTTAGTACACACCTTTAATCACAAAGAATGGCATTTAATTGGGAATCAGACAAAGTGACAAATCATAGAAAAATTTGACAGAATGAGTCAGAAATAGAATAAGCTCAACTCTCAGGAAAAAAGTTATTTAAGAGTTTTCCAGGGAGAGAGAGAGTCCACTCAGTCAGTTGAGTTCAGTGCAGTGGAGTTGAATACTTCAGTTAGGAATCAGTGCAGTGAGTGCACTGCAGTGGGACTGAGTTCCTATGGGAGATCATGCAGTTCCATGCAGGTCAGCAGAGGCAGCTGAAGCCAGACAAGAAGAAGGAGCAGACGATTAGAACAAATTTCCACAGTCAGTTTGAGGCTAAGTAAAGAAATTCAGTGAGAAGCTGAGAGCAGACAAATACAGTCAGCTTGGAGAGGAGTTTGAGTCAGAACAGCTAAATTGAACCAGCCAGGGCCTAGTTCAGACAGAATCAGAAAGGGTGAGCTTATTCAGCAATAAGCCCCCAAGATAACAGTTACATCAGGAGAATACATGATACACTGAGTTTCCACTTTTCTTAAATTATCTGAAGGCATGGAGCTCAGCTTTCAATTCCTCAAAAATAAAAGGCTAAACCTAAATATAGTATTTTTAAATATTCTGTCATTTTAAAATGTTGTTAAATTAGATAGATAGATAGATAGATAGATAGATAGATAGATAGATAGATAGAATCTCAAATACTTAATCATATTATATTCAGTACTCTTTATTCCTGTTCAGCATTGAGGATCAAACCTGATAGTCCTGGTTATTCAAGTCAACATTGAGATGCATTTCCAGCTCTGAGTATTATTATAAATTCAGCCAAAACCAAGTAGGATTTCTTGACCTTAAAGACAAACTGTAAGCTTATAAACACATGTTGTTTTTACTGCCAAGTTTGTGGTAATATGTTCTGTGGCAACAGTAAGTCACTATTATCCTCATCATCTCCATGAGAATGAGTAAGTCATGGGATGAAATTAATTGAGTCTGCGTTAGCATTTGTCAGCGCTGGAACTAAAGCTTGACTCTAAGTACTCTGAATCTAGATCTTTCACCAGGGCTGTCAGCAACGTTGCAGGTTATTGCAGGCCAAGCTGCAATGCATTTTTACATATACTGCTTTTGTGAGTCCTAAACTGTGCCCCCTCATCAAAAAACTAAAACCCACCAAAGCCCCTAGGAGAGAAATGATTATGTCTGTTTCATTAAGAAAAATGAGGTACTTAACTTTTCTGTGACTCATCAAATATAAGATGGTAGTGAAGGACTGGGCCTGTAGACAGATCTTGAACTCTATTTGGATTTAGAGAAATTATTGTCAGATTATTCTGTCAAAGTGCTGGTTTAGACAATTGTCTCATTTTTTGTATTTATTCGTCTTTCAATTTAAATAGCTATAATTGTTAATTTTTTGTACCATTTCCCAGAAATTCTTGATCTGTTCTTTTAGGATCCATGCAAGCTGGATTTTAAGTCCTATAAACTTGCTTAAATATTTAAATATTTCCATAATTTGTTACAATTTTTCCTCCTTGCCCAGGATCAAGGTTATTTGTTCTTCCAACTGTCTTCTTGAACAACCTGCTGCAAATACTACTAAATAGTCCTCCTCAAGGTATTCCTGCAACTTGCTGGGTGGTGTTTCCTGGACGTGTGTAGGTTAAGTGAAAACAATCATCTTTGCCTTTAAAGTCTGGTCCTGAAAGAGATTTCTTGCGTTTCAGACTCTAGTTTCCAAACCAGCCTAATTTAGTTACTTAGATTTTAATTTTTCTGAAATATTTTTGAAGTTTTGATATGCAGAGCAAAAGGTCAAAGTATAGAGAAGAGGTATAGAATGAAAACATTTCCCTGCTAATGACATTCCCTCTTTATATAAGCTTTGCACTGTTAGCAGAGATATATACAGTAATTAACAGATACTATTGGCCTCATGAGTGTGTGTGTGTGTGTGTGTGTGTGTCTGTGTGCATCTGTACATATACCCACATGAATGTATAAATATCATGTGTTTACATATATACATACAACTTTACAATATTTACTAAATTATAAGAATATGAATCTTGCTTACTTAAAAAATGATTTTTCTCCAAAAGTATGTCAAGGCCTACTGCTTGTTTATGTAAGTTCTTTTTAAGGTATAGAATTTTCTGCTAGTATTTCAAAGGCAATATTAAAATAATAATGTATTTTACACATGTGCAAGATAAACTCAGTAGGATATATTGCTTGAAGTGGCCTTGTTGGGGAAAGGTACATTTCAGATTATCACATAGGTCATGAAGAAGCCATACAAAGAAAAATATATATATATAATATATGAATTCATCAGTCTACACTGCATTGGATAATGGGTCTTTTCCAAATTAAAATATCTTACCATCATCTTGATGCCTGTCATTCTTATATTGGAAAATATACCTTACGGAGTTTTCTTTCTACTTAAGCAACTTTAACATATTTAAATTAGAATTTTTATGTGAGCTTTCATTTCTTATCCTTTTCTCTTTTTTGTTTTGGAATGATGATTTTTCTTACTGACTCTTTTGAGGCCTGTGTATACAAATGAAACCAGTATATTATATTTATATACATAATATATACATATATATATATATATACATACACACATATATAACTGCATGTTATATTTATATCAAAATTATTCAGCTGTTATTGCTCTTACTGTTATTCATGATGAACATTAATATTGTTGACCAGCATTTTGTTGATTTTGCTGAGGTAATGTATACTACACCTGGGTGATGTCATTTGTTTATCTGTGTTGTATGATTTCTAGGTTTTGTTTTTTGTTCAAATATACTTCCTCTGTCCTGGGTTTTAAAACGTATCTTTCAATGTCTTACAGTAATTATATGGGTATCATGTTCTCTGATGTGTATGCACTACTCTTATCTCTTTTTTATATAATTAATGCTATAGATCTTATTTTCTCCCCGAAACTACCACATATACCATAGACACATATTAAATAAATCCATCTCTTCCTAACTGACATGACAGGACAGTTCTGTCTTTAGTCACTATTGTTTGTCTCTGCTTGTTTTCTACACCGCACTAGTGGATTAGTTCTCCAGTATCACATATTTGGTTTGAAAATATTTTTAATAGCTACTCAAGTAAAATGCTCTCATCTCCATACCTCAAGCTGCTCTTTGGCCAATCTTCATTTACCTTTCATATGGAAATTTTATAGTGAGCTGGTCAAGTTGAAAAGGAGATAAGTATATCTCCAACATTTTTAACTATCTGTGTATCCAAATATTTTTCTATGTTCTTGCTTATTTTCATTATGCATCAATTTTTTACATATTAACCTCAATGAACTTCCAATTCTTCATAACTGGCTATAGTATATTTACAGTAATTCTATAACTCTATGTGTAATTTTGTACATATGTACACCACTGTTAAAATCAACCAGGTTTACAATATTCTTTATTATGAAGATGGTTATTGTTATCATCATCATTAATGCTAAAATTATTATTATTATTTTGATTTTCAGTTCATTCTTTGGAATTTAAAGCCACATAATTATATAACATTAAGATTAGTTTTGCTTTCGTTTTGCAAATCTTTATGCTTATTTATTTTCTGTATCTATTTCTTAAAGCTAGTAGTACTCACATCTTGAAATTTTCCTATGGAATTTGACTACTTCAATGGTCTTTTAAATAATCTTTTAATGGGGTCTTAGCTCTAAATGTGATGTCTCCATCAAATCCCTCCACACAGAGCTCAGAGAACCCCTCAGAAGGCTACCAAGAGATAAACATACATACCAACTCATCCACAGACCCTTTGATGCACAGTGTCGTTCTGCCTGCCAAATATGCTAACGCAATAGTGAGACAAAGCTTGTGGGGATTACCAACTAATGTTTGATTTGACCTAAGACACATTCCATTAGATGGAACCCATACCCAAAACTCTTTGGGTAACCAAAAATGACAAATTAGATAACCCAAACAATTAGGGTAAAACTAAACACTACGGATCAAAACAAAAAGAACAAAATCACACACACACACACACACACACACACACACACACACACACACAAAGCAATGTTAGAATGACTCCTAGTGATACCTGTTACACTCATACATCCCTGCTGAACTTCAGCAATCATCAGAGAAGCTTTCTCCTGAAGCAGATGGGAAAAAAAAATACCAGACATTGCAGCATTATAGGGTGTGTGTGTGTGTGTGTGTGTGTGTGTGTGTGTGTGTGTGTGTACATAAGGAGGGATGGAGGAAAATAGAGAAAGACGGAGACAGAGATACAGCTAAAGACAGAGAGAGACATGGAGAGAGACACACAGAGAGACAGAGAGAGACAGAGACCTTGGAACACTAAGCTCTAAATGTGATGTCTCCATCAAATCACTCCCCCCATGGCTCAGACAACCCCACAGAAGAGGAGGTAGAAAGTATGCAAGAGCCAGAGGGAATGGAAGACTTCAGGAAAACAAGGCTCATATGAATCCACAGTGGCTGAAGCAGCAAAGACAGGACCTACTTGAGTCTGCAGCAGGACCTCTGCAAATATATTATAGCATTCAGCTTAGTATTTTTATGACATTCCTGAGTGTGCAGATGAATAAGTTTCTGACTCTTGTGCCTTCTCCTGAGCTCTTTCTTTATGTTGGGTTACATTGTCCATGATGTGATAGGTTTTGTTTTGTGTTATTATATTTTATTTTGTTATGTTTTGGTGTTCTCTCTTAGATGTTTGTTCTTTCCTAATGATAGAGAGGGAAGGAGTGAATCTAAATGGAGGGGAGGATGTGGTGAGAGAGGGGAAGGAAATTGTAATCAAGATATATTGTACAAGAAAATAATCGATTTTCAATAAGGGAAAGTTTAAAATATACAAGGCAATTACTATATATCAAGCCCAGTACATGGATTAAATAATATGCTAATTAAAATTTAAAAATTCTGTGTGCTATACACAAAAATTAAGCGTTATTAATAAAACAACGTCTTTAGGGCTTTAACTTGTTCAAAAAATGGTGGCAACATTAAGAATATTCTGTTAATTAAGATTCATTTTTCTTTCTTTTCTTTTCTTTTACTTTCTTTTCTTTTCTTTCTTTCTTTCTTTCTTTCTTTCTTTCTTTCTTTCTTTTCTTTTCCTTTTTTTTTTTCTTTTTGAGCTGAGGACTGAACCCAGGACTCTACCAATGAGCTAAATCCCCAACCCCAAGATTCATTTTTTATTTGGAATCATTGTTTTATACAAAATAAGAAAATTAAAATGACATATATTTTACAATTTTCAAAAATACTCTTTTAAGAGTATTTTTATTTATATTTATATAAATATAAATAAAAATTTATATTTATATATACGAGTCATAAGAAAAATGACATTTAACATTATGTGTTTAAAATTTGCATATGTTCTGTTAATTTTGACAGCAGGTAAAATTATAGTATATTTTCTTAACACATAATCATTGAAAATGTCATTTTAAAACTAAACCATCATTCATATCTTCTTCTACCTTTGTAATTCCCTTTAAATGATTATATTATTATTGTGATATAAAACATTTAATTAAGTGATCTAAGTTTATGCATTTCATCAGTAACTTTAATACATTAAAATTGAGCCGATGACATAATGTCACAGTCCTCCCTAGGAACTAAGTGAAATGACAGACCTGATAATTATCTAAGTTAAACAACACATTTTTCAAGATAAAAGTATACAAAAGCTTTTTCAATTAAATCAATATTAATTTTAAAAGGAAATTATACTTTAATATGGTTGCTTTTGGGTGCGATCAGAAACAAAGATAAGTATTCAAATCAAGTTTTGAAATGACTTACTTGGTTTGTTTTCTGCTGTTTGTTCATGACTGAATGGACGAGCTCCACAGTGAGTCCAATACAGAACTCAATGCTTTATGCAGTGTTCTAAAGCCACAGTAGCATCACGCTTATTTACTCGACAGTTCTGGGACTTGATGAAGTTCTCAATTTCAAGCACAGTTATAAAGAATACATACGGAGAGCAAGTCTTCAGATTTTCATGGTTGCCTCGCCAAATTCTTAAAAGATTGAAATATTTGCCAGGCTTTCCACAGTTCTTACAAGCATTTATAGGAATGAGTTTTGATTCGTGGAATGATTTGTGATTTGCAATATAATTTGGTGACCATTTTGAAATAAATCGCTGGGAATTTTAAATACCCATTAAAATGTACACCTTCATTTATCCAATAATCACCACATGCAAGAGAAATACAATTTTCGATTCAACTGAATTCTCAGTTAAGTTCATATTGTATGGAATGTTTTGACAATTTTTTTCTATAATGTAATGTATTACAAATAGATTACAAGTCAATCTAAAATGATTTTAGTGATGACTTTCACTCACCCTTGAGGATACTTTCATCATTGTAGCTAGAGGAAAAATAAAGGAAAAGTTCATTAGCACGGAAATCATATGTCCTTTCAAATTTTAAAACTGAGTGTTTGTATTTTTTCTGGAGAAACAAAATGAATAAATCAATATTCCTTTAGTCTCTTTATGGTTAAGGAAAGACATGATAGAGTAAGGAGTAGAAATGCTTCCAATTTTGCCTTTGCTTGCCTGACTCAGCATCACCTGAAAACACCCTATTAGTTTAACATTTTCATTTCCCCTTTTAAATAATGTGTCACTCTGGGATTTGGCCTGAGCCAATGACTCAGCCCTGTTCAAACTAAGCCTGAGGACACTAAGTGATGAAAACTTTCCCCTGCAAAGGCTGTGGGTTTAGTGAACAAGTGCACAGGCTATGTGCTACCAAGCTCAGTCAGTTCCTTTTAAATAAAAGGATTGGTGGGCTCTTTGCCTTTTATATCTTTAGCCACCGCAAAATGTTTTGTGGTTTTATCTGCTGTGTATTATACTGTATTTGATTTTACTATATTTAATTTAGATTTGAATGTTTACTTTTATTTTTTTATCCAAATGCAGAGGATAATTTTGCAAATTCTGTCACTAGCTTGCATTCCTAATGAGAGAGGCAGGTAGCCCTTTTGCTTCTAATTGTTTCTCTAAAATCCTTTTTAACATTCCTCAGATGAGCTCCTATTTTAATCTCAGATGGCACCTTTGCCCTAAGACACAGTCTTGTTTAGGAAGAAGACAGTGCTGAGCTTAAATCACTGCTAATGGCAGTCAGGAAGATTTCTGACTAAATATTTCTTCTCATGGGAACAATAATCACCAACTCACAGCTAGCTTGGGGAATAATGACTGGAGCATTGTTACATTCTAATAATATCTAAGCTCAACCGGGCCTTAGTAAATGAACTCATGATTCAAAGATAATTTTCTGACAGTGACCTAACATTCCATTCAGTCCATATAAGGGTATAGAAGGGAAATTGAATATCACTACAGTTCATCTGTAGATGTACATATAAAAAGGACCATCCCACATGTTTTTAAGTTGTAAGTATAACAGTATATTTCTATATAATTGTTACTACTTTAACATTAGACAGTTTACTTTGTATGTTGTCTTTCTTCCATCAACCACAATAAATTTAGTTTTTGCTCTAATATTCATTAAATATATATTTAGTATAAATATGTAGTAAATCCTATGACCTATAATGTTAGTGTTTTCAATATTAATTTTCCATATAAACTTGAGGCTTAGCATACGGTTCATTTTGTCTGTATTTCCAAGACAAAAGACAGTTTCTTTTTTTTATTCATTTTTTTATTGGTTATTTTATTTACTTACATTTCAAATGTTATCCACCATCCCAGTTCCCCATCTACAAGCCCTCTATCCCCTCCTGCCTCCCTCTGCCTCTGTGAGGGTGCTCCCCCACCAGCCCACCAACTCTTGCCTCAATGCCCTGGCATTCCCCTATCCTGGAGCATCAAGCCTCCACAGGACTAAGGGTCTCCCCTCCCAGTGATGAGAAGGCAGTCCTTTACTACATATTCAGCTGGAGCTATGGACTGTTTCATTTTTATGAATTTCAAGTTTATTTCATATCTACTTAGTATCTTTGAAAGCCTCAAATTCTAACTGGTTATTCTTACATTGTTAGTCTACTAGATGAACTTATATGTCTTTTATTTAAAGTATGTTCCACTCAAATTAATTAATTAATTAGTTAATTAATTAATTATAATTGTGTAGATTGAGTTGAAGACAGATTCTGTATTCATATAGTGACCTTAGTCCATTATGAATAAAACTTTGGGCACTTTTGGGTATAGACTAGTGATCATGAATCCTCCCTTTATCTCTAGCTCAAATGCTTATCCTTATGTGACATTAAAATAGTATATTTTTATATTGTTTCCTTTCTGAACTACAAAATTTTAAACCGTTATAATCCAAGTGACTCTGATGTAGTAGATAGTATTGTACTATATACTACTTCTCTTCCTTCCAAAAATATTGATTTCATCATTTTTCTCTCTGGGTTTATTTTCTTGCAAATGATCTGTGTGCAATTTAAAAAAATATTTCTCTCTGTATCTATTTATATAACGTTAGTTGTTTAGTTAGCTAATTATGTTGTTTAGAACTTCAATAAATTCATGTGTCTGAACTCTTGGCTGTGTAAAAATAAGTGCAATGTCAGAGATATGCAAACTGAGCAACTCAACAGAAAGCCAGGCTGAGCAAACTTACTTGTTACATCAGTAATACTATGGTTATGCAATACGATCTTTTTTTGTAATCTTTTTGAAAAATTAGCAAGACCACTCCTAATAAAGCTGGCAATAGGAATTAATTTGGAGGTTTATTTCTTAAAAATCAAAGAAAAGAGAAAAATGAATAGGAAAATTTGTAATATTTTCCCCAGATATAGAGTGGGAATAATTTGTAAAATGAATTATATTCTGATGAAGAGAACTGGCCTCTGTGTAGCTGGAGTTCATAACACAGATTTTGGAGAAGAGAGATTGGCAAGCTAGGGGGAAGTATCTCATGGTCATACAGAGGACCACAAGAATAGTCAATAGAAGTGGAGAAGCCAAAAACCGAGTAAAGTCAGAAGAAAAAGACCTCATTGTATTCACACTTGTTCCCAAACAAGATAACTTGGAAATTTTAGCAATTTTGACTTTGGCTGTTTTTTTCATTTGCTTTAAGAAAACATAAGGAATTTCTCACTGCCCTTAAACATTGTTCTAAAAATAAACCTTCTATCGTTCTATGAGGAGTTTTGACTACAGAGTCTAATTCTTCCTAAGCTTATTACATTGTAGATATCAAGAAATGCTGATCTACTACAGTAACATTTTATTTGTTTTATAACCTGCTAGTTTTAATTAACTTTTAATAATAGGACAAGTGATTTGCTTCACTTTGATTTCTTTAAACACAAATTACGCATAATGTCCGACAATGCTCTTTATTTTTTTTATTGTTAGAAGAGGGTACTTTTAAACAACGGCTTAGATTTTAGAATATAATAATCTAGAGTCTTCTACGTGTTTATAAGAACAAGAATAATCTTTCCCTTTTCAATTCTTGTTGCTTTCTTCTTCTTTTTATACATTATGTGTCATTGCCTTTATAATAACAAACATGTACACACAGGGGTAGAAGAGAGAGAGAGAGAGAGAGAGAGAGAGAGAGAGAGAGAGAGAGAGAGAGAGAGAGAGAGAGAGAAAGAGATTAAGGTTTTGTATAAGATAGGCAAGCACTCTACCACTGAACTATATTCCCACTCCTATAGTTTATAATATTTTAATTGCAGTTTTAGGTAGGAAGGTTTGTATTTGTCATACTGTGTATTTGTAGATTATCTTTCTGTGTGTAGCAGACAAACAAATTCATTCACATATTATTGACTTGTTTGAAAACTATCTGAAAGTAATTGTTTTTTGCTGCTTCTGCTTCTTGGTTCAGAAAATTGTATATTAAAATTTGAAATGATCTATACAAACTTCAGCAGTTCTTTCTGGAAGGAACACTCATGGTGCAAGGCGTGCTTAGGTAAGAAAGTGTGCACACTTTACATTTTGATAGATTCATATTTATAGAAATTTTATACCCAGTTAAACTTCTACTCACAGTATTTCATGTATTTATTTCATTCATGTTTACAATATAGTAACTAACCTGCTTGGATATGGGGCCTGATACACAAAAACTCCTGACTACTAATGACATCAAACTTCTCCATTTCCTCAATATTTTCCTTCACATTATGTAAATTTTCAACTTATATTTCATGCTAATTTTATTGGTTGTTTTCCACATAATTTCGTAGAAGTTTTAATGTAATAGTGGCATTTTGATTAGCTATTCTTCAAAGTTTTTTTTTTTTTTTTTTTTTTTTTTTTTTTGTCTTTCCATTTTGAACAAAAGTTTGGGCTTTTTGGTTTATTTGTTTGGTTGGCTGGTTGACTGGTATTTTGAAACTTTTTTTTTTCCTCTGTGTAGCTTTGGCTTTCCTGGAATTCACTTTGAGATAAAACTTGGCAAGAAAGAGCACCACCTGTCTCTGCCTCCCTAGCACTGGGACCAAAGGCGTGGGCCACCACATCCAGGTTTGCCCAAAAGTTTTAAACATATGATCTAACTTACAAACCTTTCAGTTATATCTACTTATTACAATATTATAGGCATATATTAAGTGAGATAAGATTGTTCAAACTGACTTTTGATTACGGTTCCAGTTTATGTATGTAAATAAAGTTTATTCGATTTATATAAAATTATAGGATATATGCTGTCTCTAAAATCTTTTACAAAAATTTTCATTAATGTTAGCTTTAGAAAGCCACAGAAAACTATTTTATGCTTTGGAAATAAAGGGGTCACTTTCTGGTTTGTGATTTTGTTAAATGCCCTGGCACCTTGCCAAGCCAAGAAACCTCTCCTGAAACCACTTCCTGTAGTAAGCTGAAAGCTAACAATGTCTATTTATTTAAAAAAAAATGTGTAAGTCTGAGAACTCTTCAGTTGGGTATTTTAGCTTTTAATGACATCCTCTTCATACTCAAGTAGAAAAGAATAACAAAGAAGGATAAAAGTCAGGGCCAGTGAGATGTCTTGGAGGATAAAGGGCTTGCTGTGCCGGCCTGGTGACTCAAGTTTGATTCTCAGATCCCATGGTAGAAGGAAACCTCTGACTCTGCATAGCTGTGCTCTGACCTCCATTCACATACATCTGCACTCCACATACATTCCTACACAAATCTGCACACACAAAAAAATCAAGAGGTTCCTTAGCTTTTACAAAATCATTTTCTTGTTTGCTTGCAGAGATGAGTTCTTTCCAGGACTACACAGGGCTGTGTAGGACCAGCCAAGTTCAAAATGCTGCTGCTTGCCTGCATGAAACCTAACAGAATAACAACAGCAAACAACAGTTAGACTTGTCAATCAATACTAACTTAAAATTATCATGATTACTTTAAAATTCAAACAAACCCAAGAAATACACCACAATTTTGAAATGTCACAAAACCAAATATATTAATAGTGCAGTACAAATTATATAATCTTCTGGGTTTTTTTCCAAATGCATAGTTTTAAAGTGCTATGTTTTGTTTGTGTGTTCAAGTGTGTGCTCATGCATGCATGTGTGTGCACATGTGTGTGTGTGTGTGATATGTGTGGATGTAGGTCTTAATGAATCTTATGAAATTTAGTTTTCACCTTCTATCAATTCAACTGGTCAAGGTCGGTAGTAGGTATATTTTTTTGCTGAGTCATCTTTGCCCTGGTGTGTACTTGGTGATTACTTCTTCACTTAAGAATTGTTTAAAAATATGATACATGGATAAATAACTTTATTATTTTGGAAGCATCATCTATTATAACTTTTGACAGTTTCAAACACAATTAAAATACATGTGAAGGCTTGTAAACTGTACTGTATCTGTTTCATGAGTAAAAAATAATATTTCAAAGAATTTCCTACACAATGAATCTCTGGTGTAATCTGTGAAACTTGTTCCTATTCCAGTATGGTACCTGCTGAATCCCTTGCCCCGGTCTTGGCCTTCTGCTAGTTCTATTGTCAGTAATAAAATAATTATAAGATAGTTGTTATATTACAACTCTGACAGAAGCTTATTGTAGTAGAAATGACTAGACCATATGGAAGTGTACCATTTTCATGACTAACTAAAATGTATTCTTAACTCAATGTTTGAATTATTAGAATTTGAAGTCCCATGGTGTTTTCAATGTTAGTCATTCATATTCCTCATATTCATCTATACCCCTCCTTGTAGTTCCATTCAAACTCCTCACCCTTCCAAATTTATGTCGTTTTTATTTTTAATAAACTCATAAAGTAAAATCATGCTGCTTATACTCAGGTTTATGAGGCCATCTATTGGGGTACGGTAGAGTGTCCAGCATCCAAACTCTTCTTTTGTTTTGAAACAGAGTCTAATTACATATTCTGGCTGGTCTGGAAATCTCTATGAAGAACAGGCTAGCCCCAACCAACAAAGATTCACGACCCCACCCTCAGTGTTGACATAATGATATGTATCATTTTCTCCCCATGCATGGGGCCACATTCTTAAACTGATTCTCCATCCTTGGGAAGCCATTAACTGTTAACAGCGTTTCAGTTAAGAGTGAGGGCATGAAAGCCTCTCCCTACTCTATGCAGGAATGCTGACTGAATTCTTACTGTGCAGGTCTTTTTACAAGCAAATACAGCTTCCTGAGTTTCTGAGTTCTGTCATACACAGAAGAGACATTACTGAAAATCATTGAGCTGCTTCTTGTAAAGTGTGCAACTGTGGTTTCAGGACTGAAACTGGAGTAGAGGTTCATTTAAATCAGAAAATATTAGAATACACAAGAAAGTTCCAAGTATCGAAGTGCTTTTCTGTGAGGTTATACAAAAAGTAAACAATAGGAGGGCAGAGGAGATCAATGTGTGGAGCTACCTACGTGCCATGCAGAGAATTCCAGTGATATGTCCTTGATGCTTGGATGGCTTTCTCAGCTGTTTGAGGCATCTTTGTCCCTACAAGTAATTCCAGTTCATGCTCTTGAAATTAACTTCAATAAACTCATTGGTTCCCCCATATAGTTTTTAGTAGAATTGTTTATTGGTTAGTTATTTGTGCTCTACATGATGTGAGTAGGTGTTCTGCTCATATAACCCCAGGAAAAATTACAAAATAGACGGGTAAGTGCAAATGAAACCAAGAGAATTGGCATTAAGGTAAATCTGTGTTTCTTAAGAGTGGTAATGAACCTATACAACCAACATGAATTCTTTGAGAAGAAATGAGTCCTTTGCTTAGTAGTTTGAGAAATGAATTGTAAGCATTTAGGAAACAAATTAGAATAAGTGCCTGATGGTAGAAATACTTGCTTAGGGTAAAGCTGGAGTAGTATATCAAAGCTGTCTGGAAGAGTTGAAGCCATCCAGATGTTATTCTGCAAGAAAGGACCTATAATTGTATTAATATTTTGTTTTTAATCACTAGTGCTTGTGAAAATGCTAGTGTACATATAGTTATTGATTGATTAGTGAAATGATGGTACTCCAAGAAAATTGAATCCATGTCAATTTTCATTCATTATGGGAAAACATGCATTGATATGACAAATAACCAAAATTCATTGCAAATTAATACATCTACAAAATAGCTCAAGTACCTTAGGTTTAGAGAGCAGAAAGATTGTAAGAGCCAGAGGATCAGAGAATTTGCTGGGAAAATGTGTCTCTTAGCAATGTCAATAGCTACACTCAGGAAGTCTCAACAACATGACTACCTAAAAATGAGCTGAACAAGGAAAATAGACAGATCAAAGTAGATGAAGGACACACCAGAAGGCCTTAACCTCACACAAAGAGCTACAGGCAATTAAGGATGCTAAGAGTAGGGTAAATAGTTCCCCAGGGAAGATCACACCAATTATAAATCCATCAACAAATGGTCAGCTTAGGAAACAGACATACAAATAACATTATATTTAAGAATATATATGTATATAAATATGAGTATATGAATGTAGCAACAATTAGTAGAAAAAGAGACCATAACTTGAAATGGAGGAAGAGGGGTGTAAGGGAGAGTTTAGAGGAAGGAAAGGAAAGGGGAAATAATGTATAGTATAATCTTAAAAAGCAAAAAAAGGAAGTAGAAATAAGTGTACACAGAATGATTAAAAATTGTTGAAATTGTTCATAGTTGCACAAGAAATATTTTGGAAAATTGTGTTTTTCAAAATCAAAGTAAATATGCAATATATATAATTTGTATGTATATTATATATATTATATTGTAAATATTTGAAGTTTAAATATGTGTTCATTTTTATTTGTTACTTTTGATGTATTTTCTACATTTATAGTTATATTACTGAAGAACCCATTCTATTATGTTACACCCTTGTGCAGTAAATGCTATTAAAGTCTCATTTGTAGGAACTTTCTTTCACTCATATAAATATTTTATTGTTCTAGGTTGTACAGTTTGGCTTTAGTATCAGTCACATAGTACTTAATTATGGCTTGATAAATCTGTGTGATGTCTACTTTCTCTCTCTCTCTCTCTCTCTCTCTCTCTCTCTCTCTCTCTCTCTCTCTCTCTCTCTCTTTCTCTCTCTTAGCTAAATCTGGAAGAGGCAGATGACACTCTGAGCCTTGCTTGGTATACATACTCTGAGAAATGCTCCATGCTTGACAGAAACCTTATGTCTTCCTAAAGTTTGTGTCAAGATAACATCTTTTCAGGTGGCAAGTATATATTTCAATAAGTTTTCATCTTGGTTAACCTTATCCATTCCAGTTTAAAGAACACACACTTTTGATATAATATAACACACATTTTTGATTTTGATATAATAGGATGGTTTCTACCATTTTCAAATCTAAGAAAAAGAAACACATTTTTTGAAGGGGAAAAGGACTGTGAATAAAATAACAATTCCTGAAATAGTATCAGGCTAGAATAAGGTTCTGTTCAGCTTTCTGTTTCCTGGTTTATGAACTGTGTGATTCTTGAGGAACATGATTGCTCTAATTTCTGAGATATTATAGCCAATGTTGCCTGCATAATTATGCAGTTTAGCCTTCCTCTTGTTTAATTAGGATTCGTGAGCTTTTAGGGCCATCAACTATCCTGGCAATGTTTTTATGTTCTTACTCCAATTTGTCAGCAAATTTGGTTGTTGGTGTTGATTTCTTGTATTATTAAAGAGACAGTTCTAAGAGAAAGAGAACAACAAAAATGACAAGAATCCAAACTTGCCTTATACATACTCTGTGATGGATGGAAAGGATATAACATTTTAAGATAATTAGGAAATTTTAGTAAAATGCAATTCAACAATTGTACAGATCCTGTGGCTATGTTGTTGTTTTCTTATAGTACATTTTAAAATAGGTATCCATAAATAAATTCTGTATGGATGGAAGGGTACAGGATTTAAGATGCAAAAAACAACTTTAAAAAGATAGCACTAAATTTATTTTGAAAGCATACAGTCAAAGCCATTGATGATGGAATAATTTAGTTAAAATTTATTAGAGACTATTAGTCTTCTTACATTGAAGGTAATAAAAATGTCCTCTAACATGAGGAATTACTGTTTATGTGATTAATTTTTAAGAACTTTCCACTAAATTTAGACTGCTGATGTGTCTTACAACTATGCTGTATTTTTTACTCTGTTTTGTCTGTTTCTGAATCAGCCACAGTCAGACAAATTTGCTCTGGTACAGAAGAAAGATATAGAGTTCTTAGCATGGGGTGATTTCTTCTATTACTGTGGAAAAAGTCCTGACTCAGTGCTTCAAGGATAGAGCATGCTCATCTCTGACTAATCTCTGCTGAAGATCAGATGGTTCCCAGCACATTATTGAAGCCTGAATCACACACTAACCAATTGATAGAAGCAGGGATGTCAAGTATAGTGTACTGAAAATGAACTCAGCTACTCCCGAAGAGAAAATTAAAGTTAGACAAAGGGTTTTAGATTATTCTAAATGGTATGGTTTCATTCTTTGAAGCAAGGTAATAGCAGGAGGGATTTGGGGGGCCTTTTGTCTCATACATTTTAAATACATATAAGTTTGTCATGAGTTCACATGTATTGCGTCCCGCTCGACCGGCAAGAAAGACGCAACAAACCAGAATCTTCCACGGCAAAAGCTTTATTGCTTGCTTCTCAGGAAGATCCCGAACCGGGAAAATGGCGCTGCTTTTATAACCCGCAGCGTGACGTTTCAGCACCTGATATGGCGTGACAGCTCCCGATTCGTTGCTTGCCCATCACCCCACTATTACACCCCGAGAATGGGAGTGACTAGGAGTGAATTCACTCTTGCACCTGCGTACAAGGCTTGTTTACTAGTTAGGCACAGCGGAGGCCTGCGCCATCTTATAATGGTGATTGCTCGCGGCACACACGGCCCTCCTCAGAGATTACTGGCAGCACGCACGCGATTCCTCGCAACACGTACCGGCTCTCCACACACATGGATAAAATATTACCACAATGGTCAAATACTTAAGTATTACTTATAGAAGAGACTATCTGTGGTTAGTACTGCTAAGAGAGAAGTCCTGATGCAAAATCTGTGTGTAGTTGAAAACATAGAGTAGCAAATATTGAGATATTTAAATTGCTTCATATTTTGTATAATAAACGTATTTTAAATTTATCATCAGTAAAATCTTGGTCAAGTAGAGATATATGTGTTGTAGATTTTTTTAATCCTAATCTGGGGTTTCTACCCTTCCTTTGACAATTTAATTCTAGCATAAAAGATACTACTTTTATTATTTATAATAAACCTTAATCAGCACTAGAGCTAGTCAGATATCAACCCTCTATGCTATTAACATCTATTTCTTATGAATAACCCTGAGTTATCACTTACTATATTTCACCTGAGCTGCTCTTAACTCCAATTATCCAACCCCCAGGGCCAGGATCTCTTGACTCCTAACCCATAGGGACAGTCTCTTCTTCCTCACCTTATTCTCTATTTCATGGTTCTCCTGTGTCACCTGCACCAGGGTTGGAAACTCTAAAATTCGAGTATGTATCCTCTGCCCAGCAATTAGATGTAGGCATCTTTATTCACTAATCACAAATAACTTGGGGTCAAGGTCCCACAGTGCCACGTAGTTCTATGTGTTGACTCTCTTGTCTCTGTGGCAATCAGATCTTTAAGGGAGTTCTTTATGTCCTTCTTAAAGTCCTAGATTGTCATCATTAGAAGTGATTTTTAGATCCAAATCTTGATTTTCCAGTGTGATGGTGTATCCAGGACTTGTTATGATGAGAGAATTGGGTTCTGATGATGATTTGCTTTGAAATACAGTATTCAGTATCCATATAGAAGGTTTTGAAATATGTATTGCTAGCTATTATCAAATATTTTCACAGCAAAACCTAACATGACCTCTAATATCTATGTCTGATGCAAATTCATTATCCCTATCTACAATTAGAGATATTTTGTTGTATACACAATATATAACTTAAGAAAGAAATGTTATGAAATCCTAGAGCTCAAATCTGCAATGAGACTTACAGAACACATAGTCTGAAACATTTTATAATATAATGAACTGTGTCATGATCTAAAACAATCCACTCAATGTTCTACAGCTGACTCAGGGAAAGTTTGTGGCCAGGTCTTCTGACTCATGGTCTCTGACTTTGGCTCTTAAGCTATAACACTAAAACAGACAGAAATGAGGCCTGTACTCCTTGGATTTTCCTCTTTAAGGGTATGGAAAACAGTGACTTGCATTGTGGTACGAAGAAATGGGAGGGGAAGATCAAATACACACCAGTTCTCACTATTTTCTAAGTTCAGCTTCTATGATTCATTTTCCTCTTTTTAAATAGATTTTAAATGTTTAAATGGATACTTACACGAAGGCATGAGGTCATTAAGTTTTAGAGATAATGTGTATGAAGTATCTAGTATTTATCAGGCTTACCTATGGAGTTATTTCTAATCTTACACTGCCTCACCTAGGAATAACACTTAGGAACTTCTATGTTCTTAAGATAAGCTCACTAATGGGGTTATTTCCTTGGTATGCTGTTTTAGATGATGATCAAAAAGGTTTTCTAGGGTACAGAAGCTTATTACTAATTCTTTCTTTAATATGTTTGGTCACCTCCTTTATATTTTAGTAAATATTTTTATTAAAATGAGCCTAAACATTTATTAGATAAACTATGAATCAGTTATCTTTTAAAAACAATTAATAGTTTTTTATTTAAAAATTTCATTAGATATATTTTATCACGTTCTTTCCCTTCCTCAAAGTCATTATGAACCTTCCCCACCTCCCTACATACCAAGATTTATACTTTCTTTCTATTTCTTGTTCTTGTAAAACAAAACAAAATTAAAAAGGTATATAATCTCTCAGAATATATGGACATATATTTCACAACCATATGTTGAACCTTTTTTTTTCAATTTTTATTTGATTCATGATACTAACCTAAAATGTTTATCTCATCTTATTTTAAACTCCACTTTGCAAGCTATTATTTTACCCCCAGGGAATGAAAATCTGGAAATATTTATTGATGTACTTTTTGTTGAACAGAATTGATGCTTAAAATTCCTCCTTAACAAACAAAAAAGGTTAGGACGTAACAGTGATGAGATCTCTGTCTCCAAACATCACCACAGTATTTTATATATCCAATTAGAATTACAGAACTATTTCTAAAACATCAACAGAGCAAAAGGCTCTCTTAGCAGTCTAGAGATTAAGAGGAAGATTCTACCACAGGAGTTAGTCAAAATCATTAACAGGAAAATAGCCCTTTTCATAGAGAGTAGCAAGAAGCATTTGATGACATGAGGGCAGCTGAGGGTTCAATTGTAGACTTATCATCCTAGAAATTTATAAAAAGTAAATACTTAGTGGATATTAGTGTGTAGATTTTGTCTGCAGTTCTCTAAAGCATCAGTGAATCTGGCATATACTTCAGCACACAACTATTTTAAAAATTTATATATCTAAAAATATTGTCTCCTTCTTAAAATGTCATTTCCTGTATTTTATTATTTTAAGAAAAACATGGCTGATTATTTTGTAAAAAAGATTTTTAAAAGTGTGATCCATAGGGAAAAATGTGAATTCCTTATACTTATTTAATTTTAACATCAAAATATACTAATGTTTAATGTATATTTTAAAATTAAACTATTAAGATTTGAATATTATTCAATTGATTTATGTTTCCTTGAAATAATCTTTAAAAACATTTCTCATGTAGATATTTAACCTGATATTTAATAGTGGTAAAATAATATTACATTCTAAAATTGAGTCAGCTAAGTGAAGTATATAACGTTAATTAATTTCCCAGGTTATCCTCTGTGAAACTACTATTAAATACACTGCATCTATATTTCTGAGTTCATAATGTATATGTTGGAACATGTATTTTTCAGAAATAAATCGAGACAAATTTTCCTGATATAATTTCCTTTATATAAAGGGAGATATAATAAATCATATAATCAAAAATTGCTTAATTAATATATTAATTCTAAACAAAGTCTATTATTTAAATAAGTGAGATTTCAGAAGTAGACATTAGAAGAAAGTTAGGGTCACATCATTTCTTCATAAGACCAATTTCTTAAGAGTTCAGATCAAATCATTTTGAATGAAATGTTAAAACTTAGATGAGCAAGTTCTTTGTCCTCAATAATCTTTCTATAAAATGAGTTTAAATGTCAAGTGAAAATAGAAGCTAATAATCAACATGAATAAGGGGGAACAGAAACTGAACACATATCTTACACTAATGAAAATAAGCTATGATAGTTATTATTACATTTCAGCTTATAATATGCCTGGAAAGAAAACAAGGAAAAGGACAACTATGTTTTCGTGACCATTCTCATCTAAGAACAAGGTGCCTGATGCTGAGGATATGTTGATTAAAAAGTGAACAAGGAAGCAAAATTAAAAACAGTAAAATAGTAAAACAGCCCCTCCCTGAACTCACATTGATTTAGGTCAATGCCTCATTTTTTTCATGATTTCCAAAATTTTATTAGACTATCGGTATTTTGAGTAATATGATTTTTAAAAAACTAAATGCAGCTGTTAAGTCTGTATATTAATTTGTCTTTGCAGAGCCAAATAATTTTAATTTGTGCTTGTCTGTTTATTTACATAGTCGAAATTACATGGTCACCCTAGGTACTTTTGAAATACTTCAATACTGCCTCCAAGAATAACCCTTCCCTTTTGCAAAGTAGCATTGCTGCTGTCCTTCGTGGAGTAGTGCTTTTGTCTATACTTCTGTTTTCCTGGGATGGTATTGGTGCTAGCTTTGATCAACAAAACCTACCCAGTTCAATGTTGAGTTCTGAATCCTTGGCCACAGCTCGACTGAGAACTTCTATATATTCATCTTGTAACTTGTGGTAATTCCTGTCAGGTCTCAAGAATGAACCAAGTATAAGAAACACAAAGCACCCAGCTGAGCCATGACATTAACCAACAGACTTGTGGTTGGGTTCATGGAGCTGACCCAGCCCCAGCTGAATGCAGTCACACAAAGGAAATCAAGAAAACCAACACACGATGAATACACCCACAGAAATGTCTGAAATAGTCAGTTATTATTTAATACCTTTAAGATTTGAAACAGTTTCTTACATAACATTGGATAACTATCACATTTCTTTATTCTTACCAGATTATATAGTAAAGTATAACAAAGTAAAGTGGTCGAAAATCAATTCAGAGTTTATTGATTTTTGAAAATGACACCATAAACATGTAACTCTACTGAGATGCACAGTAACAAAAGTGAAAAGAGGCATCCATCAGCTAAATGGAATATGAACACTTTTATTACTTGCTGAAAATATCTATTTAGTCAGTATTTTTAATGAATAAAACATATATTGAAGTCTACCATTATCTCATACTATTGTGCAGGATGTCTACACAATAAAAGCCAAATGCAGGGTGAAAGCAATTACTATGAAGGAGGAGACATTTCAAAATCTCCCCAATTAAGGAAATGGACAATACTTAGGAGGAGTTCAAATTGCATCATTATGTATCATATTAATTCTCTAATTCTTTGACATATGGGCTAGAGCTACTTAAGGTGGAAGTATTCTCATTATTGACAGAATTGTAATAGCACTTTTTGATGATTCTAGGTCCTTATGATTTAATGTAAATTTTTATTCCTATTTATTTTTTGTTTTCCATCATAGAAACTGTTGAATATTTCATTAATGCTCGATAGATACACTGACCCTTACAATTGATTTTTCTTTTTTGTTTCTAAACCAAACATCTCTTGTTGTGGATATTAAGAGAAAATGATTGAATGACTTTGATTTTCAATTTTACAAGCATTTTCAAATTTCCTCCACCAAGTCACCCATTAGCCTGGGAGTATCCTCCAGACATAGATGTGATCTCATTTATCACTATACACATGGGACCAGCAGTTTAGTTAATTACTAAATACTGGCTTGGTGAATGTTCATAGAATATTGGTTAAATATAAATATTTATAATCCAGATATTTTCAAACTCTGTGACTCTGAATAAACTGCAGTTTCCCATCCCATGCCTTAGGTAGAACATTCGAGAAAATGTAGACCAAGTTTTCCAAGATAGCATAAATTGGATTAGCATTATTGTTTCTGGGAAAGTGGAACAGGGTGAGAAGAATAGTTCTTAAATCATATATATCCTTTATACTTCCCAAAATTCTCACACAGGAAGGCAGCAAACATCAGAAGACAATTGTGGTTTAGAGTCAGACAACTACTTTTAAATGGTGACATTTATTAACCAACTGAAAATTCTCCACAAAAAAAGTCTGGTTAGATGAAAGGGAAACTGTCTTTTGCTTGCCTGTGGTAGTAGCAGTGTCAGGCCTTGCTGGCTGACAGAGGACTACGCAGCCTTTGTTCCCTTTCCATGGTCCACATGTCTAACTTCATTGCCTTTAGGCAAAGACAGAAGTCAGACACATCGTGAGTAAAAGAGACTTTCTGGTGCACATTTCCTTCCTGGGCAATTTCTACTATTCTTTCAGTTTGAAAATTAGCTCCCCTCTGCATAGGTTCTAAAATATTTTTTTTTCAGAACATATTGATTTACAAAAGTACTTTGTGGTTTCTTGTAGAGAATGCACTTAGCACTAATAGCATGCTTATTTCTCGCTCCTGACTCCACAGAAAAAGGCTTTTCCAGAAATGAGATAGAAAAAACATTAGAGGTCATCTATCTTTTCTTGTATATTTATTTTGGGCTTAAGACCTACTACATCTTAATATATGTTATCTAAACTAATGAACTTGTAAAACAAAAAATAAACAATGGTAAAAGAAATAAAGTACATAAAAATGAATAAAAATAAACAATAAATAAACATAATAGTAACAAAAACGAAAATGGCAAACATATAATTAAAAATAGACAAAGTATTTTTAGAAATTCAGAATAAGATAATTCAGTCACTGAACATTTTTTAGGCTGTCATAAATTAAATTCATTTTGGATATAGCATATTTTAAAAATACTAATTAATTCATTTTGTTTTGCTTGTTTTGAAAGAATCTCATGTAGCTCAGGCTGCCCGAGAATCCACTATGCAGTCAAGAATAACACAGGACTTCT
This sequence comes from Mus musculus, assembly GCF_000001635.26. Taxonomy (NCBI): domain Eukaryota; kingdom Metazoa; phylum Chordata; class Mammalia; order Rodentia; family Muridae; genus Mus; species Mus musculus. Next base: position 88,794,381 of record NC_000079.6, on the reverse strand, counting down.
GCTCCTCCTGTGTTTATACTTCCACCATAAGCCTTAATTATCTTACTTCATATTTATGTTTAATGATACATAATATTTATCCATCAGATAATAAATCAGAGTTACATATATTTGTTGTCTTGTAGGTATAATATTTTTCATCAGAAACCTCAGAGTTGTGACTCAAACCTTTAACAACAGAAGAAGTTAGAATTGCAGTTTTCTAGAGGAATCTTTTCTAGCCATCAGGATAAGGCCACACATAATCACACAAGATGTCTCCTCTTAGCAAACCTGTCCACTGCAAGTCTAAGGATAATTACAGCTGCTTTTTTTCGTGTTTTCCTCAATAAGTCTTTTCTGGAGTGATTAGGTGAACATGGCAGATTGCCTTTCCCCAGGCAGGGGACTTTAGTAAGGAACAAAAGTGCAAACCAGATAATACAGTTGTCTATAATGAGTGCAGCATGCCAACTTTAAAATGTTTCAGGAAAAGGAATGTATCATAATAGTATCTCTTCTGTAAATTTGAGATTATTTCAAACCTAAAGTATAACACTGCAAAGACACATAATCACTAAAGCATGTTATTGTTTGTTACCTTTTTGAAAACTCAGTGGGATTTAAGAGTTTTAAACTAACATCTAAATTATAGACTTAATATACCTATAAAAATTTCATCCCAATGTTCCTTAACGTTAAAATGCTGACTGTGTTACTAAATGTTTGTTATGCTTCTCCTAAAAGATAACTGTGCTATTTATCAAAAATTTGTTGCAATTTAGTGGATATATGTGGGATCAGGATTAGTCTCACTTCTCTGTGTCACTGAGCTGGAAGAAAGCTAAACAGCTTACATGTTGATGACTGTAAAGTACCCACTCAACTTTCAATCATTGCAATCAAGTAACCATGGTTCACCTTTAGCCAGATTGAGTTATACTCATTAGATAAACAAATCAACAAAACTTAATCTCAAACTTTGTTTCAGAAATTTCTTATTTTTGGATAGATTTTTGCCTATATTCTAATGCTAAATACTGGCCCCCAAGGACAGGTTGCCCCCAGGGACAAGAGAGTCTACACATATCCAAGTGACATGCCCAAGTAACCTTATGTATCCTTGCCTGCCACATTATCCATGGTTGGTGAGTAAAGATGCCTATAACATTAGCACACTAAAGAGAGAGAGACTGGGTTCTTGGGTTCATAGGCTTGGGGACAAAGGAAGCTAAGATGGGGAGAGAGTAGAGAGGAGGAAGCCACCATGATATAAGTGAGTTATGAATGCACATCCATGAGGGCTGGCCAAATGGAGTTAAGGACAGTCCAGATGGTACATAACAAGTTAATTCAGGATTTTTGTTGCAGAGATAGAGTCTAATAGCATAGAGGGTAGAAATCTTCCCAGCACTAATGTTGATTAAGGCTTATTATAATAATAAAAGTTGTGTGTCTTTTATCTAGGAACTGAATGATCAAAGGCAGGGCAGAAATGCCAGATTGAGATTAAATATTTTCTACAACAGTCTGCCATTTTCTAAACAGTCTTTTTGTGAATAAATTAAATGCTTAGCATTATTAATGAATTAAGAGTTGATTGAAATAGATAATTGACAGAACAACTTATAGCTACCATTAGTGTTCAATTTAGCAAATCAATAAACTTTACAATATAATTACAATAAAAACTTTACAATAAAATTAGAGGAATATGGGGGAAGGGTGATTTTTAGAAACTAATAATTAGTCAAATACAGCTAATCTCAACACATGCTATCTCAACATGGGTGACAATCCTACTGTTGTAAATGCTACACTGTTGTAAATGCTACCATTTAAAAGTAACTTTCTGCCTCTAATAGCAATCTTCCCCTACCCTTGCAATGACTGCCTTCCTGTGTTAAGATTCTGTAAGTCCATGATAACATGTTTTCAAAACAGTTTTCTCCATGGGGTTTTATTTTTTCCAAGGCAACCATGCAATTCATTTTAATTAAAAATGAGGTTTTGATGAAAATATAAATTTTAGATATAAATAAATTGATAAATAAAATAAAAACAATGGCAAATAACATTTAAAAACTCAGTCACTGGGAAGGAAACATGTGAGAAATGAAGAGCAAGAAATAAACAAGAAAAGAGTTTCAGAATCTTAAATAGATGTGAACAAAAAAGATCCTCTCTATAATTTTTAGTGAACATTTTCATAGTACAAGTCAAAGAAACTGCATAGAGAGAGAAAAGGGAGAAAACAAATTTTGATTATAAAGGCACATATATAAGCGCATTGTCCATTCTCTTGCCAGTTTACCTAAAACCCAATAAATAACAGGATTATATATTTTAAGCACAGAGAATAGATAATTGTTAATCAAATTTAAATGGTCTGTTAATAGAGATGGGAACATATGGTCACTCCAAGACAAGCAGATCTAAGGACATTTATGGGTAACAAGCCAGCACTGGGAAGCTGCTTTAGAAATTTCATGCACAGGGTCAGAAGCAACACAGCTCACAAACACACAGAAAGGTAAGTATCATGAGAGGTGTAGCAGAGTAAAGAAGAAATAGGTAAGAATGCATGCCAGACACCATCCATCAGAATGACCTTAACACTTATACTCAAACAAGGTAGAAAATATAATGACAGAAATCAGCAAGCATAACTCAGTAGCTGTTTTAAATGCAAATGCCCTCAACGCACCAAAAAAAAAAAAAAAAAAAAACCAAAACAGACAAACAGTAACTAACTGGATTAAAAAACCAAGATTCAACTGTAAGTTCTCTTAAGAACAAAGCATACTTTATTAATTAGAATTTGGAAGACAGTAGAAATGTTAAGGAAAAATTTTTGTAAATTATATTATAAAATAAAAAAATTATTTTATCACTAATTAATTAACATGCATTTAAATTAAATTTTATTTGTGTTTTTTTTCCACTAATTTTTTTGTCTATTCATTTTATATCTCAATTGCTGTCCCCCCATCCCACCCCCCACCCCACCCCCCACCCCCCCCCGCACATGAAGTCTGTAGGGTTAGGCACCTCCTCTCCCACTGAGTACAGACAGGCAGCCCATTTGAGGAACAGATTCAACAGACAAGCAACAGATTTAGGGACAACCCCCGCTTCTGTTGTTGGGGAACCCATATAGAGACTGAACCACATATCTACTACATAAGGGCCAGTGGCATCTGTCCAGCTTGTGTATGCTCTTTGGTTGGTGGTTCAGACTCGGAGAGCCTGAATGATTCAGATTAGTTGACGCTCTTGGTTTTCCTGCGAATTTCCAATCTGCTTCAGGGTCCTCAAACCTGTCCCCAACTCTTCCATAAGAGTCCCTGAACTCCATTCAATGGTTGGCTGTGGGTATCTGCATGTGTTTCAGTCAGTTGCTTGGTAGAGTCTTTCAGAGGACAGTTACACTAGGGTCCTGTCTAAAAGCATACTAGTATAATAACAGTATCAGAGATTGGTGCTTGCCCAGGAGATAGGTCTCAAGTTGGGCTAGTTATTGGTTGGCTGTTCCTTCAGGCTCTGCTCCATCTTTGTCCCTGAATTCCTTTCAGACAGGAAAAATTTTGAGCAAAAAGTTTTGTGGACAGGTTGGTGTTCTTCACCTTCCAGTGGTAGTCAGCCCTGCCTGGCTACAAGAGGTGGCTTCTTTGGGTTCCATATCTCCACTGTTATGAATTTCAGCTAAGGTCACCCACATTGATTCCTGGGATCCTTCCTCATCTTAGGTCTCTGGCACTTCCTAGAGATTCCCCCACACCCACAGCCACCCTCAGAAGCTACAGATTTCCGTTTATTCTCCTGGACATCTTTCCCTCTGACTGTCTCTCCTGTCTCCTCTCAGATCTGATCCTAACCCCCTTATTATCCTCTCGAGCACCTCTCCCACCCAGTAACTTCCCTTTCTCTGCTTCCTGTGTCTATTTCATTCCCACTTCTAGCGAGATTCAAGCATCCTTGTTGGGCCTTCCTTCTTGTTTAGCTTCGTTGGGTATGTAGAGTGTATTGTGGATATCCTATACTTTATGGCAAATATCCACTTATCAGTGAGTATGTATCATCCATGTCCATTTGGATCTGGGTTATCTCAGTCAGGATGGTATTTTCTAGTTCCATCAATTTGTCTTCAAATTTTATGAGGTTCCTGTTGTGAAGAGCTGATTAGTATTCCATTGTAGAGATGACCCACATGTTCTTTATCAGTTCTTAGGTTGAGGGACATCTTGGGTTGTTTCCAGTTTCTGGCTATTATAAATAAAGCTGTTTTGAACATATTGGAGCATGTGTCCTTGTTGTATGGTGGAGCATCTTTTGAGTATATGCCCAGGAGTGATATATTTGGGTCTTCAGGTCAAAAATATTTCCAATTTTCAGAGAAACACCCATACTGATTTCCAGTGTACCAGTTTGCAATTCCACCAGTAACAGAAGTGATCCCCATTCCCTGAAACCTTGCCAGCATATGCTGTCCCTTGACTGTTTTTTGTTTGTTTTGTTTTGTTTTTTGTTTGTTTGTCTGAGTTTTTTGTTTTGTTTATTTTTGTATTCTTTTTATTAATTATTTTATTTAATTACATTTCAAATGTTGTCCCTCTTCCACAAACTCCCCACACCATTCTACTTCCCTTTGCCCCTAAGATGGTGTTCCCCCAACGTTGCATGCAACCCCCCCCCCCCCCGCACCTCACCCCTCTAGCATCTTCCTTCTCTGGGGCATCAAATCTCCACAAAGCCAAGGTAATCCCTTCCCACTGCGGCCAGATAAGGCAGTCCTCTGCTACATATGTAGTGTGAGCCATGGACCAGTCCATGTATGATCTTAGTTCCTGGGAGCTCTGATGTGTCCATTTAGCTGATACTGTTGTTTTTCCTATGGTGTTTCAATCACCTTCAGTTTTTTTCAGTCCTTCCCTTAACTGTGTCATTGGGGTTCCCAGGTTCATTCCAATGGTTGGCTGTTAGTATCTCTGAGTATCCACATCTGTCTTAGTCAGGTACTGGCAGAACCTCTCAGAGGACATCCATGCCAGCCTGTCTCCAAGCAGATCTTGGCATCAGCAATAGTGTCAGGGTTTGGTGTCCATGCATGGGATGGATTCCAAGGTGGGGCAGTCTCTGGATGACTTTTCCTTCAGTCTCTTCTCCATTTTTTGTCCCTGTATTTCCTTTAGACAGGAACAATTCTGAGTTAAAAATCTTGAGATGTATACTATACTCTTTCTCGATATTGATTTTATTATGTTAGGTTGACATACTTTATCCCTGATCTCTTCAAGACTATTTACCTGAAGTGGTGTTCAGTTTTGCCAAAGGATTTTTCAACATCTAATGGAAGGATCATGTGATATTTTTCTTTCAGTTGGTTTATATGGTAGATTGACCAATTTATCAATTTCTTCTATTATACCTTCCATGCCTGAGGTTCTTTCTTTCATCTCTTGTATTATGTTGAGGCTTGGGTCTGAAGTTCCTGTTCTCTTTCCTAGATTTCCTATCTCTGGGGCTCCGTACATTTGTGTTTTCTTCATTTCTTCTATTTCCATTTTCTGGTCTTGAACAGTTTCATTCATTTCCATCACTTGTTTGATTGTATGTTCCTGTACTTCTTTAAGAGATTTGTTTCCTCCTTAACTGCTTCTATCTGTTTGATTTTATTTTCCAGAATTTCTTTAAGACAGTTATTTATTTCTTCTTTATAGGTCTCTATCATTTTCATAAGATGAGGTTTAAGGTCATAGTCTTGCTGTGCAGGGGGGTTAGGATATCCAGGGGTTGCTGTAATATGCTAGCTGGGTTTTGATGGTACCATATGGCACTGGTTTTTGTTGCTTGCCTTTATCTGTTTGGTTGTCTCAGATGTTGGCTGTCTTGGTAATTCCTGGTAGTACCAAGTCTCTCAGACTGGTTGTCTAGGGTGGCAGCAAGACTGGGAAAAGGCAAAAGAACTATGGGCTAGGGTATGGAGTGACCCTTGGTGACTATCTTAAACATATATTTACCAAAACCTAGTGCAGCCAACTTATTGGAATTAAAGTCAAAGATTAACATTAACCCTTTAATAACATGTGATTTAATATCATTCTTTCTCCAATTAGTGGATATCTGGTCAGAAACTAGGCAGGATAATAAAAATTAAATGATATCACATGGACTTAACAGGTATGTACAGTGTTTTCTTAAATGTAATACACACACACACACACACACACACACACACATATTCTACTGAGCTTCTCTAAAATAGAACACATTCTGGGACATAAAGAAAATCTGAACCTGATGGAGATTAAGTAAATCCTGATAGTCTACTAAACCACATGCAATAAAACTTAAAATCAACAGAAAACAAAAAGAAAAAGAAAAAAAGAAAAAGAAAAAAATCTAGTAATTATACAAACACATGAAGATTAAGCAACCTCTTACTGAATGAATGGATCAAAGAAGAAATCAAGATAGAAATAAAATAAAATTCTGTAACTCAATGAAAATAAAAACACAGTGTGACAAATCCTCTAGGACACATTAAGAAGCTGTTATAGAAGAGACATTTTAGCCCTAAGTACCTTCATTTAAAAATCAGAAAGAACACAAATAAATCAATACCTAATGATGCAACTAAAATATTTGTCAAAACAAGGACAGAGCAAACCCCAATGATCTAGATGACAAGACATAAAAATTAGCAAAATTTTATAAAAAACAGATAAAAAAAATGAAAGAACCCACCAGTCAATGAGTTACTTCTTGATAAACAAGAATAAAAGATGATAGAACTTTGTGCCAAAAAGAAAGCAATAGATGACTATGGTGGTTTGAATATGTTTGGCCTAGAGAGTGACACTATTAGTTGTGGTCTTGGTGGAGGAAATGTGACACTATATGGGTAGGCTTTGAGACCTTTTTATAGCTTCCTGGAAGTCAGTCTTCTCCTGTTTGCCTTTGAAACAAGATATTGAACTCTTAGCTCTTCCTATGACATGCCTGCCTGGGTGATGCCATGCTCCTACCTTAGTGATAATGGACTGAACTTCCTAACCTGTAAGCCAGGCCCCATTAAATTTTCTTCTTATATGAGTTGCCTCTGTCATGATGTCTGTTGACAACATAAAACCCTAAGATGGAAGTTAGTACTGAGGACTGAGGTATTGCTGTGATAGGTTTGACCAAGTTTTTGGAAGAATGTAAGTTTTAGGACTTTGGATTTGAGAAGCAATGGGATGCTTTAAGTGGCACTTAATGGGCCATCCTAGTAGGATTATAGTAGATTGTGGTTCTGAGGGTTATTGCAGGTAGAGGTGTGGACAGGAAGATGGAATTCGTTGTTCTGAGTGGGAGCAAGCCTTCTAAACTCTGCATGCAGAGATTAGAAGGTTTGGGAGTGGGGTTCAGTTCCACAATTGCAAGTAGAAGTATAGATTGTAAGAAAAATGGAGCTCTGAATAGACATGGCAGTTTTCATGGCTGCTGGACTTGCTGGTGGTCTAGCAGGCAGGGAATTGGGGTGTGGGTGTCTCACCTTGTTGTCCCTCATGGGAGCAGACCTCTCTGGAGGTAGGCAGAGCTGTTGGCTGGGGAGTAGTGTGTCCATCTTCAATTGCAGGTAGATGTGTGGACCAGAAGGAAGATGACGTTCTGAAAGGCTGATTTTTGTTTTTAAAATGAAAATTAAGTTCATTACCATAATGCAAATGTTTGTTTCTTATGAAGTTCAAGGAATGCAAATAGAAGTGCTGTCACTTTTGTGTGCAAAATAAAGTGCCACTGAGAACATGAACAACAACACCACAAATTAATAACACAGTAACTACATTCAGCACATATTTTCAGTAAAACCTTTACATAATAGTCATCTCAACTCTTAAATAAAACACACTTGCTAACTAAATAGATCAAGAAACAAAATCTATCTATATGTCATCTACAAGAAACACATACCAGTTTTAAAATCGGTCATGAACGGGCAGATTTAAAATATTCCAGTCCTTCATTTTCTTTCTGATTAGTATTATTACACACACACACACACACACACACACACACACACACACACACACACACAGAGAGAGAGAGAGAGAGAGAGAGAGAGAGAGAGAGAGAGAGAGAGAGAGAGAGAGAGAGAAAGGGGGAGGGAGGGAGAGAGAGGGAGAGAGAGAGATACAGATATCTATGTGTGTGCATGAATATATAAATATAACGGATAAGTGATTTCTCTGACTGGTAGAAATGAGCCAATTAAAGCCATATTAGAGTATATATAAGCAGGATTATTGGGCAAATGCTCTCAGGCAGGTTGACTGGTCCCAAGGAATGAGTCCAGGGAAGTGGCCATGGACTGGAAGACAGTAGGGAGGGGCAAGAGAAAGAAAGAAAGGCCATGTGAAGAGAGAGGAAAAGAAAAGAGAAGGAAGGGAGATGGAGACCAAAATGTATTATAAATAGAAGTGGCCCTGGTAGAGGGTACCCTACCCCCTAAGTTGGAAAGTTCATGGTAGAGGGTGGGTTATGCCAGATATGGACTGAGGGCAGATGGGAAAACAAGAAACAAGGCCTGCATTGGAATGTGAAATATGAAGGTCATCTATGTGTTTATGTATGTATGTATGTATGTATGTATGTATGTATGTATGTATGTATTATTGGATATTTTCTTTACTTACATTTTAAATGTTATTCCCCTTCCCGGTTTCCCCTCCACCACCCTCCATCCCATCCTCCTCACCTACTTCTATGAGGATACTCCCCCACCCACCCAGCCACATCTACCTCACCACCCTGGCATTTCCCTACACTGGGGCATCAGCCTAAAAAAAAAAAATCCTAGTCTTATGAAACCAGGAAGGAAAGAGGTGTTCATATACTAATATCTGAAGAAAAAAAAATAGACTTTGAATTAAAGCTAATCAGAATAGATAAAGAAGAAGGTGACAGTAATGAAAAGAACAAGTAAATAAGTCAACAACACAATCACATACACAACAAATGAGGAAATTGAAAAATAATTTAAAAGCTTTTTAATTAAGAAAATCTCAGGTTGCCATAGATTTCCAAAATAAATTCTGCTTGACATTGTAAGAAAATCTAGAATAACAAAGGAAAGAAGGAAAGAAAGAAAAATTGGATTATTTCATAACTCCTTATATGAAGATAGTAGCAGACTATATACTAAAGCCACATAAGGAGAGTTAATTACAAAAAAAAATAGAAAAAGAAATGTTAATCCAACAGCACAAAATTTTCATACAGAAGGGGTATATTTTTTGGAACTATATCATACACTATGATCAGCATCATTAATGATTATATACTATATGTAGAAATTTTCTAGAAGTAGACTTCATATGCTTCCTAATACCCATTATAGTGGATATGTTTATCGGCTTGATTTAATCATTCCACATTATATGATGCTACTCCATCAATAAGTAGAATCAAATATCTACAAATACATTTCAACGAAGTCAAATGTTTATTTTTCAGTACTTTCAAGTGTATGAAAACACAGTAAAATGAAAATCTATTTTGTAATTCTAGGCATAATCTTAAATTTCTTCTGTGTTTTTAGTGAAGCAAAAAAGACATTAGTCTCTTTTCCCTAAGTTTCTAATAATTTCTTCCCAACAGTAAATCACCAATTCAAAATAATTTCAAAACTGAGTGTTTCCAAATGCATTGATTGCACCTCAGATTTCTGCTTTCTGTGCTTAGGTGGCTTTGTAAATCTGCAGCAGAATTTAACAGAAGTTACAGTATATCTCATTGCTCTCATAGCTCTCTGAATTGACTCTAAAACTATCGAATGAAACCCCTAAATTACACCTCAATGCCATAGGCCTTTATTTGGTTATATTTGTCTTTAAAAGCAAAAAGAAAATGTTTACCTAATATTCATTGTCCCTTATATAAGATAGTTATTTGTTCTTTGTAATAGTCTGGGTGGTAAGTTGCTGAAGCTAAGGGCTTCGTATGTCTCGGTCATTTTGTATGTATGACACAAAGAAGTATTCCATAAATCAAATTTTTGTATAGGTATTAAAGTACTCTTAGAGGACTAATATTTACTCAGGCATATTTCATGCTAATGCCTTTTATGCATTTTTTATGCAAAATATTTCTTTGCTGATATGAAAGTAACATATGCTCAATAATAATTTCCTTATAAAATATATTAATGCTACCATTTCTTAGGATTTATGAAACTCCAATAGCAACATAATGAGTAAAAGCAATAGATGTCTCATTAATTGTATAACATAAAACCCAACCTCTTTAGTAAAGTTGGATAGAAGGTCTGGAAAAGTGCTTCTATGATTTCGTTTGTTTCTTTTCTAGTGTTGTCAATTAATAGGACTATTTGTTTGTAGTTACATAGGTTTTATCAAAAAAGGAATCACTAATAACATAGCTTGAAGTGAACACAAAACATGGTAAACATCAGAACTTGTTTACCGCTGTAGAATGAATATTTGAATTCTCTTAAAATAGGGATATTAAAGCTTGTGATTCAGGCTGGAGAGATGACTCAGCAGTTAAGAGCACCGACTGCTCTTCCGAAGGTCCTGAGTTCAATTCCCAGCAACCACATGATGGCTCACAACCATCCCTAGCAAGATCTGACTCTCTCTTCTGGAGTGTCTAAAGACAGCTACCGTGTACTTACATAGAATAAATAAAGAAATAAACAAATAAATAAATCTAAAAAAAAAAAAAAAACAGCTTGTGATTCGAGCTAGAGTATTAAGAGATAGAAGATTCTGAAGTGATAAGTGAAGTCACAGAAGCTATTGAGTCTTTTTCCACCCCGTGACCATGCAATGCAAGATGATCTTCTATCAACTAGGAAGTGAGTCTGCATCAGATAACAAATCTGCTTGTCCCTTGGTCTTAGATTTTCCATATTCTCTATCACCATCATTCTGTTCTGTGTGACAAACTCCTGTGTTCTGTGTGACTCCTGTGTTCTGTGTGACAAACTCCTGTGGCAAGAATACTGGCTGTTCAGTAAGAAATTTTTTTCTTTTTAGAGAATAATAATAAATAAAAATACTTGACATTTTAGTTTAAATCTGATGGCTCAGTCCAGGTCTCTACTTAACAACTGAAATGGCCATGGCTAATCTTTGAGTGTATGTAGTTAGAACAGGTGTGCTGGTTAGAGCAAGTAGGTAATTCCTCTAAGTGGGTGTGTCCTTAGTTGTACATTATTTTTTTCTAAAGCCTACTGATTTCACTCAATATTTACATATGGTCCTGGGGTTAAGACAATCTACTAGAGTCTGAATACACAGGTACACAGCTTTGAAGAAAATGACACCTTCATCACCAACAGCTTTCAATAGCCGACAAGTCATCAGCGAATGGTGGAGCACATGAGTTTTCTCTCTTTCATGTTGAGATTTTGGAAAATTTCAACTTTCATGGATTTTTAGCATGTAGACAGTCACTGTGAGTGTGTGTAAAATTATCCAATCATGCCTTGCAAGTAATGTTTCTTGGAAAATGTCTACTATCTTTGAAGGTAGGGGTTGATTCACATTTTGTCATCATTTACGTATTTTCCTCCCCTTGTTCTTAAGTCTTAGGAGGAAGGTTGTGACACAGATGTCCCATTTGGAGGTGTGTATCATTCAGACTACTATTCTCTGCATCCTTACCAATAATAAGTCTCAGTATTAGTAACCATCCACTATAAAAAGAGAGCTTCCTTGATGAGGTTATCAGACTGCATTCATTTATGAATATAAACTTATGGGGACAGCCTAACAGTATGTATCTATTAAGGACAATGCTAAAATAAAGTTCTCCTCTATTATTTCGGTAGCCATGGGTTTTGGCTCAGTCAACTAATGTACATAGTCTCATTGATTTATTCATGTCAAATATTAGTAATTATGGTCTTTTTCATTTAATAATCATCAAGTTATGTAATTGAACTTGACTTGTATTGTTAGTTAGAGTAAAAGAAAACCAAATACTGTTTTGAACTTCAGAAAATACCAAGCACACTATTTTTATGATGTTTCTTATTAAGAACATTAATGCTTCTCTAAGATCACATATGTGTTTATGTACATATGTGTGTTATAGAAGGTAGGGATTGACTCAAATTTTGTCATCATTTTCCATGAAAACCAATTAAATACCATGATATATTCAAGCTTCATGATCACTGCCTGACTTCAATGACTTACCCCACATATGTCAGAAAATAAAATGTGTTTGCACACAGTAGACTGTATAGAGATTTAAAAGCTATATTTTGCAATCTTATAGAACTTAAGAATTACACTACCAATGTTAGTTACTGATATTTGCATGAGCTTCTCCTTTTAGGAACAACAACAGATCATCATAGTCATTATGCATTTAGTTCTTTTTATTTATATTTTTCATTAGATATTTTCTTTATTTACATTTTAATGTTTCCTCGTTTCCCTTCTTCCCTCCCCCATCTCATCTTCCCTCTCCCTGGCCACCAATACATCAACTCCTGCTTCCCTGTCCTGGCATTCTCTTATACTGGGGCATTGAGCCTTCACAGGGCCAAGGGCCTCTTCTCTCATTTATGTCCCATAAGGCCATCCTCTGCTACATATGTGGCTGGAGCCATGGGTCCCTCCATGTATACACTTTGGTTGGTGGTTTAGTCCCTGGGAGCTCTGTGGGTATTGTTTGGTTCGTATTGTAGTTCTTCCTATGGGGCTGCTACCCCTTCAGCTCCTTGGGTCCTTTCTCTAGATCCTCCATTGGTGCTCAGTCTAATGGATGGCTGTGAACATCCACTTCTGTATTTGTCAGGCACTGGCAGAGCCTCTCAGGAGACAGCTATATCAGGTTCCTGTCAGCAAGCACTTGTTGGCATCCATAATAGTGTTTGGGTTTGGTAACTGTATATGGAATGGATCCACATGTGGGACAGTCTGTGGATGGCCTTTCCTTGAGTTTCTGCTCCACACTTTGTCTCTGTGTCTCCTCTCATGGGTATTTTGATCTCCCTTATAAGAAGGACTGAAGTATCCATACTTTGGTATTCCTTCTTCTTGAGCTTCATGTAGTCTCTAAATTATATCTTGGGTATTCCAAACTTCTAGGATAGAAAAGAAAGTGGGGAAGAGCCTCAAGTACATGGGCACAGGGGAAAATTTCCTGAACAGAACACCAACAGCTTATGCTCTAAGATCAAGAATTGGCAAATGTCACTTCATAAAATTACAAAGCTTCTGTAAGGCAAAGGACACTGTCAGTAGGACAAAAAGTCATCCAACATATTGGGAAATGATCTTTACCAATCCTACATCTGATAGAGGGCTAATATCCAATATATACAAAGAACTGAAGAGGTTAGAATCTAGAGAACTAAATAACCCAATTAAAAATGGGGTACAGAGATAAACAAAGGATTCTGAACCAAGGAATACTGAATGCATGAGAAGCACCTAAAGAAATGTTCAACATCCTTATTCATCAGGGAAATACAAATCAAAACAACAATGAGATTCCACCTCAGACAAGTCAGAATGGCTAAGATAAAAAAACTCAGGTGACAGTAGATGCTGGTGAGGATGTGGAGAAAGAGAGCACTCCTCCATTGCTGGTATGATTGCGGGCTGGCACAACCACTTTGGAAATCAGGATGGTGATTCATCAGAAAATTAGACATAGTACTACCTGAGGACCCAGCTATACCACTCCTAGACAAATATCCAGATGATGCTCCAACATGTAATAAGGACACATGCTCCACTATGTTCATACCAGCCTTATTTATAATAGCCAGAAGCTGGAAATAACCCAGATGTCCCTCAACAGAGGAATGGATACAGAAAATGTGATGTATTTACACAATGGAGTACTACTTAATCCCAGCACTCTGGACGCAAAGGCAGGTGGATTTCTGAGTTCGAGGCCAGCCTGGTCTACAAAGTGAGTTCCAGGACAGCCAGGGCTATACAGAGAAACCCTGCCTCAAAAAAAATAAAATAAAATAAAATAAAAAATCCAAACAACAAAAAAACCGAACCCAAAACAACAAACAAACAAACCCAATGAATTCATGAAATTTCTAAGCAAATGGTTGGAATTAAATAATATCATCCTGAGTGAGGTAACCCAATCACAAAAGAACACACATGGTAAGCATTTGTTTGTTTGTTTGTTTGTTTGTTTGTTTTTCTAATTTCCATGAGTTCAAAGTTAGCCTCATATTCCATAAGGAAGTCTGTAGTACTTGATTTTACTCTTCTTTTTCAAGATAGGAATTCCCAGCGTCCCCTTATTTAACCTGCCTATTTTTTTACCAAATTCAAATTATTGTACTAGACATAATCCTGTTAAAATGAAAAAAAAAAAAAAACCTCAGAAAAGCAAAAGAAATTTTTTCTTTCCTTATAAAACCGAGAGTTTAACCCCAAAATTAATATAAAACTTATGTCATACTTTATTCTATTTTTTTCTCATTCATGAAAGAATTGTGGATGAGTAAAATAAGCCTTACCATCTTTTCCTGAACACTCAGTGACAATTTAGAACTATAAGTTATAATGCTGAACTTGCATTAAACTCAAGATAGAAGTTGATAAAGTTAATTTTCATAGCAAATCTGTATAATGCAAAACATATACTAACGTACTTGAGATTAGCTCAGCAGTAATTCTCTATAATGGAATATATGGGTTCATTACATATATATATATAGAAACAATAAACTCTAAGCACCAGAGAGACCAAAAGGTGAATAGCATATGATTGCTGCCTAGGTACATAGTCTCGTGATGATAAATAAGTACTATAAAATTATGTATTGGGTTATCGTGGTTAGTAAAGCCATGGGTCTTGGAGGAAAACCTATAATTACCATTTAATTAAAACTGAATCATGCCCGGTGGTGGTGGCTCATGCCTTTAATCCCAGCACTTGGGAGGCAGAGGCAGGTGGATTTCTGAGTTTGAGGCCAGTCTGGTCTACAGAGTGAGTTCCAGGATAGCCAGGGATATACAGAGAAACCCTCTCTTGAAAAACAAAACAAAACAAACAACAACAACAACAACAACAAATGAATCACATGTTAATTATATTGTAAATATTCATCCTTATGTCCAAAGGTAAATGAAATTTAATCCTTGTTCGTCATCAAGGAAACTCCTCTTTGCAACAGATAAAGATCATTACAGAAAACCACAGCCAATTAAAATGCAGAGTTATGAAGCCTAGTTGAAAGGGATCCATCTACAATAGAACTCACACAACTAAGGCTTAGGGATCATTAGAAAAAGGGAAACCAAAAGGATTATAAGAGCTAGAGCATCAGCAAGCTTGATGCTGGATTGCATCTCTTAGGAATGTTAGAAGTTACACCCATAAAGTCACACTAATGTGGCTTGATAAACATAAGCTCTTCATGGACAACAATAGGCATGCTAACATGGATGGAGGAAAGCCCAGGAAACCTGAGTCATATATATAGAATCACAAGCAACTAAGAAATGCTAAGAGTGGGAAGCGTGGACACTTTGCCCCTTCTTAGAATTGGAAACAATCACCCATGGAAGGAGTTACAGAGACAAAGTTTGGAGCTGAGACAAAAGGATGGACCATCAAGAGACTGCCATATCCAGGGATCCATCCCATAATTAGCCTCCAAACGATGACACCATTGCATACACTAGCAAGCGTTTGCTGAAAGGACCCTGATATAGCTGTCTCTTGTGAGATTAGCAAACACAGAAGTGGATGCTCACAGATCAAAGGGCCCCCAATGGAGGAGCTAGAGAAAGTATCCAAGGAGCTAAAGAGATCTGCAACCTTGTAGGTGCAACAACATTATGAACTAACCAGTACCCCGGAGCTCTTGACTCTAGCTGCATATGTATCAAAAGATGGCCTAGTCGGCCATCACTGGAAAGAGAGGACCATAGGAAATGCAAACTTTATCTGCCCCAGTACAGGGGAATGCCAGGGCCAAAAAGTGGGAATGGGTGGGTAGGGGAGTGGTGGGGGGGAGGGTATGGGGGACTTTTGGGATAGCATTGGAAATGTAATTGAGGAAAATACGTAATAAAAACTATTAAAAAAATAGAGTGGGAGAAACAGTCTTCATCTGGGAAGGACATATTATATTGGTTATCTAATACCAAATGATCAGCCCTGATAA
Source organism: Mus musculus (assembly GCF_000001635.26). Taxonomy (NCBI): domain Eukaryota; kingdom Metazoa; phylum Chordata; class Mammalia; order Rodentia; family Muridae; genus Mus; species Mus musculus. The sequence goes on along the minus strand of NC_000079.6, from coordinate 88,778,234 downwards.
CATAGTACAAGTAACATTATACAGACTCAACAAATTGTACATATGTATTTAGAAATATACATTATTAATCTATTCATATAAATGTAATTAGAATTTCTATAGTAGTCACATCCTCCAACTGTAGGTGGTAGGATCTTCTAAGTTCAAAGCCAGCCTGGTCTAAATTGTGGCCTCTATTGAGCTTATATATATATATATATAAATCACAAAAGAGGTATGAATATGAAAGAGAGCAAGGAGGGATATGTGGGAATGTTTGAGGGAAATAAGGAGAACAGGGAAATGATGTGATTTTATTATAATGTAAATAATCAAGTAATTAAAAATATGTACAGGGATAATAGATTAAAAAAAGTATTTGGTTGAGTGAATAGCATAGAAATAAATGAACAGATAGATGTACCTACAGTTAGGAAACTCTGGATGACAATAATGGATTGTACCAACAACAATATCCTGGCTATAGTATGGGAAAATTGATTTGAGAGATGTTCTAACAGAGTATATCACTGTTTAGAAATGTATAAATGTATTACTTAGTATATATGTATGTGAATCTATCATTATCTTCAAAAATGCTTTAGTTAAAAATAATCACCTAGCAAACACATAAGTGGATGCTCACAGTCAGCTATTGGATGGATCACAGGGCCCCCAATGGAGGAGCTAGAGAAAGTATCCAAGGAGCTAAAGGGATCTGCAACCCTGTAGGTGCAACAACATTATGAAGTAACCAGTACCCCGGAGCTCTTGACTCTAGCTACATATGTATCAAAAGATGGCCTAGTCGGCCATCACTGGAAAGAGAGGCCCATCGGACACACAAACTTTATCTGCCCCAGTACAGGGGAACGCCAGGGCCAAAAAAATGAGAATGGGTGGGTAGGAAAGTGGGGGGGGGGTATGGGGGACTTTTGGGATAGCATTGGAAATGTCATTGAGGAAAATACGTAATAAATAAAAAAATTAAAAAAATAATAATCACAAATTTAACTCATTAAAAATAAAAATAAAATGTAGTATATCTTCAGAAAAATATATTACTGCTGCCCATTTCCAGTTAGATATGTGATGTCAGTTATGCAGAATAACTGCGAAAATTAGTCATCATTTATTTTGCCAAATAGAGGACTTTTGTCTTCCTTGTGGCTTTTCTGAGGACTATGGAGTTAGCATCACCTTTAAAGCCTCTATGAGGAAATCAACACATTTATTAAATTCCTAATACATGAGCTTGTTTTTATTTATTTATTTATTTATTTATTTATTTATTTATTAGATATTTTCTTTATACATTTCAAATGCTACCCCCAAATTTTCCTATACACTCCCTCCGCCCTGCTCCCCTACCCACTCTCTCCCACTTCTTGGCCCTGGCATTCCCCTGTATTGGGGCATATAAAGTTTGCAATACCGAGTGGCCTCTCTTCCCAGTGATGGCCGACTATGGCAACTATTGCTACATATGCAGCTAGAGATATGAGCTCTGGGGGGGGGGGTACCAGTTATTTCATATTGTTGTTCCACCTATAGGGTTGTAGACCCCTTCAGCCCCATGGGTGCTGTCTATAGCTTCTCCATTGGGGGCCCTGTGCTCCATCTTTTTTTGGGGGGGTTCTTTTTTGGGGAGATTCTTTTTTTAATTTCTTTTTTTATTAGGTATTTGTAGGAAGCCACCCTCACATTCGCCGTTGCAAGATGGCGCTGACATCCTGTGTTCTAAGTGGTAAACAAATAATCTGCGCATGTGCCAAGGGTAGTTTTCCACCCCATGTGCTCTGCCTTCCCCGTGACGACAACTCGGCCGATGGGCTGCAGCTAATCAAGGAGTAATACGTCCTAGGCGGAGAATAATTCTTCTTAAAAGGGACGGGGTTTCGCCATTCTCTCTCTTGCACTCTTGCTCCTGAAGATGTAAGCAATAAAGTTTTGCCGCAGAAGATTCTGGTTTGCTGTGTTCTTCCTGGCCGGTCGTGAACGCGTGTAAGAGTTGGTGCTGAAACCCGAGACGAGAAATCCTGGGATGAGAAAACCCGGGACGGTTACCATCACCGGCGCAAGGAAGATCCCTCATTCCGGAACCAGAACTGCGGGTCACGGTCATAAAGGTTCCCGTAAAACAGACTGCTGAGAAGGATCCAGCCTGGATTCAGAACTCCTCAGCTGGGAACGGTGGTAATGAAGTGTTCCCGTAAAACAGACTGTTGAGAAGGATTCAACTGTGTGAATTCAGAACTCTTCAGCTGGGGAACAGGGTACCCGTAAGTATAGCTTTACAAGGTAAGTCTGGCCTTGAACTTTCTAACGAAATTCAAGACAGTCTATCAGAAGTAAAGTGGGAAATAGCTTTACAAGGTATGTTTGGCCTTGAACTTTTTCTAGTGTTAGGAGCCTTTTTGTTCCTTTTCACATGTTATCAAGCGGTTAAGGCAGGGCTGAAAATTCTGGATGAAATTCAGGGCAATCTATCAGAAGTAAAGCGGGGAGAGAGAGTAGGAGCAAAGAGGAAATATGGTACACAAAATAAGTATACAGGCCTTTCCAAGGGTCTTGAACCCGAGGAAAAGTTTAGGTCAGGTAAGAATACCTGGGGAGAGATTGGAAGGAAGGAGAAGGAAAAAGAAAAGAAGAAAGATCAATCAGCGGAGGCTTCTAGGAGAAGGAGCCTATACTCATCACTAGATGAGCTCAAGGAGCCAGTTCTTAGTAGTTCTGAATCAGATGAAAAGGCTATTAGGGCCTGGAAGGCGCTCTCCCGAGCAGGTGAAGCCACTGGACAACTAACAAAGATCGTCCAGAGACCTCAGGAGTCATTCTCAGATTTTGTGGCCAGAATGACAGAGGCAGCAGAGCGTATTTTTGGAGATTCAGAGCAAGCCGCACCTCTGGTAGAACAGCTCATTTATGAGCAAGCCACACAGGAATGCAGAGCGGCCATAGCCCCAAGAAAGAACAAAGGCTTACAAGACTGGCTCAGGGTTTGTCGGGAGCTTGGGGGACCTCTCACCAATGCAGGCTTAGCGGCCGCCATCCTCCGATCCCCAAAATGCTCCATGGGCAGAAATTAATCAACGCATAGATCTTGTCCAGGAACAACTAAATGTATTATGGCAAATAGCTCAGCTGGGATGTGAACAAAAGTTTCTGGGATTGTCCGTTACTTCCATTCAGTATGAGAAATTTACTAGGGCAGCTAATTTGTTAAAAAGTCTTTCTCAGTATATGTTACAGAATTGGACGGCTGAATTTGAACAGACCCTTCAGGAATTGAGACTTGCCATCATTCAGGTCAACTCCATGCGCTTGGACCTGTCCCTGACCAAAGGATTACCCAATTGGATCTCCTCAGCATTTTCCTTCTTTAAAGAATGGGTATGGGTGGGATTATTTGGAGATACACTTTGCTGTGGATTAGTGTTGCTTCTTTGGTTGGTCTGTAAGCTTAAGGCCCAAACTAGGAGAGACAAGGTGGTTATTGCCCAGGCACTTGCAGTACTAGAACATGGTGCTTCCCCTGATATATCTATGCTTAAGCAATAGGTCGCTGGCCATTCAGCTCTTGCACCCCACGAGGCTAGTCTCATTGCATGGGATAGAGTGAGTGTGCTTCAGCAGCCCGAGAGAGTTGCACGGCTAAGCACTGCAGTAGAAGGGCTCTGCGGCATATATGAGCCTATTCTAGGGAGACATGTCATCTTTCAAGAAGGTTGAGTGTCCAACTGTCCTTCTCCCCAGGTAAAACGACACGGGAGCAGGTCAGGGTTGCTCTGGGTAAAAGCCTGTGAGCCTAAGAGCTAATCCTGTACATGGCTCCTTTACCTGCACACTGGGGATTTGACCTCTGTCTCCACTCTCATTAATATGGGTGGCCTATTGCTCTTATTAAAAGAAAAGGGGGATATGTAGGAAGCCGCCCTCACATTCGCCGTTGCAAGATGGCGCTGACATCCTGTGTTCTAAGTGGTAAACAAATAATCTGCGCATGTGCCAAGGGTAGTTTTCCACCCCATGTGCTCTGCCTTCCCCGTGACGACAACTCGGCCGATGGGCTGCAGCCAATCAAGGAGTAATACATCCTAGGCAGAGAATAATTCTCCTTAAAAGGGACGGGGTTTCGCCATTCTCTCTCTTGCACTCTTGCTCCTGAAGATGTAAGCAATAAAGTTTTGCCGCAGAAGATTCTGGTTTGCTGTGTTCTTCCTGGCCGGTCGTGAACGCGTGTAAGAGGTATTTATTTCATTTACATTTCCAATGCTATAACAAAAGTCCCCCATTCACTCCCCCACCCACTCCCCCACCCACCCACTCCCACTTCTTGGCACTGGCGTTCCCCTGTATTGAGGCAGATAAAGTTTACATGACCAATGGCCACTCTTTTCACTGATGGCCGACTAGGCCATCTTCTGATACATATGCAGCTAGAGACACGAGCTCTGGGGAGTACTGGGTAGTTCATATTGTCCCACCTATAGGGTTGCAGATCCCTATAGCTCCTTGGTTAATTCCTCTAGCTCCTCCATTGGGGGCACTGTGATCCATCAAAGAGCTGACTGTGAGCATCCACTTCTGTGTTTGCTAGGCCCCAGCATAGTCTCACAAGAGATAGCTATATCTGGGTCCTTTCAGCAAAATCTTGCTAGTGTATGCAATGGTGTCAGCGTTTGGAAGCTGACTATGGTATGGATCCCCGGATATGGCAGCCTCTAAATGGTCCATCCTTTTGTCTCAGCTCCAAACTGTGTCCCTGTAACTCCTTCGATGGGTGTTTTGTTCCTAATTCTAAGAAGAGGCAAAGTGTCCACACTTTGGTCTTCGTTCTTCTTGAGTTTCATGTGTTTAGCAAATTGTATCTCATATCTTGGGTATTCTAAGTTTCTAGGCTAATATCCACTTATCAGTGAGTTCATATTGTGTGAGTTCTTTTGTGATTGGGTTACCTCACTCAGGATGATGCCCTCCAGGTCCAACCATGTGCCTAGGAATTTCATAAATTCATTCTTTTTAATAGCGAGTAGTATTCCATTGTGTAAATGTACCACATTTTCTGTATCCTTTTCTCTATTGAGGGGCATCTGGGTTCTTTCCAGCTTCTGGCTATTATAAATAAGGCTGTTATGAACATACTGGAGCATATGTCCTTCTTACCAGTTGGAACATCTTCTGGATATATGCCCAGGAGAGGTATTGCTGGATCCTCTGGTAGTACTATGTCCAAAATCTGAGGAACCACCAGACTGATTTCCAGAGTGGTTGTACAAGCTTGCAATCCCACCAACAATGGAGGAGTGTTCCTCTTTCTCCACTTCCTGGCCAGCATCTGCTGTCACCTGAGTTTTTTATCTTAGCCATTCTGACTGGTGTGAGGTGGAATTTCTGGGTTGTTTTGATTTGCATTTCCCTGATGATCAAGGATGATGAACATTTTTTCAGGTGATTCTCAGCCATTTGATATTTCTCAGGTGAGAATACTTTGTTCAGCTCTGAGCCCCATTTTTAATGGGGTTATTTGATTTTCTGGATATAAAATTAATTCAAACAAGTCAATGGCCTGTCTGTACACAAAGGATAAACAGGCTGAGAAAGAAATTAGGGAAACAACACCCTTCTCAATAGTCACAAATAATATAAAATACCTTGGCGTGACTCTAACTAAGGAAGTGAAAAATCTGTATGATAAGATCTTTAAGTCTCTTTAGAAAGAAATTAAAGAAGATCTCAGAAGATGGAAAGATCTCCCATGCTCATGGATTGGCAGGATCAATATAAAAAATGGCTATCTTGCCAAAAGCATTCTACAGATTCAATGCAATCCCCATCAAAATTCCAACCCAATTCTTCAACGAATTAGAAAGGGCAATCTGCAAATTCATCTGGTGCTACGCTCTCTGGTCGAGTCAACTGGACAAGCCCAAAGGCTTAAAAGTCACTCATGAGGCAAAAGAGTTTCAAGGAAGCTCTCCTCCTGGAGGCTAGTGTTCTCTACCCATACATTAATTTTTCATTCCCGAGTTCCAGTACCACGCTAGTCTAGAGTATGGATCCACGTGCTCTCTTTCAGTATTTTCCTATAAGTGCTCTGACATGGCTAAAGCCTTCTGCCAGTGTTCCAACAGTCCAAGGGTGTCCTTGACCAAGATCAAGGGTTTAGAATTCAGCAAGATTGTAAAAGCTAAGTCACTCCCTTACACAGGAATTTACCATCACTTAAAAAGAAGGAAGTTTCAGACCAAAGGAGAAACCAGAATAGATACTATAGCAGAGTTACACCCATACACACGTATTTACAATGGCCTAAGGGGAAGGTGGACTATACAAGAGACTAAAATAGGAACTGTGGCAAGTACGCGAAGCCCTTGACCCTGGCTTCTAAGATTAGTGAATTTTAGGTGGAGCCCTTGTTGATCCCAGCTGTTATCAATGTATTCTATCCTGGGTGGTTCCCGTTAGACCTTTTGTGTTTGCATTCCTCTGTTTTATGTAAGATTCCGGTTACCTCAATTGTACCTTGCGAATATGTCACCCAACTTCCTTATTGTCCTCTGCATAAAAAGTCTGATGCTCGAGTTGTAAAATTACATTCAGATTCCACACAAACTCTCCTGCGTGTGTGTCTGTCATTCATCCACGCTTTGCCCACCCGCGTCGAGAGACCCCGTTCCATGCAGACACAGGGACCCAAAAGGTCTGCGGCAATCTCGAATAACAAAAAACCTAGGATAGCAAAAAGTCTTCTCAAGGATAAAAGAACCTCTGGTGGAATCACCATGCCTGACCTAAAGCTGTACTACAGAGCAATTGTGATAAAAACTGCATGGTACTGGTATATTGACAGAAAAGTAGACCAATGGAATAGTATTGAAGACCCAGAAATGAACCCACACACCTATGGTCACTTGATCTTTGACAAGGGAGCAAAAACCATCCTGTGGAAAAAAGACAGCATCTTCAACAAATGGTGCTGGCACAACTGGCAGTTATCATGTAGAAGAATGAGAATTGATCCATTCCTATCTCCTTGTACTAAGGTCAAATCTAAGTGGATTAAGGAACTCCACATAAAACCAGAGACACTGAAACTTATAGAGGAGAAAGTAGGGAAAAGCCTCGAAGATATGGGTACAGGGGAGAAATTCCTGAATAGAACAGCAATGGCTTGTGCTGTAAGATCGAGAATCGACAAATGGGACCTCATACAATTGCAAAGCTTCTGCAAGACAAAAGATACCGTCAATAAGACTAAAATACCACCAGCAGATTGGGAAAGGATCTTTACCTATCCTAAATCAGATAGGGGACTAATACCATATATATATATATATATATATATATATATATATAGAGAGAGAGAGAGAGAGAGAGAGAGAGAGAGAGAAAGAGAGAGAAAACTCAAGAAGGTGGACTCCAGAAAATCAAATAACCCCATTAAAAACTGGGGCTCAGAGCTTTGTTCCATCTTAATGATGACTGTGAGCATCCACTTCTGTATTTGCCAGGCACTGGCATAGCCTCATAAGATGCAGCTATACCAAGGTCCCTTCAGCAAAATCTTCCTGGCATATGCAATAATGTCTGGGTTTGGTGGCTGATTATGGGATGGATCCCCGAGTATGGTAGTCTCTGGATAGTCTATCCTTTGGTATTATGAGCTTGTTTATTGCAATCTCTAAAGTTTCAAAAATCTAGCCTAAATTTTCAGAGAAATTAGAAATCATCTTTGAACAGCTGCACATTTTATCTCACTTCTTTAAAATTTGCTTTAAGTTACTTTAAAATTTATAGAAACTCTTATGTCTTAGCACTTTAAAGAAGCAAGTGAGAGTAATTAAAATCTTTATGGTTGCCACTTATCCAACTGTATCTATTACAGGCCCTGTCAGTTATAGGAAAAGTGCTGTTTAAGAATATTTTTGCTTAGAAGCAGGAGAGATAGATAAGTGGCTAAGAGCATTGACTGATCTTCTAGACGTTCTGAGTTTAATTCTGAGCAACCACATGGAGGCACATAACCATCTGTAATATGATCTGATGCCCTCTTCTGGTGTGTCTGAAGACAGTTATAGTGTATTCATATACATATAATAAATAAATATTTTTTTCAAAAAGAGTTCATCAAGAATATTTTGATTTAGAAATGTCATCATTTGGTGTAGTGGCACATAGATACTCAGGAAGCAAAGGCAGAAGGATCTGTTAGCTCAAGACCAGTCTGGTATCGATATTGAACTCCAGTGAACCAGGAATGCATACTAAAAGCCTATATCAAAAGGAGGGTGGAAGAGGAAGAAGAACAGGAAGAGGAGGAAGAAGAATTTTTTTGAATCTTTTTCCAACTTACACTTGCAATTTTACTATTCATAGAGGTAATAAAATATTATTTCCATAGAAAATAGAAGTATGTTAGAAAAGCACACACTCAAGTTGTTTTCTTTCCTTTATCTTTCCTTTAGATATAGGTAGGGGCCCAGTTCAAAAATAGGTGTAGCAAGGAATATTGATGGGGACACAATAAATCTATACTTGATGCTATGCACCAGGCATTATTGGAGTGAAGCATCTAATTTACTTTATATGTCAAACTTTTTAAACATGTGTAACAAAACCAGAGAGTTACTTGATTCTCCATCCTGAATGATCAAAGTAACTTTGTATCCTATTTTTTAAAGAACCTGATTTAATTTTATTTTAAGTCTTTGCAAATGTTCATTTTACAGTTTTTGCTAATGTCTTTACTTTCTAGGTTGCTAAAAATAAATTTTCCTTCAAATACATAAATAATATTTATATATAATTCATACTTCCTCTACTTCAATATTCATGCACAGACTGTACTTTTCATTGGTGACAGTAATAGCACCTGATGTTAGCATTTCTTCTTTGCTCTGCCCAATAATTAACTAGCAATAACCAGTTATGAGCCTGGCTTTCTATAAAAGGACTGTTTAATCTCTCTCTCTGTCTCTCTGTCTCTGTCTATCTCTCTCTCTGTCTCTCTGTCTCTCTCTCTCTGTCTATCTCTCTCTCTGTCTCTCTCTCTGTGTCTCTCTCTGTGTCTCTCTCTGTGTCTCTCTGTCTCTCTGTCTCTCTATGTCTCTCTCTCTGTCTCTCTCTCTCTGTCTCTCTCTCTCTGTCTCTCTCTCTCTCTCTCTCTCTCTCTCTCTCCCCTCTGTTCTTTTTCCCTCCTCATCTCTGTTTCTCTACATGTTCCAAGATGGTCACTTTCCTTCCTTCTTTCTTCTCTGTTTGTGTCCTTCTGTGTCCCCTCTCTTTCTCTGCCTCTACTTCCTTTTCAACCAAACTTCTCATGCCCTAATATAAACTTTATTGTATACTAAAATCTATACATGTTGTATAGTTTGTTCCTAAAAGGGAAATACCTTAGCATGGGCCCACTAAGCACACCCTCCTGCTACATCATATCACTTTTATAAAACATAACAGCTGCATCAATAAAGTTATAGTAAAATGTCAGATTATGTTAATAATTGTAATATTTCAAATATACATTAAATTTCATAACACATGCACATATTTCAATTTATTGTGTTACATTAGGCTCAGCTCAGTGAGGATAAGACTGTTATTACATTCTGAGAAGTAGTTAAGAAGCAGCATCAAACTAATTCTCAGTTCTGTCTGATTTAACAAATATAATACACTGATATATTTTCAGAATAAATTCTCCATCTTTTAAGAATAGTCTAGAAATATTTTTGGTAAAAATGTTCAATCTTTTTAGAATATAATAATGTCTAAAATTTCACATGTATGGTTTCTTTTAAATATCATACAAATGTAAGCCTCTTCAGCTTTGAAAAAGAGATTACATATTCATTACACTTAATTTTAATTTTCTACTCAAATCACAGAAATATTCATTGCTGATTGATCCTTTAACAATATGTGTAATTGCTCATCTAGTACTTCATTAGGCTTTTAGTGGACCTCGGTTCTTCAGCTGCAGCTGAAGATTTCATTAAGATATTTTGATGAGGCTCTTTTATACTTCCATTCTTAGCACTTAGATTTAGGGTCACTGGTGCGTTCTTATGAATCTGCCAACACTTCTATCTGCTAGTCACCACAGTTGATCAAACATCAAGGCATTTTATTCCAGCAACTTATGTTCACACTTTTCACAGCATTCAATAGAACTTACTTTGCTTCCCCAATTTATCTTAAAGTTTAATAAGTTCAAGATGTCCACATGTGGCTTATAGGTACTGATTGCCTATCAGGAGGCTTCAGATGTCAATAGATTATAACTATGAATAGACGTGAAGCTTTCATTTATCATGATTGGCATTTTATAACTTAGAGTACGTTTTCAAGGAGAATAAATATATTTATTCTGAGTAAATCAATTGGTCACTTACAGTCCACTTTTATTAAATAATTATTAACTCAATAATAGGCTGTAAGCTGGGCGTGGTGGCACACGCCTTTAATCCTAGCACTCTGGAGGCAGAGATAGGTGAATTTCTGAGTTCAAGGCCAGCCTGGTCTACAGTGAGTTCTAGGACAGCCAGGGCTATACAGAGAAACCCTGTCTCCAAAGCAAAACAAAACAAAAGAATAGGCTGTAGAGGAATTTTAGTCCAACAACATGCCTTCTCTGGTTACATCCAAAGACATTCTAGGCCTGTGTGATTTGGCTGGAAGGACACACCTTTAATCCCTCTGGCCACACCTTTAGTACCAATAAATAAATAAATAAATAAATAAATAAATAAATAAATAAATAAATAAAGTTAGTTTGCAGAAGGAAGCAGCCATGTTTGACACTGAACTTTAATTGAGGGCTGACAAAGTGATTAATCAGAGATATATTTGACAGAATAGGTCAGAGATAGGATATGTCCAGCTCTCACAAGAGCAGCACAGGAAGAAAAGCAATTTAAGAGAAGAGTAGCGAGAGAGAATCAGTTGGGAGTTGAGTTAGTTGGAAGTCAGTGAGGTGGGAGCCAGTGCAGGGAGTGGAGTGCCTTGGAGTTGAGGCCCTTCAAGATTTCATGCTTTCCAGGGCAGGTCAGCAAATGCAGTAAAGCCAGAAGATAAGAGGAGAGAGAAGATGAGAACAAATTGCCACCTTCTGCATGGTCCTCGCTGTTGGGGGCAGCCTCCTAGTTGGTCTGCTTATGTGAAGACTCCATATCCCAATCCATCCTAGAGGACCTGCTGCACTCAGAGCAGTTGGTTAGAAACCTCCTCACTCTCCAACCCCCAGTCCCAGAACTGCTGCTGGGAGCCTGGTGGACTCCAGCTCCATCACCCACCAAAACTCCCACCTTCGCGAATACCACTCCCCTTCCTTATGTCCCTTCCACCCATTCTGCCTGGTCCTTACTGTTGAGGTAGACCCCTAGCTCGTCTGCTCCCCTGAAGACTCCATATGCTGATATCCTAGAGGACCCGCTGCACTCAGAGCAGTTGGACCCACTGCACTCAGAGCAGTTGAAAAGTTGAGGACCATCTGTACTCAGAGCAGTTGAGGATCAGCTGCACTCAGAGCAGTTAGACAACAGCTTGACTGTTCCCCTGAAGAACCAAGAGTCTGAAGGACTCTCAGGAGATCTACTGCAGTCAGTGCAACAGATCAGCGGTTTCTCTGCCCCTGTGAAGAGCCCCAAGTTAAAAGGCCCCACAGGGCTGCAAGAGTACCAGGAGACCTGAAGCAACCCTGGGTCAAAAAGAGGCAGACTCCATACAGTCACACAGATAAATAAACACCAGGGATATTCAGATGGCAAAAGGCAAGTACAAGACCATAAGCAACAGAAGACAAAAATAGGTGGGCATCATCAGAACCCAGTTCTCCCACCATAGCAAGCCCTGAATACACCTGAAAATCAGGAATCCTATCTCGTGAAGATAATAGAGTCCTTTAAGGAGGATTTTAATAATTCACTGAAAGAAATACAGAAAAAAACCACAACAGACAAATAGGTGAAGGAATTGAATAAAGAAATTGAATAAAGACCAAAAGAGGAAGCAGAAACAATAAAGAAAACACAAATGGAGGCAAACCTGGAAATGGAAAAGCTAGGAAAAAGGTCACAAATTACAGATATACGTATTACCAACAGAATAAAAGAGATAGAATAGAGAATCTCAGATGTAGAAGATATGGTAGAAGAGATTGATACAACTGTCAAAGAAATTCAAAACATAAACAACTGCTAACCCAAAGCAGGAAATACAGGAGAAAATGAAATGACCAAATCTAAAGATAATCAGAATAGAGAAGAATGAAGATTCCCAGCTCAAATGACCTGAAAATGTTTTCAACAAAATCATAGAAGAAAACTTCCCCAATCTAAAGAAAGATGTCAGAGACAGTTCCCCTTTCCCCATTCTCACTATTAGGAGTCCCACAAGAAGACCAACTACTCTACCATAAGATATATGCAGAGGGCCTAGTTCATACCCATGCAGGCTACCTGATTGATCAGTCTCTGTGAATGTCTATGAGTCCAGGTTAGTTGATTCTGTATGCTTTATTGTGGTGACCTTGACCCCTCTGTCTCCTAAAGTACTTCCTCTCTCTGTTTTGCAGGATTCCAAAAGCTCAGCTTATGTTTGTCTGTCTGTATGTCTCTGCACCTGTTTCCATAAGATTCTAGAAGAAGCCTCCCTGATGAAGATTACCAACTTGATTATCTTAATCATCTTAGATTATCTTTACAGGGTTGGCAAAATTCACTATGGGCTGGGTTTTCTTACATCAGTCACTAATTAAGAAAATGTCCTATAGTCTTGTTTATAGACTAATCTTCTGAAGACCTTTTCTCAAGAAAGATTTCTTCTTCCCAGACATGTCTAATTTTGAGTAAAAAGCATAAACTTGTAAGCACTTGGTTAGGGAATGAAAATAATACAAATGATACATGGATTAAAAAATCTGTCTGTGGATTTTATTTGTTGAGACATGAAGCATAAATAACGTTGTAATGTAATTGCAGATAGTATTGAAGTGCTAAGGATCAATTCTAGAGCCCTTGACATGCTAGGCAATCATTATACCATTGAGGTATAAACTTACTCTTTATTTTACTTTCACCACTTTATGCTATCACAGAACTCATATTTTAGCATAGACAGAACTTGAACTTGCAATCATACAACCTCAATTTCCTCACTAGTCAAGATCAGAGGAATACCTCATCAAAAGCTGTCAAATGAAAAATAGTTACTGTTTGCAATAGGCTCTATCAAGTATTTTAAATATTGAACTTAATAATAGGGCATTCTTGCTATTATTCTTAGTTAATAATAATAGCACCCTCCATGCTTTGTATGAGGACCCCATATCCTGTCTAATCAGATTCTATCCTTCCATCTTTCTGTCCATCCTGTAAGATAATAAGATAAATAAATTAGAATTTATGAATCTCTCTGATAACACAGATGTAGTAGCTCTCAGTAAAATATTTACAAATGGAAGCTTAATATAGTAGAAGCCATATGTATAAATATATATCTGAATATATTTTTATGAAGGTTGCTTAAGTGAAATTTCCAAAAGATGGGGAGACAGAACCCCAAATGGTCATCTCTTATTACCAAATGAAGTTTCTAGTACCTGGATTCAGTTACATCTAATTGAATTTTTGACCAAAGGAGTCCATGAGAATCCTCAAAAAATTTCAGGTTATTGGTAGTTATTGGCTACTCTCCCCAAACTGATGGCAAAGTCCCATTGTTTAAGACAACATGTATATAACTCACTTAACTCTGAGAAGTCTAGCTAGTGCCTACATAGAGCCTTCACTCCTATAATGCCTTTGATACAAGAAGGTACTCTGCATGCTACGGAAGGAGAAACACAAGCACTAAGCCAGTCACAAACCCTTTGGCCCACACTGGTGCCCTGCCTATAAGATATACTAATGAAATGAGGAGACAAACCTTGTAGGAGTAACCAACCAATATATGATTTCACTTAAGCCCACTCTAAGAGAAGGTACACATACCCAATACTGATTGGGTAATTAAGAATCAGATACCTGGGCTGGTGAGATGGCTCAGTGGGAAAGAGCACCCGACTGCTCTTCCGAAGGTCCAGAGTTCAAATCCCAGCAACCACATGGTAGCTCATAACCATCCGTAACAAGATCTGACTCCCTCTTCTGGTGTGTCTGAAGACAGCTACAGTGTCCTTACATATAATAATAAATAAATTTAAAAAAAATCAGAGACCTAACATAAGAATTACTGTTCTAAAACAATGAATGAAAGAGAGAGAGAGAGAGAGAGAGAGAGAGAGAGAGAGAGAGAGAGAACCATTTTTAAAAAGGGTGAAATAAATGACTCCTAAAGTTATTCTGCTGTAGTCATAGATTAGTGTGTTGCTCACCCATTGTCAGAGACGTGTCTTCCTATAGCAGATGGGAACAAATACTGAGACACACAGCCACACATTATGCAGAGAGTAAGAGATCTTGGAACACTCAGTCCTAAGAGGAGGTCTACATTACATCCCTCCTCTCAGGGATCAGGGAATTCTGCAGAAGATGAGGTGAGAAGAGAGTTAGAGCTAGGGGACAGGAAACAAGACATTATAAATACATCACAACTGTCACACATATGAATTCAGACTATGACAGAATGTATAGGGCCTGCAGAGGTCTGTACTGGGTTTTTGTATATTTATTATGAGTTCCAGTTTATTGCTTTGCCCATTCTGGAATTCCTGAGTGTATGAGTGAGTGGGTTTCTGTTTCTTATGCCTTTTGGGGGGCTATTTTTATTCTGATTGCATTATCGAAAAGCAATGTGTTCGTGTTTGCTTTATCTTATTTTATTTTATTATTATTATCCTTTTGAAATCTGTTTCTTTTAAAAGATAGAAACGGAATGGATATGGATGGGCAGGGATATGGAGAGAAATTGGGAGGAGTAAATGGAATAGAAACTCAAATCAGGCTATATTATATAAGGGAAATCTATTTTCAGTAAAAGGAATAAAATGAACTAGTGTTATTCTCTGCAACAATAACAAAAAAGTGCTAAATATATAGCGTTTACAAATTGAAGTCAAGAACGTATAAAAAATTATCACATTATTTACACTAATCAATGCAGCCTAAATCCTTTAACAGGGATTGAAAACACACACAAATAAAAAATTAGAGTTTATTACTAAATAGAATTGATGACAGAAACAACATGGTTATCTCATTTGATGCATAAAACGTCAAGTAAAATCTAACATACATTTATGGTTAAAGACCTGAAGGTTCTAGGGATGCAGGGGTGATATCTCAATATAACGAAGTCAATATACAGCAATTTCACAGCCAACATGCTAAACTGAGCAAAGAAATCAAAGTATTTCCTCTAAAATCACATACAATGCTGGATAGTCATACTCTTCAGTGTTGTTGTATGTAGTGTTTGAATATTAATTAGAGAAGACAAAAAAAAGATTATATAGTTAGGAAAGAAATGAGTCACAGCATCATTATTTACAGGTGATATTTTATAAATAAAATAAGGACCCCTCAAGAATGCACCTAAGCTGAAAAACATATTCAACAAAATAGCAGGACTCAAAATTAACACATAAACATCTGAATCCCTTATTTACAAATCATAAACATAAGGCAAAACAATAACAAACACACAGAGGAGAGAAAGAGAGAGACAGAGAGAGAGAGAGAGAGAGAGAGAGAGAGAGAGAGAGAGAGAGAGAGAGAGAATTTTGCCAGGAAGGTAAAAGACTTATACAATTTCAATGTTAAGATACTGAAGAAAAAATTTAAAAAGCTCATACAGAAATACAAAGAAAACATAATATTTGCAACATAACTGAACAACATATATATTCATGGAAGTGTTAGCATCATAGATTTAACGTTTATACTACTGAGAAATAAAAATAATTAAGTGGACTATGATTCTTACATAAACCATCTACATATTTTGTGGAATAAAATTGAGGACCCACATGTAAGTCTCATTTTTAGAGCCACTTGATATTTTTGGCAACGAGGACAATAGACATTGGAGAGAATAAAGCATATTCAATAGACAGTGCTGGTGAAACTACAGAAGTGCATATAGAAGAACAAAATAGATCCTGACTGCTCATCCTGCACAAAGCTCAAGTCCAAATAGGCCAAAAACATTAATGTAATTCTTGATACCCTGAATCTTGTAAAGTGATAGTAGGGTATAGATTTGAACTTATTGGTCCAAGAAAGGACTTTCTGAAAAAGACTTTGGTAGTATAGGCATTAAGAACAAAAATAAAATGTAGAATCAAATGAAACTAAAATTTTTCTGTACAGCAAAGGATGCCATAATTAAAGCGAAGGCACAGTATTCAAAAAAGTGTTACTATTTACAATATACAAAAAAATGAATAAATTGTGATTAAAAAAAGAAAAAAAGGAAAGAAAACTAAACATCAAGAAAACAAATATTCCAGTTAAAATTAGAGAATGGACTTAAACAGACTTTTTGAAATATGAAGAGATAAAGGGGAACCTAGAGTAGAATGTAGGTAGGGGGTGGAAGCAAAGGGTAAAGGGGGGAATACTGAGAGGAATAAAGAAACACGAACTAATGGCTATTTGAAAAGAAATATGAAAACCTAAAATTTTTAAGCTTCTAAAACATCTACATTTGTGAACAAAATATACTTGTATTCATAAAATAATAGAACAGACAATACCTCAATTAGACATCTTACACAATTACATAATCCCTCCAGTGACAGGAGTGTGTTATGCCCTGACCCATAGATTGTAGACCAAAGAAGTCTAATGGAACCCCTCAAACAGTTCAGGCTATTTGAAAGACTATTGGTTGCACTTCCCAACCTGCTACGAAGGCTGTATTGCCGAAGACAACACTTATGTTTGTAATGAAACATAGAGAAGTTAAGCTGTTGCCTACTAGAAGTTTTACTCCTAATGACCAGGCATTCATGGTGCTCAAATGTACTCTGTCTGATACCACAGAAGAAGGTCAATCATCAGGATGGCACAGCTACATTCTGCATCTACAGATCTAGTGAATTGTCTGCAATATTTGTGCATTAGTGGCATGAGTTCTATGGGGATAATAAACTACCTTTTATTGGAATTAAGGACCATTCCACGAGAAGTAATTTATACTAGACACTTAAAAGTGGCCCCAAACCTGAGATTAGATAAGCCACAGACCTTTGGGAAAATCTCCCAATATTATTCTGCTAACGCAATAAAATGACTTCTAAAAGCACACTGCTGTACAATAGACTATGAACAGTGCCTGGCTTGAATGACATCAGGAAATCTTGCAGTGAAGAGAATTAGTAAATAGACTCACAACTGGAAAATATCCAGAGAGTGTGACTCTGGAGCATTCAGCCTTGGATAAAATGTTTTTTTCTTTTTCTTTTTTTTTTTTTTTCTTCCAGATTCTTTCCTGTAGGCAGCCGGGCGCCTAAAAGATGGCGCTGGCCTCCGATACAGGTCACCATAAACAACACCACTGTGCAGGCGCTAGCCCGAATCTGGTGCCAACACCTCCCGAGCAGGTGCATACAAATCAAAGTGCCGGCAGACTGACCAATCCCAGGAGGACACATAGCTCTCCGCAGTGCTGGGGTGTATATAAGCAGTCCTCCCTGGGTTCCCAGGGTTTCCATAGCATCAAGGCGTTCCAGGAATAAAGCTGTTGAGAAGAATCCGACCGTGTTGCGTTTTTTTCTTGCTGGACAGGTGAGCGCAACAAATTGGTGGCCCGTACGGGGACCCGAGGATCTCCTGGATTCAGAACTCTTCAGCTGAGAAACGGCGGTACTGGTACTGGTAAGTCTCCCAAATTGATCCCTGGTTAAAAGGAGGGATATGTTTTTCTCACCCATAGACCTAGTGTGGGTAGCTCTTAGTGTTTTTGTTTCGTTTTTTGTAATTTCTGTCCTCTGCTTTTGATAGAAGCAGTTAAGGCAGGTCAGAAAATTTTCACGGAACAACAAGAAAGTATGGCAGAGGAAGATAGGAAACACAAAAGTAAAAGAAAGAAAAGGGGCAAAAAAGAGAGAGAAAAGGAAAAGGGAGAAAAGGCAAATTCAAAAGGAAAAGGAAATAATGAGAAAGGAAAGGAAATAGCAAAAAGATATTCCTCATTAAAAGACTTAACAATAAGTTCAGCAAGTTCTGACTCCAGTGACTCAGAGCTTGATAAAGATGAGGAAGAAGAGGCAGCTTGGTATGAGAGGGATAGGTATGATCTGGATTGGCCATATAGAGCCAACCCGATGAAAAAGGGAGTATCGGTCAACAAAAGGACAAAAAGAAAAAAAAAAGAAAAGAAAAAAATTAGAAAAGAAACAATTATTGATAGCTCCTGACAAAGTTCAGATGGGAAATTTAGGAGAGTTCTTGGGTGCTCGAATTACTCCACATTTTATTACACCTCAAAAGATAGAATTATGTAAAGATCATTTGAAAACATTGAATGATTTCCAGAAGTTGTTGGGAGATATAAATTGGATTCGTCCATCTATGAGGCTATCAAATTTTGAATTAATCCCACTTTTTGGTATATTGAAGGGCGATCCATAGCTTTCGTCACCTCGTGCTCTCACCCCTGAGGCCTGAGTAGCATTAGAAAAGGTAGAACGGTGTTTAGAAAAGGCCAAGCTGTATAGATGGAAAGAAGGAGAGGACATCCTCCTATGTGTTTTGAAGACTTTCCGTCAATCAACAGGAGTGTTGTGGCAGTCAGTTCCTCTATTGTGGATTTATCCTCATGTGTCTCCCAGTAAAACCCTTGAATATTATCCCATTGCTGTAGCTCAATTAGTGATTTTGGGCATTAAATCCTGTATTCGACATTTTGGAGCACCCCCTCAGAAAATCATTACACCTTATAATGCTAATCAAATACAGATCCTAAGTTTTTGATAGATGATTGGGCCCTATTGCGCTGTAGTTTTGATGGGGAATTAGATAATCATTATGCCAAAGATCCTTTGCTACAATTTTTTAGTGAACATCCAGTGATTTTCCCCAAAGTCACAGCATCTAAACTCATATCGGGTGCATTGGATATTTATACAGATGGTTCTAAAACAGGTATTGGTGCCTATGTAGTTAATTCTCAAAAACCCATTCTTTTTCAATACAATCCTGGCACCCCACAACTTACTTAATGTAAAATTGTGTTGGAAGTATTCAAAGCTTTTAAGGAATCTTTTAATCTAGTCTCTGATTTGGCTTATGTAGTAAATGCAGTGCGTGCATTAGAAACTGCAGGACCCATTAGACCTACCAGCCCTGTGTACGCCATCTTATTAGAGTTACAAAAACTGATTTGGAAAAGAACACATAAATTCTTTATTCAACATATTCGAGCTCACTCTACCTTGCCAGGCCCCATGGCTGAAAGAAATGCCTTAGTGGACACTAGCACTCGCATGGAATTTATTTTTCATGCCACCCGACTGGAGCTTGTAAATGATTTTCATTGATTGTATCATGTTCCTGCTGCCACACTTCAGCAGAAATTTGATATCTCTCAAGCCTCAGCACGAGATGTGGTGTTACAATGCCCACAGTGTGTACAATTTCACCACCCTCCTCATGTTGGTATTAACCCTCGCGGATTGCTTCCTTTAAAACTGTGGCAAATGGATGTTACTCATGTCTCAGCATTTGGAAGATTAAAATATGTTCATGTTTCAATTGACACCTGTTCAGGTGTCAGTTTTGCCTCCCCTATGTCCAGTGAGAAATCCTGCAACATGGTTGGCCATTGCCTAGAAGCCTGGGCAGCTTGGGAAAGGCCAGATAGTTTAAAAACTGATAATGGCCCTGCATATACATCAAAATCATTCCAAACCTTTTGTAAAATAATGTAGGTTAGTAACTCTACTGGCCTTCCCTACAATCCACAGGGCCAAGGCATTGTGGAAAGAGCACATCGAACCGTAAAAGAACTCTTACAAAAACAAAAAGGGGAAATCGCCGATGGCTGGCCACCCAAAGAACAATTATCTTTAGCCCTCTTTACTTTAATTCTTTAAATTCTGGACGAACGTGGTCATTCGGCTGCAGATAGGCATGCCATGACCTCGCCTATCCTTAAACAGGATGTCAAATGGAAAGATGTCCTAACTGGAAAATGGTATGGCCCAGATCCCATTATTTTGAGATCCAGGAGAGGTGTTTGTGTTTTTCCACAGGGTCAAGAACACCTGATTTGTGTACCAGAGAGGCTGACGCAAAAATTGCTCCCCCCGACAGAGTTATAGATTGTAATAGTTCTGGAAGGACATGTTTTTTAGCAGAATGTTGTCAGGGTATACTGCTGTGGTTGTGAAACTTCCCACCTTTGTGCTTATAGTAGATTTTGAAATGTTTGCCACCTATGCCCATTGGTGCCCCTTGTATAAAGTTGTACAAGCTAATTTCTCTCAGTCTCTTGAACAGAGTCGCCTCTTATCTGAGTAGAAAATTGGTCGGCTAAAGCGGAGCAGTTGTCCAGAAAGCTGCTCCTCCAGATTGCCAAACTCAAAAGCACTCAACTGGACCCCATCACCTTGGGGGACTTCACCTCCTGGATCACCAATGCCTTCTCATTTTTTAAGGAATGGGCAGAAATGTTGGCCTGGGGGGCAGTGGTCCTTCTGGGTTGTGTCTTTTGTATCTGGCTATTGTGTTAATTCAAACGAGAGCACGCTCATTATAAGGCAGTGGTGTACCAAGCATTGATGGCGATTATAGATGGCGAATCTCCCAATGTTTGGCTGGCCTCTTTAAAAAATTAAGAGTTCGCCTTAGGTCGTCTGGCAGTTGTAGTCACACAGATCCACGGTATCCAGTAACAGGCAACTTTCCTTATGCACAGACCAACCTAAGACATGGGGCCTGGAGGCGATAGGGTAACCCTAGGATGGGTAAGGCTGTGACATGAAAGGATCGACCTAAGACAGGAGCCGTGGCTGATGGACAGACTTGCCCAGACCTAGTCCAGCATCATATTATTAAACAAAAAAGGGGGAGATGTATGCAGCCTGGCGCCTAAAAGTTAGCGCCAGCCTCTGGTACACCGTCACCGTAAACAACACCACTGCGCAGGCGCTAGCCCGAATCTGGTGCCAACCCCTCCCGAGTGGGTGCATACAAATTAAAGTGTTGGCAGACTGACCAATCCCAGGAGGACACATAGCTCTCCCCAGTGCTGGGGTGTATATAAGCAGTCCTCCCTGGGTTTCCAGGGTTCCCATAGCATCAAGGCATTCCAGGAATAAAGCTGTTGAGAAGAATCCGACCGTGTTGCATTTTTTCTTGCTGGACGAGGTGAGCGCAGCACTTCCCCTCAAGGTTCAGGGACATGTGCAAAAGATGAGGAAAGATTGTAAAAACAAGAGGTAAAGATTTATTCCACATATTTAGTGTCTTCCAGAGACACAAGAGGGCATGTCATATGAACTCTTTGAGACTATAGTAATACATACATACAAGACCTGCATATGTTCAAGCAAAGTGGAATTCTAGTACTGAAAGGGGAAAGTGGGCATGGGAAACCCTCTCCTAGCCAAGAAGCTATTTGCAATTGATAGCCATTAGAAAAGGCAAAATTGTTTTCCTCCCATGGTATGTCATTGGACATATATGAGTAAATTTTTCCATGGAATCCACATTCTTGGAGAACTGGAGTTATAGAGGGTTATGTGCTACTGACCTTGGATCTGGGAACTTAAGTCTGGAGTTAGGAAAAGGCTTTATGAACTCTGAACCATTGAGCCAACTCTCCAGATCCTTAAGGAAGTTTCTTAAAAGCTTTATTATCTATTTTTCCTTCTCTTTTCATTAACTTATATATGCTTTAATTTTAATTTTTTTTTTTTTTTGCCAAATACCCTTTGCTCTCTGGGTACACTGATGTTACATATATAGGTTAATCGGAGTTCCCTGGCATATAGGCATGAATATCATTCCTCTTTATAAGGGGAATAACAAGAAAAGTAATAAGAACACATTTTGCCATGTAATTAGTCCTTTGCATATGTATTTGTAGAGTACATGTGTTTATATATATTCTAGCTTATTTGAACTCATACAATATAATGACAAACCTTAATTACTTAACAGTCAACTTCTTGGTAAATTTTCATATCACCTAATCTACTTAGATCACAATATTTTATTGCCTCTATATTTCATCAACTCTAAAGGATGTGCATTTAAATTATATATACATACATATGTATATATATATATACAAACATATATGTATATATATATATAAATCTTTCTCTTTTACATACTAAATGATTATAATAATTATATGTATATTTCTATTCAGTTTTCAGAATGTACTGTGGAATGTGCAATTTAAAGTTCCAATTTAGCATCTCCTTCTCCTACCACAATATACCACGAAGGCCATTCTAGCTACTGAAAGAAAATAAACCAGAGACATATGCCCTGATTAGAAAGAATGGTTACCATACAGTACAAAACTTAAAAGTATAGTCAGTTAAATATTAAATATTTTTAAATGCAGGAGAGTAAAGCTGCATGAAATGACTGATCTTCAGTGGTCACATACAACAGTAACATTGGGACATGACTGTAAATAAATGAATAAGAAATAAAGTGTGACATTTGCATGATGAAATATGATGCACATTTTCAATAATTTCAGTGATCATCTAAATATCATTCAGAAATGTTAGCTGACCTAAATTTCCATTTGGCTAATGACTTTCTCTACAAAGCATATGACAAGCTGTCACAACCACAACACTAGTAATACATCAATAGATTATACTGTAAATAAGTTTTTATATATTTTCTGAAGCAGTGGACAATTCCCAGGTAAAATAGAAATTAATAACTTACAGAACCAAGATAGAATATTAAAGTTCAAAACATTCATATAATACATAATACATAGGAGGGTACTTTTCTTAAATAAAGAACATTTAACTCTATCCCACAAAAAAATTCTTAATCAACACTTTTGATGCTAAACAAAATCACCTTGAGAAGTCTATAGCAAAACGTTTTATAATAACGCATGTAGAAAACTAAGAGGATTTTAAAAGGCCTTTTAGGGCTTTCTCTCTTCTCCACTGCCTGGATTAAATCAATATCAAATACTGCTGTGTTTTTTTAGTATCTGCTTTTGATTCCTACAAAAGAAAGTTTGAATTGCATATATGCAAATGAGGAAAAACATATATTTTATTATTTAGTTAAAATACGTTGAAATAGTCATTAATTTGTATATTTGAATAATTATTACTTCACATTCATGCACCCTGAACATTGAAAGACATGGTCATTTAAAAGTTATCTTTGATGAAGAGTTTTATTTTTTTCATTTTATTTTTCATAGGAAATTGGGGCAGAATTGGCAAATGCCTTTCATTAAAGGCATATTGTCGTATAACAAAAAAAACAAGAACAGCATGTTAGCTACTTATATAGGAGAACTATACTCCAAAGAAATACTATCAGTACACCAAAGAACACTCACATGGTGATTGCGGAATCCTTCACAATAGCTAAAACTGAATTAATGTGGTGTATAACTTGTAGTGAATGAGTTGAGAAAAACATCACATTTTTACCCAGTTAAATTCTATGCAGTTGCAAAACGGACAGAGAATTATTAGTTATGATATGGGCAAACCTAGAGAACATAAAATTAAGTTATATAAGAAGAAAAAGAAGGTATATGTTGAATATTCTTTCTGAGATGTCCGATCTAAAACAGAGCATTATAGCAGCAAATAGAGGTCATTAAGTGGAAAAGTCAGACTGCTGGGTTCACCTGGGACACAGCCAGCAAAGGTGAGCTGGGTCTCTGTCCCCTGAGCTCCATCATCATGCTCACAGCTATGATTCCCTTCCTGAGGAGGCCTGTGAGACCACAGAAACATTCAGGTCAACCTGGGGCACAACCATCATGCTGTTCCCAAAGAGCCATTGTCAGGCCCAAGGCTCTGAGTGTCTCCTGAAGAGTGGAGATAGAGTGGAGAGAGGAGAATTTAAGAAATTCTAGACTGGCTAATAACTAGAAAGTTACAGTCAAGCAGGAAGAATATATTCTTGTCTTATATCATCCATAAGGAATAATGTGTTTAATAGTACATTAATGTATAAAAATATAGAATGGAGAATGTATGTTTTGTATCGTTTTCACCAAGAAATGACTGTTGAGGTGTTTTATAAACCTAAATAATCCAGGTTGATTCACTAGCAATGGGTAAACAATACCCTGATATGTAAGCATGCTCTGACAATAAAATAACCACTAAGAAAAACACAATACATTTTATAGATGCTAATTATGTCAGTTGTTAGTAAAATTAGCAGTGACAACCTGTGACTTAGTTAGGCAATTCACACTCCTTGTCATTCAACCCCCCCCCCCCCTCCCCATCAACCAGTTCAACTTTATTTTGGGTTAGTTTCTAATCCTTGCTGATAGTTGGGTTCCTCATGATTTCCTTTGTCTTTGTACACAAAGTTACTGACTTTTATTCAGGGACAATTCATTTAAGACCTGCCCCAGTAGAGGCTTTTACCAGCTTCCACATGAAAAAGCCAATGAAGTTAAAATAAAAAAAGATGTTTTGATTTGAAAATTCAGCAATTTGCAACAGGTGTACACCCAATGCCAAGGATTTGTGGCAAGAAGAGGGGCACACAGTCTTGGCAGCATTCTTTATAGTAGCTGAAGCTAGTTTATGCATGTAGACTTACAGAACTTTCGTTCATTTTATTTTTTCTGGGAAACTTAAGTCCAGTTGTAAATCACTGACCTTTCTATTTCTGTTTAGCAAGGTTAAGGGACCTTCATCTACCATGTACTGTGTGAAATTGCCTCTTCAAATTTCCTAGTCAGACTTCCATCTCATTTGTAGGAAAGCTCTTCTCAAAAACATATAAAGTCTAGAAAAAAATCATGTATGGTGAGACAGAACTGAAGAAGAGCCACAAACTAGTTTCGATGGACTCAGATATCTATTTATGGTAATTTTTGAGTCCAAGTAATGATAGATACATCTCTAATCACAGTCATTTTGTCCTGGAAAGGAATGAATTTCAAAAGTGTAGGACTATTGCAAGTCCATGTGGCTTGTTATTTTTTGAAGGTCAAGAATAAAAATGGTTCCCAGTGCTACAAGACCAGTATTGTTTCTACTGTATTCCCATTCTTAGCAATTCAATAAAAAATATTCTTAAATGACAAAATTATGTTGTATTGGAAGTATCTGTCATATTCCTGTTGCTGTTTCCTTAGTTACAAAAACGAACTTATGAACATCTTTGTGTGTGTACCTTCTAAACTATGTTGTACATGTGTGAGCATGAATGTGTGTGTGTGTGTGCATATATATATATATGTATACACACACACATACACACACACACACACACACACATATGGATAAAATTGATTTCAGATGAGTTCTTTGGTCATTCTTTACCCTATCTTCTGAGACAGGGTATTTCACTGAACCTTGTGTTCATAGATTGGAGACTCTGGTATAACAAACAAGCTATGTCTAATGACCTGTTCTTCATGCTAGGTTTACTTACATTACAGATACCTGTGAATATACCTTGCTTTTTTTTTTTTTGCATTGCACCAGGGTTATAAACTCAGGTTCTCTTTCTTGTGCAGGAAGGACTGTAATATCTATGCCATTATTCCACTCCAAAAAAATCTTTGTATCTTATAGATTTCAAAGAAAGACTTCTAATGCCATCTTCAATGCAACAAAATAAAAGTATCAGCAGGAATGTTCTCATTCCTGGGGGCTCTAGGGAAGAGCCCATTTACTTGCTTCTTACATCTTCCAAAGGCTGGCTACAAACTTTGTTTGATGGTCCATTTGGATATCCTAGGCCAGCAAAGAAATGTTAACATCTTTTGCTTCAAAACACCCAGTATGTGCCCATCAGCACACCTTGCCTTTTATTACCAAAGGTGGTTGGCATTCCTTTGGACTCATCTGAATATACAGGACAATCTTTTCATTTTAAAATAAGCTTACAAATAACCCAACTTTCAAAAGCAATAGTAAATTTACCTTGTAAGAATTCCTTTATTTGCTGCTGCTGAGATTGCATATCATATGCTAACTGGGACTTAGATAAAAGATGATGTTAACTAAAGAAACTGTGAAGGACATGTCATGCCTGAATCTCACTGAGGTGCCATTATTACCAGTTATGATAGGAAATTGAGAGGATGATTTTTGATGACAGTAACACTTAGAGAAGTCCAAGTACAAACTATTGATCTCTGTAATGTGGCCGAGTCTGCTGCCATAGGTTGAAGGTCACAAAAGAATATAAAAGAAAGAAATACTCATCCTTTTAAATACATTGGTTCAATTATTATTCTCAAATTACTGGCAACCAGAATTTGGACTGGGTCTCTCTCCTGGGTTATCCTAGATCTCAAGCTAGTTGGTACTTACCACACAATCTTAATTAACTAACCTCCAAGATCTCATGAGCAATTTCCTTATCAATAAATATGCCATATTCTTGCTGCTTCTCTAGACAATCCTGAGTAACATAGGTAGCTTTTGGTATCTCTAGCTAAGTATGGAAGTTTTAATTCTTACTTTGCATCAATATTTGCCTATTATTTCTTCATTCTACATTTTCCTGTTCAGTATTAGTTTATTTCTATATTTTTCTCTCATTTCAACTATAGTTTCCTCACCTCTTTAACTACTTGTAGTTACTAATATACACTTTGTTCTGAATGAAGCCTATACTATATAACAGCACAGTTCACACAGATCATTATCACTCTTGTAATTGCTTCTGGGTCTCAATCATCCAGAGTTTCTTAACCACACGTTTCTATAATATAATTTATAAACTCTTAGATGAACTCAATTTTAGAAACTGCAATTTTTAAATGTAAATTATCCTATACATCTATATCATTGTAGTTCTTGTCCTTGCAACCTAAATGTAGTACTTAAAAAATCACAAATTTGATAGTGTTTTCACCATTGATATTATTTAGCTTATATTTAGTTGAACTCTAGTGTTCTCTGTAGCTCCCATGTAAGAATGAGGAAACAGGAATTCTGAAGTATTTTACACATACTAGAAAAACGCAAAGCAGAGTGTGGCTATAAAAGGGAACTGGCACTCCTTGTGTTAATGACACACTGATGGCAGGAAGAAGATTTGAAAATAGGTTTCTCAAAGGAGGTCATCTTTGATCTATATTTGAAGTGGAGGGCATGCTTACTAAAGAAAATCTGGGTGTCCTAGAAGCCATATTTCTTGGCATTCAGAATAGTTTGTAGCACTCTTTATTTTCTCATATTTAAATGAATGTCATATGAATGTAAATCTAGATTTTTCTCAAAATTAAATTTCAGAATTATGTGTTAAGCTATGTCTTTCAAAGAATATTGCATGGCTCTTATTTCACTTAGCATTGGAATCCTATTTATACTACCATTTTCTTTCTAGCAATGTTTCTGAACCAAGACAAACACCAGTTGTGGTAAAACACCCCTGAGCTACTCATCTTCATCCTTTCAGGTTTTTAGTTTATCCAAGTATGATCTATAACACAGAAAATCTGTCAAGTCATCCTCTGAAATGCTGATAATGAAAAATTCAAGCACAATGTTGAAGACAAGGCACCAACTCAAACTGCCTTGACAAATGTGTGGCCATTGTATCTAACAGAAATGTTCTTAGCTCTGAGTGACCTTCTCATCCCAGCTTTCTTAAATAACACACTTCAACTCTTTGAGCCTCAATTAGCTTTATTCTGAACCAAGCTGGATTTTTGACAACTTTCACCTTTCTTGTGATATCTTTGTTGGATTTTCTCTCCTTATACATATACACATTCTGAGGGGTTAAGATTGTAAATTTATTCACATATATGTGCTTCCAACACAACTCCTAGATCAAAAAAATGTTATCAATAAAATGAACAAAGACAATATTGTTTATAATTTCTCTAAACTTTGCAGTTTAGTGAGCTATCTTTTACCTTCTTGAAATATAAATTTAATAAAGGTACAAGTCTTTCTGATTTCCTTTCCTCACTTGTGGGGAAGTATTTTCTATTTGTTCATGTGGATAACGACACAGATAATTTTTTTGGTGACTTCCCACAACCTAATCTAATCAGACAGTGGCACAGCTGAGAATACTATTTAATTCTTTGACTTCTAATTGATGTTTCCTACAATGTGTCACTCAACTACAGGAAAAAGAGTTCTATATGAATTAAATATTTTTCTTTGAACTGAAACAAGTTTTTCTTTTCTGCATCAACACTTTCACTACAGGGTGTTCTGAGACCTGAAAAGAAAGGCTCTGTGCTAAAGCTGTGACTGGTAACACTTCAGCAGGCATATTAACTACCTGTGGGAGAGCTATTTATTTTGAATAGAATCTGAACAGTGGTAGGAAGGCTGTATGTAACCCCCCATTATTCTATTGATAAAACCTCTATTGCCTCTAAGATATGAAAAGCAAGACCCCTGTATTAAAAAGAAAATAAGTTGTCTGGAAGGTATAGTCAGAAGCAGTTAAACATATATTACATACAAGAGACTTTACTCATTATGAGGGCAAAGAGAGAGGAGACAATGAAATTGAGAATCCACTGGTTGTAGAAATAGAAAATAATAAATACTTTATTAAAACATGGTAAACTTATCTTTGGAAGTATTTAAATTTCAACTGAAAACACAAGAATATAGGAAAATGTCTAGTGTTTTAGCTAAAATTCAATGAATATAATTTTCTAATAAATGGGGCTTATTAAAGATGAATCACTTTAACAAATAAAAATAATGTATCCTAGAATATTGAGCTTAGGAAGTCTGTGGCAATGTATATTTGATTACTCAGAACAGATGAGTGTCTTAAAGTTTACAGAAGAAAGATTCCTTATCATTTTGTGTGCTGTATTCCAGTACATTGTACAGTGTTCTCTCACATGAAAGTAAGTAAACCCAGTATTGTTAGAATGTGCTTTTGTGTCTGTCATAGTATGGTTTCATTTTTAATTGTCTTAAATGAGTTTGGATGGGGTCTGTACATATTCCAGAAAATGCCTAAATGAAGCTCTTGTTCAAATAACCTTGGGGGCAAACTCCATGGATGGTCCCATGGTCCCCAGAGGACTCTCCACCCCCCAGGTGCCTTTTCACACTCAGAATCCTAGGATCACTGGTGAGTGGAACACAACATCTGTTCCAGCACAACCTTGAGGGCCTGGTGCCAGCCAGAGCAAGGACACAGAAGACACACCCAGCGAGCAGCTCAGTTCCTTCCTGTCTGCAATGGCCTACCTTGGTTTCAAACTCAGTGGACAGCCCAGGTTCCCAGAGAAGGTACCACTTCCAAGCACTCTAATATGCGCAGGATCTTAGGATTCCAGGATTCCAGGGTCATAGGAGCTTGGTCACACCAGGATCTCAGGGTCTCAGAGAAAGTTTGACTGCCAAGAACTCTGACACACCCAGAATCTCAGGATCACAAGATCCTAGAATCACAGAATCACAGAGAAAGCTGGACTCTGAGGAGTTCTGACTCAACTGGTGTTAAAGGAAGGACAGGCTCCAATCAGATATATTGAGGGCAGGGACAACTTAAGATAATCAGATGGCGGAAGGCAAGCATACGAACAGAAGCAACATAAACCAAGGTTACTTGGCATCATCAGATTGCAAGTCTCCCACCATAGTGAATCCTGAATACACCATCACACCAGAAAAGCAAGATATGGATCAAATGTCACTTCTTATGATGATGATGGAGGACTAAAAGACAGACTTAAATAAATTCCTTAAAGAAATACAGGAGAACACAGGCAAATAGCTAGAAGCCCTTAAAGGAGGAAACACAAAAAATCCCTGAAAGAGTTACAGGAAAACATTACCAAACAGGTAAGTGAACAAAAAGATCCAGGATCTAAAAATGGAAGTAGAAACAAAAGAAATCACAAAGGGAGATAACACTGGAGATAGAAAACCTAGGAAAGAAGTCAGAAGCCATAGATGCAAGCATCACCAACAGAATACAAGAGATAGAAAACAGAATCCAGCCCTTCAAAGAATAATAAAGGGAAAACTCCAACACAAAGAGGGAAACTAAGCTCTAGAAAAATCAAAAAAATCAAAAAATTAAAAAAATCAACAAACCTAAAGCAGATAGCCACATGAACAGAATTTCAACTTTAAGAACAAAAATAACAGGAAGCAACAATGACTTTTCCTTAATATCCCTGAATATCAGTAGACTCTATTCCACAATAAAAAGACATAGACTAAAAGACTGATTACAAAAATATGACCCAACATTTTGCTGCAACCAGGAAACCCACCTCATGGACATAGATAGACACTACCGTACAGTAAAAGGCTGGAATTTTACTCTAAGGAAATTTAAAAATTTACTCTTTACAAATTTCCAAGAAAATGGTCAAAGAAACAAGTTGGATTAGCCATTCTAATATAGAATAAAATCAACTTTCAACATAAAGTTATTAAAAAAAGATAAGGAGGGACACTTCTTACACATCAAAGGTAAAATTTACTAAGATGAATGCTCAGTTCTGAACATATATGCTTCAAATGCAAGGGTATCCATATTCATTAAAGAAACTTTGCTAAAGCTCAAAACACACATTGCACCTCACACAATAATAGTGGGAGACTTCAACACCCCATTCTCATTAATGGACAGATCCTGGAAACAGAAACTAAACAGAGACACACTGAAACAAACAGAAGTTATGAAACAAATGGATTTAACAGATTTCTATAGAATACTTCATCCTAAAACAAAAGGATATACCTTCTTCTCAGCACCTCATGGTACCGTCTCCAAAATTGACCATATAATTGGTCACAAAACAGGCATCAACAGATACAAAAATATTGAAATAATTTCATGCATACTATCAGATCACCATAGATTAAGGCTGATCTTCAACAACCTCATGAATAATAGAAAGCCCATATACACATGGAAGCTGAATAACACTCTACTCAATGATAACTTGGTCAAGGAAGAAATAAAGAAAGATATTAAAGACTTTTTAGAGTTTAATGAAAATGAAGCCACCACATACCAAACTTAAAGGACACATTGAAAGCAGTCCTAAGAGGAAAACTTATAGCTATGAATGCCTAAAAAAAAAAAAAAACAAAAAAAAAAAAAACAAAAAAAAAAAACAAAACAAAAAAAAAAAAACAAAACCAAAAACAAAACAAACAAAAAAAACTGAAGAAAGCATACACTAGCAGCTTGACATCACACCTAAAAGTTCTAGAACAAAAGGAAGCAAATTCACCCATTAGGAGCAGATTGCAGAAAATAATCAAACAGGGCTGAAATCAATCAAGTGGAAACAAAAAGAACTATACCAAGAACCAACCAAACCAGGACTGTTATTTATTTATTTATTTATTTATTTATTTATTTATTTATTTACTTGCTTACTCATTTGAGAAAACAACAAGATAGATAAACTCTTAGCCAGACTAACTGGAGGGCACTTAAAAAAAAAAATCAGAACTGAAAAGGGAGATATAACAACAGAATCCGAGGAAATCCAAAAATTCATCAGATCCTACCACAAAAGCCTATACTCAACAAAACTGGAAAACCTGGATGAAATGAACAATTTTCTAGACAGATACTAGGTATTGAAGTTAAATCAGGATCAGATTAACTATCTAAATAGTCTCATATCTGCTAAAGAAATAGAAATAGTCATTAATATTCTCCCAACTAAAAAAAGCCCAGGACTAGATGGGTTTATTGTAGAGTTCTATCAGACATTCAAAGAAGACCTAATTCCAATTCTCCTCAAACTATTCCACAAAATAGAAACAGAAGGTACTCTACCCAATTCATTCTATGAAGCCACAATTACTCTGATACCTAAACCACACAAAGATCCAAAAAAGGATCCAAAAGATCTAGAACTTCAGACCACTTTCCCTTATGAATATTGATGCAAAAATGCTCAATAAAATTCTCACAAACGGAATCCAAGAACATATTAAAATGTTTATCCAGCCTGGTGTGGTGGCACACGCCTTTAATCCCAGAACTTAGGATGCAGAGGCAGGTGGATTTGAGTTTGAGTCCAGCCTGGTTTACAAAGTGAGTTCCAGGATAGCCAGGGCTACAGAGAAACCCTGTCTTGAAAAAACAACAACAACAACAACAAAAATCATCCACGATGATCAAGTAGGCTTCATCTCAAGGATGCAAGGAAGGTTCAATATACAGAAATCCATCATAGTAATCTACTATATAAAGAAGCTCAAAGTAAAAAACTACATGATCATCTCATTAGATACTTAGAAACCATTCCGCAAAATCCAACACCCATTCATGATAAAAGTCATGGAAAGATCAGGAATTCAAGGCCCACACCCAAAAATAATAAAAGCAATATACAGAAAACCAGTAGCCAACATCAAACTAAATGGAGAGCAACTTGAAGCAATCCCAATAAATCAGGGACTAGACAGGCTGCCCACTCTCTCTCTACATATGCAATATAGTACTTGAAGTCCTAGTCAGAGCAATTAGAAAACAAAAGGAGACTAAAGGGATACAAATTGGAAGGAAGAAATCAAAATATCACTATTTGTAGATTATAAGATAGTATATTTAAGTGACCCCAAAAATTCTACTAGAGAGCTCCTAAACTTGTTAAACAACTTCAGTGAAGTAGCTGGATATAAAATTAACTCAAACAAATCAGTGGCCTTTCTTTACACAAAGGTTGAACAGGCTGAGAAAAAAATGAGGGAAACAACACCCTTCACAATAGTCATAAATAATATAAAATATCTTAGTGTGACTCTAACTAAGGAAGTGAAAGATCTGTATGATAAGATCTTCAAGTCTCTGAAGAAAGAAATCAAAGAAGATCTCAGAAGATGGAAATATCTCATATGTTCATGGATTGACAGGATTAATATAATCAAAATGGCTATCTTGCCAAAAGAAATCTACAAACTCATTGTGATCCCCATCAAAATTCCAACTAAATTCTTCAGAGTTAGAAAGAGCAATTTTCAAATTCATCTGGAATAGCAACAAAACCAAGGATAGCAAAAACTCTTCTCAACAATAAAAGAAACTCAGGTTGAATTACCATTCCCAACCTCAAGGTGTACGACAGAGAAATTGTGATAAAAACTGCATGGTACTGGTGCAGTGACAGACAGGCAGATTAATGGAAAACAATTGAAGACCCACAAATGAACCCATACAGCTATGGTCACTTGATCTTTGACAAAGGAGCTAAAATCATTCACTGGAAAGAAGACAGCATCTTGAACAAATGGTGCTTGCTCAACTGATGGTTAGCATGTAGGAAAATGTGAATTGATCTATTCTTATCTCCTTGCACAAAGCTCAAGTCTAAGTGGATCAAGGAACTCCACATAAAACCAGAGACACTGAAAATTATAGAAGAGAAAGTGGGGAAGAGCCTTGGAGATATGGGTACAGGGGAAACATTTCTGAAAAGAACAGCAATGGCTTGTGCTGTAAAATCAAGAATCAACAAATGGGACTTCATAAAATTACAAAGCTTCTGTAAGGCAAAGATCACTTTCAATAAGACAAAAAAGCAACCAACAGATTGGGAAAAGATCTTTACCAATCCTAAATCTGATATTATTTTGAGTACTTCTGAATTTTTTTATCTCTTTGTCATTATTATTACTATCCTTAAAGTTAAAAGTCTATTACTCTAAACTATATAAATATTTTCTTACATGCCTTAACTCATCAAGTACTATCACTTTGCTTTACTTAAAGAGAAATCTGTGTCTTGAGTTTGAGTTCTCCTTAAATAGGCATTGCATGTGTTGTATATATTTTCAAGAGTAAAACTTTAATAACACAAGTAACTTATGTTTATCCAAAATCTTTTTATCTCTTGAGTATAGTTATCTCAACCTATTGCCTAAAATTAAGGATTCAGTGTTATGATCTATACTCTAACTTACATATCCTATTTCATATTGTTTTCTATCTTGATAGCTTTAAATAAAGTTATCAATGATCAATGTGTTTTTCTCTGTTTGAAAGTTCTTTAAGTCTCATGATATTTGTTTGTTGTGAATTTCCAAGTGAAATGGATCTATTAATATCTATTTTTGTTCCCTTTCAGACATAAGATTTAGTACTTGAAAACATTGAAGTATGTACTAAAAGGTCATTCAATGTATTTTCAACTAAATTAGTATATCTCCCTTTGAGATAGCATGGCACTTCCTAAGAATATTATGTTTTACAACTATTATTTTGTACCCATGAAGAAGCTGAAGTTTACACATAAAAATAAAAGCAATCTCAAACAAGTTTGATTTTTTTAATGCTATTGTAGCCTTTAAAAAGTTGTTTGATGATTGGGGTATCTTCAAACACTTTGAGAAGAGCAAATGAATTAAGAATTTATAAGAATTTACAATTCATTTTATCAAGTTCCTCATGTTTATTCTGAGAAAATGTTATCACAGATATAGACATAATATCATCATCACAAAACAATTGGTAAAACCTAAAACAAAATCAAAGAAAAAATCATTTAATAAGATAATTGCCTAATAGTATAAAGACATGTATTCCTTTATTAAGTCATAATAAGTCAGTAATATACTTGACTAGAAAAAGGATTTCAAAGACACTAAAAAGAAGAAATAAGGTATTCTGTTAGTGGCGTTGGCATCACATATTCTGTTAATCTTTTCCCATTGTTCAATATTAAAAGACTAAAATTGGATTAAATAATACTACAACACATCATAACATATATTTTCCAACATTAAAAGAAAATACCTTTAAGCTGGGCATGGTGGCACACGCCTTTAATCCCAGCACTCAGGAGGCAGAGGCAGACTGATTTCTGAGTTCAAAGCCAGCCTGGTCTACAAAGTGAGTTCTAGGATAGCCAGGGCTATACAGAGGAACCCTGTCTCGAAAAACCAAAAACCAAAAATAAATAAATAAATAAATAAATAAATAAATAAATAATACCTTTAATATATCATATTTCTGTGCCTTCAAATGTTAAAAATGTTTGAATACAAGATCATCTCTTCTAGAACTCTAGTTAGATTCCGAAGTCAGAGTGTCATTTATGCCATGATTTGTTCTGCAGAGGTTATGATTGTTTTTAATGTCTATAATGTCAAAATTTCTTTCAATAAAAAGAAATTGTCAGTGGGGTTAAGACAACGTTGTCCAATAGGAATTAAGAACTTTTAACATCTAGGTTATTGTATGCAAACCTTTCTGGCTACACTAAACAATTCACTGAATGATTCCCAAATGTTCTGGAAAAGATGATGATCTCCATAAAGCACTTAAGAAAGGAACAGATTGGAATCCACAGGAATTTTTTTTTTTTTTTTTTTTTTTTTTTTTAGTGTTTAATCAGTAAGATACAGGGTTAGTTTTTGCTTAATTATTTTGTTAATATTATAGAATAATGGTGCACAAAAAATGAATTTACTCCAATGCAAGTTTTTAATCTATTAACTTGAACTCCCAGGGAGGAACCAAATCTACCTCATGAAGACATTTAACTGAAAGGCAATATTTATCACATCTGATAACTTGATACTCTGTATTAAGCATATGAGTCGTGAATCAAAGATGTTTAGAATTTGCTTTGAACACAGTTGTGTTTCCATCCACATATTTTTGACAATGTTCTATGTAACTGTTCTTCCAAATTGATGTTTGGATCAGGTAATAGCCACTCCATGCTACTCAACAACTACTTGAGAGCAACTGAACTAAGGCCTGCACTCCAACAAAACATACAAAGAAGAATTAATGATATAATGAAAGAAAGTGTATAATATAACATTCCAAGCAATTAGTCAGCAAGTATTTGAATCTCCCACAACTGTGACATTTTTCCAATGATTTTCTTATTGGAAAATATGTTTATATCACTCTGAAGCATTTTCAACACAAGATGATACATGTAATTGTTAATTTTTCAGTCACCAAGGTGTCATAATAAAAAAAAAAGATTTTTCCATACTTGAGGGGTTTTTCAAAGTTAAGATATCACTCACCAAACACCAAAATGTAAGCTGTAGAAATGTCTGAAGAAAATATCAGTAAACTTTAGTTTTACATGCTGTCTAGGATCTCTGGAGAGACCCTGGATGTCCTTGGCACTGTACTGTAGGGTTGTTTCTGCAGTTCTAGGAATGTGGTTAAGTACTGTTTTTATCTTTATGAGTGAGAAGTCATAAACAGTTTGGAAAAGTTGAAATAATACCTAAAATCAGGGACTAGACAAGGCTGCCTACTCTCTCCCTATCTATTCAGTATAGTGCTTGAAGTTCTAGCTAGAGCAATTATGCAACAAATGGAGGTCAAAGAGATACAAATTAGAAGAAGTGAAACTATCACTATTTGCAGGTGATATGATAATATAATTAAGTGACCTCTAAAATTCCACTAGAGAACTCCAAAACCTGATAAACAACTTCAGTGAAGTAGCTGGATATAAAACTAACTCAAATCAGTAGCCTTCCTCTACTCAAATGATAAACAGGCTGAGAAAGAAATAAAAAACAAAATATCCAATAAAAAAAAAAAGAGACAAAAGGAGACAGGAGGAGCAAGAGGAAAGTATTAGTGGATTATCTTTTAATGAATTTTACATGCCTATTACATTTATAGAACACAGTGTCAAAAATGTTCATGTATGTGTGCCCGATGAATTTATCTGATGTAAAATGACTCATTATATTTGCAAATTTGAGTGACCCTAACATGATGTATTAGATATTTGAAATTGAACCGGTATTTAATTATTTATCTATTTACTCACTAATTTATTAAATTTAAATCCCCCTCACTGCTGATCTCCTGATTATCCCCTCCCACAATCACCTTGGTATTCCCTCACCCTGGCATATTAAGTCTGCTAGGCTAGGCACACCTTCTCCCACTGAGGACAGACAAGACAACCTAGTTAGAAGAACATATCCCTCATATAGGCAACAGCTTTTGGGTTAGCCACTATTCCAGTTGTTAGGTAACCACAGGAAGACCAAGGTAGATAGACACCTGCTATGTGTATGCATGTGTATGTGTGTGTGTGTGTGGGGTGGGGGTAGGGGTGGTGGTGGTGCTAGGTCCATCCCTGTATGATCTTTGTAAGCGAGTATTTTGAAAGCTCTTTTTTGCATGAATTTAGGTAATATTTGGATATTGAGATATTTAATCTTTTTTTTCTTTTTTTAAATTACTTTTATTATTTTACAGTCCAGTCATTACCCCCTTCAATGTCCACCCTCCCCCAGTTTTTCATCTCATTCTTCCTCCCCACTGTCTTCAAGACAATGCCCCCCTCAACCCTGCTCCCACCAGGCTTCCACACTCACTGGTTATGGAATTTATTATTTTTTATTTTTAGTTTTTATTGTGAATTTTACATCATGTGCCCAAATCCTGCTCATCTCCCCCTCCCCTCATACCTGCCCTCCACCCTTGCAACAGTCCCCAAAACAGAGGAAAAAGAAAATCTTCTTGTGAAAGCTGTAGTGTGTCACAGTGTGTCCCACCGTATACCCTTTAGTTCATACTTCTTTGTTTGCAAGTGTTCATTGCAGTGACTCATTGGTCTGGTAAAAGGTCTCCAGCTTCTGCTACTCTATCAATACTGGAAACTCAGTGGGACTCCTCTTAGATATTGTTGTTATATGTCATGAAGATTCTATTGTTTTTGATCTGTAGAACACCCCTTCACAAACTCCAGCAATTTATCCATAGCACAGATGTTGGGGTGGGACAATTCAAAGCCCTGGATGTGGGTCTGATAGAGTATGTGTGGGTCATCTGCCTTGGGCTTGTGCCCACCTGAAGCCCTCAGTCCCAGGTGGGGTTCTTCTAGTCTCAGCTTGCGTCTGGTTTTGGGAGTTAGTGGGATCTTCACAGGACTTGCTGTTTTTGTTGTTGTTGTTGTTGTTGTTGTTGTTCTTTCTTTTTGTTTGTTTGTTTTTATTAGATGTTTTTATTTACATTTCAAATGCTATCCCAAAAGTTCCCTATATCCTCCCCCACCCCTGTTCCCCTACCCACAAAAAATGTGGTACATTTACACCATGGAGTACTACTCAGCTATTAAAAACAATGAATTTATGAAATTCTTGGGAAAATGGATGTATCTGGAGGATATCATCCTGAGTGAGGTAACCCAATCACAAAAGAAGTCACTTGATATGCACTCACTGATAAGTGGATATTAGGCCAGAAACTTAGGATACCCAAGATACAATTTGCAAATCACAAGAAAATCAAGAAGAAGGAAGACCAACGTGTGGATACTTCATTCCTCCTTAGAATAGGGAACAAAATACCCATGGAAGGAGTTACAGAGACAAAGTTTGGAGCTAAGACAAAAGTATGAACCATCCAGAGACTACCCCACCTGGGGATCCATCCCATAATCAGCCCCCAAACCCAGATACTATTGCATATGCCAGCAAGATTTTGCTGAAAGGACCCTGATATAGCTGTCTCCTGTGAGACTATGCCAGTGCCTGACAAATATAGAAGTGGATGCTCACAATCATCTTTTGGATGGAACACAGGGCTCCCAATAGAGAAGCTAGAGAAAGTACCCAAGGAGCTGAAGGGGTCTGCAACCCTATAGGTAGAACAACAATATGAACTAACCAGTACCCCCAGAGCTCATGTCTCTAGATGCATATGGAGCAGAAGATGGCCTAGTCGGCCATCATTGGAAAGAAAGGCCCCTAGGTCTTGCAAACTTTATATGGCCCAGTACAGGGGAACACCAGGGCCAAGAAGTAGGTTATGGAATTTATAAAAAGATGTAATAACAGAACACAGCATAGTCTGTCATTTCCATGTACAGTTTTTAAAAGAATTTTCACAGTTCTGTTCCCCACTTATACATCAGAAAACCTTGTTATATTAATTTTTTCTGAAATAGAATTTCCTATCAGTCATACTGATTTTTAAATAGCCTAAACATCTTCTATATAGAAATTCAGTGAAGGTTAATATATACTTGAAATATTTTAGGATTTCTCAGTCTTATATCTCTGATAATGAGAAATCCTCAACATGATTATGAAGCAAAATTCATTTAGAAATATATTCCATGAACTGAGCATTGTCACAGTTGACATAAAATTATTAGAGTTTTTGTAAAGGAAGATATTATGTATATCATTTGACTATTTTATTGAATATTAAATTACTCATGATATCTTATTTAATATAAAATATTGTCACTTTAGCCTCACGCTGTCACAGAAATAGATTGCACAATTTGAACAGATTTGCAAAAAACAGTAATTTGAAACTGAAAGCCAGAAAGGTGTTAACCTCAACCCTTCTCCAGATGATAATATAAAATAGCTCAACTTCTTGTTCTGAATTTTATTATCTAAAGTATTAGTGCCTTTTTTTGTTGCACTGACAAAACATCTGAAACAGCAATGTAAGGAAGGAAGAGATCCTTTACAGGTTAACAAGATGTATATAAAGAAGGGGAGACATAAGGGCAGGATTATGAGATGACCTCTCACATTGTGTCAGCAGTTAACAGAGTGTCCACAGGAAATGTGGTTGGACTATGAAATCTCAAAGTCAGCACTCAGAGACTCACTTCCTTAAGGGAGACCCAGTTCCATTATTTTCCCAAATACCACCATCCCCATTAGCCGTATAACAAATGTTCAAACATGTGAGCCTGTAGAGGGATATTTCACCTTCAAACTATATCATTTGACAGGAAAATATAAGAGAAATTAGACTTTCAGTACCTATTTGTACTTGAAATGTCCCTTGTACATATTGCTTTTCTTATTGTTACTGTCACCATTGTTAGATATGACTGAAGGAGGTAAGACAGTAAAAGCCCATCTTCTGTCTAAAGGTATAACCAACTTTCTCCTGTTTTATGATATATATCCCATAGGATAGCCTGAGGCCCAGTGACCTAAGTAGAGCCTTTCAGGCTACATTAATGTATTTTCCTTGCTGAATTCTAATACAACAAAGGAATGATCATGAATCCAAAGACTATGAGAGTCTGGCTATCAGAGTATTTTTTTCATGGTTAAAAATACATGTTACATGTAAGACTCATATCATCCAAGGAATAAGTAACAAGCAATTTAACAATTATCCTTCCTTTATACAAAAGATAAATGGACTGAGAAAGAAAATAATATAAAATGTCTTGGTATAACTCTAACCAAGCAGCTAAAAGATCTATTTGACAAGAACTTCAAATTCCTGACCTCAAGCTGTTCTACAGAGACATAGTGATTAAAAACCTAGCGGTATTGGTACCCAGACAGGTCAATCAATGGAATAGATTTGAAGACCCAGAAATAAACCCACACATTTACAGACACTTAATTATTTTAGTTATTTTTTAATTAGGTATTTTCTTATTTTACATTTTAAATGCTACCCCAAAAGTCCCCCATACCCCCCGACTCCCCTACCCACTCACTCCCACTTCTTGGCCCTGGTGTTCCCCTGTACTGAGTTATATAAAGTTTGCAAGACCAAGGGACCTCTCTTTCCAATGACCTTTGACAAGGGAGCTAAAACCATCCAATGGAAAAAAGACAGCATTTTCAACAAATGGTGCTGGCACAACTGGCGGTTATCATGTAGACGAATGTGAATTCATCCATTCTTATCTCCTTGTACTAAGGTCAAATCTAAGTGGATCAAGGAACTCCACATGAAACCAGAGACACTGAAACTTATAGAGGAGAAAGTGGGGGAAAGCCTCGAAGATATGGGCACAGGAGAAAAATTCCTGACACTTGATCTTTAACAAAGAAGCCAAAATCATACAATGGAAAAAAAGAAAGCATCTTCAAAAAATACTGCTCATCTAACTGGCAATCTGTATATAGAAAAATGAATATAGATCCATATTTATCATCTTGCACAAAGCTCAAGTCCATGTGGATCAAGAACCTCAACATAAAACCAGATACACTGAATCTAATAGAAGAGAAAGTAGAGAAAAAGTCCTGGAAATAATTGGCACATGAATAAATTTTTCTGAACAGAATGCCAGTGGCTCAGGCTCTAAGATCATCAATTGATAAACAGGACCCAATGAAATGGGAAAGCTTCTGTAAAGGTTAAGACACAGTCAATAGGACAAATCACCTACCTACAGGTTGGGAAAAATCTTCACTAACCCCACATCTGATAGAAGGCTAAGTTCCAATATATATAAAGAACTCAAGAAGCTAACCTCCAAAACAATAAAAATAAACAAAATAAACAACCCAATGAAAAAATGGGTGACAGAGGATAAAAAAGAAAAAGAAAATCACAACAGAGGAATCTCGAATGGCCAAGAAGCACATAAAGAAATGTTCAGAGTCCTTTGTCATTAGCGAAATACAAATCAAAATGACCCTAACATTCCACTGTACACCAATCAGAATGGCTAAGACCAAAAACTCAAGTGATAGCAGATGCTGATGAGGACATGGAGAAAGGAACAAGGGATTGCAAGCTGGTACAACCACTCTGGAAATTAGTCTACTTGGTCCTAAGAAAATTGGCAATAGATCAACCTAAAGACCGAGCTATACCACTCTTGGGCATATACTCAAAAGATGTCCCACCATTCCATAGGGACACATTCTCCACTATATTCATATCAGCCTTACTTATAATAGCCAGAAGCTGGAAACAATCCAGATGTCCCTCACCCAGTAATGGATATAGAAAATGTGGTTTATTTACACAATGGAATACTATTCAACTATTAAGAACAAGAGGACATCATGAGTTTTGCAGGCAAATTGATGGATCTAGATTTTTAATTCCATCCTGACTGAGGTATCACAGACCTAAAAGGGCATGCATGCTATATACTCACTAATGAGTGGATAGTAGCCAAAACCAAACCAAACCAAACCAAACCAAACCAAACCAAACCAAACCAAACCAACCAACCAACCAAAAAACCCCCAGAATACCTAGGATACAACCCACAGAACTTAAGTTTAACAAGCAGAAAGGCCCATGTGAGATTGCTTCAATCTCATTTAGAAAGGAGAAGAAAATAATCTTGGGAAGTAGAGGGAGGGAAGGACCTGGGTGGAAGAGAGGAGGGGGAGGGGCAAAGGGGAACAGGATATGGTATGGGGCAGA
Source organism: Mus musculus (assembly GCF_000001635.26). Taxonomy (NCBI): domain Eukaryota; kingdom Metazoa; phylum Chordata; class Mammalia; order Rodentia; family Muridae; genus Mus; species Mus musculus. Next base: position 88,736,043 of record NC_000079.6, on the reverse strand, counting down.
AAACAGGAGGTTAGAGACCCTTGCAACTCAATGGGAGTGGCCTTAGATAAAATGCCCAACAGTGGGGAGAGGAAACTTGCAGAGGGTCTCAAGAGGAGGAGTGGTGTTATCAATCCATAGATTAAATTTCTGACCTAGAATTGTTCCTGTCTAAAAGAACTGCAGGGACAGAGTTGGAGAAGAGACTAAAGGAAAGACAGTCCATCTTGGGATCCATCTTGGGAAGGTACCAAAGCCTGACATTATTAGTGATGCTACAGTGTGCTTACACAAAGGAGACTAGAGTGGCTGTTCTCCAAGAGACCCAAGGAGCAGTTGAGCAGCTGACTGAGGCAGATAGGATACTTATACCCAACCATTGGAATGAAGTTGGGGACCCCTGTGGTTGAATTAGTGAAAGGCTAGAAGAAGCTGAAGAGGAGGGAGACACCATAGGAAGATCAGCAGTCTCAATAAACCCAGACCTCTGAGAGCTCTCAGACACTGAGCCACCAACCAGGAGCATCGGCCAGCTGGTCTGAGGCCTCAACACATATATAGCAGAGGACTGCTTGGTCTGGAGTGGAAGAAGGTGTGCCTAATCATGAAGAAACTTGAGGGCCCAGGGAGTGGGGAGGCCTGGTTGGATGGTGGACATCCTCTTCAAGACAGGTGGGTGGAGGAAAGGAATAAGGAAATATGAGAGGGGGAACTAGGACAGGGAGCAAAGGCTGGATTGGAAAGAAAGGAAGAAAGAAAGAGAGAAAGAAAGAAGGGAGGGAGGGAGGGAGGGAGGGAGGGAGGGAAGAAGGAAGGAAGGAAGGAAGGAAGGAAGGAAGGAAGGAAGGAAGGAAGGAAGGAAGGAAGGAAGGAAGGAAGGAAGGAAGGAAAGGTAGGCTTAACTGTCAAATGTGCAAGATGCTTAAAATGCTATGTCCTTTTTTATGTTCATTAAAAACAATTTTCATTATTTCAGATGACCTATGTTGCACCCATGATATTGACATTGCATTAGATGACATTTATCTTAATGTGTTGAAACAACTCTATTTTAGAAAATCTAACTTACCATCATAGACACATCAGAGTCTCCAGAGATACTGATAATCAGAAATTTCAAAATCTGTAGAGAAAACCTACATGAATTTGTGACTAAGAAATTCTGAATTATATATGAGAGTTGGAAATCATTTCTTTACAATTTTAGAGAAAATCTCCAAAGAATTTGACTGTGCAAAATAACATCAAAATTTATTTGTAACTGAAAACTGAATGAAATAAACTGCAATAAATACTGGAAAAACTAATCAAATATTCTTTGTTATATTTTACTACTTTTTCATGGATGACATTTGGGAAAATAATTAGTTTTTCTTACATACCTTTGCAGAAAGTTCTGAAAGCTACATTCAAAGTTATGTTTGGAGAGAAGTATCTTAAAATTTAATAGTATTGTCAATTACATGGTTGGAGACACCGTAATTCTTCCTTAAATGGTCTGTATATTTTGAAACAAAGATAAATTCATAACCTATTCCAAGACAATTTGAAAACGTAAGAATTACACTTCACTTTTCAGTGAAATTCTAGGCATATACAATATGGAGAAGCCTAGAAGCTTGCAGAACTGAAGGGGCTGAGCACCAAAAATGAGGATCTAAAGGTTGGTGACCAGAATTGAAGCTCAGAAAGCTATCACCTAAATAGAAGAATTTAGATGCTGTTTACAAAAGGCTCCTGATGGTCAAGACTCTGTGAATTGAAGTTTCCTGAACTTCGCAGCAAGTGATGCTGAGCAGCATAACTCTGTCACTGGCATAAGAGCCAGTGTACCAACAGATAGGACTTTGTGTTCCTGCCTGCAAAGCTCAGAGGGGGCAAAGCCAAGAGAACAGTGCCTTTCTCTGCAAGTACTAATGAGATTTTATCAAATGATTATACTTATTGTGGCTGACTTTCTCTGAACATAAATTCAAGCAAAGCAAGCCCTTTTGAGACTCAGAAAAATGACAAAAAAAAGGCAGCTTAAGAAAAGAAAAATCTCCAAGCTCCTGGACACACATATCTCAGAAGATGCACAAAACAATAATACTAACAGTCTCCCCCTCCCCCCAAAAATTATGAAACAACATTCCACATTGAGTACACTTCAGTTCCATGGAAACAAAGCTAATAAAGAGCAGAAATAAATTCTGATTACTTCATTTATGAGCTCAAAAAGGGGCTGAAAGGATTAATTTTCCCACCCTAAAACATTTAATTGCCAATAATCTATTAGAAGGAATGAGACCTCATGACCTCTCAGTTCAGTACATTCCAGATTTTGTTAAAAAAAAAAAGCTACATCTTCAGTAAGGTTATGAATACAATGGCTATATCATGGCCACAAGACATTAACTGATACACATATTTCCAACATGGCTTCACTATTTCCACTCATTCTTTCATATTGGCTCCTGAGCCCTGAAGGGATTGTTAAAACTGCCATATTAAAAGACGAGCATTCCAACAATACTTACTCTGTGCACCTTAAGCAGTTATAGGCTTCTTCACTAACCTCTTCCTGATGCAGTAAGAAATGTTCTCTATTTGATGAATCCCATAATCTACAACAATGACAAAACTGGTAAAATGTTCTCTCAAAGTGAGGCATATTTGGGTAACCAGTATTCTGTTTTGAGTTAAGGACAATTCAAAAAGGAAGAAGAAGAAGAAGAAGAAGAAGAAGAAGAAGAAGAAGAAGAAGAAGAAGAAGAAGAAGAAGAAGAAGAAGAAGAAGAAGAAGAAGAAGAAGAAGAAGAAGAAGCAGCACTCCTGAGTAGTTCTGGTTGCCAGACTTAGTATCTATGGCTGGAAGGTCATAGGACCTAGGTAAACATACTACAATTGTTCTAATAAAACATCATATTGTCAAAGGTCAAATTGCAAATACTTTAGATGCCTGTAATCATAGCATTAGTGATATGCTTGCCATTTATCAAAGAGAGAATTTTCAACAAATATGTATAGCAAAAATGAATTACCAACCCATGAAAGGAAAATTATAGATCTATATCATGCTTCCTGCAGAAAAATCAATTCAAACTGGATAAGCAAGTATTCTTCCAACTGGAACCACTCAATTTTCTCTTTTTTTTTCTATTTTTTATTAAATATTTTTATTATTTACATTTCAAATGTTAGCCCCTTTCCTGGTTTCCCCTCTGAAAAACCCCTATCCTATCCTCCCACCTCCTTCTCACCAACCCACCTACTCCAGCTTCCCTATCCTGGCATTCCCCTCTACTGGGGCATTGAGCCTTCTCAGGGCCAAAGGCCTCTCCTCCCACTGATGTCCAACAGGGCCACCCTCTGCTACATATGCAGCTGGAACCATGGGTCCCTCCATGTATACTATTTGGTTGGTGGTTTAGTCCCTGGGAGCTCTGGGCTGCTAGCTAGTTCATATTGTTGTTCCTCCTATGGGACTGCAAACCCCTTCAGCTCCGTGGGTCATTTCTCTAGATCCTTCATTGGAGACCCTGTGAGCATCCACTTCTGTATTTGTCATGCACTGGCAAAGCCTCTCAGGAGACAGCTATATCAGGCTCCTATCAGCCATCACTTGTTGACATTCACAATAGTGTATAGGTTTTTTTACTATAGGTGGGATGGATTGCCAGGTAGGGCAACCTTTGGGTGGTCTTTCCTTCAGTTTCTGCTTCACACTTTGTCTCTGTATCTCCTTTTATGGGCATTTTGTTCCCTCTTCTAAGAAAGACCGGAGTATCCATACATTGGTCTTCCTTCTTCTTGAGCTTCATTTGGTCTGTGAATTTTATCTATGGTATTCCAAGATTTTGGGCTAATATCCACTTATCAGTGAGTGTATGCCATGTGTGTTCTTTTGTGATTGAGTTACCTCCTCACGGAGGATATTTCCTAGTTCCATACATTTGTCTAAGGATTTCATGAATTCACTGTTTTTAATAGTTGAGTAGTATTCCATTGTGTAAATTACTACATTTTCTGTATCCATTCCTCTATTGACGGACATCTGGGTTCTTTCCATCTTCTGGCTATTATAAATAAGGCTGCTAAGAACATAGTGGAGCATGTGTCCTTATTATATGTTGGAGCATGTTCTGGGTATATGCTTAGGAGTGGTCTAGCTATGTTCCAGTAGTACTATGTTCAGTTTCTGAGGAACCATGAAACTGATTTCCATAGTGGTTGTACCAGCTTGAAATCCCACCTGCAGTTAAGGAGTGTTCCTCTTTCTGCACATCCTTCCCAGCATCTGCTGTCACCTGAGTTTTTCACCTTAGCCATTCTGACCAGTCTGAGGTAGAATCTCAGTGTTGTTTTGATGTGAATTTCCCAGATGACTAAGGATGTTGAACATTTCTTTAGGTGCTTCTCAGCCATGCAGTATTCCTTGCTTGAGAATCCTTTGTTTATCTCTGTACCCCATTTTTAATAGGGTTATTTGGTTCTCTGGAGTATAACTTCTTGAGTTCTTTGTATATACTGTATATTAGCCCTCTATCAGATGTAGGATTGATAAAGATCATTTCCTAATCTGTTGGATGCCTTTTTGTCCTACTGACATTGTCCTTTGCCTTACAGAAGCTTTGTAATTTTATGAGGTGACATTTGCCAATTCTTGATCTTAGAACATAAGCTATTGGTGTTCTGTTCAGGAAAATTTCTCCTTTGCCATGTGCTTGAGGTTCTTCCCCATTTTCTTTTCTATTAGATTCAGTGTATCTGGTTTTATGTGGAGGTCTTTAATCCACTTGGACTTGAACTTTATATAAGGATATAAGAATGGATTTATTTACATTCTTCTGCATGCCAGTTGAACCGGCATCATTTGTTGAAAATACTGTCTTTTTTCCACTGGATGGTTTTAGCACCTTTTTCAAAGATCAAGTGATTGTAGGTGTGTGGGTTCATTTCTGGGTCTTCAACTCTATTCCATCGATTTACTTGCCTGTCACTGTACCAATACCATGCAGTTTTATCACTATTCCTCTATAATACAGCATGAGGACAGGGATGCTGACTCACCCTGAAGTTCTTTTATTGTTGAGAATAGTATTCACTATCCTATTATTATTATTATTTATTATTATTATTATTATTATTATTATTATTATTATTCCTCATACATTTGGGAATTGTTCTTTATAACTCTATGAAGAATTGAGTTGAAATTTTGATGGGGATTGAATTGAATCTTTAAATTGATTTTGGCAAGATGGCCATTTTTACTACATTAATTCTGCCAATCAATGAGCATTGAAGAATTTTCCATCTTCTGAGTCTTTTTCAATTCTTTCTTCAGAAACTACAAGTTCTTGTCATAGAAATTCTTCACTTGCTTGGTGACAGTAACACCAAGTTATGTAATATTTTTTGTGACTATTATGAAGGGTGTTGTTTCCCTAATTTCTTTCTCAGCCTGTTTATCCTTTGAGTAGAGGAAGGCTTCTGATTTGTTTGAGTTAATTTTATATTCAGCTACTTTGCTGAAGTTGTTTATCAGCTTTAGGAGTTCTGTAGTGGAATTTTAGAGGTCACTTAAGTATATGATCATATCATCTGCAAACAGTGATAGTTTGACTTCTTCCTTTCCAATTTGTACCCTTTGACCTCCTTTTGTTGCATAATTGCTCTAGCTAGAACTTAAAGTTCTATACTGAATAGATAGGGAAAGAGTAGGCAGCCTTGTCTAGTTCCTGATTTTAGTGAGATTGCTTCACGTATCTCTCCATTTAGTTTGATGTTGGCTACTGCTTTGCTGTATATTTGATGTGATAGTATTCAACCCTAAAACTGCTACATCCACTCTAGTAATGACAAGAGCAACAGGCACCAGAAGCCGGGATGCTGACTCGAGGCGAAAAGTTCGTGGAAACTTAGTCTCCTGAATTCGTGGCATCCTGTATTATGAATGCTCCAATGTCCTTGCTTTAGTTGGTAAATGGATCTGTGTGCTTTCCCTTAATATTGTGTTATTATAAGTGCCTCTATTTGACATATAGCTAACTTAGATTCTTCACCAGTCCTATTCAGTTCTTGAGCTGACCTTGGGCATGGATAGCTTAGTCACTGCCCTATACCGGAATTTACCATTACCTAGGAAGAAGGAAGTTTGTGATCTAAGGAGGAACCAGAGTGATACTTAGAACTATAGATAGCTGAGTTACACCCATACACAAGAATTTACAATGGCCTAGGGGGAAGGTTGACTATACAATAGACTAGAATAGGAACTGTGGCAGGGGCACAAAGCCCTTGACCCTGGCTTCTAAGATTAAGCTGACCTTAGGTGGGGCTGCTTTTTGATCCCAGTTGTTAACATTGAATTTTATCCCAGCTGATTCCTGCCAGTCCTTCCATGTTTGCATTCCTCTGTTATGTAAGAATCCGGTAACCTCATTGTACCTTGCCAGTATGTCACCTAACTTCCCTATTATCTTCTGTATAAAGAGGCAGGTGGATTTTTGAGTTTGAGGCCAGCCTGGTCTGCAACGTGAGTTCTAGGACAGCCAAGGCTATACAGAGAAACCCTGTCTCAAAAAAAAAAAAAAAAAGTTTGATGCTCGATTTGACAAATTGCATTCAGATCCACACTCCCTTGTGTTGTGTCTGTTTGTCATTTTCGTGGACTCCTTTGCCCACCTACAACCAGAACCTGTTCAGTGTAGATAGGAGACCCACAAGGGGTAAGTCTGTGGCATAAAACCATCTGGTCCTGGACGTTTTTTGGTTGGGAGACTTTTAATGGCTGCTTCTATTTCTTTAGGGGTTAGGGTACTATTTAAATGGTTTATCTTATCTGTTTTAAGTTTTGTATTTGGTCTGTCTAGAAAATTGTCCATTTCATACAGATTTTCCAGTTGTGTTAGGTATAGACTTTTTAATAGGGTCTGATGATTTTTTTTGCATTTCTGCTGTTATATCTCCTTTTTCTTTTCTGATTTGTTATTTTGGATACTATCTCTGTGCCCTCTGGTTAGTCTGGCTAAGGGTTTACCTTTCTTGTTGATTTTCTCTAAGAACCAGCTCCTGGTTTGGCTATTTCTTTGTGTAGTTCTTTTTGATTCTACTTGGTTGATTTCAGCCCTGAGTTTGATTCTTTCCTGCCATTTACTCCTCGGGAATATTCACTTCTTTTTATTGTATGGCTTTCAGGTATGTTGTTAAACTGCTAGTGTATGCTTTTTCCAGTTTTTTTAGAGGCACTCAGGTCTATAAGTTTTCCTCTTAGCACTGCTTGCATTGTGTCGCATAAGTTTGGTTATGTTGTACCTTCGTTTTCATTAAATTCTAAAAGATCTTTAATTTCTTTATTTCTTCCTTGACTAAGTTATCATTGAGTAGAGCGTTATTCAGATCCCATGTGTATGTGGGCTTTCTGTTGTTTTTGTTGTCATTGAAGACCAGCCTTAATTCATAGTGATCTGATAGGAGGCATGGGATTATTTCAATCTTCTTTTATCTGTTGATGTTTGATTTGTGACCAATTATATGGTCAGTTTTGGAGAAGGTACCATGGGGTGCTAAGAAGAAGGTATATTCTTTTGATTGAAGATGATTTCTTCTATAGATATCTGTTAAATCTATTTGTTCCATAACTTTTGCTAATTTCACTGTGTCTCTGTTTAGTTTGCATTTCCATGATCTGTCCATTGCTGAGAGAGTGGTATTATAGTCTCCCACAATTATTGTATGAGGTACAATGTGGGCTTTGAGCTTTAGTAAAGTTTCTTTTATGAATGTGGGTGAGCTTGCATTTGGAGCATAGATATTCAGACTTGAGAGTTTTTCTTGGTAGATTTTCCTTTGATGAGTATGAAGAGTCCTTCCTCATATATTTGGTGACTTTTGGTTGAAAGTCGATTTTATTCGATATTAGAATGGGTACTCCCATTTGTTTCTTAGGGCCATTTGTTTAGAATTTTTTTCCAGCCCTTTACTCTGAGGTAGTGCTTGTCTTTGACACTGAGGTACATTTCCTGTATTCAGAAAAATGCTGGGTCCTCTCTACTTATCCAGTCTGTTAGTCTATTTCTTTTTATTGGGGAATTGAGTCAATTGACGTTAAGAGATATTAAGGTAAAGTGATTGTTTCTTCCTGTTATTTTTGATGTTGTTTTTATGTTTGTGTGGTTTTCTTCTTTTGAATTTTTTTTTTTCCGAGACAGGGTTTCTCTGTATAGCCCTGGCTGTCCTGGAACTCACTCTGTAGGCCAGGCTGTCCTCAAACTCAGAAATTTGCCTGTCTCTGCCTCCCAAGTGCTAGGATTAAAGGCATGCACCATTATGCCTGACTTTGAATTTGTTGAAAGAAGATTATTTTCTTGCTTTTTCTTGGGTTTAGTTTCCATCATTGTGTTTGTGTTTTCCATTTATTATCCTTTGTAGGGCTGAATTTCTGGAAAGATATTGTGTAAATTTGGTTTTGTCGTGGAATATCTTTGCTTTTCTATCTATGGTAATTGAGAGTTTTGCTGGGTATAGTATAGTCTTGGCTGGCATTTGTGTTCTCTTAGGGTCTATATGAGATCTGCCTAGGATGTTCTAGCCTTCAAAATCTCTGGTGAGAAGTCTGGTATAATTCTGATAGGTCTGCCTTTGTATGTTACTTAACTTTTTTTCCTTACTGCTTTTAATATTCTCTGTTTAGTGTGTTTGGTGTTTTGATTACTATGTGATGGGAGGAATTTCTTTTCTGGTCCAATCTATTTGGAGTTCTGTAAGCTTCTTGTAAGTTTTCTTCTGTAATTTTGTTGAAGATATTACTGGCCCTTTAAGGTGGGAATCATCACTCTCTTCTATAACTTTTATCCTTAGGTTGGGTAGTTTCCTTGTGTCCTGGATTTCCTGGATGTTTTAGGTTAGGAGATTTTTGTATTTTGCATTTTCTTTGACTGTTGTTTCAATGTTTTCTATAGTATCTTCTGCACCTGAGATTCTCTCTTCTGTCTTGTATTCTGTTGGTTATGCTTGCATCTATGACTCCTGATCACTTTCATAGGGTTTTTATCTCCAGAGTTATCTTCTCTTGTGATTGCTTTATTGTTTCTATTTTTATTTTTAGATCCTGAATGGTTTTCATCAGTTCCTTCACAATTTTGCTTGTTTTCCTGGGCTTTTTAAGGGTTTGTGTGTGTGTGTGTTTCTTCTTTAAGATCTTCTACCTGTTTACCTGTGTTCTCTTGTATTTCTTTAAGGGAGTTATTTATGTCCTTAAATTCCTCTATCATCATCTTGAGATGTGATTTTTAAATCAGAGTCTTCCTTTTCTAGTTTGTTAGGGATAACCAGGATTTGCTGTGGTGGGAGAACTGGGTTCTGATGGTGCCAAGTGGCATTGGTTTCTGTTGCTTATATTCTTGCCCTTTTCTTTTGCTGTCTGGTTATCTCTGGTGTTAGCTGGTCTTGCTTTCTCTGACTGTGGTTTGTCCATCATGTAAGCCTCTGTTTCAATAATCCTGGGCGATCAGTTCTCTGCTGGAGGAATTGAAGTATGGAGCTCTGTGGTACAGTGTCAGCTCTGGGGTAAGGACAGAAAGAAGAAGGATCCTATTCCCAACTGGTTGTTGGTTCCTGTGACCTGATGGCTCTGGGAGGGTCCCTCTAGGGTCAGGAATTTGAGGAGAAGTAGTGATCTTTCCTGTGCTCACAGGGGTGTAAGCAGTCCTGGGAAACCAGCTGTCTCTTGGCTGTATTTGTGTGTGTTGCTCTGTGGCACACAATCAGCTCTGTGTGCAGATGGAAACTGGAAGGCTCCTGTCCCAGGCTGAACTTTGGTTCCTGTGTCCTGAGAGTTTTGGGTGAGTTCCTCTGAGCAGTAGTGCTGGTCTTACCTTCACTCACAGTCCTCTCCATACTCCAACACTGAATTTTTCTAAAAGAAACAGAAAAATTGCATCAAGTAATTGGGATGGGCAAAATATACCCAAGAATTGCAAAGTGAGATACCATATGTATTAAAAGCATAATAAAGTATAAGTAGAAAAAAATAGCCTGCCTAGAGAATGGGAGATAACCTTTTCTAGGTATTTAGACAAGGCATTTTTAAAAGAAAAAAACTGCAAAAATTAATTCCATTGCAGAAAGAATCTCCAATTTTTCAGACAAAAACAGGACAATGGTCTAAACAGAATAGTTCCTGAAGAAGAAATAAATGGCTAGTACATATATTTAAATTATCCCATATTTATATTCTTTAGTAACGCAAATCTAACCATCAGAAAGTGATATTACTTTGAAATATCATCTTACCCCATTTATAGGAATCAACATCAAAAAGCAAGGACAACCATTAACATCAGGAAGTTGTAAAACAGGCTCCCCTATCCATAATTGATGGGAACATAAACTAGTGCAGCTTCTGTGGCTACCAATATGGAGACTTCTCTAAAATCTAGAAAGAAAACTTCAGAATGGCATAGCTATACGACTGGTCAGACACAAGAGGTCTGTTTACCATCCTACAGAAATACTTATATGTCTGTTTGTTGCTGCTTTTATTTTGCAATAGCAAGAAGGTAGAATTGGCATAATTGTCTATTACCACATTAATGGATATTGAAATATGATATATATAACTGTAAGCCTACAGAAAAATGAAATTTCATGAGAAATTTGGTGGAGCTCAAAAACAACAAGTGATATAAGTAAAGCTCAGAAAGACAGGAGTGTTTATCCTCTATAGTACATCGATCTTCTCAGGATTGAAGGTATATGTCCAGGTATGGATGAATAAATAGGAAACTAGAAAGGGTTCGATGTGACTAAGGAAAACAACGACAAATCTTATAGAGGGGAGTGAGGAATGTAATAGAACAACACAGAGAGAGAATACCAGGATTCAAAATGTATAGAAGGGAAAAGGGGAACAGGAAGATTCAGGGAATGTGGAAGCATCAATGAAAATAAACTGTGAATGAAAACCTATGTGGAGACCTATTTTAAACTAATTTTAAAAAGAAAAAAAACATATATGAATCCACTTATTTACTCAATAGACACTTGTTAAGCACCTAGGAGCTAAGGGTGGTATATTCTACATTTGGAAAAAAAATATGTAAATGAAATATTTTTTCTTGAGTTTTCATAATTTGTTGCATGTGTACTAATGTATACAAACAAAATTTTGATTTTTAAAATAAAAAATGATAAATGAAAATCCAAATTGCATATACAAAGTGTGCAGCATAGACTTAACACTTCCAAATGCAAACTTGAAAATCCTTGGTGTGTCTTGAGGCTGTAGATGGCATCTGCCTTCTCACACTAACATTTCTTACTTGAGTTCTGCACCTTGTCTATCATCGCTCTCTTAAACCTGACTTCCCAATGTTTCTTACTCTTAGAATTTTTTCTCAAAAATTCCTATTCCTATTGTTAAATTTATTCTTAGATATTCACCATATTTCTTACTGAGAAAATCCCACGATTAAAAATATTAAGTTATTTCAATGTTGAGAAGGTCTTACCATACAGCACTTGCTCATAAGTTAACAACTTTCAACCTACAAACAAAACTTGTACAGTTCATCATATGTGGTTGGATATCTTCCTATTTAGAAGGTTGGAATGAAGAAATATAATATGTAATATCGTCAATATCCATAGCATAAGTATTTCACTTTGGTTGATTTAATGCTATCTCATCACTGGATATATATGAATTTTATGTTAGTGTATACACATGTACACATGCATGGCCTTTATATATCATATATAAAACAAGATCTAGTGAATTAGAAGGCATTCTATCTAGAATGAATGTGTGTACATGTCTGCACTGAACTGTGGAATACAGAACCTCCACAATATTGTAGCATCTATTGGCAAGGAAGGACTTAACAAATAGGTAAAATTATATAAGTCATGAGGTTAGTGTGGGATTCTTCTGGTAAAATTTGTGTCCTTACAAAAGCAATGGGAGTAGATTCTCTCTCTGTCCGTATCCCTCTGTCCCTGTCTCTGTCTCTCTCCCTTTTCCTGTTACTTCTCTATAACTCCCTTTATCTTCCTTCCTGTCTCTCAATGTTAATCCTTCTACTTCCTCTCTCTATATATATGTGTGAGTTTGTGTGTGTGTGTGTTTCCATCTTCTGTCTCCTTATTTTACATTTCTCACTCCTTATTGTACCCTGTCTTCTTTACAGAATGCTGTAGAAGAAAATAAAGAAATTGTCCTCAAGAGTAATTAGACCTATTAATATCTTTATCTTGGATTCCCTGTAAGTCCAGAATACACCATTGAACATGGCAAAGTGGACAGTGAATGAAGAAAGCCCCGGATGCCTTAATAAACAAAGAGCTTTAGGTAGCTGAGGATATCGGAGTGCAAGAGAGGAGGTTTTCCCTCGAAAAGAACACACCGATTATTATAGGTTTATAATAGGATTATTCCAAATGGTCAGCTCTCAAAATACACATATGAGTAAAATTTTATGGACTAAGTAGTTTATATTTACAAATACATTTCTAAGTATAAACATATTTATATGCAATACATATCTATTTATGCATGCAATGAAAATCAATGAAAAATGCCATGAATTTGAAGTAGAATGGGGAAGGGTATATATAGAAGTAGGAAAGAAAGGAAGACATGCTATGATTTAATAAAAAAAATACATTATTTTAATTCTGCTGTCCATGGAGAGGTCTTTATGCTTAGATTTTTCAAAATCTACTTTTAATATGGTTCCTTAACTGCTTTAAACTCCCTTCTAGTCCACCACCCACCAGAGGGAGTAGAAAAGAAAGATTATTAGGATACTGGGAAAGTGGACTTGTTTAGAAATTGTTCCTTGGAGCAAATCCCATCTGTGTTGTCAGGAAATCAGCAGTTCAGTTCACAGGATTCAGCAGCTGCAGCTCGATCCATTTGCAAGTACTTCACTTGCAAATAAACCTACAGTCCAGTTCAGTAGTGTTGGAATAACAAACATGAATCAGCAGTGGTGGCAAGATCTAGCAGAAAGAGTCAGGCCTCAGCAGAATTGGCTTGAGTCAGCAGGAGTGATTAGGCTAGGAGAAGTTAATTGCCTTGTCTCTCTCATAGAAGATGGGAGACCAGCAAGCATTGCAACACTAGTTATGTAAGCGAGCCTCTATCACTGTCCATTGAGTCCTATTTATACTTCCTCCAAACACCAGTGTCTTCCGTAGGTCTTGCCTCACCAATTGTCTTGCTTCAGCAGGTGCATCTATCAATTGACATCACTCTGCTAATAGGCCAACTGCAGAAGTGGCAAGAAGCCACAGGGGGGAAAAAATGGTTCATTTCTCTCTATAGAGTCACAATGACTGGAGCTCAACAAGAGAATGGAAGACAAACCAATACATGCATGCCATTAGCGAATAATCCTTCATCACTCATTCTTTCACGTGCCTGCTTCAACAAAAACATTCCTTTATGTGTTTGCTTCAGTGAAACATTCTTTCACATGTGTCTGCTTTAGGAAAATGCTCCTTCAGATGTTTTTAAACAACTTGAGCATATCAATAAAGCACAATCAGTTACAACTGTTGTAAGTTATTACAGGGTGGTCCGTTTTAGTTTTTATTTTCATCTTCATAATAGGTATCTTGAAATATCTGCACATTATTTGTACATGTTCTCCCTGGATCCTGCTCATAGCTGCCTCTCTCTCTCTCTCTCTCTCTCTCTCTCTCTCTCTCTCTCACACACACACACACACACACATTTAATTTTTAATAAAATAAAGAATTTTATGAATATCACAAATAGTGCTGAAAGAGAAAACCCATTAGAATAAACACATGCTTGTAATCAAGTAATTATTATGACATCACTAATAAACAGTCTTATATGGATCGAGGTTCTCTCTTCAGTTTTTTTTTTTTTTTGAGGCATTTAGAGTTATGAGTTTTCCTCTTACCACTGCTTTCATTGTGTCCCATAAGTTTGGTATGAATTGTCTTCATTTTTATTAAATTCAAGAAAGCCTTTACTTTCTTTCTTTATTTCTTCCTTGACCAAGTTATCATTGAGTAGAGCATTGTTCAGCTTCCATGCGTATGTGTGCTTTCCCTTGTTTTTGTTGGTATTTAAGACCAGAATTAGTCCATGGTGATCTGATAGGATGCATGGGATTATTCCAGTCTCCTGGAATCTGGTGAGGCCTGTTTTGTGACCAATTATATGGTCAGTTTTGGATATGGTACCATGAGATGCTGAGATGAGATTCTTTTGGTTTAGGATGAAATATTCTATACATATCTGTTAAATCCCTTTGGTTCATAACTTCTGTTAGTTTCACTGTGTCTCTGTTTAGCTTCTGTTTCCATGATCTGTCCATTGCTGAGAGTGGGGTGTTGACGACTCCCACTATTATTGTGTGGAGTGTGATGTGTGCTTTAGTAAAGTGTTTTTTGTTTGTTTGTTTGTTTGTTTTTGCTTTTTTGTTTGTTTTGTTTTTTATGAATGTGGATGCCCTTGCATTTGGTGCATAGAGGTTTAGAATTCAGAGTTCATCTTGGTAGATTTTTTTCTTTGACCAGTATGAAGTGTCCCTTCCTTATCTCTTTTGATAACTTTTGGTTGAAAGTTGATTTTACTTGATATAAGAATGGCTACTCCAGCTTGTTTCTTGGGACCATTTGCTTGGAAAATTGTTTTCCAACCTTTTACTCTGAGGTAGCATCAGTCTTTGTCACTGAGGTGCGTTTCCTGTATGCAGCAAAATTCTGGGTCCTGTTTACATATGCAGTCTGTTAGCCTATGTCTTTTTATTGTGAATAGAGTCCACTGATGTTAAGAGATATTAAATTAAAGTGGCAGCTGCTTCCTGTTGTTTTTGTTGTTAGAGGTGGAATTATGTTTGTGTGGCTATCTGCTTTGGGGTTTGTTGAAAGATTAGTTTCTTGCTTTTTCTTTTTTTTTTTTTTTTTTTTTCCATTTTTTATTAGGTATTTAGCTCATTTACATTTCCAATGCTATACCAAAAGTCCCCCTTACCCACCCACCCCCACTCCCCTACCCACCCACTCCCCCCCTTTGGCCCTGGCGTTCCCCTGTACCGGGGCACACAAAGTCTGCGTGTCCAATGGGCCTCTCTTTCCAGTGATGGCCGACTAGGCCATCTTTTGATACATATGCAGCTAGAGTCAAGAGCTCAGGGGTACTGGTTAGTTCATATTGTTGTTCCACCTATAGGGTTGCAGATCCCTTTAGCTCCTTGGGTAATTTCTCTAGCTCCTCCATTGGGAGCCCTGTGACCCATCCATTAGCTGACTGTGAGCATCCACTTCTGTGTTTGCTGGGCCCCGGCATAGTCTCACAAGAGACAGCTACATCTGGGTCCTTTCAGTAAAATCTTGCTAGTGTATGCAATGGTGTCAGCATTTGGAAGCTGATTATGGGGTGGATCCCTGGATATGGCAGTCTCTACATGGTCCATCCTTTCATCTCAGCTCCATACTTTGTTTCTGTAACTCCTTCCATGGGTGTTTTGTTCCCACTTCTAAGGAGGGGCATAGTGTCCACACTTCAGTCTTCATTTTTCTTGAGTTTCATGTGTTTAGGAAATTGTATCTTATATCATGGGTATCCTAGGTTTTGGGCTAGTATCCACTTATCAGTGAGTACATATTGTGTGAGTTCCTTTGTGATTGTGTTACCTCACTCAGGATGATGCTCTCCAGGTCCATCCATTTGGCTAGGAATTTCATAAATTCATTCTTTTTAATAGCTGAGTAGTACTCCATTGTGTAGATGTACCACATTTTCTGTATCCATTCCTCTGTTGAGGGGCATCTGGGTTCTTTCCAGTTTCTGGCTATTATAAATAATATTATAATAAATAGGGTGTAGTTTTCATCCTTGTGTTAGTGTTTTCCATTTATTATCTTTTGTAGGGCTGTATTTATGGAAAGATATTGTGTAAATTTGGTTTTGACATGGAGTATCTTGGTTTCTCCGGCTATGGTAAGCTCTTTTTGATGTGTGGTTCAGGTACTTGCTGATCATTCAAGTTGTTTTCTGAAGGAAACTTTGTCTCATAAAAAACTGTGTCTTCACTGCTTAGTTTATGATATTAAAGCATTATGCACACTTGGAAAGGAAATTTTAGGTATCAAATATAATTTATCTTCCTCTTATCTCTTGGATTTGAGCAACATATATTATACTTCTAAAGCACGTTTAATCTTTCATCTTTTACTTTTCCATCTTAATCTAATCTTTTTATTGTGGTATTCATATCTTTCCCTATGACTCACTTCGTGTTTTTTCATTTTTTATTAGATATTTTCTTTATTTACATTTCAAATGTTATCCCCTTTCCTAGTTCCTCATCCGAATATCCCCTACCTCCTACCCCTGCTCCCCAACCCACTCAC
Organism: Mus musculus; assembly: GCF_000001635.26. NCBI lineage: Eukaryota > Metazoa > Chordata > Mammalia > Rodentia > Muridae > Mus > Mus musculus. The sequence goes on along the minus strand of NC_000079.6, from coordinate 88,719,684 downwards.
TTCCATTCCTGGTCCTGGCAGTCCCCTATACTGGGGCATAGAGCCTTCACAGGACCAGGGGCCTCTCCTCCCATTGATGACCGACTAGGCCATCCTCAGCTACATATATAGGTAGAGCCACAAGTTCCACCATGTGTTTTCTTTGATTGGTGGATAGCCCCAAGGAGCTCTGGGGGTACTGGTTATTTCATATTGATGTTCCTTCTATGGGGCTTTAGACCCCTTCAGCTCTCTGGGTACTTTCTCTAGCTCCTTCATTGGGGACCGTCTTTTCCATCCAGTGGAAGTATGTCTCACTTCTTGTCCCTTTAAAATACAGTTTTCAAACCTTCCAAATATAAAAATCAGTATTTAAACTTTACTGCTAATACTATTTATTACTTTATATTTTATGTTTAGTTTCATGAATATTTATTTTGTCCTAAATTTTCACCAACATTAAAAAATATTGTAATATAATTATATCACTTCTGCCTTCTCTTTCTCTTCATTCTGTTCCATATAACCCTTCTTTTCCTCTTTCAAGTTTCTGATTCATATCTTCTTGGTGTCATATACCTTGTTTGCTTCAGATTGCAATTTTGAAGCTGTTGAGATGTCATTGCTTAAATTAATTAGGGCTTATTTTATTAACTAGAGGAGAAATTTAATGAAAAATGCTTCCTATCCCAAAACTGAGAGAAAACTAACAGAGATTTCCAGGATTCAACTCAAAGCTATCTTTGAGTAAAAATGAGTTAATAACCATTATTTGTTTCCATGTGAAGAGAAACCATCTCAACCCTTTACTAGAATGTCCTCACCACCTGAAAACTATTCAAGTTCTCAACTTTGATTTGTTTTTCTACAATAAATAAAGGTTACATGTATGATATTTATTTGAAAAGTGCTAAATTATCACCCAATGGATTAATTTCCTATGGATGTGACAAATAAATTACTATAAATTATATGGACTAACATAACAAATATCTGTTTATTTATAGCTCTTGTAGAGTCCAGGGACTCAAAGTTACAAAATGAGGGCTTCTGTACTCTCTCTGGAATCTCTAGAGCTGGGGGTGGCAGTCTATTATGGTCTTGGCTTATTTCAGTTGGCTAGCAACCTTCCTCAGCTTTCTTACCTTGTGATCTCCTTAATCCAACCTCACACACTGATTTTAGGTTATCTTCTGATTTTTTATGTCCTTGATTTCTCCTCTGTATGTTTCCTCTTCTCTGCGTTATAAAGATATTGAAATTAAATAATTTTAGATAATCTACAATGATTTTTGTCAACTTTATTCTACGTCTCTAATGAATGACACATTTGGTAAAGGTACTTGCTGGTAAGCATGACTATCTGAGTCTATTCTACAAGACCTATGGTATAGAAGAAAAGAAGCGATTCTTCAAAGTTGCTATCTGACCATGCATGTCATTATACACACTCTTAAACACAGAAACATGAACACAGAATAAATAAAAATGTTTACAAACTCCATTCTGTGAACTAAAAGTATTCATACTTTAGTCCCTTGAAGGGATAACCAAATATTTCTAAGTTTAGACATGTATTTCTCCTTTGCTTATACACTTTTTGGGTGATTATACCTTCCCAACTCATATTGCATATTGAAACCCCATTATTAGAATCCAAGCACAGTGGCTTTCTTCCCATTCCTAGGTGATGAAGTTTGTCTTCCCTTCTTACCTTTGTAATGGTCTTACAAAACCAGTTTAATCTTATTCAGATTTCAGTGTATTTTCAATTCATGCATACATAACTTCCTCTTCAAACAGTAGATACTATTTGTCAAATCATATCATTTTGTTTAAATTTTGTACAATCTCTCAGTGTTGCCTGTTATGCTTGTTTTCTATTTTTTCTTATTTAGTCGCTCATTCATTTATTTCAAAAATAATTATCTTTCATTCTCAGATCAAAAGTATATTAAAATTGCTACTCCCTCTATTTGGTTAAAGTTGTTAAAGTATCATCCTTACCCCCAGAGTATTTAGAGTTTAATATCTGAATGGATTAGTAAATAAGTTACTTAATTAATTTTTTGTTGATGGTCTGTCCCTCAGGAGTGGAGTGATTGCATGGTGTATTCCTAATAGCATGGAAAATGCCTTATTCATTGCTGAGAAATGGTTGTAAATAGGGCTTTCTTCTGTGGTATTTCAAGTGGCAGAGGGACAGATTAGCTCTCTGCATCAAAGCATACAAGATTTCAAGGTAAAGTTCTCAAAGAGCATTTGAATCCTCCATTGTTTCTCTTTCCTAGGTGCAAAGGGGGGGGGGGACTGAATCTAAAAATGAAATTTAATAATAGGTGAATACAATAAATGTTCATGGTGCGGTTATGCCATTGTGCACTACTTATTTAACTAAATGCACTTTGAAAAAATTGTCCATTTGAAGAAAATCTATGAAGGGTAGAACAAGAACGTAAGAAAAAGGAGGGGGAAGAACATGAAGAGGAAGGAAAAAACAGATGACAAAGGTATTTTGTATGGATTTGACTCTTAAATATAAATTATTCAACATGTTGACATTATTAAGGCCACCAAAGCCCATGCTAGAAAGGCTAACTCCCCAGCTTTTTGCTGTTTGGAATACTGGGGATTTTTAGGAGGTCAAGCCAACCAAGTTTTGGCCTAAAGCAGATTGCTGACCACCATCCTCTTTTCTTCTCAGTATCACTATGTATATATGGCTACTTTACAGTTCATTGTGATCTTCAACTAATGACTCTTCTGCTTCAACCTTCTGAATACTGAGGTAGGTATGTACTGCCATACCCAAATATCTTTCTCCGCAGTTATTTTGTTGTTTAGACTTGAAGTGAATGGTTTTGCTCTAGTAAACACTCCTGCCAGGTCTCTGATGTGCTTTATCTTCACAAGCCTAAGTAAGACTACTAAAATAATCCATGGAAGATGCCATAAGACATCCTTGGTTCACAAGCATTGGTCACAGTGAGGGATAAGCTGATTAAGGCAATATTTCAAGGGGAAATAAGAACTGGCATTGGGGACCATACATTACCACCGAATATGACACACAGGTGGGATGATCACTTCTCTTCCACATCAGTTCAGTGTAATTCCAGGTTAGGATTTTGTCCCTCTGGATACCAGAGGAATTAGCTTTGAAATATAACTGAGAAACTTGGGGTGGAAAGTGATGAACTGTTATGACACTGAAGCATCCAATTTTACATCTCATTTTGACACCATTTGTCCTAGAAAAGGACCACCATTTTGAAACTACAACAGGGAAATTCTGATGAAATCAGAATTGGAGAATACTGAGGAGAATGTCAACCTAAATGAAAACCAAAACACGTATCATGCCACATAGTTATGTAACAGTTTTAGTAGGAATGCCTCCTGTAGACTCATGTATTTGACCGCTTAGAGCATAGGTATTAGCACTCTTAGGAGGTGTGGCCTTTTTGAAGTAGGTGTGGCCCGGTTAGAGGAATTATATCACTGTTAGGGCTGAACTGAAGGTCTCAGATGCTCAAGATAGGCCTAACATGTCATTCACTGCTGCTGCCTGTGGATAACAACATAGAACTCCCAGTGGCCTCTGCATGACCATATCTCCAAGCATGCTGCCATGCTTCTTACCATGGTGGTATTGATTGAACCTTTGGAACCACAAACCAGACCCAATTAAATGATTTACTTTATAAGAGGTACAGGGGTCATGGTGTCTCTTCACATGAATGAAACCCTAACTAAACCCTAAACTAAAACCTTAACACAGGGGAAACAAAACAAACATAAACAAACAGAAAACAGAATATGATCATTATTTGCCATCTTTATTTTTTAGGTAGAATTTGTGAAAAAAAATGACTTGTAGATTTACCTATTATTGTGGTTGGACAGATGTCTTAATTTATGATTCAGGTTTGTTCACATGAGACAATTATTTAAAATATACAGTTTGTTACTCTAACAAACTGTATATTGCAAATATGTCAAAATTAGCTTTTAGGCAAAACTAGTAGTATTAATTGTGCTGTTTTTCTTTAAAAATTTATTCCTCTCTCTCCTTGCTCTCCTGTCTCCCTCCCTCCCTTCTCTCTCTAATATATATATATGAAAGAAAGAATTATAGTTGTACTTAACAGTTATAGGAAGATTGCCTATTTATGAATATGACTATAGGTTACCTTCTTTTGTAGAATAATATTTTATTTGTAGTAAGTCTATGTAAATAACAATGTTTCTAAATTCTATGCAGCATGTTTTAACATCTTGGCACCTTGTGCTTGCTATAGAGACTTCCTCTAATCCCCCACACAAGTTAGTCAGTTTAGCAAAGACTTTAACTTCAAACATAGCATTCATTTGAAAATTAGTCTGGAATTCCTACTTCAGTTATTCCTCAGATTTTCACACTAAACCCTGTTCATAAGGTACCAAAGCCAGATGCCAAAGACCAGCTTCAGCTTGGAGAGGGCTTCTAAAGAAGGGGTGTTTGGGGGCAATGAAAGAGACAACTCAAAGTCAAATTGAGGGTATAAGAGGACAGCCTATGTTCTGCTCAAGACAGCTTTCTGAAGATCAGCTGACAGCTCAGCTCTTGCAGACCAAAGCCCAATCTAGTATTTACAAATCAATTCAATAGTCCATGTTCCCTTTTGATTATCCTACCAATCAACACATTTTTATCAGATATTTTCCTTATTTATATTTCAAATATATTCCCCTTTCCAGGTCTCCCCTTCAGTAGCCCCTATCCCATCATCCCTCCACCTGACTCTATGATAGTGCTCCCCCATGCACCCAAACACTCCTGTCTTTCCACCCTGGCATCCCCTACACTGGGGAATCAAAGACCCTCAAGCCCAAGGGCCACTCCTCCCAGTGATGTTTAACAAGGCCATCCTCTGCCACATATGTGGCCAGGGCCATGGTTCCCTCCATGTGGATTCTTTGGTTGGTGGCCCAGTCCCCAGGAGCTCCTGGGGGTCTGGCCTGTTGACATTGTTCCTCCTTCCCCTGGGCTGCAAATCTCCTCAGCTCCTTCATTTCCTTCTCCAACTCCTCCATCGAGGGACCAATGTGCTTGTCCAAAGGTTGGATGCAAGCATCTGCCTCTTTATTTGTCAGGCTCTGGCAGAGAATCTCAGGAGACAGCCATATCAGACTTCCATCAGAAAGCATTCCCAGGGTCCCCCACAGCATCTGGGTTTGGTGGCCGTATACGGGATGGATCCTCAGGTGGGGCAGTCTCTGGATGGTCTTTCCTTCAGTCTCTGCTCCACCCGTTGTCTCCATATTTCCTCCTGTATATTTTTCACCCTTCTAAGAAGCATTGAAGCATCCACATTTTGGTCTCCCTTCTTCCTATGCTTCATGTGGTCTGTGAATTGAATCTTCAGTATTCTGAAATTTTAGGTTAATATCTACTTACCAGTGAGTACATGCCATGTGTGTTCTTTTGTGACTGAGTTACCTCACTTAGGATGATATTTTCAAGTTCTATCCATTTGCCTTCGAATTTCATGAAGTCATTGATTTTAATAACTGTGTAGTATTATATTGTGTAAGTGTACCACATTTTCTGCATCAATTTCTCTGTTGAGGGACATCTGAGTTACTTCCAGCTTCTAGGTATTATAAATAAGGCTGCTATGAACAAAATGGAGCATGTGTCCCTGTTATATGTTGAAGCATCCTCTGGGTAGCCCCTGGAATCCCATGAAAAGACAGCAAGCACATTTTTTAACATTGCAAATCAATTCAGAGGTGTTCCTGCTTTTGTATGCACAGATAATAAGCTAGCTGTGTGGGACCCGACACTGAGATCACCACTCACACCAAATCTGGGCCTAAATTTGCTCTGTCAGGCTGACCTTGAATTCAGCAATCTGCCTTCCTTTGTAAGCATAGACTATAAACTTAGCTGGGTGGTATCTTGCCCTGTGATCACCATTCCCCAAATCTCTTTATCTTCCTTTTTAATATCTTTCTGACAAGGTGACTCATAGTGTAGCTGCCTTTGTTCTTTAGATCCAGGTTGCCCCTCATATAACAAATATTACATCCTTCTGTTTTACTTAGGTGAGAAATTATATATTTTGAACTCATGTTTTCATAGTTCTTCCCCACAGCCTTAAGGGCTGTCCTAAATGTCACAGAATTCTACCATTTTGCTAGGCATTAGACATACTTTGACATCCTGGACTCATGCTGTCTCTGATTATCTGATTATTAACCTTGGCAGAGAAGACATTTCACCTTCTCAGGGATAATATTTTCCAAAACAGACATAAAGCGTGGTACATATAGGCAAGGAGAGTATGAAATAACCGATCTCCAGATGCTCTGATTTTCTGTGGTAAACAGGCTATGGCTTAGATCAACTTCACTCATACCCAACTGCTACCATTTTGAGGGATGCCTTTGGGAAACATTGTCAACATCACTTTCATTATACGAATTTATAGCAGTACAGTAAGAGCACTGAAGATACTGTAACTATATATTGAATATTTACTGTCTCTGCATTGTCCTGATGCTATTCATGTGTAGCTTTGCAGTCATTTATCACTCAAAAAATCCAGTGATATAAATAATATAATCCTTCCCATTTAACAGAACACGACTATACTACCAAGCAATGCGAATTGCTTATATAACATGACTATTTGACACAGCTACATGAATTAGGCTTTAAATTTCTTACTATATAAATTGATCAAATATAAGTAATCCTTATATTGAAGAGCTTAATTATCAGCAGGCAGTTATTACATGATGAGAATGCTTTTATGCTACTTAAAAGTGGATTACAGTGAAGACTTTTAATAGTTTGTCTTCCTTCCTCTCTTCATTGTCTCATTCCTCCCTTACTTTCATTTTTCTTTTTTAAAAAATTATTTATTTCCATTATGGACATTGCTCCCCCCCACACACACAGTTTCTCATTCCAATCTTCCTCCCCTTTGCCTCAGAGAGGTCCCCCACCCCCTCCACTGGGCCTCCCCTACCCTGAGGCCTCAAGTCTCTCAAGGATTATGCACATCTTCTCCCACTGAAGCCAAACCAGGTAGTCCTCTGTTATATATGAGCCAGGGGCCTTGGACCAGGCAGTGCCTAGTTGGTGGCTCAGTCTCTGGGAGCTCCCAGAAGATGGGTTAATGGAGACTGCTGGTCTTCCTATGGGGTTGTTCTCCCCTTCAGCTTCTTCAAGGCTTCCCCTAATTCAAGCACAGATGTCCCAGACTTCAGTCCAATGATTGGGTATAAGTGTTTGACTCTATCTCAATCAGCTACTAGTAGAGTTTCTCAGAGGACAGCTTAGCCAGAGACTCCTGTTTTCAGTCTCTTTTTAATTTTTGTCCCCAAAGTTCTTTTTGGTTGCAATATTTCTGGGGCAGAAATTTTGAGTGTGGGTTAGTAACCCCATTTCTCCACTTGAGGTCCAGTCTATCTACTGGAGGTGGAATCTCTACCCATTGCTTGACATTTTGGCTAACATCATCCCCACTGAGTCCTGAGTCCTCACCTCTCAGGTCCCTGCTACTTTCTAGAGCATTCCCCCACCTCTCACCATCCCCCTCCAGGCTTCATATTTCCATTCAATCTCGAGCCCTCTGGGCTTTGCTTCTGTCCACCCCCCATACCTGTTCCTGATCCCCTTTCCCCACTCCCCCTCCCTTCTCCTACCCAGCTCTCTCCCTCCCTCTGCCTCCATGATTATTTTTTTTCCATCTTCTAAGTGGTATTGAAGCATCATCTCTTGCACCTTTCTGCTTGGAGGGTTAAGTTGCTTGGGGAGGCACAACACAGGAATTTTGAATGCACTTTTGTCATACCAGTGCCAGGTGGGTGTTGGGCTATGGGAAGCTGAGGGACACCGCTCAAGGGGAGTATAGGGGAGAATAATCTAAGGTTCCCAGGGACAGCCAGAGCTGGTTCAGGGGTCCCAGGCCTGGAGAGAGGTCAGGCAGTCTAGTTCTCAGGCTCTTGGTCACCCAGGCTCTCCTGGATGTCTCTGAAGACCTGAGAGTGGAGGGGTGGCCTGCAGGCTGAATCTTGCCCTAGGCCGAAGGGAAAACGGGGGAAGGTCTGGTTGGATGGGTCCTTGGCTTGGTGGAGGCCTGTGGCTGGAAGTGCTGAGAGACCTTCTGCAGGAGATTAGGCAGCTGGCTCTTTAGGCGAAGGCCCGTTCCATTGCTCCCCATGGCAGTTCCCAATTTAAAAAAAAGGCAGTCCAATGATTTTAAGACATTTATTGTCATGGCAGAAAGTAGATGAGTGAAAAACGTACCCCACTTCTTAAGGGCAGACATGAGATTAAATACCTTTTACAGGGAGGAGTGTCTGAGAAGGGGAGTTTATTGGCAAAGCCTCTGGGCCTTTAGATACCCCATTAAAACGGAGATCTATCTTGAGCCTACATGAACACAGGTCACATCCTCTACCTGTGGAGGGACTTACATGACTTGATGGCTACAAATCTATGGAGGGTTGCCACCTCCTGTCAGGAGCCTGGTGTTTGGGAGCATGGCAAAAATGCTTTTTTGTCCCTCAGGGTCACTGGGGTTTCCAGCCTGTGCTCAACCAGGAACCAGGCTTCCTTTCACTGTCCTACATCTGCTTGTTACGCTTCTTAAAGTCTGTGAATTGTATCCTAGGTGTTCTGTACTTTTTGGCTAATATCCACTTATCAGTGAGTAGATCCTTTCAATGTCCTTTTGGGTCTGAGTAACCTAACTCAGGATAATATTATCTAGTTCCTTTCATTTGCCTACAAAATCCATAATGCCCTCATTCTTAATAGCTGAATAGCATTGTTATGTAAATGAACCTCATTTCTGTATCCATTTTTTGGTTGAGAGATCTGTCTTGTTTCTAGTTTCTTGGTATTGCAAATAAGGCTGCTATGAACATAGTGGAGCATGTGTCTTTGTATGTGCTGGAGCGTCTTTTGGGTATTTACCCAGGAGTGGTATAGCTGGTTCTTCAGGTAGCCCTAATTCCAATTTTCTAAGTAACCTCCCGATTGATTTCCAGAATAGTTGTACCAATTTGCAATCACACCAGCAATGGACTAGTGTTTCTCTTTCTCCAAATCCTGGACTGTAGGTGCTACCACCTGAGATTTTGATCTTAGCAATTCTTGTTGGTATAAGGTATCATCTCAGGGTGAACTCCCTTACCTTCTTCAACCATTACTTTCTTTCTTGTACTTCTCTTTTCCTCTCAAATACAAACAGTTTTATTTTTCAGCTCTTACTTTTTCTTTCAGTGTGTATCTCTTCTTCCCTATTTTTAGTAAGTAACCATCCCCTTAAGCATTTCTATCTCATTCATCACTATTTTTGCAGAGTAAGCTCATGATGTCTATCTTACTGGAGCCACTGTGCTTTTCATTGGTGATAGACTTAAGCATTGCTAACTGATCTGGCAAATTCTTGAAGTGAAAGAAAGCACCAAGGCCTTGTCACTGAGATCCTGACCTATGGCAGTGTCCAAAAATACTTCCCCCTTCTCCACTAAAGTTAACCATCCTTTGACATACAGATATTCAGTTATGCTCAGCTAAATTAAATTTACTGATTACTGTTTGGATTTCTTTTTTATCTTGGATAATTTACTATGACTTTACAACATTTATTTTAATTAAACACTAGATTTGCCTAAGATTAATTTTAAATGTTTTTTATATTTATTCATTCTAAGTGAATGAACGTTTGAGGACTGTGCCTGCAATTTTCACTGAGAAGAGTTATTTTTTTTTCTTTTCCCTCTTGGAATTATACTTCTGAGAACTAAATAGAGAAATAATACTTAACTGACTAACTTCAACATTACAAAATTAGTCTTTTCAAAAGTACATACTACTGCATAATTCAAAGGTATCTTAAAATTTGGCTTGAACATCAGAAACATCACACATGAAATAATCTCCAACTGTGGGCCAGTCAGAAATATAGAGAAAGAATATTTTCAAGGATAAATGTGTTCACCCAGCATAGGGTGTAAGTCATATATATCATACACATGCCTTGTCACTTGTTTATCATTAGTCCCATGGGGACATGTGAGTTGGTTGGTGCCCATTAAGTGAGTATTTCAAAATCAGTGTATTTAGTAATATATTTTATGGGTTGAAGAATTTTGAAATGAAATTAAACTGATGCTCAAAATTTTAAAACAAAAGTTGGTATGTGACTTGTATTAATTCCACATTTTATAGAGTTCCCTCCACTTGTTTTTCATGTGTGTGTGTGTGTGTGTGTGTGTGTGTGTGTGCTAGCATGTGACTGGGGACATGTGCATTTGCAGGTGCTTGGGAACATATGTGTATGTATATGGATGCCCATGGTTGATGTGACATATCTTTTTTCCATACCTGCTTAGCATATATAATAAGCCACGGGTCTCTTTCTGAACAGTGAGCTCTCAAATTCAGACTAATCTGATAGTTGACTTGCTTGGATGACACAGTATCTCTACCGCTCAGCTACTGAAGTGTCAAGAAGCTACCATGCCGGTCTGGATGTTTTAAAAAAAATCATTTTAATGGGGATTGCATTGAATCTGTAGAATGCTTTTGGCATCTGCAGACACCAAACTCCCACACTATTGCTGATGCCAAGAAAAGCTTGCTGATAGGAGCCTGATATGGCTGATCCACAGGAGATTTTACCAGCCCCTGAACAATACCGGCACAGATACTCATAACCAACCATCGGACTGAGCCTGTGGGTCCCAATGGATGAGCTAGGGGAAGGACTGAAGGACTGAAGGAGATTGCAACCCTATAGGAAGAACAATATCAACTAACTGGACCTCCCACAGCTCCCAGGGACTAAAACACCAACCAAAGAGTATACATGGAGGGGGCCAGGACTGTAGGTACATATGTAGCAGAGAATGACCTTGTCCGACATTAATGGGGGGAGGCTAGAGTGGGGGGCGGGTGAAGGTAGTGCATGCTACAGAGTGAGTGGGTGGAGGAGCACCCTCATAGAAGCAAAGGGAAGGAGGATAGGAGGGATGGGATAGGGGATTTGTGGAGGGGTAACCTGGAAGTGGCATATCATTTGAAATGTGAACAAATAAAATGATTAATAAAAAAATAAAAAGATAATTTTAAATTACGTTGTCTGTGTAAGGAGGTGGGTAGGTATTTAAACACAAATATGTATGCACATGGGTGTCAGACTACACATGCAAGGACATGTGCACTAGCTAGAGAACTACTTCTAGGAGTTGGTTTTCTGCTTACACTATGTAAGTATCAGGGATCTAACATAGACTGTCAGGTTGGGGCCAGACACCTATGCTCCTTGAACATTTACCTTCAGGCCCCTATTTTTTTTTGCTTTAAAATCATGGGTGCTGGTTTTTCAAACTCTTGACATCAAATTTGTGGGACAAATACTCAACTTACTGAGTAATCTCCTCCACTGCTACCTCTGATACTATGGTAGTTACTTTCTTTTTCTGCTCTGCTTTGAGATTTGTCTAGGAGTCAATAAAGTTGCAATTATTTGGTTACTTCCTGATACATCTGGAGAAGAGTGGGAATTATTGGGAGGTTAAAAAGCCTGGCTATTCCTTAATGACAGTCTAGGAACTAGACTAGACAGTCTAGGATGGCTTCAATGCAGTTACTTCATGCAAAGAATGCATACACCCAATCCTTCTGGCTGCCTCTCAGGGAAGCACTGCCGATTTCACGCTGTTGTTTCACAACAAACAAGTCTAAAGTCAATGTGAACATATTAGATCACAGCTGGGAGGCTGAGCTTCAGCTCTCAGGTTCTGCCCAGGAACACTCTTAGTTAAAATCAAGTTTTCTTCTAAGGCTGTGATCTCCTCTAAAGATGGAGGCACTTTTCTTCCAGACTCACTAGTTTTTGGAAGAATTCATTGCCCTGAAATTGTAGGACTAAGTTCTTCTGCTCCTGCTTGCCTGGGGTTGCAGTTTTCTGTCTGCACAGTTAGGCGGTTTACTTCTCTTCAACCACAGAGAAAGTGACTCAAGCATTTCAATTCACTTCTCAGTTTGACTTCTTGCTCTTTTAAGAGAGCTTATCAGATTAGGGGAGGACATCTAACAAGATCTTCCTTTTGATTAAAGTCTGCTCTCTAAAAGCTTTAATTATATCTCCAAATCCATTCACTTTGCTACATAAACTAATTACAGAAGTGATTTCTGTTATTTGCTGGGCCTTCCCACAGTTAAAGCGAATGTCCAACACAATGTCTCTTCCAGGGTCATTGGAAGCCAGAATTTTTTCAAAGAATTAATAATATGAGGAGTACATTATTGTAAATAATTACAATGGAATTGATATATCTACAGTATGTTGTTATAAACACATAATTTACAGTGCATGTCATTTCAGAAAAAAATTACTAATTTTTATTTGATTAAAATGACTTTAAACCTGGTGAAACAATATTAATTTTACATTTTGGCTACAAAAATATGACAGCATTTTGTGAGATGGTATTAATTGCTCAACTGAATTTTAGAATTTGATACAACAGTTAGGATACTCTTATACTTTCATTTAATTGTAGTATCTGAACAAAATAAATTTATATGTATTTGTTTAGTGTAAAGAAAAACAGGCCAGTTGGCTGTGGCAGTGCACAGCTTTTATACCAGCAGTCAAGAGGCAGAGGCAGAGAGATCTTTGAGTTTAATTCTAGCCTAGTCTATAGAGCAAGTTCCAGAAGAGCCAGGGCTATACAGAAAAATCTTGACTTGAAAAACAAAATACAAAAGAAACAGAGAGGGAGAGAGAGAGAGAGAGGGAGAGAGAGAGAGAGAGAGAGAGAGAGAGAGAGAGAGAGAGAGAGAAAGGAAGAGAGAGAGAGAGAAAGGAAGAGAGAGAGAGAGAAAGGAAGAGAGAGAGAAAGAAAGAAAGAAAGAAAGAAAGAAAGAAAGAAAGAAAGAAAGAAAGAAGGAAGGAAGGAAGGAAGGAAGGAAGGAAGGAAGGAAGGAAGGAAGAAAGAAAGAAAGAAAGAAAGAAAGAAAGAAAGAAAGAAAGAAAGAAAGAAAGAAAGAAAGAAAGAAAGAGAGAAGGAAAGAAAGGAGCTCTCTGATATATGTAGCACCCAGATTGGCGAATTCATAGTGGTAGCTTGTAGTACTCTCTTTCCATGTATTAAAAATTAGAGAATAAAATTCTACATTTATATTGATAATATTCTTCCACTTACATATTTAATTTAAATAAGGTTTTAGAAACATTTAGCATGTGTTAATATCACGCATCAATTAAAATATTATTTATCATAAATAATAAAACACATACAAAAAGGTTGAATGAAATGTATAAAGTACTGATTCACAAAAATGGTTTTGCAATATACAGTTAATACATCCTTGAGACCTGAAAATATTTTCTAGCCTCTAAGTACAAACTAAGCTTCAGAGATTCTTCCTAATGAATGGTAGCCCTTACATCCCTGCTCAGCTTGCTTGATTTAAATAGCCAGTGAACCAGAGGAGACAAAAATAATTTAATTCTTTTCTTCCATACATTAAACAGTCATTTTAACAGAGAAAAACACTCCTAGGACTTTATTTCCTTATTTCTTTTACCATTATTTGTTTGTCTTTTTGGAGTGGCATATCATTTCTGCAAAATTAAATGCAAAAGAGTATGAAAAGATATTTCTACATTATGTCAGGTCAGCTTGCACTGCTTTTGCATGAGAGTAATACGCAACTCTATAGACCCTTTTCATAATTTTTAAAATTTAAATAAAACCATTTACTGCTATATTATTTTTAATTAAAATGATAGGATTCAATGATACATGTCATACATGCCTATAATGTACTTTGATCATATGAGTAAGGTCATTGGAAATATTTCATTCCTGCTTCCTTCTGCTGCCTTCCTCTTCCCAAATAATATCAGTTACATTTTTCTATCTTTTCTGAAACTATATATTCTATATTTAGTATTTCCTGAAGTGACTATCCAACTGTGTTATTGAAGAAGACTACATGGCACTTCTATTAGTTTCTTTTCCCAATGACCACCCTTCATCCAACAAGGCCATACCTTCTAATCTGCCCCAGACACTGCCAGACAACAAGAGTTCAAGTGTTCAAACATATGAGCCTATGTGGTCATATGTCATTGCATATACCACAACACTGTTTACTATAGATTTGTTAGAAAAAACAAAAAAGACTTTCAGTTTGTCTAGACACTTCCCTTGACTAGTTATTGAATTAAATAAATTAAATTAAATATGTTTTTCATTCATTAAATCAGATGTTAAAACATGATATACAAAAATTGATTTGAATACTCTCAGACACATTAAAGTCTGAGTAAGTTAGGGTTAATACTGATATTAGAATGTGACAATCTTACATTTCTTAATAGCATCTAAGCAGGCTTTCTGGCTCCATTTTTATTCTTATTTTTTGATCATTTGAAGAAGAATTATGCTCTATGGTTCTGTAACAATGATTTATGGAAAAGAACACAAGAGCAGATTTTTGGCCCAATGTTTTGGTCAATTAGATGAGAGGTTAATGTTATTTAACTATCATCTTATGGATCCTGTTCTGTTACTACATTACATTGTTTCCATACTTGAAATACTTAGGCAATATTTTAAAGCTCCCGTTAAGAGCGGGAGAGAAAAATTAACTTTTGACAACATGACTCACTCCAGATGTGCAATAATTTTTTTTTGGTCATATTTGTGTTTTCTATACATAATATCCCTAGGGAAAATATATATGTAATTGAGATTTTTCAGATAATTTTGAACTCATTATTTCAAGTTTTTTTTTTTTTTTTTTTTTTTTTAATTCAGCTAAACAGGGCAGAGATAATCTAAGTTTTGCCGGTGTTTTAACAGAGGGCTGTTTTGACATTCTCAGCCTGCCTCAAGTCATCAGAACATGATAAGTCTTTAGCAAAGACAGATGTTTAGCTGACCCCTGCACTAAGTGCTGACCCATGTCAGCCCCCCATCTGCCAGCCACTTGATGTTCACATGGAAGGGCAGTGATAGCTGTCAACACTCTGCCTACTTTCCCCTTACATAAAAACATTTATGATTAGCTTCTAACATCAGTTTACCAAGTTCTGAAATCAGTGTACTAGACTTGGGGACATATGTCTGACCACATCACACACAATTCTAAGCATTCCACATTTACTCAGCAATTATTCTTCATTTAAATATACATGTATGTATTTAAATTTGGACAACATGCATGTTTTTAAATAGTATTTCTTCTTGCTTGAGACTCACTGTGTCTTAATGAAACAAACAACTATATTACCAAGGTAATGTTAGAAAAAGAATTATTTACTTGTTAATTTAGTCAGTGCATTTCAGCTGGAAGAGTAGATAGAAAGCAAAAGACGTGTTCCTTGCCTTGGAGAAACTTAGATTTTGTTTGCCATCATGATCTAGAGTACATAAAAACCCTGACTTTTAAAATTATGCTCATTAAACACATTGTCTTGTTTTTTTATTCCTAACTGCATTTTGTTCCTTCCATTCTCATGCTTGATTCATCATGACTCCTAGTTACTTGGCCTTTTCTAACTCATTATGTCTCAAAAGATTTATATTATTCTTTTATAAAAGAGAAATAATATCAGTACTTAAAGACTATGTTGAGGAAGAATAAGATGATAACAAAACTCTCTTCTCTGGCCCTGATAAGTAAGAACCAGTAATCAGGAAAATAATTGTGGTTATCTGAAAAATATTTATGAAAATGGGAAAATTACAACAGTAGTTGTATGCTAGTTCAAGATTGAACTTCACGGTAACAGAGTTCAGAACAAAATCACATATAATTATAGCTGCAGTAAAAGAGAATCTTCGTATTAGATTAAACAGAAGAAATTAAGTCAGTAATACTACTAATTTTATGGATAAAGACAGCAGTGTCTAGAAGGCTGTGCAATTTGCTTTTAAGTGAGAATTTAGTTACTTTCTATGTCACTCTTCATTACAAAAACTAACACTCATTGAATATTTACTAACTGTAAGCACTGAATTGAAAGCACCAGTATTATCTCATTTGCTTTCATAGAAATTCTAAGAAATAAGGATGTTATTGGTACTAACACTGTTTCTCCATATAAGGAAACATAGTTTGCTTCTTTGTTTCCTAGCCTGAGAATGAACACTGGTGATCTCCATCTCATATCATATTGAAATGCATAAGCATTCAGCTACCTGTGAACTTGTACATATTTTTTCTTTGTGTTTATTGAGGTAAATAAAAGTCAATTTTTATAGTTTCATTTCCCTTTATCCTTGTTTAGGCATTAAAGAGTGTTATTTTAATCTTATCATAGTCCCTTAGAATGAGAGTAATTGATATCTTAGAGAAAGAACTATGAGAAATAATCCTGCTTTACATGGCATTGAAGTCGGACTCTTTAAAACCCGAAACATTATCAAATGCAAACATATAAATAGATTGACAAATTATTTAAGCAGGACTTATTTGGAACATATGTTCTTAAACATAGCACTTCCAAGGCTTAACCAGGCAGATTTCTGTGAGCTGAAGACCAGCCTGATCTATCAACAGGGCTGGTCGTGGTGGTGCACGCCTTTAATCCCAGCACTTGGGAGGCAGAGGCAGGTGGATTTATGAGTTCGAGGCCAGCCTGGTCTACAGAGTGAGTTCCAGAACAGCCAGAGATAAACAGAGAAACCCTGTGTCAAAACAAACAAATAAACAAACAAACAAACAAAAACAAACAAACAGAAAAAGGAACAAGAGGTAAAAATATAATAGGTTGATATGCCATATAGTTTGAATGAATTCAGTTCATCAAAGTCAGTAGAGATTTCCCTTAAAATAAGTTTTTATATGTTTGCAACTGAAATTACAGCTCATTTTATCCAGGGCTTTTGAGCTTTCCTTTGCTTCTCTCTTCACTGTCTGAAGAGGTGGATTACCTTCTTGCCTGAGAAAGGATGAACATGAACATCAGCACGTGAGTAAAACAAGCCATTCGCTTTAAGACAACTCTTCATGCAATTTCTCATATGCATAAAATATAGGATAAAAACAAAATAAGGGATACAGAAAGAAAGAGGAAAAAGAAGGGAATGGGAGAGATTACCAAAAATGGGGAAGGGAGCAATTAGAGTGTGAAGGTAATCAAAGAGCATTATATCCATGCATGGACAAGTCAATGTGATTAATAGATAATAATACTAACATTGTACACTTGATTGAATAGAAAATACTTAACAAAGAATGAGAAAAGAATGAAAAAATGAACAATTGTACAATCAAGGAATGAGGAAAGACTTCTACACCAATGACTTTAAAAAGAAAGGACATTTCAATGAAATTTGAATATTATATGGCACTATTTTAAAAGGTGAATGTACAAAAGTGATGTTTTAAACACAACTTTCTCTAATGTGTGTTTTATATACATATACATAAATTATACACACATATTACTTCTTCATTAATGGGAGCATTTAGGGTATAGTTCTGAGTGAGGCTCATAAGATTCTGTATCTTTTAAATGCAGAAGCACTGCATGTATTTGATCCAGAAAACATATTGAGGGATATTCTCACACCAGAAGGCCATGGAATACAGAGATAATGTTGTTCTCGGAGGTAAAGGCAAGCAGGATTTCTATGTAGTACAAAAATTCAGTTTCTTTGTTCTTAGAGTCCCACTATAGAAAATAAAAAAAGAATTGCAAATGCATCCTAGCCCCCAGGCATCATGTGGCAGCTTTCATATATTAAACTTAATAAGAGAAAAAGAAGAAAGAAAGCATTTCTATGTAGTAACTGTAGTAATATATAGTAGGACATACAGTATATACACACATGCTATACATATGCATATACATATACATGTATGTACACATACATATATATGGTATATCTTTATTTATGTTTACTTGTTTATTTATCTACAATAATCATTACTAAGGACTTGATCTCAACATCTTGTAATATAACAAGTTCCATGATCTGTTGTTTGCAATTTTTCAATTAGCAAAGTCAGTAGTAAAGTCTCATGTGCTTCTTTGTGATGGGTCTGCATGAGATTTCCCACTCCTTTGTTATCATGTCTATTATTGTCAAGCTTGATCAGTTACAATCAGCTCTGTGAAGTGGAAACATATGAATATAATTATTGGTAGCAATCAGGCATTTCCATAAACCTGTCCTCAGGGACCTAGGAACAACAGCTGCCAGGATGCAACACATGTTTGCTGTAGCCAAGAGTCTTATACCTTCTCTATGTGAATGCCCTATAACTCCTTATAAGAAGCACTGCCTCCTCTTCCCAAATGCTTTCCCCCTCTACCCTCTCTCAGAGGCAACCTCTCCATGCTCCACACAGGATCATTGCATGGTTTGACTTTGTGGCATTTGCCCCTTAAATCCCAGTAATGATGCTTCCTCTACCATCATCCTCCAGTATCTGACAGTTCACTAGGAAAGCAATGGGCACCATTAGCACCTTCTCCATTCATGGCTAATTATTTACAGGTTCAGCCTTGTACGGACCCAGTACAGGAAAACAGACTATTGAGATTTCACACACACACACACACACACACACACACACACACACAAAATTTGGAAAAGGAACTTTAAGGAGGAAAGAAGAGTTGCTAGGCATGAGCTGGAGACAAGAGTGAGTGGGGATGAGAGCACTCAGAATGCTTTATGCACATATATAAAATTTTCAGAGAACAACTTTGATCATTCATAAAATTAAAAATAAATGGCAATTGTTGTGAACACAGACATCCTTGCACTCAAAGAAAAGCACTAGGAAAATTGGTAATGTTACATATATAAGGTCATCTCTTCAGAAGAAAAGATGTATATCCTGTTTTTTGGGCAGAAGTCTGGGAGGTTAATAGCCTAGACCTCTGTACTATCTGTAGGTCCAGGCCAACCTGTCTGTCTTCACACTTCCCCCAAAGGAGGACCAGGGTTGACTAGTAGCTTAGGTGACCTCTGTGCTATCTGTATTTCTGAGACCAAACCAGATCCTCCCTTGGGCCTTTAAAGTAACACATGTACCCTATCTATAGAACCCATATTCATTGAAGAAGTGATAGTTACCTTGGATAGTGTACCTGTGTAGTTTTGGCTTATTGTGCACATGAGATTGTGTCATACTAGGAAATTTATTTTTCCAAATTGTACTATACTAAAATATGTCCACACTAAACTTCCCATTGTCAGAGCCTAGAAGCTTTAGCCAACCCAGTCTACTGACTGGTATTGTAAAAGATTTCCTTCTTTCCTCAGGTGGATCATTTTTGTGCTTACTCTGGTGTTTACAGAGACCCTCATCCTCACAGGCAATAGTCACCAGAAACTTTGTTGCTCTATAAGGTTTTTGTCTATAAATTTGGAAGAAAACGAGAGAAAGAGTAGTGAATGGCACAGTGTGAGTAATATTCAGACTCAAATGGTGTGTGTCTTAGTCACTGGTAACTCCTAAAAAAGAAAGCATTTATTTGGGGCTTGCTTAAATTTCAAAGCTTTGTCCATTATCATCATTGTATGGAGCATGGAGACACAGTGCTGCTGAAAGAATTCAGAGCTACATTCTGATCCAGAAGCAGAGAGAGGGGGGAAATCACTGGACCTGGCAATGGCTTTTGAAACCTCAAAGTACAGCCCTTGGACACACACTTCCTCCAACAAGGATACACCTCCTAATTCTATGAAATAGTTCCACTCCCTGGTAACTAAGCATCTAATTAGTCGCTCTTGCCTAGTGAATCAGGCAAGAAGGCAAAAACTAAAAGTTTATTCTTTCTTAAGCTTTTATGTGGGCCAGAAGGTCTGGGTCAGATTTAGAGTTGATTTTCCTACCTCAGATAATCTTATCAAAAAAAAAAAAAAACCCTCAAAGATATATGCACCTGATTAGATTTTAGATGAGTCTAGAGATAGCCCAGTTGACAACCAATTTTAACCTTCAGAGTTACATAGAGAACTCTAAAATAAAGGATTTAAGAAAGATTTGAAATAGATTAAGCAGGTTTCATTGAAAGAAAAATGGTCTTTTTTTTCCAATTTTTCATTAGGTATTTTCTTCATTTACATTTCAAATGCTATCCCGAAAGTTCCCTATACCTCCCCCCGACCCTGTTCCCCTACCCACCCACTCCCACTTCTTGGCCCTGGTGTTCCCCTGTACCGGGACATATAAAGTTTGCAAGACCAAGTGTACTCTCTCCCCAATGATGGCCGACTAGGCCATCTTCTGCTACATATGCAGCTAGAGACACAAGCTCTGGTGGTACAGGTTAGTTCATATTGTTGTTCCACCTCTAAGGTTGCAGACCCCTTCAGCTCCTTGGGTACATTCTCTAGCTCCTCCATTGAGGGCCCTGTGTTCCATCCAATAGCTGACTGTGAGCATCCACTTCTGTGTTTGCCAGATACTGGCATTCCCTCACAAGAGACAGCTATATCAGGGTCCTTTCAGCAAAATATTGCTGGCGTAGGCAATAGTGTCTGCGTTTAGTGGGTGATTATGGGATGGATCCCCAGGTGGGGCAGCCTCTGGATGGTCCTTCCATTCTTCTCAGCTCCAAACTTTGTCTCTGTAACTCCTGCCATGGGTGTTTTGTTCCCAATTCTAAGAAGAGGTGAAGTGTCTCTACACTTTGGTCTTCATTATTCTCGAGTTTCACGTGTTTTGCAAATTGTATCTTGGATATTCTAAGTTTCTGGGCTAATATCCACTTATCAGTGAATGCATATCATGTAAGTTCATTTGTGATTGGGTTACCTCACTTAGGATGATACCCTCCAGATCCATTTATTTGCCTAGGAATTTCATAAATTCATTGATTTTAATAGCTGAGTAGTACTCCATTGTGTAAAAGAAAAGTGATCTTTAATGTTTGTATTAAACAGTAAAAATTCAGTTTCTAAAATTTAGAGCTGTTATATATTCTGTAATCATTCAAAACTTTATGTTACTTTCTCTACTTTTTCTGAAAATAATTAAGAACACGATTTTCAGTAAAAGCAGTTTTAGCATATCATCAAAAATTCTCAGCCTGGTCTACAAAGTGAATTCCAGGACAGCCAGGGCTATACAGAGAAACCCTGTCTCAAAAAACAAACAAACAAAAAAATTCAAAAGAGTTATGGCAAAAGAGTCTTCCAGCATATGTTATGGCAAAAGAGTCTTCCAGCATATGTTAATGGTATTTGGATGTTGGAATTTTCAGAGGTGACTTCTATTAAGTCAATTAATGAGGAGGAGTTCCTATAGTGACCTGCTAACTTTTAAACATAAGAATGGCCCCTGATGTCCTGTTTACTCCAATTCACCATAGTGTATCCTTTGATGTGTTATTATAGCCAAAGTATGGCTTCATTGTAAGCATAATATTTGTGCACTGCCTAAAGATTTTTCTTGTATTATTCAACTTCTGATATCTCTGCCCTTGTATCTTGTTGCAATCCAGACATGGCATTGTCATGCATATTCCAATTATTTCCTGTTTCTAGTTTGTGTAAACATTGCTTTTCATTTATTTTTTGACTTGTCAATAACAGCTAATCAGCCAATGACTAGTCAGAAGAGAGAATAATGTCGGGCTTCCAGCAGCCAAGGGAAGGAGACAGGGGAGAAATAGGGATTTACCATGAGGAGGGCCTCCTACAGATATCATGGGTGAACACACCTGATGCCCAGAGAGCCAAACCAATACTAAAATGCAAGTATCTCGGGATTTTGACTTGGGGGTAGCCGGATTAGCTTAGAGGATTAAAAAAGATCAGTGACTGCTCAATTACTACAATATAAAGCTAATTTAAAAAAATATAGTCTCAGTCTTAATTATTTTTGAAGAAGTCAAGATAAATACTACTACCCACGTAAAAATGCATTTATAGCTTATCAGATGGCAATGGTTTTCCCTTTGACTCACAGCCTCCAGAGTGTAAGCTAATTAAGTCTGCAGCTTGCATTATCTGACCTCTTTTAGTATGATGACAGTAATAACTAGATGAATAAAACTGCCATATCAATGCTAATCATACTATTTAGGAACATATAAATTTTTCTGGACAGAATATGTGTAATTGTTTAGATATCAAGTCTAAAATTTAGGAATTAAAACTTATAAGAAAGTGATTTGTAGAAAATTACACAGAACTGTCAGTCATTTTTAAGGATTTAAAGGGGTAAGGAATGCATTTATACTCTATCTTTGTTTTAGAAAAAAAAATGTTTTTCTCAGGCACTATGATATTAGTCCAGGTATTCAACTGTCTGAGATGAGAAAAACCCAAAATTTAAGATCAAAATAGAAAATAATATTATATACTAAATCAAACCAAAATATTTATAACTCTGAACTTGATTCTCAATGGTTTGAAAATTCAATATTCTATAATACACCTACAGATATAGATGTAAAAGTAGAGAAGGGACAGATTGCCAAGACCCCATTTGCTCAGGCCTTGCCAGCGATCCTTGAGTACCCCTGCTTTGTTCTGTCTATCTGTAATTAATATGTTTCTCATATTTTTTTCATGTGTGTTGTGCCATCCTAGACCTAGGCAAATTGGTAAGCAGCACTTCCTGGTAGTTAAAGATGCAGTAGATAGATAATGGTGAAATATTCTCCAGGTTTGTATAAAGAAGACCATTACTGTTTTTAAAGAGAGATTCTTTTTTTGGTATTGACAATTTATAAACCTGTCATGAAGTTAATTTAAAAGAACCCTAAAACTTTATACCAACACACTCTTCTAAGTCCTACCACTTAAAATCTTTCCTATTCTAGGAATGTAACCAGTGGTAGTCAGCATGTGTGGCAAATGCAAGACACTTGATTCAATCCCTACAACAGGAAATAAAAGTCATAAGATTATGGTTCAAGAAGGCATATGCAGCTTCTTAGTCCAAGATATTTTGCTAGCTGTTGGTGCATTGCCTGAAACTGGTTTGCATTGTTATTTGCAATAACCTTATTTACTATCAAGGTAAAGCATCCATAACTTTTGGAGATATTGTCCCACTAATATGTCTGTCATTAGAAGTACAGATTTGTTAAATACATAAGTACACTCATTTCTCAGTAGAATTTGGGGGAAATGGAGATACTTTTTTGTAGGTTTGTGAAATATATTCTTTTCCTTCATCATGTTTCTGTGTGTCATAACTTTTCTTCTTTATCAAGCAAAGTTAATCCTGGAATTAAAAAAAAACATTCTTACCATGTGGACCATATCACAAAGCAAAGTATGGACATAACTTCAGAAAGAGACTTTTTCTATTTATTTTAAACTACTTAGAGTACTACATACATTTCCTCTATGCCACCATGAATATTTCATCTTAGGTAATGAATGTTTTCATTTAGTATTTCATATGAGTGAGCACACATAGAAAATAAGAAATATTTATTAAGTATACAAAGAATAAATGTAATGTACAGTTCCTGATTTAAAACAGAATCCCAAAGCAAATCTATAACCAACTTGAAATCAAATAAGTTTACCAAAGAGCTAAGAAGAAAAACAAGAATGGAACACTTTGATTCTAAAGAACAAACTGCTGTGTTCAGAGTACTTTTCTATTCTTTGTTAAAAAAAAAAAACTTTTACAAAAAGCCAGGAATCAAAGATGAAAATTGTTTGATTCTATTTAAATAGTTGTCCTGTGGGGAGAAAAGTCTTCTTCACACCCAGAGACTCAGAAATCTTACAACTTCAGAAAACTCTTAGAGTTCCCTGGAGAGATGCAAGGCCTATAAAGGCTAAAGTCCAGGCTTCCTTAAATTGAAGAAACAGTTCTCCTCTACACTACCCTTTTAAAGCTTGCCCTCTGCTTCCATAATTTTGTCATCCACAGCTAATTTGAGAAGTCATTTGCTCAAGTGTAAAGCACTCTGCCCTAGCCCTCACAGGAGTAGGAGGTTATCAAAGTATTCTCTAGTTTTTTGGTTATTAATATTTTAATAGTTCTTTTACATTATTGAATTAGAATGTATACCATAACTTATACATATGAATACCATAACTTATACGTATGAATATCTTATACTTTCCAATTAATTTTTTTATATTTTAATTTAAATATGTAGATCTAAGGGATGGAGATGTAGTCAGTTGGCAGAAACCATGGCATGGATTCCATTCTTGGTACTACATGAAAACATGGCTATAATCCTGGATCTCAAATAGTACAGGCATGAAAACCAGAGGTTCAGTGCTATTTTCCAGCAACAGATGTAAGACAAACTGTCTCAGAAACATACTTCTGAATTTCAAGATTGTTTCTAGACCAGTTTTCATTTTAGTTACAGATTCTCAGTCCTTTCTGCCTGAAAGAATCTACTGAAATAATCGTTAAACCTTATTCCCAAATCAGAACTTGATCCTTCATGTCCTCTTTTATTTGGCCAATTCACAGAACAGTATTTCTGCTAGCTATACAATAGCAAACTACCAATTAATTAACCAAGATCTCAGCCTTGGAAAGGTGGTATTGAACAATTGAGTGTATCTCATTCTGAGTCACATGTAAATTAGAGCACTGTATAAATTCCTTCATGTCATCATGATTATCCTAAAATATTAAGTCACAACTATACTACATGTCATAGAGCTCCTCACTGGCAGTGTTGCTTAACTTTGATATATATATATATGTAAACATGTTACGTAAATATATTTACATCTATGTTGCTATCATTGCAAATGCTTTGAAAGCCATATCATACCTTCTACCTACTACCAGATGTACAAACTACAATGGTCAGATTAAAATACCACAACACTGAAAGGTTAAAGCAGAGAGTAAATTAATATTTTTAAAAATTAAAATAAAATAAGACATAATAATAAAGAGATATTACTTATTAACTAGTTACTACTAATAATGTGGTCAATACCCCCCCAACACAGCCAGAAATATAAAAGAAATTACTGCATGTATTTTGATGAGATAATTCCAACTTAGTAATTTTTTTCTTTTTTTTTTAATTAGGTATTTATTTCATTTACATTTCCAGTGCTATCCCAAAAGTTCCCCACCCACTCTCCCACTTCTTGGCCCTGGTGTTCCCCTGTACTGAGGCATATAAAGTTTGCACGACCAATGGGCCTCTCTTTCCACTGATGGCTGACTAGGCTATCTTCTGATACTTAAGAGGATATATAATTTCTTTTTAAATAAAATTCTTTAGGGTTACTAAAAAGGAATTATTGTATCAGCTGTTATTCTTTCATTTTAAGCCTTGAGTGTTTGACAATGGATGAATATAACACGCATAAACTTGTCTGGCTTATAATCATTAGGTCTAAACATCTAGCAATCTCCGTAAAACCATCTCTATTTCCTTTCTGTATTTGGAAACATGAGTAGTATATATACATTGGTAAAATGAATAAATTCCTTGGTAATGAAACACGCTGTAGCTTATTCTTCTTAAATATAGTTAGTGTAAGAGCAAGCCATGATTCTTTCCCCTGCAGAAATTGATAGAACTTTATGAAAATCAAGGAAATGAAAAAACGAGCTTCCAACTTTCAAAGCTACAGTTCACACAGTTCTGCCTTGCTTCAATTATCTCATCGCCTTAACCCAGGATTCTGTATTTTTTTTTCTCTATTCTTCAGCTAATGCTAAGTTCGTAAATTACTTTAAATTCTTTTTCAAAATCCCCAGGGAGTGTTTACAGCCTTAATGGTATTTATCAAAAGGTAAGAAGATACAGAACCTAAAAGCAAATTTGCTGGATAAAAGGGAGGAATCCATGGATCTCTGCATATTTTGCGAACAGGGTACTAACTCCCGTTATATTGTAGAGTTATCTTTTCACTGATAGTGAACAGTCACAAATTCTGAGGTATTGTCTCCCTCTGGAGTAAGCTAAAATAAAGTAAATATAGTCAGTAAAATAAAATCAAAGTCTATCTCCAGAGCCACGGCTAGGAGGCTTTTCTTATTGTCTATCATAAAACATCAAGTCTCATAGGTTCAGATTTTCTACTTTGTGACACAGACCCCTGTATATGTGGCATCAAACTGGGTCATTCTATGTTGTCCCTCTGGGATGTAAGGGCAAAGAAACACACAGAAACATAAAGCCAGGCTGTTTACTGTGCCATAAATAATAAAGCCCTTTTCTTTTTCTGACCCAGAAGCTTTGTGTTTCATCCATGAAACTGTGACATATAAAAATTGGTATGAAATGACAAAAAGTCATCTTTCAGTTGCTCACAGACACCAATAATGATAAAAACAGTCCATTTTTCAAAATCTGAATAAGTATATTTGAAAAGTATGGAATTTGCAGAACTTATCTTCAATAGAACTTTGCGAAGACTAAATGAGATTATAAATGATGTAAACAAATGTCATGTGTACCAGTACTGTTAGTAACAATACTAACAGTTGATGTATATAAGTTACTATGGACCAATGCTGCTTTAATAGAGCTAAGGTTTTATAAGTGACAAATTATTTTTGGATCTAATCAATGATGAAACTCTTCTTCCTATATATGGATTTTGCTCTTAGAATACTATTAAATTCCTCCATGCCTTTCCATTATTATTTTCCTCACAGTGACTCAGATTCTCTGACTTACTTCCCCCATTTTTAGTAAATATTTAATTGACAATATCAAGAATGATCGTTTGCATAGCATATGGCAATGAATGAAGCAAATAGGGGATTATTCACACCCATTTGAGCTCCCATGAATCAATTTAATAATTTCTTTTTAAAAATCAAAGCAAAACAAATATTTATTCACTCTTGAAAAAATAAAGTGCACCTTGAATTTCAGACAGCTATTCAATAATTTCTTTGGAATTATAATGTCCTTATGCCTTTCAAGCATGTAGGTTCATGGCAATGACATAAATATAAATTATCAAATATTTCTGGCTTTTGATTTTTATTGCATAGCTCGAGAATACCAATATTCCTCCAAGTTGTTTCTTGGAAGCTTTAGAACATCTGTGTTTTGAAGAGGACAATAGACAATGCCTGCACTGGTGTTAATTTCAATTGAAGACCTGCTTTGCTGAATATGACTGCTGTCTCCTCTGTGGCATATCCTTCCCTTAACACAAAGAGTCTGTTATATACTTTATGAATAACTAGAAAAAAAACTCAAAGGTCCAAGAAATTAAGTGATTTTTGAGGTGAAAATATTAAACTATCTGACTTAGTTTGTATTATATATTCATATATACATATACACATATACATATACATAATGCATACATTTAAATGTCATACTATACATCACAAATATGTAGCTATGTGTCAATGAAAGTTTTGAAAAAAATTTAAGAAAATAGAAATTATAACTACCCTGATTTAATTTTTCCTTTACTTGAAATACTAATAATTGCACAAGCACAATTTAAATTTTTATAAATGCATTATTAAAATAATAAAAATAATGGCAAGCATTTTCTCAAGTCAAAAATTTAAAAAATTTTCTATTAGGGGGATTTGGAGAGATTGTTTAGTCATTAAACGCACTTCCTGCTCTTGCAGAGAACCTTGATTTGGTTTCTATCATCCACACCATGGTTCACAGACATGCTGACTATTGTGAGCATAAGATATGCATGTGGTACACAAATATATATTTGGACAAAATACTTATACTAAAAAATTAACAACTTATAAACAGAAAATTAAGAGAAGGTTTTATTTGGGGGATAAAGAAATATCTCAGCAGTTGAGAGTATATAGTGCTCATGAGGAGGATCCAAGTTTGGTTCCCAGGGTGTATATCAAATGACTTATAGCCTCCTGTGATTCCACCTTTAGGGGATCCAGTGTCGTCTTCTGGACTTTTATTGACATCTTTACTCATATATCCACATGCCCTAAAACAGGCAGTCATATATACACATAGTTAAAACTAAAAGAAATCTGTTTAAAATTTGTTTTCTTAAGATTCTTATTTTAATAAAATTAGCTTTCATTTCAATTCCATGTATGCACATCTGTTTATGGGTAGGTATGTGTGTAAGTGGAGGTGCCCTTGGCAGTCATGAGTATTGGATCCCTCTGGAGTGACATTACCAGTAGTTGTAAATGAGATATTTAAAAAAGTATATTGGAATATATTCATTGTAGTGACTAATAAATTATTCTTGGTGACATTTAATTCAGTTATAAACCCCCAAACAAACACACACACACACACACACACACACACACACACACACACACACACACACATACACACACACACAAACACATGCACACAGAAAGTAACCCAGTCATTAAACTCTTAGCCCACATTCTCAGAGTACTAGGCAGCAATTACCTCATCATGCCAAGATTGTGGAGTTATGCTTTAGTGGTGAAGAGCATTTGATGCTCTTTGAGAGGTTCCAGGCTTGTTCTGAAGAATATTTTTGTTGAACTTTGAATTCCATTTTGAAATTGCATCCTTTAACATTCTGGGAGTGTCCACTGCTTTTTTTATTTATTAACTTTATATTTCATTCTTATTGCAGTACTTCTTACATAAAGGCATGGAAATTATTCCCAAGAGCTTTTAGGACCTTCTTTGTTCTTGATTACTTTATTACTGCTGCCTACTATATAATCAGTTTGTATAAAGGCATTTGTTTTTCTACTGTTTTCTTGCCACTTTTCAAAGACTTTTGTTTTTATTTTATTATACGCTATTTTAGCAATTTCTCCTCATTTCTTCTCAATTTGACAAATCTTATTAAAACGGTGCACAATTCTTTGCTTATGTTTTTGATATAATTTTCCTTTATAATTCCCCTTTGAGTTTCATATAATATTCTCTGTTAATTAGTACATAATAATAGTTTTTGGTCCATAACCAAATGAACCACTTAAGATCCTTAACTGACTTCTTAATGGAGTTTTTCAGTTTCACTTTTAGAATGTACATTTAATTAAACAATCAAATTCTCAGTTCCCTGATGAGACGGTCTTAGTCCTGTATGATCTTACCAGTTACCTTAAATTTAGTGTGTGATAGTTCCAGGGGAATCGTTTGTTGCCATTTCCTCATCTTGTTTACTGTTGTTTCTTCTCAACTCTATGTTGAACAGTCATTTTTTCTCTCAATTTGACAATGCCCATCTAGAGAACAAAGGGAAAGTCATAAAACTCAGGAGGTGAACAGAACTCACATATAGGAATTTCTTGAAGCTTGTAGATGTCACAAGATGCATGTCAAGGCTATTCTGGCAGTTAAAATTACTTGGTGGAGTGATGTGGGGGGTAGGATGGAGGCTTGACAGCCATAGGACAGCTTTGTCTTTGAAGAGGAATAGGGGGAAGAGTTACCTGAGGAAGTACAGGGAGGAAAGGAGGGCTGATCCTGGGTTGTAAACTGAATAATTAAATAAATTTAATAAATAAAAAAAGTTCATGGAGTGATGAGATTGATTAACTGAGCTACTTGCAAAATGTGCAGGGATCTCTTGGGTGCAGCTCTTGGAAGTCATTCATGCTTCAGAAACTACCACCTCAGCTGTGCTCCTATGACCAATCCCAAACAGTTCACTGGTTCACTAAGCTAGACTTTGTTAGAGCTATTTCTTGGCCTATCATTGATTCTTTCTACGTAGTGAATGGACATTCATTCACAACTCCACGGGCAAAATTACAGAATATTTGAATATCTGGATATTTGTATAGACTGCAGTAAATTGGACCAGAGATAATATATGGTCTTGCATATCGTTGGTTGGCTATTACTTTTCATAATAGTATTTTTCTCTCCTATAGGCAATCACACTGAGGAAAATAATACTAGTCCAGTTAGTTTTGAGTAAAAGCAAAAACTCAAGAGTAAGAATTGGTTTACATCCAGTTTCCTTTTCTATTACATGTTTTTCTTATAGGAAACTGCATGTTTAGTTAGTACTGGTATATTTCTGTATTCTTTTACATCTGGGATATACCCTTCAGGGTTTTTAATTAAAAGCTTGGAATACTTTCCACCTCTCTCTTTCTTGGCCAAATCTCATAATTTTAATTTAATTCTTTCAGCTTCACCCAAATGCCCAGAACTTTTATTTATCTCCTTAGTGACTAGCAGAAATATCAAATTAGCAACTGAACAAAGAAGTATGTTACAGGAGACATAACTAAAAAGAATTGTGGATTTGTGTTATTTTACTTTGTTCTTGAAGCTTGATGGCATGTATTAAAATTTCATTTCTGTAACACTTTCTAGTAGATATTTGATATATCTTGTTGATTTTTCTACTTGCCTTTCTTTTAAGAATTTATGTTAACTATAAGTAAATTTTCCTTTACTTCAATTTTCCTCTTTAGTATTAGTTGACACTTGCATTCTCATTTGTACTGATTGTATGCTGAGCATTATTGTCACCCAAACTTCTAGTCATCCATATTGCCCTGCCTTCTCCCATTAATCTGCTTTGTATCCCTAGATATATCTAATTCATTCATGACATACGTGTGAGTGTGTGACATTCATATCCACATTTGCATATCTCTTTGTGTATGGCTATGCACATGTGTAGGCTACAGGAAAAATACTTTAATGATCACCTTTTAATTTTTTTTTTAATTTTCTTTATTCTTTCCTTCCTTGCTTCCTTCGTTACCTTTTTTTTTTTTTTTTGACATTATCTCTCCTAAATTAATCAATTCTGCTAGGCTATTTGAAAAAATAAATTCCCAATTTGGACCTGTCCCTGGACCTGTTTTTCCTCAGGTTCCACTTTTGTTACTGCAGTTCTTTCAGACAGGAACAATGCTGGGTCAGAGTTTTTTACTATAATGATGATTTGCCAGTCGATGACATGAATTCCTCAGCAACTGGAATTTGGATCAGAGAATACTTATCTCTCTATATATATCTTGAAGTGCTTTCTTTAGAGTTTCACCTGATTTCAAGTTGTGCTACAAAGGTATAGTATCAAAGGCAGTATGCTACCTACATAAAACAGATATCTAGTTTAAAAAAAGAGAAATGTACATCACAAATATAAATCTAAACTACTATAGTTACCTTAAGAGAATGAAGTGGCTAAAATTAATATTTGAGAAACATTTTGCAACCAATGTTGCCAGAGAATCTCTATACACATGTGAATCTCAAATCTTCATAATTTGTTCTGCGTTAAAACCATCTACAGATAAGTACAATTAATGTCAAATTGTTTCTCAAATTTGATCAAATATATTTGATTACATATAATTTTGAAATTTAGGAAAATATATGAAATTTAATAAAACTAAGAATATAAGTAGAGTTTTTTCTATATTTGAGTTTGGCTTAATTTATATTCAGAATAATTAGCTAATCCATCTACCATAATCTATGAATTTGAAATTAGACACTAAATTCTATATAGGGAGTTAGTTTTAAAGGATTTTTAAAATTATTTTAATGAATATTTTAACTTATGCTTATCTTTATCCTATTTTATACATGTCTTGCATGTCTTATCATCTCATTTAATTTTAGAAAGACATATAGTAGTTTTTATTATGTATTCAACATTTTGTTTTTCTGTATCTTTCTACTTGTAGTTATTCATTCTATTTAAACAATTATTCCTTTGGATAACGCATTTCCCCATGTATAATTTTGCATTCCACATCAAAGCACAATTTCTATGTTCTTTTAGAAACTGACATAATCTCATTAATTTCCTAGCATATGGCTTTTTTTTATTATTTTTGAATCAATATTTCAATTATCAACTAACATAAGGCCCCAAGTAACATCTTAGAAATATTTATCTTGAGATATTACTCGGAACTGTTTCAGAGAAAATAATTTAGATAAAAAATAATATACATTAGCCTTAAAACGCTAAAGGCTAAGGAAGAAACTGTTTAAAAGATAATTAAATATGTCTAACTGTTTTATCATATATCAGGAAATTTGGAAACTTACTGAATGACTTCTGTATATGAAAGCTGTAGAATATTTTTATGGACATACAGCTCAGGAAGGTACAGTCTAGATTTGTGATAAAATTGATGTTTAGAAAAGAGAAAGCAAAAGGAATTATTTTCTGAAAGTGTCTAGGGTTTTCTACATGTTTTCAAGTAAGAATCTCAATCATGTAACTTATCTGAAAAGTAATTTAAACACAACAATGATCCTCTGAAAAATAAACACATGTTCTTAGTCATATTTTATTTTTGGTCAGCCAAATGTTGCAGAATATTGTCATATAAATTTCAGATGTTTTCCACTGAGTTGAACCAATTTTAAAAACTAGAAAATTTTATTAAAATCTGGTATTCAGGAAATTTAGAGCTCAAATGTGGTAAATCACAGTAGAATTTTAAAGCCAAGGTATTACTATGTCTAAGTTTTTACCATGACCAAATGCAATTTAGATAAAATAGATTTATTTTGGCTTACATTTTAGGAAGGGTAGAATGTTTTATGGTAGGGAAGGCATGGCAACAGGCAGAGAAAGCACTGTGGTGGGAGCAGGAAGCTGGCTGAACATTGCAGACAAAGTGGACCATCCCACACAGTGAAACAAGGGTGGAAGCTTCAAAACCCAGTGACTTTCTCCTCCAAGAGATTCCACTACCATCAGACCTCATTACTTTCCAGTCAGTGTCATCAACTGGAGGTCAGATATTCAAACATACATGACTATGCGAACAATCCTCATCTAAAATGCTACAACTTTGGAGGCTGAAATTTATTAAACTAGGCTTTAAG
This sequence comes from Mus musculus, assembly GCF_000001635.26. Lineage (NCBI taxonomy): Eukaryota > Metazoa > Chordata > Mammalia > Rodentia > Muridae > Mus > Mus musculus. The sequence continues at coordinate 88,686,979 of NC_000079.6, read as the reverse complement.
AAATGCAATCCCCAAATCCTACACTAACAAACCAAAATTAAAGAAATTATCTAAAGTGTAAATTTATCATTTGAATTATTATAGCACTGGAGTTTTGAGGGACATGGGAGTAAAAAAGGTTTAATATCTTTGACCATCCATTTTAACGTCAGTAATCAGAGATTAATAGTGATCAGAGGAATTTGTGAACTGTTACACATATATCCCAGTAATTGAAATACTTATTTAGGTCATGTACTGAAATGAGTTATACCACATCCTATTGATAGAGACTAACTCAGACTTTTAAGACTTTCATAACCTTAAGAAAATTTAAAGTTTAATACAGTCTTTTAATTTGCTAGATGAAAAAGCAAACCAAAGTAAAAATATATTAATGAAAAGTTTCTGTGTTAACTATGTAATTCAAATGAGAAAACTAACTTTGTTGATAGATAGTGACCCTATGATGAGGATATGGGCCTGGGGAGATGTGAAGAAGAAGAAGAAGGAGGAGGAGGAGGAGGAAGAGGAACAATAACAACAAGAACAAAAAGTGACGAACCAAACAAACATACTAAAAGCCCATTACTTTCAAGAGAAGTTGTTGAATTTCTCTTAGCTTTAGTTGCAAATTTGTAAAATCAGGACTAGACAGAACAAAAGTAAAATGTTATCTATAATTTGTTCACATTTTAAATTTTTTATTGTATTTAGATTGTAACCTTAAATTTAGATATGTCATGTTTCTTAAAATTTATTGTATTAATAAATTTGACTTGAAATTTGTATGAACTTGAGATTAAGTTTGGCTCTTATTTTATAATATATATTACTTAATAAAGTAGTTCATATATTTTTGTCAAATGCAAAATGTCAAAAAACAAAAACCAAATAAAGTACATTTCTGAGATTTCTAATTATAACCCCTGAATCACTCCACAAATTCAGCTGGGATTATAAATTAAATGAAATAAATTTGATATTAGAGTAACAGAATTGAAATTTCACATATTGTTTGCCACACTAGATCCATGATATAAGGACTTAACATTTATATGAACTTTTATGTACTGATTTTTAGTTACATTCAAATATCTCATCACAGCCAAGCTTTTGAGTCTCTTCTTAGTAATAATCTTGTTTAGAGTATTTTATGACCATAATATAACTAAACACCAATGAAATGCATAATTTAACCTGGAAACTATAAATTTCTCAATGATTAAGAATTGGGGGCAAAAGGAGTGAGGTCCTGAGGGCCAGCAGAATGAATGGAAACAGGCAATTTCTGGAGGTGGGAGGTGAGAGGACCCTCTAGAATATACCAGAATCCTGGTAGGTGAGGGATGATTAGGACTCAAAAGGAGGAACCATAGATGAAATGCCCAGCATTGGAAAGATGGAACTTGTAGAATCCACTGCCAGAAGAAAGATAGGACATCAAGTGGAGGGATGGGGTTGCCATCCCACAGTCAAAAACTCTGACCTAGAATTGTTCCTGTCTAAAGGAACTGCTGGGACAAAAATGGAGAAGAAACTGAGGGAAAGGAGATCCAACTTGGGGAAGATCTCAAGGGGATGCTTCAAGGCCTGATACTAGTACTGATACTATGGTGTGCTTACAGAGAGGAGCCTAGCATAGCTGCCCTCTGAGAGGCTTAACAAGCAGCTGACCAAGACAGATGCAGATACTTACACCCAACCAATGGACTGAAGTTGGGAACCACTGTGGTTGAATTAGGGCAAGGCTGGAAAAAGTTGAGAAGGAGGGCAACCCCTTATGAAGACCAGCAGTCTCAACTAACCTGGACCCCCAAGATCTCTCAGACACTAAGCCACCAACAAGGCAGCATATTGGAGCTGTTCTGAAGCCTCTGACACAGATACAGCAGAGGACTGCCTGTCTGGCCTCATTAAGAGAAATCACACCTAACCCTTGAGAGACTTGAGGCCCCAGGGAGAGGGGAGGTCTGGTAGGGTGTGAGGGTGTGTGGGGACATCCTCTTGGAGACAGGGAAGGAGGAGTAGGATGAGAACCTATCGGAGGGAAGTCAGGAGGAGGATAACTACTGGATTGTAAAAATAGATTAAAGATAATTTTTTAAAGCCTTATTGAAATCCTAACAGGTCTTCCCATAAAGAAGATGAAGGTTTCCCCACAGGTGGATGCATTATGATTTGTTTGCATATGGATATTTGAACAAGTTATGAGACTTTTTTCTTGTAAAAAACAAAACACCACCACCACCAACAACAACAACAAAAACAACAACAAAACATATTTTTGGCTTCCTTACCATGTAAGTATAACCCCTGAAACATTCTTGACAACCCTCTTTTTTCTATTCCATTCACTAGGTATATTTTATTTCTCTAAGAAGCACCATGCCTTATGACCTTTGAGTATAACAACAAAAGAATTGCTATATTCCTCAGATATATGTGTAACCTTGTCAAGTATATTTCTCTTGTTTCTGAGAACAGCTTTAAACGTTATTCAGTATTGCCAGTGTACCAGCAACAAGAACTTTATATTACTCTTTAATTTATTTTTTACTCATTTACCTGAATTTTTTCTTTCAAATAACCAATTTTTGAAAATGAATGTCCTATTAAGAACTGCTTTCTGAACAGAAATGCTTATTTTTCAAAAACAGAAAAGGAGGAGATGGGGGGTTTGGAAGGAGCTGCCAAAGGGAGAGACTGAAAGGAGGGCGGACTGATATTGGAATATAAAGTGAATAAATTAAGAAATAAATTTTAAAAAGAATGTAGTAAATAAACCTATGTATTATTCAATTTCATTATTTAATACCATTTGGCTAAACTTGATATTTTAAAACTGTATTTCCTTTCATCTATAATGAAAAGGATTCTTGTACAAAGCACGTTCTTCCATTAGTTTATTTTTTATTTTGAATACAGTACTTTAGAAAGCAGCATAAATGTTTAAATAAATACCTCAAACTTTTTGTGGAGAAAAGCTTGATTGACAATTAGATAAACGTGTATCTTTTATGTATGAATATTGATATATTTACAAAAATAATCTTTTTACACTTTCAAAAATACTTCATGTATGTATATATAATATTTATATAATTTTCTTTTCAAATTTTAAATATACATATACATTTATGTTTTTAATTTTATAAATACATGGTAGATTACACTAATATTACAGTAGTAATATTACTAGTAGTGTCAAGTCTTGCAAATTTTGTAAGTTCTCCCTTCCCTAATTTTCTAGTGGTGCAATGGGCACTTTCTTATCTGTGGCTGTAATTCTCAAACTTTTGTCACTATAGCCAAGGTTGGTATAAAAATATTAAGTGAAAATTTCTAGATGTGATTAATTCACAAATTTTAAACACTTTTTAATTCAGTACTATATACTTTTAATTTTTACATTTTGTTATTAGTTGTTGTCAATTTCTTACTCTGGATATTAAATAATATTGTTGATACATCTACACAGGAAACATACAATATAGATGCAATTCTCTTGTGATTCCTGATCTACTTGATATCTTAGAATACAGTTTCCATTGATGAATGGTTATTATGCTCTCAGATTAGGACAGAAAAATGAGAATATCAACAGTCTCAGTTTTATGTAAGGTACATTGTCTTTAAACTGTTGTACAATTTAGATGACTATATAATAGCTGTGAGACAAGAGTTTGCTGATAAAATTCTACTAATTATTCAAGCCTTAAAACTCCTTGTATGAAGTCTACTGGTATAGGATTTGATGTCTAGTTGAAAATAAAAAATCTAAGTAGAAAGTATCTAAAATGGTAGAGGAAAATGTTGGCATTGAATTTTATGGACTTTAATTTTTATTTGATTTTGTAAGAGGCATTTCCAAAGTATGAAAATAGCACATTTCAACTATAGTTCAACTATACATGAAGACAATTATAATTTGTCCTCCAACTTGAGTAAGATAAAATACTTATTACTTAAATTATATTTGTATAATACTTCATAACCTTATCAAACCCAGGATGATTTTACAAACCACAATACAGATTAATAAGCAATGGTGTAAATGTGTGCATTAAAGTTTTATAGGAATGAGGTTCAGGAGGAAGTTTATGACATTTTTCCTTTGGTTTCCCAAGCAAGTTTTCTTCTTAAAGTTAATTTATAATATTTAACCTAAGATTTCCTTCATTTCATGTCAATTTTCTTTAAGGACTGAAAGAATTCTATTCTAATGGAAGATTATAATAGGACCTAATGTACTTTAGTTCTTACTTGGTTTTTGAAATTTTGTGACCTGCTCTTAAAGATTTTTCAAAGCGCCATGAAGACAAGTTTCTATGTAAGACACCTTCCTTCATTAGCAGTACCTTTCAGGAAAACATGGCTTTATTCAACACAGTATTTCTATGTGTATAATACTTGAAGTTTTCATTTGTTATTTTACTATAATTTACTGACTCTTCATGGTTTAGACAGATAAAAATGAGTAATATTTTAAGCACTTTTATAAATATTTCATAGTAACCAAATTACTATAGTAATTGAAAAAGGATGACCACTTTAATATTTTGTGCATCATTTCTGGATAACCATGAAAAGTTTTATTCTTTTTTTTTTAATTAGGTATTTTCCTCATTTACATTTCCAATGCTATCCCAAAAGTCCCCCATACCCCTCCACACCCCTACCCAACCACTCCCACTTTTTGGCCCTGGCGTGCCTCTCTACTGGGGCATATAAAGTTTGCAAGTCCAATGGGCCTCTCTTTCCAGTGATGGCCGACTAGGCCATCTTTTGATACATATGCAGCTAGAGACAAGAGTTCCAGGGTACTGCTTAGTTCATATTGTTGTTCCACCTATAGGGTTGCAGTTCCCTTTAGTTCCTTGGGTATTTTCTCTAGCTCCTCCATTGTGGGCCCTTTGATCCATCCAATAGCTGACTGTGAGCATCCACTTCAGTGTTTGCTAGGCCCCAGCGTAGTCTCACTAGAGACAGCTATATCAGGGTCCTATCAGCAAAATCTTGCTTATGTATGCAATGGTGTCAGCATTTGGAGGATGATTATGGGATGGATCCCTGGATATGGCAATCTCTAGATGGTCCATCCTTTTGTCACAGCTCCAAACTTTGTCTCTGTAACTCCTTCCATGGGTGTTTTGTTCCCAATTCTAAGAAGGGGCAAAATGTCCACACTTTGGTCTTCGTTCTTCTTGAGTTTCATGTGTTTTGCAAATTGTAACATACCTTGGGTAATCTAAGTTTCTGGGCTAATATCCACTTATCAGTGAGTACATATCATGTGAGTTCTTTTGTGATTGGGTTACCTCACTCAGGATAATGCCCTCCAGATCCAACCATTTGCCTAGGAATTTCATAAATTCATTCTTTTTAATAGCTGAGTAGTACTCCATTGTGTAAATATACCATATTTTTCTCCACATAAAACCAGAGACACTGAAACTTATAGAGGAGAAAGTGGGGAAAAGCCTCGAAGATATTGGCACAGGGGAAAAATTCCTGAATAGAACAGCAATGGCTTGTGCTGTAAGATCGAGAATTGACAAATGGGACCTCATGAAACTGCAAAGCTTCTGTAAGGCAAAAGACACAGTCAATAAGACTAAAAGGCCACCAATAGATTGGGAAAGGATCTTTACCTATCCTAAATCTGATAGGGGACTAATATCCAATATATATAAAGAACTCAAGAAGGTGGACTCCAGAAAATCAAATAACCCCATTAAAAAATGGGGCTCAGAGCTAAAAAAAAATTCTCACCTGAGGAATACTGAATGGCCGAGAAACACTTGAAAAAATGTTCAGCATCCTTAATCATCAGGGAAATGCAAATCAAAACAACCTTGAGATTCCATCTCACACCAGTCAGAATGGCTAAGATCAAAAATTCAGGTGACAGGAGATGCTGGAGAGGATGTGGAGAAAGAGGAACACTCCTCCACTGTTGGTGGGATTGCAAACTTGTACAACCATTCTGGAAATCAGTCTGGTGGTTTCTCAGAAATTGGACAGGGTACTACCAGAGGATCCTGCAATACCTCTCCTGGGCATATATCCAGAAGATGTTCCAACTAGTAAGAAAGAAATGTGCTCCACTATGTTCATAGCAGCCTTATTTATAATATCCAGAAGCTGGAAAGAACCCAGATGCCCCTCAACAGAGGAATGGATACAGAAAAGTTTTATTCTTATCTCAGATCATTTTGAAATTGATATTATACTTTTATTCTAATTGTGAAGTGTTGGCTTATGGGTGTTCCATGTCCACTCTGCCCCAGGCCACCACCATCTTGGTCTCAAACTATTGGGCACTCAGGTGCTGCAGGATGCCACAGAAGAGCTGAGAATTGAGTGGGGACCCGCGGGTTGGGTCTATTCAGGAGCTAAAGGAGATAAGAGGGAAATCTCCAGTTGGGTACCATGTGGAGGAGAGTCCTTGTCTTGTTCAGTGACTTGGCTTGCTGGAGACAGTGGCTAGGATTGCTGAAAGGCTTTCTTCAGGAGACTAGCCATGGCTCTTTAGAGGAAGGCCTATTCTTGATTGCCCCCCATGGCCAATCCAGCTGAAAAGGGACAGTCCATGTTTTTAAAGCATTTATTGTCATGGCAGAGAGTAGCAATGAGTAAAAGCTGTACCCCACTTTTCTCAGGGTGGGCCTGAGTTTAAATACCTTTTTCTGGGAGATGTGTCTAGGAAAGGGAGTTTATTGGCTAAGCCTCCAGGCCTTTTGGTACCTCATTAAAATGGAGATCTGTCTTGAGGCTATTATCTGTTTTCACTTCCTCTACCTGTGAAGGGGCTTGGGGCATTATCCCCTGCAGGGTCACTGGGCTTTCTAACCTTAGCTCAACCAGAAACCAGGCTGCCTTCCATGGTCCTACAGTAAAGGACATTTTTCCAAGTAACTCTCTCACATTCTCTAAACTAAGACCCTATAACTGCAAACACGTTAATTATTAATATTGTTTATTTGAAGGTGGTTTAGGAAGTGGATATAAGTCATTGATGTGAATAGCCGTCAAGTTCTCTTTTTCTTCCCTTGATGGCTGTATGGATTAAATGGTTATACAATCTTGCAATGCTATTTCACTATTCATGTTTTTGTTTTGAGACAGGATAATATGTGTGTATTCCATGCTGGCTTTGAACACATTACAGAGATGAAATGATCTCTTTACAAATCAAATGGGTACTACCACATCCAGGTTATAATACACTAGGTACCAAACCCAAGGCTTTGAGCACATTGGTCAATTGCTCTACGAACAGAGCCACATTTGTAGCCCATTTAAAAAATATTTTTATAATAAGTAAAGTAGCAAATAAATCATCTATATTATTTATACCATCATATAGTAGACCCCATATTCATATTCAGATGATTTTAATGCAGACATTCAATGTTTTGTCCTACCTAGCTGTGTCAGGACAAGTTTAAAATTAGCTACTCCATAGTTTAGGAATGATGTAGAACCAAGAGCCATCAAGTATGTTTGGAAATGACAGCAGGTATCAGTCACTGATTAGAGAGAAGATATTTTCAAAGCAAACTAAAGAGAATTTTTTCTGTGATAGTATTTCCTAGTAGTACACAGGGGTTTGGAAGTATGAAAAACATTCATACAATAAAAGAGAGATTTATTCATCCATTGAAGCTAATCACATATAAAGTTGGTGAAGAATAGGGAGGAAATGGAGAGAAAGAAATAGGAGGGGGAGGAAGAGGAGAGAAGATTTTGGAAAAAGAGGGGAAATTGGAGGAGGGAAAAAAAGGTTTTGAAAATTACTCCTTGATGGGTGAACCAAAGAACAATAGGATAATGTAATTTGAAGACTACAGAGACAAATAATCCCACAGTAATTATGGAAATAAGATAGATGGCCATCCTAATTATTATCCTGCCCAGCCTTCATTTGAATGAGTCATTAGTTATTGATCTCTAAGAACTGTATCTGTCTTTCTTCATGTATTTGCAAACAAGAATTATACTTATTAAGAAGCCATCATTGAGATGATGATTAAGCAGGGCAAAATAAATAAATAAATAACAAATAAATGTAAACTTTTATGAAAGAAATTATCTAGCTTACATAAATTTGATATAAATATTAGAATATTAATACTATTGTTTAAATGTGTTATTGTTCAAGTGTCCATGGATTAGGTGTATGTGACATGAAGCCATTTGTGGGTTTTGATCTGACATAAGGAGTCCTCTGATCAACTTGGTTTTGTTTAACCAACACTTATGAATATGTAAATTCCTTAGTTCTCTCATTAGCAGGTCCAAACACTAACCAATGACAGAGCAGTCAGCTGAAGTCACTATCTGCAAATCTCCATGTGCCTTAGAATTCCTTTTTGTTGTTGTTAATCACAACTGACTATATTATTTGATACTATCAGCCCTTCTATTATTGCCCATACCAGAGGAACACATCCATAGAACTCTATACTGTATCCCAATAACTAGCTTCTATCTGACTCCCCATGTGAAAGCTGTGCACTCCTGTATTTCTGTTAAAATATAGTTGAGTTATGTAGTCCTGGCCATATTCAACTCTATTACAGGTTTCTCTCATTCTAGACTTAATATTGAGAAGAAAAAAAGGAGACTTAAATACCATAAAATATTAATGTTTTAGCACTGGCAGAAGCATGAATATAATTAGCGAAATTCTTACTTTTTGTAAATAGTAGAACAAATTCACACTGGCTATACCTCACTGTGCAAAGTAACAGAGTGACTTTTCTAGGACAGCAAGTATAAGGATCTAATCTTCCTCATTTCTGGGGAGCATTTCTACTACATTAAGTTTTTTCTGTCTGTAAGTAGAGCTGTAGAGGAATTTTAATCTGGCAACATGGGTGCTCTGTCAAGGAATGACATACAAAGACATGCTCTAGATGGAATGCATATATGCCTTGGATTACAGTATTATCTGGCTGGACTACAGACACACATTAATGTACACATTTAATCTCTAACAGTAAATATAAGGAAAGTTTGTAGAAGGAAGCAGCCATATTTTAAAAAGACATCTAATTGAGGAACAGAGAAAGTCATGGATCAGAGAAAGATTTGACCAAATGAGTCTGAGGTAGGATATGCACAACTCACATGGGAACAGTAGATGAAGAGAGGCTACATATGAGCAGGGAGAGAGAAAGAGGGTAGTGTGATGTGGTGTGAGCATGTTTGTGTGTGTGTGAATTTTACCAGAAGATTTTACAGAGATAGGTTAAAGAGAAATATTAGACATAAGGGAAGACTGAACAGCCCAGAGAATGGAAAGGAGCCAGAAGATTAGAACACATTGCCAAAGTTTGTATGAGGTCCCAGAAGATTCAGTCAGAAGCCAAAAGAAACCAGATTGAGTCAATCAACTTGGAAAATTAGATTGTAAGGAGGCTACAACCTTCCAGGCCTAGGTCTAGGGATAGCTACAATAGAGAAGAATTCTCTGGGCTCAGCCCAAGCAGTGTATTCACATAATTAGGTATGGCTCTCATCTCATCAGTTCATCTGAGGAAATAAAAGAGTCATTTACAAGAACAGTAATACACAATGTAATTTAAGTGAGAAAATAGAAGTAATCATCTGGAAAGTATCACAAGATCTACTATATCAATTTGGCTATACTTACCTATACCTTGATGATCTGTTCACACCTGTTCCTGTAAGTAGTCTCTCATTGTGCACTCTGGAAATATTTTACCTCCTACTTATAATTACAAATCTGCTTCCAGAAATGCACTCATGAATATTTTGTTCTTTTCAAACTTCCCTTCCTTTTTAAAGGTATTAAGTTCAGGAGATATAACTCAGTGTTAGCATACATGCTTTTCATGCACAGGAATTTGTGCTTTGTCCTTAGCACTGGAAGACTCTGTGTGTGTAAAATCCTTTCATACTATAGATCATTTCTATTAGCATCCAAAGTCTCTCATTTTTCTCTTGAAAAATCAACTTACTTTGGTTCCATCTTTCTCTGTCCTCTTCTCTCACAATAAAATCTTCCAGAATTGTTCATCCTAAGTGCTTTGTTTAGAGTTTTTTTTTTTTTTTTTTTTTTTGTAATTCTTCGGTGCATTTGTAAACTTAAGGATGAAATTGTTGCCAAGGTGAGCATTATGCCGTTCAAGCTAAAGCCAAATTGGTATTTTCACTTCTTAACTTACATAACCTATGCTATGGTTTGAATGTGTTCTGTCCAAATTTTATGTTACAATATTATGCCTTTCATGAAGTTAAGAGGTAGGGTCTTCAGGAAAGTGAATATTTCATGATAGCTTCATCCTTATGAGTGGATTAGTGTTCTTTTAAAACCCTGCAAGAAACCAGCTTAGGCCCTTCTGACAGCTTCCCATTTCCACCTGCTGAGGACTCAGCAAAAAGATCTTCATCAAATACTAATGCTGACTTGATCTAGGGTTTCTGAACCTCCATAATCATAAGAAAACAACTTTTGGTTGTATATAATTTATATGGTTTCTGTTACTTCCTCAGAGAAGCAAGAATAGATTAAGATAATACACCATAAATCTATATAGAATAACCCAGCATCTGTTTTGGAATACTAGTTTCACTTATAATTATAATATCATATTCTTATAGTTTTTTTCTTACCTCATTACCAGCTTCTATGGATATTTTATTGTATTCTGCTCAAATTATCCATCCTGATTATCATTCTCTAAGGGCACAGTAGTAATCCTTTATTTTAGCTGCTAAACTCATTCACTTGTTTACCTCTTTATTTACATAAGTTTAAGTGACATGGGTTTAAATTCATTGAATATGCGCTTCATAGGCAAACTCATAATTCTTCAAAGCTTACTTGTCTTCAGGCTCACAGATGCAACATTGTACCAGACAGATCGCTTACTCATGTATTAGATGTTCCCAAAATTGAAGGTTTCCTTTCCCTGCATCCCACTTCTGTTCTACATAAGTTATAACTCATTTCAATTATGGGCTATTTTTAAAGTTACTTATATAAAAACCTCAAAAATTGTCCTCATGCACCACTTTGTTCTGGGACTTCCTATTTCCTCAATAGGAAGCATAATTGGTTCATCATCTAAACGCAGGCATGCACAAAGCATGCACGCGCATGCACACACACATACACTCACACACATCTGTCATTGCCGTTGTAGCCTGAATCATCACCCTCCATCCTCTTCAAACTGACTTCCTTAATTCTTTTCTTTCCTTCATTAAAAATACCTTTCTTTCCCATACAATATATCCTGATTGCAGTTTCCTTTCAGTTCCTCCTCCCAATTTATTTCCACCTCCTCTCCCATCTAGATCCATTGCATTTCTGTGTCTCCTTAGAAAAATAGTGGCTGCTAAGAGAATGCAACCAAATATAACAAAATATAATATAAGAAAAAATACCCTCAAAATTAAAAATGCTCCTTGTCTTACTCAGCAGAATGATCCTTAGGTCTGTCCTTCTGATTTTTTGTTTTGTTTTGTTTTGTTTTTTTGTTTAAAGATTACACTTTTGCCCTTTTGTTATAATATAAAGATGTTCTTTTCATTATTTGCAAGGACTTAATCTACTCTGTCATTTCCACATTCCTGAATTCTTTCTAAAGCTCTTTCCTAAATTTCTAAGCATTATACCAAGTGGATTTCCCTCCCTGGTCTTCTTGGCACAACTCAAGGGTCCTTTAGAACTGCTTCTGCCTACCAGACTGTGTTCTTGCATTCTAACCTGGAACATTTGTCTGTTGATTGAATACTTTTGTCTGGCATTTGCCTACTTGTCTCTGAAAATTCAGTTAAGACTTCCTTGTTTAGTGATCATATTTAAAATTCTCATTTCTCACAGAACTGGCCCTAGATGTATATTTTTAATATATAAATAATATGTAATATATTTAATGTTTATATAAAATATACACACATACATATCCATGTTATGCCAAATACTCGATTTGACAAGTATTAGTGTAATTAACAAAATTTAAAAATGAGACTAGACACAGAGGTAGATTGATGATTTAATATATGTGAGGTTCTGAATTTGTTATCTAATGAAAAAAAAATAATTTAGGGGAAAATTCCAGAAATCATAAACCTAACTCCTAATTGGGCATGATGGTGATGCACATGTATATTTCTATTACCTGATATGTGGAAACATAAGGATTGCATCAAGTACGAAGCCAGTCTAGGCTACATAATGAGCTTGAGGGAATCTTATTTTACAGAATAAGGCCTTATATACAGTACAGTAGCATTTCACAACGTTTTAAATTAGTTTATGTCCTTTTACTATTTTTCTTCAAAGCTAAGAAGCTTTCCGTCATGACCATGAATGTTCTCTCAGGATTGTTTATGTAAGCTAGAAATTTTCCACAAGGCCTTGGCTGAAGCCATGGCTCCCAACAAATAAGCACATAATTTTGTACATTATAAAAAAATTGAAATACTTTTAAAATAATTACTTTAACATAATTTCAAATCAAGTTAACATCAAATAGCTGTAACTTAGGCCTTACATAGAAAATTCAGAAGGGTATAAGGCCTAATTTAGTTTTCAATAGATGAGGAGAGAGCTAAGGTCAGAAAGTGTGATTAAAATGTAACGCTTGCTGTTGCCAAAATGATGCAGGTGAAGATGGGAGCTTGGAAAGTAGTGCAAGAGGTAAACTAACACTCAGTTCTCTCATTTAGCACATTCAATCGTTTTCAACCTGTGATCACATAACAGGAAAGTGCAACAGCTGTCACTACATTCCAGTAGCCTTAAAAAGGGAAATTAAAAATAATTTGATGTCAAGGTAGCAAAAAAGGCTAAACTCTAAGCCCATCATTGCAAGTTAAATGTGAGAATTTCAATATCTTAATGATATATAGTCTTCTAGTAAAATTGTAACATAATTCATAGCAATGAATGAATGTCTAACATTATCAAATGTTTTTAAAGATGTTGCATTAGAAAGTAATATTTTACATTTAATGAGTAGTGGAAGAGACAGGCCTCATGATTTAGAGAAACAAATTCTTATATATGATCTAAGTCAGAATTCATGGCATGATAAAATCAAGTACATGGCACAGCTAAAATAAAAGGCTATAAGTTAAGTTTCCTTTTAATGAATGCTTTATTAGTTCTCTACACTCTTGATTGCCAAGAAAACATAGTAGCTTCAAATAACAGCTTCATATTTACTCAGCTATTTAGCTCAGAAGGAAGGGTGTGGTGTCTGGGTTCTCTATTTAAAAATGTAAAGACTGAAATCAAAGCATTGATTTGGCTGAATTTTATGTTATCTCTTTAGAAAAATCTGCATGCAGAATTCATCTTGAAATAGTTATAATTTAGTTTTTTCATCCTGTGAGACTGAGAAATATGTCTTGTTAGTAGCTATCATCTAAATATCCTTCTCAGCTCCTAGAATCTGTTCTCATGCTTTGTCATCTGGCATAACAATTTCCAAGTCAAGATTTGATTTATTTGCTTCAGATTTCCCTTAATCCCCCTTCTCTGACTTCCAAGGCTATCCTGCTAAGTTGGGTCAACCTAGATAATCTTTTCAAATTGCAATTGACTTGTGACTTTAATTACATCTGCAAAGTCTTTTTATATTAATGGTCAGATTAGTGTTTGTTGATGTACAATTTATGTATGTTAGGGACTGAAAATTTTGGAGCATTACAGATCCAATTATATATTAGTTGCTGTTCACTTATTTGAAATCACATCTGTAAAGCAAAGCATCACTACAAGTGATGAGAATGCACTGTGAGAATGATCCAAGAAAGGTGGCTAGACTATGGGACAAGCATTACATAAGCATGAATTGTTTTTTAAGGGAGCTCAAGGAATCCCTCAAGACATGAGGAACATGGGTTAGAAAATTTAGGGTTTAAAATAATATAAGATAAAATAAAAAGGGTCAAAAAACAAACAAAAAAACCAAAAAACAAAAAACAAACAAACAAACAAAAAACAACCAAAACAAAAACCACAGATGTTAGAAAAATTCTTAGCTTAAGTACATTTATGTTGTCTTTAATTTCCAGAAGTAGGAATGGTAAATATGTAAATGAAAGAATTGGACAAGTTGAGGACTAATTGGGAAAATTAAAAAAAGCAGGGCCCTGGAGAGGAACTACCAGTAGCTACCACTGTGCCTCCTCTCCCTTCTCTGGCAGAATTCCCAGAAGAAGGAGATAGAGTTAAACATGAGAGAGAGAGAGAGAGAGAGAGAGAGAGAGAGAGAGAGAGAGAGAGAGAGAGAATAGGTTTCAGAAAAGCAGATATATTCCCTGTTCTGGACGTTTTAGCAAAAGAGAAGGAAAATGGAAATACACTATTTCAGAGCTCTCCTAGGGACAGAAAGAAATCAGGAGATGTCCTGCTTCCTCTCTGGCTCCTATGGAGATATTCTTAGTTCTGGTTTAGGATATCTGGGTCCCTTTGAGACATCAAGTTCTCTTCCCTCTCTGTCTATTGTCTGTCTTTGGTGTACCAATTTTTCCATGTCTGTTAATTTATGTTTATTTTTGTTTTGTTGTTTGAATGATTGTTGTTCTATGTTTCATGTTGAGAAAAAAAGGTTAAATCTTTATCTGCTGGTTGTCTATCTTTTGATTTAGTTTAATTTGTTTAAAAGGCAGTCTAGATTTGCACAGCAGAAACTGATAAGTTATACTGCACTATGGCTGGGAGTCAAGCACAGCTGGAAAAGCCCTGCTAGAGGCTTATTATCTACACAAGCTGCTCTTAAAGGGGCCAACAGCTTTTTGCTTGTAACATTGGTAACAAAAGTCAGCTTAAAATTGGTAACTCAGGGTTGGAGTCATTCTAAACAACACTTGGCATGAACCAACACAGGAAAGCAGATCTTTAAAGATACTTCTAAATTGCGATAATATATTGTGTAATTGTTATTCTAGAAACTAAATTTATAAAGGATAAGATTTAAAACAATGTCTCTTTAATGATGTATTAAAAGTTGCAATGTCATGCATTCATATATAAGAGCTGGCACTCAAACTTTGTAACATGTAAGTGCTGATTTTGGTACTGATTTTATACAGAATGGATTGTTTAAAATTGGGTTTTGCTTTTAAAAACTTATGCATATATTCTTTTTTTATTACGTATTTTCCTCAGTTACATTTCCAATGCTATCCCAAAAGTCCCCCATACCCCCCCCCCACTTCCCTACCCACCCATTCCCATTTTTGGCCCTGGCGTTCCCCTGTACTGAGGCATATAAAGTTTGTGTGTCCAATGGGCCTCTCCTTCCAGTGATGGCCAACTAGGCCATCTTTTGATACATATGCAGTTAGAGTCAAGAGCTCCGGGGTACTGGTTAGTTCATAATGTTGCACCTACAGGGTTGCAGATCTCTTTAGCTCCTTGGGTACTTTCTCTAGCTCCTCCATTGGGGTCCCTGTGATCCATCCAATAGCTGACTGTGAGCATCCACTTTTGTGTTTGCTAGGCCCCGGCCTAG
This sequence comes from Mus musculus, assembly GCF_000001635.26. Classification (NCBI taxonomy): domain Eukaryota; kingdom Metazoa; phylum Chordata; class Mammalia; order Rodentia; family Muridae; genus Mus; species Mus musculus. The sequence continues at coordinate 88,671,494 of NC_000079.6, read as the reverse complement.
TCTCACAAGAGACAGCTATATTAGGGTCCTTTCAGCAAATGCTTGCTAGTGTATATGCATATATTCTAATATTGTAAAAGAAACTTAGAAATTATGGTTAAAATTGCCAGTGTTCCATTGACTGCAGTTTCCAGTTTGATTAAAGATCAGGATTTTTAACTCACCCATATATTCTAATTAGGATGACTACAAGAGTTTATCTTATGAGAATACTAATGCAACTCCCTGCAGCCATCCGACCATACAAAACAAAGACAGACTTATCTGGATATATTTGTCTTTGTGCAGAAATTGCACCCTCATACAATCAGTTTGGCTATGGTTGCTGCCTTGCAGGGGACAACAGTAAAAGCAATGCTTTCACAGCACTAAAGTTATAAGGAATGTTTTAAGTATAAATCATCTTAAGAAAGACGGTCCAAAAATTAGAGGCATAGACAGACAGTTGAATTGTTCCCGTGGAATCTGTCCAGGACTCTGGCAGTATGCTTAGATTAAAAAATATTTACATTTGAGTTAATGCAAAACTCAGAGCAGCCTCAGTGAGGCTTGTGTGGTGTTTCTTTTGTTTTGCAAACACTGCACAGGGAAGATTTGTGACTTCACCTCTCTTTGCCTCCAGGGAATTATTTTTTAAGCCAAAACAACACTATTACAGATCTACCCAGATGTTGTTCAAAATAAAGTTTAAACTTAAGATATGTGAAATGTCAATGAGGCTGTGGAACTTCTAAAGGCATTACAACTTGGCCTGCCTACTCCATATAGAGTAGAGGAAGCTTCTGTAATCAATTGTTATCTATTGTCATTGGATTCATAGTAATCAAACATTACCTGCTTATTTTAGTTATTCTTACTCAATGTGCCCACAGCAATTCTTTGGTATCATCTTTCTTCATCTCAAGTAAAGTTTTAATATCCTATTATGAAGCTGTGGTGGTGTTAATAAAGAATTGTAAGATAAGCTGGGCGGTGGTGGCACATGCCTTTAATTCCAGCACTTGGGAGGCAGAGGCAGGAGGATTTCTGAGTTCGAGTCCAGCCTGGTCTGCAAAGTGAGTTCCAGGACAGCCCGGGCTATACAGAGAAACCCTGTCTTGAAAAAAACAAAAACAAAAACAAAAAAAACACCAAACAAACAAAAAACAAACAAACAAAAAAGAATTGTAAGATAAAATCATGAAGATATTTTCTTTAAAGTCCGAAAAACCTGATGAGACATCTATTCCTTGTCTCAAACAGCAATTAAATTGGTATTGCAGATATTTGGTCTATTGCATAGTAAATTTTTTTATGTAAAATTGATAATCATTATCCAAAACATACGTTGTTTAAAATTGCTTCTATGCATGCTTTTGTATTTCCTGTAAATCTATGCATTCCATGAAGAATACATCTACTGTATTTATAAATAGCCCTTCTATGGGAGAGAAGTATATATGATTTGATCTCTTGTTTATTCTTTTGAGTTTCCTCCTGCTTTAGCACAGATAATTGAATAGTGTGCTGTAGACAGTGCTTTGAAATGTTGAAAAATCAAGCAAGTGGAGACATTCATAAAGGTTAGTATAAATAGTAGTAGATTTGAAAGATTGTTACTTTACTATTCCCTTGCATCCTCAGGATTGTGAAAGATTTGCTCTCAGTGTTCTTTCTATTAATTTTAAAGAGCCAGTGAAAGGTATCAATGGATAGTTCTTTCTCAAGGCATGGCTAACAGTCCTACATTATGTCAAAAATTTGTGGCACAAGCCATTCAGCCTATAAGACAACAATGACCAAAAATATACATTATACTTACATGGATGATATCTTATTAGCAGGAAAAGATCCTCAGGACTTGCTTCTATGTTATAGAAATTTACAACAGGAATTATTTGATAAAGGATTCCAAATAGCTACAGAAAAAAATGCAAACTCAGGATCCTTATAATTATTTAGGTTTTAGGCTTACAGATCAAGATGGTTTTCCTCAGAAAATAATTATTCATAGGGATGTTTTAAAAACTTTAAATGATTTTCAAAAGCTGTACGTTGATATTACTTGGCTTTGTCTTTATTTAAAGCTTATTTCAGGAGAATTAAAACCCTTATTTGATATTCTTAGGGGGAGTGCTGATCCTACCTCTCCTCAGGTTTTAACTTCAGAAGGGTTGTTGGCCTTACAACAAATAGAAAGATCTACTGAAAAACAATTTGTTACTTAGATAGATTATTCTTTGCTTTTACATTTGTTGGTTTTTGATATGACTCATACACCTACAGGAACTTTTGAGGTCAATTGCCTCAGTCTGTGGAACTTGTCACACAGATCCTCTGGAGGTGGTGTGGCACAAAACACCATTCTTGCTCGAAAAACATCCTTTCTATATTGGTCATGTAAGAGCCCATTCTGATTTTCCCAGACCTTTAGCTGCAGGCAATGATTGTATCAGAGGAGAAGTTTTAGTTTTAGATCCTATGGTTTTGGCCAAACGTGATCATAATAAGTTTATCTTTCTAGTCATACCATAAGACTATGACATAAGATTGCTTAAGCAGGTCTACTTGTCTGTCTCTATACCAGTACCATGCAGTTTTTATCACAATTGCTCTGTAGTAAAGCTTTAGGTCAGGCATGGTGATTCCAGCAGAGGTTCTTTTATCCTTGAGAAGAGGTTTTGCTATCCTAGGTTTTTTGTTATTCTAGATGAATTTGCAAATTGCTCCTTTTAATTTGTTGAAGAATTGAGTTGGAATTTTGATGGGGATTGCATTGAATCTGTAGATTGCTTTTGGCAAGATAGCCATTTTTACAATGTTCATCCTGCCAATCCATGAGCATGGGAGATCTTTCCATCTTCTGAGATCTTCTTTAATATCTTTCTTCAGAGATTTGAAGTTTTTATCATACAGATCTTTCACCTCCTTAGTTAGAGTTACGCCAAGATATTTTATATTATTTGTGACTATTGAGAAGGGTGTTGTTTCCCAAATTTCTTTCTCAGCCTGTTTATTCTTTGTATAGAGAAAGGCCATTGACTTGTTTGAGTTTATTTTATATCCAGCTACTTCACCGAAGCTGTTTATCAGGTTTAGGAGTTCTCTGGTAGAATTTTTAGGGTCAGTTATATATACTATAATCATCTGCAAAAAGTGATATTTTGACTTCCTCTTTTCGAATTTGTTTGAATACCCAGAAATGAACCCACACACCTATGGTCACTTGATCTTCGACAAGGGAGCTAAAACCATCCAGTGGAAGAAAGACAGCATTTTCAACAATTGGTGCTGGCACAACTGATTGTTATCATGTAGAAGAATGCGAATCGATCCATACTTATCTCCTTGTACTAAGGTCAAATCTAAGTGGATCAAGGAACTTCACATAAAACCAGAGACACTGAAACTTATAGAGGAGAAAGTGGGGAAAAGCCTTGAAGATATGGGCACAGGGGAAAAATTCCTGAACAGAACAGCAATGGCTTGTGCTGTAAGATCGAGAATTGACAAATGGGACCTAATGAAACTCCAAAGTTTCTGCAAGGCAAAAGACACCGTCAATAAGACAAAAAGACCACCAACAGATTGGGAAAGGATCTTTACCTATCCTAAATCAGATAGGGGACTAATATCCAACATATATAAAGAACTCAGAAGGTGGACTTCAGAAAATCGAATAACCCCATTAAAAAATGGGGCTCAGAACTGAACGAAGAATTCTCACCTGAGGAATACTGAATGGCAGAGAAGCACCTGAAAGAAATGTTCAACATCCTTAATCATCAGGGAAATGCAAATCAAAACAACCCTGAGATTCCACCTCACACCAGTCAGAATGGCTAAGATAAAATATTCAGGTGACAGCAGATGCTGGCATGGATGTGGAGAAAGAGGAACACTCCTCCAGTGTTGGTGGGATTGCAAGCTTGTACAACCACTCTGGAAATCAGTCTGGCGGTTCCTCAGAAAATTGGACATAGTACTACCGGAGGATCCAGCAATACCTCTCCTGGGCATATATCCAGAAGATGCCCCAACTGGTAAGAAGGACACATGCTCCACTATGTTCATAGCAGCCTTATTTATAATAGCCAGAAGCTGGAAAGAACCCAGATGCCCCTCAACAGAGGAATGGATACAGAAAATGTGGTACATCTACACAATGGAGTACTACTCAGCTATTAAAAAGAATGAATTTATGAAATTCCTAGCCAAATGGATGGACCTGGAGGGCATCATCCTGAGTGAGGTAACACATTCACAAAGGAACTCACAAAATATGTACTCACTGATAAGTGGATATTAGCCCCAAACCTAGGATTCCCAAGATATAAGATACAATTTGCTAAACACATGAAACTCAAGAAGAATGAAGACTGAAGTGTGGACACTATGCCCCTCCTTAGAAGTGGGAACAAAACACCCATGGAAGGAGTTACAGAGACAAAGTTTGGAGCTGAGATGAAAGGATGGACCATGTAGAGACTGCCATATCCAGGGATCCACCCCATAATCAGCATCCAAACGCTGACACCATTGCATACACTAGCAAGATTTTATCGAAAGGACCCAGATGTAGCTGTCTCTTGTGAGACTATGCCGGGGCCTAGCAAACACAGAAGTGGATGCTCACAGTCAGCTAATGGATGGATCACAGGGCTCCCAATGGAGGAGCTAGAGAAAGAACCCAAGGAGCTAAAGGGATCTGCAACCCTATAGGTGGAACAACATTATGAACTAACCAGTACCCCGGAGCTCTTGACTCTAGCTGCATATGTATCAAAAGATGGCCTAGTCGGCCATCACTGGAAAGAGAGGCCCATTGGACACGCACACTTTATATGCCCCAGTACAGGGGAACGCCAGGGCCAAAAAGGGGGAGTGGGTGGGTAGGGGATTGGGGGTGGGTGGGTATGGGGGACTTTTGGTATAGCATTGGAATGTAAATGAGCTAAATACCTAATAAAAAATGGAAAAAAAAAGATTGCTTAAGCAGTAAGCTAGAATGATTGTAAAACAATGTCCTCACTGTCTTACATCATCTCCAGTTCCTTGTTTAGGGGTTAATCCATGAAGCCTTATGTCCAATCATATTTGGCAAATAGATGAAAGTCATTATTCAGAATTTGGAAAATTGAAATATATACATGTCTGTATTAACACTTGTTCAGGATTCATTTTTGCTTCTCTACATAAAAGGGAAGCTTCTAGAAATGTAATTGATATTGCTTGCAGGCTTCTACTGGTATGGGAATGCCTAAAATCATCAAGACAGATAATGGCTCTGCTTATACTGCAAACACCTTTATACAACTTTGTAAGGAATTTAGAATTGAACATAAAATTGGAATTCCTTATAATCCACGGGAAAAGGAATTGTTGAACATGCGCACTGCACTCTGAAAAATTGGCTTTTTGAAAACAAAAAGGGAGAAATCATATCCCTGTACACCACAAAAATTTTAAAATTTTGATGCCACTCTCTGAGTGTGGGGAAGAGGGCATGATTGTGGGATTTTTGCTTTTTGTTTGTTTTTGTTTTTGTTTTTGTTTTTGTTTTTGCAGGATGCTGAAGGAGCATGCTAGCTGCCAGAGTAGTTAATGAGATATACTGATGCTGAGACAAAGAATGATGCTGATCATGAGTTTGTAGAGTGTCCTGACAATGATGATAGAGAAGCTGTATTGTGCCTACGTCCCTGATCCATTCTTTTTTACATTCAACAGTATGGGAAGGTCTAGAAGTTGTAGTAGTGGTAAACAACACTAAGTTGATGGATATGCCTGCTGAAGGAAATTTCACTATCAATAGAGAAATTAATTACTAAAGATTTAGAACTGATGTCTCCATATGCTTTTGTGGGAGGTGCAGCTACAGGTGCTTCTGCCCTAGTTTTGCAAGGAAACAACTATGAGCTTCTTAGAACAGCAATAGATACAGAATAAAGAAAAGGAGCTGAGTATACAGCTCTCCACATTATCCACACATCACCCTTTTTCTTGGCTATTGCTCTTAAGAGAGGGCCTGAAACTTGTCAATATTACTGGATTAAGAAATGTCTCAGCCTGCTTCCTTTGTGCTGCATTAGGACTCACTCCATTGACAGCTGTCCCTTATCCTGTCCCTTTGAATAAGTCTGGAATCAGTCCTAAGACCTTTCCCCAAATTTTTGAAGTATTGTTGTTCTTGATCCATGAACAACGCAAGTTAAATTCTGCTATACTGGTCCCTATGATAATTTGTGCAATCAAGCTAGTTCACCTAGTCAGGATCTGATTGACCCTGAAGGGTTCTATTTTTGGTGTAATGGTACCCTTACTAAAATTCTTTCCAAAAATATAGATAAAGAATTGCTGTGTTTTCCCACAAACCTAGTTCCTCAGTTGACCTTGCTAACTGCCGCTGAGTATTTGAGTGGAATAGCTGCCCCTCTCCCCAATATTAGAATAAAGTGAGCTGTTTTCCTCTCTTTAGTGGCTGGCACCTTCTTGGTAACCTCTGTTGTGGCTACCAGTTTGACTGGAGGAGCTTTAACCCATTCTCTTCTACCACCACCAAATTATCCCAAAAACTTGTGTTGGCAGTGGAAGCCTCCAATGAGTCATTAGATTTTTTACAGAGACAATTAACTTCCCTTGCCCAAGTTGCCTTACAGAATCAATAAGCACTTGATTTGCTGACCGCTGAGAAAAGTGGCACCTGTCTCTTTCAGAATGAGTCAGACATTGTAGTATCCAACAGTTACATAAACATAATTTGGAGCTCCAGAAAAAACAGTTTTCAGCTAGCTGCTTCTGATAATTGGTGGAAGTCCTCCATGTTCACTCTCTTGATGCCCCTTCTTGGACCTTTGATAAGCATTTTATTATTAGTAACTTGGGGGCCTTTTATTTTTAACAGAATTACTGGTTTTATAAAACAGCAGATTGATTCAATGGCATGGAGACCTTTGCAAATTCATTATCCTAGACTTGATTTGGCTGACAGAGGCCTAGCTGGACTTAAGGTTGATAATACTCCTTCAGGAGCTGCATAGGATTCAAACCTATGCATGGTTCTTGACAAAATAAATCCAGTATGGGCACCAGCTTGGGCTGTGAGGCTAAGTACTGCAGGGGAAGGCCTCACACAGACTATCTCTGAATTCCCCCTGAGACAAAACTGATTTGCCAAGAGGTTGTTATCTGTTTTTTAATCTTATCCTAAGGATTTTTCTAAGGCTCTACCTCCCCTCCCCAAAAGATACCAAGAGCCATGACTGTGGGTCCTGATGGTACCCACAGAAGAAATCAGGTCAATACTCCTCCTGCTGGTTAACGCCCACTCATCCAAGGATGAGATGACTTTGATCACCCCAGTTCTGAAGGGCCTTAGTGAAAATAGTTAGAAGGGAGGAGATGCCAGGAGCCATGGCCTCAGCAGTGGCTTTGTGGAAAATTTCTAGCTTACATAAACAATCCTGAGAGAACATTCGTGGTCATGACAGAAAGTATGTTTGTGAGTAAAGAGGACACTGTGACTGTTGGTTCTAGGAGCTGAAGATTGACACCTGACCTTGGGAGAGCCCCTGGGCTCTTCCCCCCTCCCGTGAAACCTCCTCTTGCTTATGCTTATCTTGCCACTCCTGAATAAAGTTTTTCAGAGCTTGATCAGTCTAATTGATTTGCTCTCATTCTTTGTGTTTCTTGTCCCTCCCACTCTCTCTCTCTCCTGCCCTAGGCCCCCACTGATTATCCCAGCAGGTCAGGGCACTTATTAATCACTTTTCAAACCTTTATTATTCACATGAAAATAGAATAAACATTTAGAAAGCAGACTTAAAATTTATATCATATGACAAAACCCAAGTAAAAACGTGATATGTGACAGTGGAATTTCGACATTTATCTTTCTCCAGAGACAGAAAAGTGAAGTGTCATCATTTGCTACATATTAAATTCATTTGTTGAAAAAAACATTGATTACTTTAAAATATTTGCATGTTCCAGTTGGATATGCATACTGGTACACAGTGTGGGTCACATGTTCTTAAAATTGATGTCATTCTTTTATTCATTTAATAGCTAATATTTATTAGGTACTATTACAATTCTTTCAAAGTTAACTATCTTGGAAAACTGGAACTTTTTACTGTGAGGAAATGCTATTTTTTAGTGCAAAATATTCTTGTTTTTCACATTGAAAAAGTAGTAACACTGCTAAAACATTTATGGAGAATCAGCAATATTTTTCCTGAGATGTGATTAAAAAGTAAAAATACCAGAAAGTTCAACTCAAGGAACATTGTTTGCTTGATTACTCAATATGACAATTTGATTTCACCTGTGGATGGGATAAATATTACAAAATTTAAGAAAAAAGGAAAAGTCAGTTCTCACTATTGAGTGCAGCATTGAACTAGGTTTTGCTAATGCATACATCTGTGAAGTATGAGGACTCCAAGTTGTGTGACCCTCTTTCCTTTCCAAGAGGCCACAATTTCTTTTTTCTTACATGCTCCATCTCCACAGTTCTCTGTAAACTGTCTCAACGTTTTTGAAAGCAAATATTATAAAATAGTCATCACCTTTCCTGGCCAAATAAGAAGAAGTATGAGATCACCATGTATTTAGAGTTACAGGAAGTTGTGTGCTATGCAGAAAAGATGTTGGGAACCAAATCCTCTGCAATTTCAATTCATGCTTTTAGCTGACTCATCTAACCATCTCTGTTTTCTCAAATTCTTGAGGTTGCTAATCATATTACATTATTTAAGATAGTATAATAAACTTCATTAAGTTGTTGTTACAGACTTAAGAAATTCTCCAAGCCAAAGAGCATATGTTATAATGTCTTTTCTTGGGAAATAAAAATGAAACTTTTATAATTATGCAAAAGATAAAATGATGTGTCCAATGTTTCTGCTCTATGCTGTCCTGGATATGCCTAAGTCAATATAATAATAACCCAAAACATTTTTTTTGGAATTTCAAGACTCTCTTATGTGTAAAACTAGGACAGTGCCCTCAAATTTAGAGGAAATAGGCATTGCATTGAGTTAGAGAGCAAATATGTGTTTGTGTGTTTAGCTGAAATAATGTTCTAGAGATTAAAAATAAAAGAGGAAGAAGAACAGGAAAGAAGGAAAACAAGGAAAGAATGACAACAGCCATAGAACCAGAGGTTACCTGGGAGGTATAAAGGCTGAAGGTATAAGAAGGGTAGGATAGTGCAGAGCTGCTTGAAGAGATCAGCATGCCTGACTAGATATGGGAACATGTCAAAATGCCTTTTTGTGAAGGCTAAATCTTTCCAAATCTACCTGCTTTCTAAATTCCAGTGTCAGGAACTCTTTTAATGGTCTCTTATGTGGCTAGGGGCGCCTTTTTTCTCAGCACTTGTCGTTACGTTGGATGAAAAAACAAACAAACAACAAAAACAAAACAAAACAAAAAAACCAAAACAACAACAACAACAAAAACCTGGTAATTTAGTGAATTTGGTTCTCAATAGAAGAAGTAGTGTTCACATTTAAAGGAAACAACAATTTTCTATGGAAATCAATATAAGGATTAGTTCAGCTTATTCAGATATACTGGTTTTAAAGCACAGAACCTTTAAGCCACAGCATTTGGAGGAAATAATGTAGGGCTTTTGAGAGTCTATTTTGAGAATATTACCAAACCATGAAGAGCTCTTGAGTTTTGCATTTAGATAAAACTCCCTTTATGTAATTAATGTATTCCAAGCTCTGCTGAAATTCCACTTTTGTAGGGATGTTCTTAGCAATGCTCTCTCCTCAGCTACAACTTCTGGCAGAAACAGTCACTTACCAAACTTCCATTGGTACTTATATCTTATATCTCAGAAGTAGATTTGTGGAATTGCCATTATGAGACAGTGAGATGTCTGAGAAATACTAAGTACAACTATGTAACATCACCCTCTTCATTATCAAGCCTCATGCCACTAACATAGAAGGTATTTAGGAGTTATTGAATAAATGAGTCCGCAGCAATTCAAAACCATAAAGTAGACACATTCTTAGCCAGACTGATGTGAAAGAGTTTAGTTCCTCAGTAGTTCTGCTTGGCTTTTGATAAACTCCTAATACACTCAATAAACCTTAGATACCTAAAAATATTCCATAAAGTACTTATCTCCTAATTGACATGTCATATATCTAAAATGTTCTGTCATTAGGATTTTTATTTCTTAATATAACAGATATTCCTGTAGATTGATCAAAATCTGGATTTATTATAAATTTCAGAAAAGTCTACCTTTGATTTTCTGTTTTAATTTTGATAATTTGCTCATTTAGTAAAATAATAAGTACATTTTGAGAATAGCCTGGAAAAAAAACTCCTTCATATTTGAATTTATTATAATAACACTCCATTTGAGTCAAATAATTTTAAGGTCTATCAACTAATAAGAATTTAATTCAATTCCACTAAAATGATTGGCATACATTCAAGTGTGAAAGAGTCTTAGATGTTAAGATTTAACTTTAATTATGTGTCTGTGTGTCTATGTATACTTGAATCCATGAGTAGACAGAAGCCAGAATAGGGTGTCCAATCTCCTGGACCTTGAGGTACAAGAAATCCTGATAAAACTAATGTGGCTACTTGGGAAAAAACTTAGGTACTTTGGAAGAGCACCATGCCTGCATTGTGTCTCGTGCCCTGGTATTGATGTTTTGAAACCTAAACATCTTAGAACTTAAATCCTACAGTTATTTTACATACATTTAGAGCAAGTGTTGCATAAAAGATGAAGCATGAACTAATGTTCCCTGGGGTTTTTTTTTCTGTTAAAAAATGAGAGACTAGAACACTAATTATATATTCTGATTATATGATAATTTACATGACATACATTTTGTTGTTATGAATTGTATTCATCTTGAATGAGAAAAATATATCCGATAACATCATAAAATGTAATAGAATACAATAAATAACAATATATTAAAATTTCTACTACTATTCTAGCAATCTGAGACCAGGTCGAGATAGTTACAGATCATGACTTGGTCACACAGTAAATTATTAGACTTCCTAAGAGTTGGGTTTTTGATCTTCTGAGGGTGACAATGAAGAAATGTCAGAAGTATTGTAAACAGAAGATAAAATGACCATAAAAAACCCTCAAAAATTATTGAATACAGGGACAGCAAGGTGGTTTAACAGACAAAAGTACTTGATGCCAAACCTTATAACCTAATTAAATCTTTGGAGCCCACATGTTGAAAAGAGAGAATTCACTCCGGAAAATTGTTCTCTGACTTCTATACATATTCATTGGTAGAAGAGTATGAGCAATAACATACACACTCACAAACAAACGTAAACAAATATGTAATATTATTAAAGATGTTTTCTATTTGAATGACATTATCAGGTCTTTATTGCCTTTCTTCTCTCTACTTCCTCTTTCTATCAATTTGGCTTTTTATTCATTTATTTATAGACATTTTAATTTTTTCTGGGGGAATTTGTTCCGTTCAAAGATGATTTTTAATATTTATTCACATTATTCTGAAAAATAATATTGGAGACTAAATGTTTGCCCCAAATAAGATACAAAAGTGTAAAAGACAGACAGATAAATACTTCTCTTACTCTATTTATAATCAAAGCTGGCCATCATTATTCCTTTCTTCCTGTCACACTTCTGTCTCTGCTTTATAAACCAGAAAACACTATCAACATGTGAATATACAAATTTAGGCCTAATGAGCATTTCATATTTCAGAATAAATGGATAATGTTGTAATTGGAATCAAGAGATGAATAGGCAAATAGAGAATGATATAATCATAATGAAGTAATATTTCAACTGAGGTAGAAATAAACCCTACAGTTTCTGATAATGTGGATGGATTAATCTAGCACACAGAAACTTAAGTGAAATAATAAAGAAACACAAAGACCAATATTGTATTACTTCAAATCTGAAATGTTTGCACCCATAGAAGCAGAGAGAAAAATGGCAGTTACTAAGTACTTGGGAGGGTTTAGAAAGAGGGCATCAGCTGGGTGTGGTGGTGCACTCCTTTAATCCCAGCCCTCGGAAGGCAGAGGCAGGAGGATTTCTGAGTTCGAGGGCAGCCTGGTCTACAAAGTGAGTTCCAGGACAGCCAGGGCTACACAGAGAAACCCTGTCTCGAAAAACCTAAAAAAAAAGAAAGAAAGAGTGCATCAGAGAGATGTTGGCCAAGTACACATAGGTTCAGTTAAAGTGGAAGAAAAAGTTCAGATCTGCTAGTCAACATTTAAATCATGGTCAATAAAAATGTACTGTACTGATAAAGAGTGCCAAGAAAGTAGATTGCCAATAAAAGACTAAATATGTGAACTTGTATGCTAATTAGCTCAAATTAGCAAATCTAAAGTATGTATATATGTATTTTAAGTGATAAATTATATAAAATAAGTACAGATTTTTTTTATGTTTTGATTACAAAAACACATTTTTTAAATAAAAAAATGTTTCCAGTCATGGTAGCTTAGGGATGTAATTTCAATATTCAGAGAAGAGGAAGATCAGGTTTTCAAGGTCAACCTGGGGTCCATTGTGATTTTGAAGCCCACTAAATTTCTAAGACACTGTTTCAAACAATATATATACACATATGCATATATATGAGCATGAAGACCAAAAGAATGAAGTTACCAAAATATATAACGTAGATTTAAAAATTTTAGGAGGCTTCAGAATTATCCTTATACTTCACTGCATTTATGGTCCAGAAAAGAAAAATAGTTCAATCCAATGGAAAAAACAAAAAACGAAAAACAAAAAAACAAACCAATTCACACAACAAGTACAGAAATTCTTAAGTTGTAACATTAGGAAGTGAGATCTTGCAACTGGGAAGTGTTATTATTCATCAGATACTCCTGACTAGTGTTTTAACTTATCTTATTGCAGATATTGTTCTTCTCTGTGGAAATTTCTATCTTCTTTAACAAAGCCACAGTTGTGTCTGGTAAACCAGGATATTATTCTGTCTGCTTTCCCCAAGTTTGTGCTTCCAGTCTGTGGCCTACTGTACCACAAAAATCCATCTTAATTGCATCTTTCTTCTCTCAGCCTTATTACAGAAATCACATTGGGTAATAGCCCTAGCCAAACAAGGAAAAAAAAAAAAGATAATCAAAACCTTATGGACTGTAGTTTTGATAATATTATGGAACCACTACTCCATCTCAATATGAGGCGTTTTACTAAATTTTTGGGTCCTTGTTCTCAGAAAAATTAAGTGAAACTAGAAAACTAATTATGAATGCTGAGTTTTCAAGTCATTGAGAAAGGTCATTTTCTTTAAGTGTGCTTTAAATTTGCCACCAAAAAAGTTTGAATGTGAAACCTGCATTTTCTAATTGGGATTTCATCTTGCAGAAGTGCTTAGCGTTTAATCTTCATTATCTTACCCATATCATAAAACTTTATACTGACACAGTATGTTTACTTTTCTAGTCTCTATATCACAGAAGGTAGGTGAATGAATACCATTCTTCTATATTTTGGAGAAAATTTTCTTTATTTATATCTGTCATTGCCATCATTATGAAGACAGTTACAAGGATAAAAGATAAAACTGTAATATAATAAAATTTACCATATCATGCACTTAAGTAAACCCTAACTGAAACAAATTGTAAGTAGTGAGAGTGAAAGAAAGATGAAATTTCAAGACCTGTAAGTCATATAAAGTACTCAGAAATTGCTGGTTCTTTGTGAGCTTAGAGGCTGCCTGAGGGTGAGAATAAAGAATAACAAAACCTGGTATGCCCCGTTGTTAAAACATTCCTGGGAACAGCTTGACCATAAAGATAAAGAGGAATGTAAGGACATAACAGGGCTATCTGAACTGAGTCAACAACTTACAGAACTCTGACACCCTGCACGTACATGTAATTTTTCTGCTGATGTTTGAATAAGCCAATAGTGTGTTGCTATGCTGAATTCTACACCCCTAAACCCCTTACCCTATAAAACCCCCTAGCTTTTGAGCCTCGTGGCCGACATCCATTATCTGCTGTGTGGGATACATGTTGGTCCGGAGCTCTGTCATTAAACTACCTCATGTAATTACATCAAGACAGAAATGCTCTAAAATGGGGCTATACTTGTCTTTCTAACTGACCTGGGGGAAGTAGGCACATCATAGCAGAAAGAGAACCTTTAGCTTGCTCAGTTTTCTTACCATTTTCAAGTCACTGCAATTGTCCATGTGGTCCAAATAAAAGGGACCAAAAAAAAAAAAAAAAGACTTTCAAAATCTTTAGTTTATAGATTATAAGTCCAATTAATTTAAAGATACTCTCTTTTAGAATACAGGTAATTCATGAAAAGTTCAAAAGATATCAATATTAAAAACGTAAGAGAATTCAGGTTTTGTTAATGGCATTTCTGTGAAGTTCGAGAAACTTTGAGAGCCAGAATGCAGTTGAAAGAAACAGGCTATTGGATCATGATGACCTTGAGGCTACATTTTGTCAATAGGCTTCCCCTTTCACCTTCTTTCTCCTTTCATTTCTTCCTTTCCTTTCTCATTCTCCTCTTTCTAACATGATTTTAAATACCTTTTCATCATCACATCTCTCTCTCTCATGTTATTTTTTTTCTCTACATGCAGAGGTACAGTCTAAGAAGCTAAATGTCCATAGACTAAATCTGAGCTACAGGAAATCTTTTCTTATTTAAGATGATTTCATAGGTATTTTGTCATGGTGACAGATTCCTGACAAATATTAGCAGAGAAAAGTCAAGTCGAGTGTTAAAGCATAAAAGATATTAGAACTAAGAAACTGTAACATAGAATAGGAGATTAAGGCAAGAGGTAAGTGAAAAAGAAGTGTAGTGAGATCATTCAAGGCAACGAGTACTATCAATAGAGACAGCAACAAATGATAAAACTACCAACAAAAAAAACCCACATATGTTATTTAATAAGACATTCTAGACTTTCTAGATCACTTTCCTGAAATTATACTTTAATACCAATCAAAAAAATGTTTAAAGTACTCCCAAGCAAATGAGGTTATTGCTTCAACTGGTAGTTGCTCTCCAAAAACAATAAAGCCCTATTTTTGGAAGAAAACGCCTGTACAATTCCTTGAACACAGAGAAGTGAATCTACTTCTACCTAGAGCCTCATCCCTACTTATTAGAATTCACAGTGCCTGAAGGTACTTGGCCTGCTACCAAAGGAGAGAGATGAAAACCTAACCAGCTACAAATTCTTTGATCTCCAATGATGACCTGACTACAAGCTGCAATAGTGACATAGTGTCACAAATCTAATGGGAAAAAGCAATAGCTGATTGGATTCAAGGACCATTCCATCAACAGGAACCTATTTCCTACACTGCGAGGGTGGTCAAGGACCTGAGGCAAGGTTGCCAGAGGCCTAGGAAAAAATGAAATACAACTAAATCTTCTGCTAGCCAAACACATTCATAAAATTACTATTAAGGAAATTATATTATATGCACAATTGATGGTCATCAGAGAAATTTCCTGCTTCAGTAGATGGGAATACATACAAAGATTCACAGCCAGACAATGTACAAAGACCTTGGGACTCAGTCCTAAATGAGGTGCCTCCACTCGATTCTTTCCCTTGGGAATTAGAGAGCCCTGTGAAAGAGGAAAAAGAAAGATTGAGAGGGCTGGAGAGGATGGAGGACTGAAAGAAAACAAAGCTTTCTAAAAAATCAGGACCTATGTACATATGGATTCACGGAGACTGTGGCAGCATGTGTTATTATTCAGGAATCCCCACACATTCCGCTCAGACTCCACTGTCTTTTAAATAGGGCTGGATTATTAAATGCACACTTGATTGATTAGGGTTATTGCCTATACTCTGGAGCCAAGGTTGGATCACAAGCATTTCTCAGGGCCAGCTTATAATCGGAAACACATACAAACACACACACACACACACACACAACTCATACACAGTGTGACAGTGTGGTCAGCCCTGACTCAAGCTATTTTGGCTAGCTGGTCAGAACAGTTCTAACTGAATTTGATATTCTGAATTGTCCTAAGTGGTTCTTATGATTGTAGAATTTCTTAAGATTAACATACAGAACACAACAGGGTATTTGGTCACATGATCTTGCTCTGAGTCAAGCCATTTTTCCATGTCATCAGCCAAACTCTTTTTATTTTAGAATTATGAACTGGCTGTCAGTCATGGAACAAAGAGTTAAAGCGATGTTAGGGGGCAGGCAGGTCTCAAAGCATGGGCAGGATCCACATGGGTCTGTGGCAGATGGGGTCCCAGACTTGAGAGGAAAAGTTTACACTAGCTGCCATCTGTACCCACTTAAACCACTCATGAATAAAAAATTGTTCTCTTCAAGAGTCTGACTCGGGATTCAAACCACCATGGCCATCTCTAAATAGTTAACAGAAAATGAACTCAACAATGTGTTTGACGATTATTTGTCTCATAATGGTTTTTTTTTCAATTATACACACATTTTTATGTGTTATGTACATAAGAAAATTTTTCATTTTTTTCCTTTTTAGAAACATATTTATTTATTCAATTTTCATTTGAATTTGATGCACAGTTTATCTTGATCTAAACCCACTTCCATTCTCACTACTTTTTATTTTCTTTTTTTTATTATTAGATATTTTCTTTTATTACATTTCAAATGTTATCCCCTTTCTGTGGGAAGCCGTTGCAGAGTGGCAGTTGCAGAGTGGCAGTTGGCTACTGCTGGCCACCAAACATACATAGGCAGTGAAGGTTCTTTTGCCAAGACAAGTTAACCAATCAGATGTGAGACACGCCTCTCCTAGGCCTATGTAAGCAGCACCAGTTCTGGGCTCAGGGTCTTTTCTCCTCTACAATCGAGCTCTCCCAATAAATGTGTGCAGAAGGATCCTGTTGCAGCGTTGTTCTTCCTGGCCAGTCAAGCGCGCGTGAGACCTTTCCTATTTTCCCCTCTGAAAATCCCCTATCCTTCCCCCCTCCCCCTGCTCCTCAACCCACCCACTCCTGCTTCCTGGCCCAGGCATTCCCCTATAGTGGGGCATAGAACCTTCACAGGACCAAGGACCTCTCCTTCCATTGATGACTGACTAGGCCATCCTCTGCTACATATGGAGCTGGAGCCATGAGTCCCACCATGTGTTTTATTTGATTGGTGGTTTAGTCCCAGGGAGCTCTGGGGTTACTGGTTAGTTCATATTGTTGTTCCTCCTAGGGGGCTGCAAACCCCTTCAGCTCCTTGGGTACTTTCTCTAGCTCCTTCATTGGTGACCATGTGCTCCGTTTAATGGATGACTGTGAGCATCCACTTCTGTATTTGTCAGGCACTGGCAGAGCCTCTCAGAAGACAGCTATATCAGGCTCCTGTCAGCAAACTCTTGTTGGCATCTGCAATAGTGTCTGGGTTGGGCTGTTGTTTATGGGATGGATCCACAGGTGGGGCAGTTTCTGGATGGTCATTCCTTCAGTCTCTGCTCCAAACTTTGTCTCTGTAACTCGTTCCATGGATATCTTGTTCCCTGTTCTAAGAAGAATTGAAGTGTTACAGAGAACCTGTTTAATGTTCAACAGAGACGGCCCAATGTTCAGTGTCAGAATCCATGTTCCTCTGCTAGCCACCATCTAAGCTTCTGCTTCTAAGCTACAGGGTACCCAACCTCTGCAAAAACTAGAAGAGGAGAAAAAAGTGTCTGCAAAGGCTGACTCAATTCAATAATAATGAATCTCTGTCATTCTGTACTGTCCCATAATTTGTAGCAGATATTGATGTAAAGATGCAGTCCCATATTGTACTACCAAATTAATTTTATAAATATTTTCAGCAAAACTTTTATTTCCTATACCGTATACAAGTTGGAATCTGAATTTCTCCCTTTCCTTCATAGAAAATGAAATAAATTCTGTGTAGTTATTATGCTTTTTCATCCAAGCTTGAGATCAGAGAGAGAGAGAGAGAGAGAGAGAGAGAGAGAGAGAGAGAGAAAGAGAGAGAGAGAGAGAGAAGGGGGAGACTATGAAGTAGATTATACACATCTATTACATTATGGTTTCTGTAGACTGAGTTAGCTGCCTAAGGGAAAGGAAAGTTAATCCCATGTTCAGAGTCTTATGATGCTATGGTTACAGCTGCTGGGAAAGATCATGCTTAATATGCAAGTTCAGGGACTGAGTTTTGTCCCCAAGTGTCTTCTGTTAAGATTGTGTATTTCTAAGGCTTATTCAGGGTTTTCTATAAAACAGAACCAATGGCTATATAAGCTATATGATAAATACATTGTAAAAGCTTACTCAGGTATTTGGTGTTTCAAAATAACACTACTACAAGCAAAATAATTAGGGAAATAAAAGTCTAAATTCGTCAGCCTGATATTATAATAAATGGAATAGATTGGTTTAAGTGTGTCCTCAAAAGCTATGTGGTATGAACGTGATTCTTGGCATGGTAATGTTTGAATGTGCTGCCTAATGAAAGGGATTCATGGCATAATAATTCTATCTACATGAATGCACTTGTGACAATTCCATCCTCCCAATATACTTGTGTGAATCCCACCCTCAGAAAGAAAATCTGTGCCATTTTTTCAAGTGGATTCTATGTTAAGGAAATAGAGGCCTCATTTTCATGAGTGGGTTGTGTGCTGTGGATGTATTTAGCAGAATCATTGCCCTCTCATTTTTCTCAACTATTCTTTTTGCCTTTCTGATATGGGATGGTGAAGCAAAGAGTTTCTTGCTAGATTTTGTCCTTTGGTATCTGACTTCAAATTCTATTTCAAGCCAATAAACTCTGCTGTCTGCAAATTCTGAGTATTCCTTTATTGCAGGATTAAAACACTAACACAGAAAGCTGGGCATTAAACTAAATATCAGAGTTCAGAGTTCCCTTAGCCAGGAACTATTGAACCTAAGACACATACACAAGAAAAACAAAAATAAACAAACAAGCAAAACAAACCATCAAAAGAACCCAAACAAACAACAACAACAAACCCTTAAAGTCCCACATCAAAAACAAGGTGTAATTGATCCCTCCTCACACTTTAAAAGTTCTATTTGGAGCATCAACATAAATGTGTGTTTTGTTTTGTTTTGTTTTGTTTTGTTTTGTTTTGTTTTGTTTTGTTTTATTCAAGCCTATTGTACTAAATGTTAATCTCTTCATGAAACACTCTCTGAACCTCACTATTTTTTTTTATTATTGTAGATTTTGTTTTTGTTTTTGTTTGTTTGCTATCTGAGCATCCTTTATTCCAGTTAAGTCGACATAGAATTAAGTTATGAAGGCAGCAAACATATCACAAACATCCATCATTTCAAGGGTTACAGCCTCATAAAGCCAGTGAGAGTTTAGCTAGGCTCTACTGCTGGTAAAGGAATCACACAAGGTTAAGTCTGATAGATTTAGTGCATATATTCATATGTGAACTAAGCATATATTATAAATGTATTATCCTATGCCTGGTTTGATATTTTTATGGAACATAAGAACATGTCTTCTAAGTATTAGAAAATAATTCAATTACTGCTCTTGTGAGGAAGGCATTCCATTAGGTTCTCCATTCCATTTTTCTTGGATGCTTTTTTTCTGAAATAGGAAATAAAATTATAATTTCATCCCCTTTGCAATTACTCATATCCTATGCTCTATGTTTTTTTTTTGGTAAAGCAAGTTTTTAATCTTCAGAAATGATTTCATCTATAAACTGTGTATGTTTTCCCAGGGAAAGGGAGAGTGAGATACAGCAGTAATGCTAGGAACATTCAGAAAAACGAAGAAAGGCCTTGAAATACTTTCCTGGATTGACATCAATAGCAAAAACAGAGCATTATTTATGAAGGCAGCCCGACTACAATTTTCCAGTGGTCTCTCAGTTCCCTTACTTACTCCTCCTTTAGCATACACAGTTAATGAAAACATCATAGAACAAAAACCCCAAACAGTCCAATGCCAGATACACTTAACATGATGGAAAATACTGTGAGAACAAATTAGTATGACTAGGATAGGAATGGCAGAGACACCACTTCAAAGTGCCTGTGAACGAGGAGTGCAGCAAATCAGGCAAATGCTGCAGCAGCTTTTGCCCTTGTGGAACGTTGTAGACCACATCTTTGTCTAACTGGAAAGCTAACACATCCCCCATTTTCCTAAAGGCTGGAACACTTTTTTTTTTTTTTCCTCAGAGGCTGTTTCCCTGTGGAAATTATCACAATGGACCAGACAGCTGGGATAATGATGTAACCAGGGTTACTGAACATTTTCCTGCTTGCATTAGCAAGATTATATAGTTAATCAATCCACAATACTTCCTGAGTTCCTATGAAATGCAAGACACACAGTGGCAAACCAACCACTATAATCAAGTGAGATAATGTTAATGATAGCATGCTGTGAACTGCAAATCCTGGTGAAATGTGACTTACAATCATCTAAAATGTCTTAGTGCCGTGATCCTTATTTGGTAAAAGGGTGTTTCCACCTAGTTTGGTGAGAAATGATCCTAGTCTCTGGTTGAGACGAATGATTAATGCCAGAGGTAATGATATCCAAGTTGAATTTCTAGTATTGTGCCACCAAAAGTCACAAGAAACCAATCTTGTCTCCTCAGTAAATAAAAAGATACATATGTGTTGAGATCAAGGCAACCCAGAATGCCAAATAGTCTAGGCAACATGTCTCCTCTAAATTATTAATTTTCTGATGTGTAGCATGCCTTTAAGCCAACATGTCACATTTGTTCTGATTGAAAATGTGTTATTTGGCATAACTGTGATACATTTTATACAGAGATCCATTGAGAAATGCCTTTTATTCGTTTCACTGATCAGGGAAGGGAAGCTGTGCTTTAGACTCAGGCTAACATTCCTGCCTTAAGCTCTCTGCATTTCATTTTCATGGTTTGTATTGCTTTATTATTTACAGAACAACTTCTGCTATTCTTCATTTTACTTCTACAGTTGGAGTTTGAATTCATGGCAGTATTTTTAGAAAAGAGCCTTAACCCCAGATACTTAGTAAGTGGGTCCAGAATGCCTGTAATTCAATGGCATTGAATCTTTTTCAGTTATCAATTTCGGTATTGCTGGAAGGCATACACAAGAAGCTTCCCCCTTCCCCCTTCTCTTTAGTCTGCAATCCTAAACAGTAATAGCAGAATATAGGCAACCAACAGCTCCCTCCCCAGATGGCTCTGGCTCTGCCTTTATGTTCTTAAGTGAAGGAGAGTAAGACTCAGCAAACCATTATAATATCTTGCCAATCTGCCCAATACCAATTTGATCTAATGTACTATTCTTAAGAAAATATTCTCTAGACTTCGAATTGCTAAACAGAAACATTCTCCTTCATTCCTTTTTAGTTCATTGGGAGTTTAAATTTTAAGATGTACAAAACAGTCCTCATGTAGTGAACGCATTTGCTTCTATTCTCAACAGATAAACTTACATACATATGAGTAGAAGTTAATGTATCTTGATTTTAAATTTAACTACTATCTTTCATGAATTTTTCCATCATACGAATAAAGATACTATGTAATTTTTTCATCTTGTTAATTTAAGCAATATAATTTATCATCTATTCATACTGGGTACTTCTGAAAGTAATTTGCATAGACCAGCCCACAACATAAAGATGACCCTTTAAATTGCTATATCAAACTAAATATTCTCCTTACCCCAAAGTCATTTGGTCAGTATAAAACTTAAAATGCAAAGTAGCTTTACAAAAACAGCATTTCAAAAGGAGTTGGTGACTCATATGTAACACCAGTAATCAGGACGTTGAGGCGATAACATCAAGACTTCAAGTGCACCCTAGGTTCATCAAGTGGTTCAAATCTGATTGTACTATAGAGTGAAAAATAAATATAAAAATTACAACTAATGTGACCACTGTTAGAAGCATGTAGAATTATTACTAATAGCTAAATTTGAGCTAATTTGATTAAATTAGTAGAGCTTTGTAGAAGAGTTAAATGTGATCAGTGATGTTAGTACATCAATAACACATTATTTATAAGGCTATATAAATAAAAATATTGAAAAATCTATCTTTTAAGATTTTCTTTTCTCTTTTCTTTTTTTATTAATAAATTAATTTTTTACATTCTATATTTTATTCCCCCTCCACCCTCTGACTGTTCCACATCCCATACCTCCTCCCACCCCACTGTCTCTATGTGGATGTCCCCACCACTCATGCCACCTGACCTCTAAACTCCCTGGGGGCTCCAGTCTCTTGCAGGTTAGGGGCATCATCTCTCAATGAACACAGACCCAAAAGTCCTCTACTGTATGTGTGTTGTGAATCTCATATCAGCTGGTATGTGCTGCCTGTTTGGTGGTCCAGTATTTGAGAGATCTTGGGGATCTTGGTTAACTGAGACTGCTGGTTCTCCTACAGGGTCGCCCTTCTCCTCAGCTTCTTTCAGCCTCTCCTAATTCAACAACAGTGATCAGCTGCTTCTGTCCATTATTTGGGTGCAAATATCTGTATCTGACTCTTTCAGCTGCTTGCTGGGTCTTCCGCAGTGCGGTCATGTTAAGATCCCTTTTTTGAGTGCTCCATAGTGTCAGTAATAGTGTCAGGTCTGGGGACCTCCCCTTGAGCTGGATCCCACTTTGGGCCTGTTGCTGGACTTTCCTTTTCCTCAGGCTCCTCTCCATTTCCATCCCTGTAAGTCTTTCAGACAGGAACAATTATGGATCAGAGTTGTGAAAATCTATTTTTGAAAGCCTTCAATAGATTTGAGCTCCTTGAACATGAGTAGGATTTTTTTAATTAACAAAATTAAGTGATTATTGCTGTTTGCTTGGAGATGACTGTAGATTCATCTCTCTAGATCGGAGTAGACATTTGTCAATGACGGTTTTACGTGAAACCTTGTATGTAAGGAGCACACAATATTTTCTAGCTCCAACTTAAAGCAATTCAACTTAAACCTACTCCCAAATCAACATATGTATTGTTTTCATTTTTATATAATGTCATTCAAGTAATAACTAGTCACCATTACTATATTATTTTACATACATAACTCATTTAAAGCACAGTATATAAATAGACTCAAAGGTTTCAATTTCAAAACTCTACATGTAGCTAAGGATTAAGTTTATCTAAAGATGAATATTGTGTATTACTTATATGTAAAATTTGGCAACTTATAGACTGGCCCCCATAGGCTTGTTCAAACACCTGAGTCTATGGGGGCCATATTTAGCCATAGTATAATAATTAATAATAATAATAATAATAATAATAATAATAATAATATGTACATTTAATCCAATTTCCAAAGTCCCCAGAGTCTATGGCAATATCAACAATATTAAAAATCCAAAGTTCAATGTCCCATATGGGATTCATCCAATCACTTAACTCTAATCCTGAATCAAGACAGAAAACCAGCTGGTCTATCTCCAAACTCTGCATCTCCATGTCTGATGTCAAAGCAGTTTTCAGATCTCCAATGCCTTTTTCATCTTTGTTGACAGCCATAAACTTTTTTCCTGTACTGGTTCCACTCCCCGTTAGCAGCATTCCTTGGCAGTTATCCCATGGCTCTGGGGCTTGGCATCTTTAACATCTTTGGGTCTTCAAGGCAATTTCAATGTTACAGTTTCTCCTTTTAATATCTAGGATCCAAACATGATGTTCTGCTCTCCTCCAAAAGGCCGGTGTCACTTCTCCAGCTCTGCCCTCTGTAGTACTCTAGGTTCTGGTTGATACCACTCCACTGCTACTCTAGTTCTTGGTGATCATCCTATGGTACTGGCATCTCCAAAACACTGGGGTCTTCTGCTGCAATTAGGCTTCACCAATATCTTCTCATAGGCTCTCTTCATGATGCCAAGCCTCAAATCCTTTGCATGACCCCTTCAGTCTTGAATCATCAACTACAAGTGAAACTGCTCCTTCACCAATGGCCTTCCCTGGCCTCTCACAGTGCAAAGCCTCAGCTACTCTTTGTGACTCCTTTATTCCTTCAAAACCAGTACCACCTGGATGACTCTTACACATTACCAAGTACAGCTGAAGCATGAAATACAACCTTGGCTATCTCTGGAACACAGCTTCTTTGTGCTCTCAGAAAACACATCCCAGAAGATTTCAATTTAGTGATGCTGATCTCTTAATCACCACTATTTTTTTTTTTTGCACCAGCTAACTAGCATCAATTAGTCCAGTAGTTCCTTCTATTTTTCACTCTAAATCCAGAGCCACATGGCTGCAGTTGCCATGTTCGGCTGCTTGCTGGGGCTGGAATATGGCTACCTTTATTCTATTACCATCTTTCTGTTTGCCAATTCCTTCTCTGCCTTAGCTTGGCTTTCCTGGAAATTGCTATGTAGATTGACCTTGAACTCAGATCTGCATGGCTCTGTCTCCTGTAATGCTCGAATTAAAGGTGTGCATACCATGTCTGGATTAAAGCATTTCTTCACCTAGGAGCTGCTTTGTCCAAGACTGGCCTTGAACTCAGAGATCTGTTTGGCTTTGTCCTGGAAGGTGTGTACCATCATGCTTGGATGTAAAATTAGCTGGGTAGGATCTTGCCCCTAAATCAATTAATCTGTTATCTCCTAGAACATAGAATTCAGTTTCATTTCACTTCCTGGTACCCCTTTAATACTGAACCATATATTTTATATTTTTCCTTTCTCAGCCTGCTGTTCTTGTTCAAAAATGCTCTTCATGAGACTTAATCGGAGAACAAAGTCTCTGCTGGACTTTTTGAGATTTCCTTTGTCAATTCAATTAATCAGAGTCTCTTACCTTACCTCAAGCAGACTGTACAGACAGGGGCATAAAGTAGCCACATTCTTCACCAAAATAACACAGAATACTCTCTAGACTACCGAAATTCTCGACTGAAACACCTTGGGCCAGATCCACATAATTCAAATCATTTTCACTAACAAAGTCTTCCATGTTCCTACTAGAATAGTCCATTAAGCCCCATTTAAAGCATTCCACAGCTTTCCAAATCCTAAGTCCCCAAATCCACATTCTTCCAAACAAAAGCATGGTCAGGCCTATCACAACAATACCTTACTCCTGGTTCCAACTTATGTCTCTGTTAGGGTTTTACTGCTGTGAACAGATATCACAAGCAAGGCAAGTCTTATAAAGGACAGCATATATTTGGGGCTGGCTTACAGGGTCAGAGATTCAGTCCATTATCATAAAGGTGGGGGCATGAAAACATCTAGGCAGGCATGGTACAGTCAGAGCTGAGAGTTCTATATCTTCATCTGAAGGCTGCTAGTGGAAGAATGACTTCCAGGCAATGAGTATGAGAGTCTTAGAACCCACAACCACAGTGACACACCTACTCCATTGCACACCTTTTAATTGTGCCACTTCCTGGACTGAGCACATGCAAACAATCACATTTAATGTCCTGCTTCTAGTTTGCTAACTTCAGCATATATTAATTATGGGACAAATTTTCATATCCCTTAGAAGTTAAATATTAGAAAAACAGAATCCACTTGATAACCAGGAAAGTGATTTAAAAAAAAGAGAGACTAGTTACATTGTTAACAATATATTCAGTTTAAAAAGTTGTTGCAAAGATGTTATTAAAATTCTGAGATAATCTTCATTAACAGGAATTTATAGTAGCTTTGACACCTATTTGGTATGAAGATGCTACAGGAAAATTTATACAAATCAGATCTTAAATCAGTAACATTAAAAGTCCTGAGCCTTTTAATTGATACTAGGATGTATGTATTTTTATCAATTTCTAGTTCACTGATAAGATAATACATCTGTAGAATATGTATAGTGAATATCTTTATCTTCATTTATTCACTGAAATATTAATGATTTAGTCTTCTAATATCTTTCCATGCCCTTTGCCATTTAGTGACATACAGCAGGAGAATGAAACTCCATCTCCAAATGCAATGTTCATATTTCCATGAGTGTACTGGCTAGTTTTGTGTCAACTTGAAACAGGCTGGAGTTATCACAGAGAAAGGATCTTCATTTGGAAAAATGCTCTCAGGAGATCCAGCTGTAAGGCATTTTCTCAATTAGTGATCAAGGGGGGAGGTCCCCTTGTGGGTGGTGCCATCTCTGGGCTGGTAGTCTTGGCTCTATAAGAGAGCAGGCTGAGCAAGCCAGGGGAAGCAAGCCAGTAAAGAACATCCCTCAGTGGCCTCTGCATCAGCTCCTGCTTCCTGACCTGCTTGAGTTCCACTCCTGACTTCCTTTGGTGATGAACAGCAGTATGGAAGTGTAAGCTGAATAAATCCTTTCCTCCCCAACTGCTTCTTGGTCATGATGTTTGTGCAGGAATAGAAACCCTGACTAAGACACATGACCCTTAAAAAATACTATGTGTTTTCTGTGTTATTCATAGTTCTATACAATTTTTGAGAATCTTGGCCAATGAATTCAACATTTTATACTCCTGCAAAGCTTTCTTTCTTTCCTTGAATGCATTCTCTTACTGTCATTTCCCCATACATAATAATCAGAATCTAACATGTGACTTCTGCTCCTCTTTTCTTTATATGCGAATTCATGAAGTGAATAAAGCTAAGAAAATAAAACCAAACTTAAACCCAATTCTGAGGAGATCATTTACAGTATATGTTCATACAAATCCACAAATCCTCTTGAAAACTAATAATGATTTTCCACAATATTCTGTGACTCACAAAAATATTTCTAATATTATATTATATTTTTTCCTTTGCTATTGTCTTTGCCATTGTCTAACTTATGGACAGATCTCCCATGTTCGCAGATTGGCAGATTTAGTACAGTAAAAAATGGTCATCTTGCCAAAATCAATCTACAGATTCAATGAAATCCCCATCAAAATCCCAACTCAATTCACAGAGTTAGAAAGAGCAATTTGTAAATTCATTTGGAATAACAAAATCTCAGGATAGAGAAAACTATTTTCAACAATAAAAAAACTTCTGGGGGGATTTTCATCCCTGATATCAAGCTCTGTATTACAGAACAATAATGATAAAATCCTCTTTATATTGGTAGAGAAACAGGCAGGTAGATCAATGGAACAGAATTGAAGACCCAGAAATGATCGCACACACATATGATCACTTGATCTTTTACAAAGTACCTGAAACCATCCAGTGGAAAAAAGACAGTAATTTGAAAAAATGATGCTGCTTCAACTGGTAGTCAGCATGTAGAAGAATGCAAATCCATCCATTTTCATCTCCTTGTACAAAGCTCAAGTCCAAGTGAATGAAACAGATATAGTAAAATGAATAGAAGAGAAAATGGGGAAGAGCCTCAAGCACATGGACACAAGGGAAATTTTCCTTAATAGAACAGCAATGCCTTATATTCTAAGATCAACAATTGACAAATGGGACCTCATATAATTGCAAAGCTTCTGTAAAGCAAAGGACACTGTCAGGAGAAAAAAGCAACAACCAACAGATGGGAAAAGATCTTTATCAACCCTACAATCCATAGAGGCCAACATATACAAAGAACTCAAGAAGTTAGATTCCAGAAAACCAAATAATCCTGTAAAAAATAGGGTACAGAACTGAACAAAAAATTTTCAGCTGAAGAATACCAAATGGCTGAGAAGCACCTAAAAAAATATTTAACATCCTTAGTGGTCAGAGCAATGCAAATCAAAACAACCCTGAGATTCTACCTCATACCAGTCAGAATGGCTAAAATAAAAAATTAAGGTGACAGCAGATGCTGGCAAGAATGTGGAGAAAGATGAACACTTCTCTGTTGTTGCTAGGATTGAAAGCTTGTACAACCACTGTGAACAACAGTCTGGTGTTTCCTCAGAAAATTGGACATAGTACTACCTGAGGACCCAGCAATACCACTCCTGGGCATAAACCCAAAAGATGATCCAACAAATAACAAGGACACATGCTCCACTATGTTCTTAGCAGCCTTATTTATGATAGCCAGAAGCTGGGAAGAACCCAGATATCCTTCAACAGAGGAATGGATACAGAAAATGTGGTACATTTACAGAATGGAATAGTACTCAGCTATTAAAAGCAATGAATTCATGAAATTCTTAGGCAAATGGATGGAATTAGAAAATATCTTCCTGAATGAGGTAACCCAATCACAAAAAATCGCACATGATATGCACTCACTGATCAGTGGATATTAGCCCCAAAGCTCCAAATAACTTAATACAATTTGCAGACCACATGAAGTTCAAGAAGAAGGAAGACCAAAGTGTGAATGCTTCAGTCCTTCTTAGAAGGAAGAACAAAATACTCAAGGGTGGAAATACAGAGACAAAATATGGAAGAGAGACTAAAGGAAAGGCCATCCAGAGACTGCCACACATGAGGATCCAGACACCAAAACGAGACACTTGCAGATGCCAAAAGTACATGATGAAATGAGCCTGATAGAGCTGTCTCCTGAGAGGCTCTGTCAGAGCCTGACAAATATAGAGATGGGTGCTCCCAGACATCCATTGGACTGAGCGGAGGGTCCCTGATGCAGGTCTTGGAGAAAGGGCTGAAGGAGATGAAGAGGTTTGCAACCCATAGGAAGAACAACAATATCAACCAACCAGAACCCCCTGAGCTCCCAGGGATTAAACCACCAACCAAAGATTACACATTAAGGGACCCTTGGCTCCAGCTGATGGCCTTGTCAAACATCAATGGGAGGAGAAACCCTTGGTCCTGGGAAAGCTCAATGTCCCAGTGAAGGGGAATGCCACAGCAAGGAGGCAGAAGTGGGTAGGTAGGTGGAGTGGCACCCTCACAGAAGCAGGGAGAAGCAAGATGAGATAGGAGGTTCCTGGAGGAGAAACCATAAAAGGGGATAACATTTGAAATGTAAATAAAGAAAATATCCCATAAAAAAGGAAAAAATAATTTGCAATGGAAAAACAAAAACAAAAAAATAATAGTAACTCTTGTAAAGTGCAAATCACTATTCATCACTGTCATGCGGAAAGAACTAATTTGATTTTATTTTTACTACATTTCCATTATTTATTCATTAGTTGATAAGCATCTAGGGTGATACAAATTTCTTGCTGAGGTCTCTAGAAAAACAATTGAAAATTGAAGAACTCCAAAAACATTTTCTTAACATTTAAATATCAAACAATATAAGGATATATTAATTAGATACTGGTACATGACAGATGTATACATTATACTGCTCAAATCAAAGTAAATGTATTTGCCTTCACAATGTACATGTGTATTTATAAATCTTTTGGTTCTAATCATCAAATGTTCTTTTTTTGTTCTTTGAATGCTTTAGATTTATTTTGGCAGCTATAGACTAATGTAATGATAAAAATATTAAAGATGAACCATACGATGTTTTGAGAGGAGTCAACATTGTGTAATATACATCATGTTTAACATATGTGTATCCCAAATACTTATGAGTACTTACTTGTAAAATGAGCAAAATAATTTATTTGTATCTTTTGCAACATACAGCACATCATTATCAACTATATTCATGGAAATATTTAGTAACTCCCATGAGTTATGATTTATCGTACACTGATTACTATCTTCCCATTGCTCCCTTGTAACTCAGACTCCATTTTATACTAAACGTTCTTAAAATATAAAACTACTACTCCTATTAAAAGTAGTTTAGTTTTTGCACCTTCTTCTTCTTCCTTCTTCTTCTTCTTCTTCTTCTTCTTCTTCTTCTTCTTCTTCTTCTTCTTCTTCTTCTTCTTCTTCTTCTTCTTCTTCTTCTTCTTCCTTCTTTTCCCATTCTCCTCCTCCTCCCCCTCCTCATCATCATCACCATCACCATCATCATCATCACCATCATTTCTCTCTCTCTTTCTCTCTCTTCCTCTCTCTCTCCATCTGTGTCACAGCCATTAACCACATCAGATAGTTGTGTAGTACAATTTTGTTTCTTTAAAACCACAGAAATATTCTAAGAATGTGTTTTTGTTTCAATGTCAGTTGTGGGATATAAGGGTGCTTCAGATTGTCACAGCAGTTGACTATGATGTACCTAGTGCTTTGTCAGGGGCATAATTTTTCCAGGAGCAGATAGTTTCTGCAATACTGGGATGTTTGAAAGTCTGGGGACCTTATAGAGGGTATATAAAGTCTAGGTTTTCAAGAGGTGGGGTCATTTGTTGTTTGTTTGTTGTTGGTTCTTATTGGTTGTTGTTTGTTAAGTAGCCATGTATGAAGGAGGAGGAGGAGAAGGAGGAGGAGGAGGAGGAGGAGGAGGAGGAGGAGGAGGAGGAGGAGGAGAAGAAGAAGAAGAAGAAGAAGAAGAAGAAGAAGAAGAAGAAGAAGAAGAAGAAGAAGAAGAAGAAGAAGAAGAAGAAATAATTATATATCCTAATGGCAAAGATCAAATTTGCCCCCAAAGAACTGAATAAACTTAATCAGCAGAAAGTATTCTAACAAAAATGAAGCCTTCTTTCCCCTGTATCCTTTTTTCTCTCCCATCTAGTGTTAGGGGGTTGAAAGTGTTGAGAAGGCTAGAAGAGAGAAGAACCCACAATGTAGTCACAGGCTGGCTACAGAGGTGATTTCCTTCTTCTATTTTTACATATATTGGTTTTCTCAGCAAGTACTTTTATCAATTGAGGTATCTTCACATTCCATTTATACTCAACTTCTATGACAGAAACATTTTGGTTCTAATTATGAATGAGATTATGTGGGATTTGTCCAAGAATACATGGGTTAATATTTTAATATTTATAGAGCTTCCATATTTTGTTGCTATTAAATTCTATTTTTATTTCATTGTAGAAAGAAAAATATGATTTATTGAACTGTGAGAAGTTAATGTGTTTTGATATTATTTAACCAATTACCGCAAACTTTTTCTAGACCTACCTCTTTCTCATTTACTACAAAGGATTGTCTGTTTCCTTAATTTTTAAAGTTTATCAAATTTAATTATGCTGTGCATATACTCTTTGTTGTCTGACCTTCTGTTGGAGATTGGTCAACTTGTCAGAGACCAATTGGAGGTAACTGTCTTCCCATCAATAATAAATATCTCTTTGGTGGTAGGTGAGACTTCTAACCTACCTTCCTACTTCATGCTAAGTTTTGTACTGACTTGTGGTTGGATAGGTCTTTTGCACTTGTGCATGCTGTCATAATTGTTGAGTACATATATGGGTGGCTGCCCTTTGGTGTTCAGAAGATGCTGTTCTCTTATAGTCATTCACTATCTCTGGTCCTTATAATAGTTATTTTATATTCTTTTTCCACAGTGAAACCTGAGCCTTCATGGGAGAGGGCATGAATAAATTTCCCATGTAGGACTGCGGATACTATACTCTTCTGTATACATTTGGAGAATTGTAGATCTCTATGTTAATCTTCATGTACTGCAAATAGTATTTCTGATCAAGATTGATATATACTTTAATCTATGAGGATAGTGATAAATCATTCAGAGATTTTTACTGCTGTGTCCGTTTACATTGAAGAATAAGTAGTGGGTTCTTTTTGAGGGTCTATGATCTATCTTAGACATAGTTTTCTGAAGCTATTGCCAGTAGATCTTGGGAGCAGGTTCAGAAACCCACTGCCAGGCATTAAGTAGAGAACAAGCTTAAATTGAAGAGCTCTATTTGGCCCTTCCTATTGGAACTCTGGGAATCCATAGAGAGGGAAGAAAAAAGTAGAAGGGTTGAGGATACCAGGAGAACACAGCCTTGCAGATTTCAATGAAGTAGGGCTCATGGTGGCCCAAACAGGCCTAAAGGGCAATTATAGATCCTATATGTATCTGTGCTAGGTTTACTGAATATATGTTACAGTTATTAGCTCAACTTTTTGTGGGATCCCTAACTGTGAGAGTGGGGGTGTCTCTGATGTATGCCTGGTCTTATACCCTTTTATTCCTACAGTATTGCCTCACCCAGTGTTCATATGAGCATTTGTGCCTAGTTTTATCTGATCTTGGTGTTATGTTTATATGGATCTCCTGGGATGACTGCTCATTTCTGAATGGAAAGAAATAAGGAACAAATCTGGGGGGAAAATCAGGATGGGTAGGGAAGAATGGGAGGAATGGGAAAAGGGGGAAAATATTGAAAAAGGAAAACAAACCAATCATCAACAACAATAAAACAAATAGGCAGAAAGAAAGAAAGAAAGAAAGAAAGAAAGAAAGAAAGAAAGGAAGGAAGGAAGGAAGGAAGGAAGGAAGGAAGGAAGGAAGAAAGAAAGAAAGAAAGAAAGAAAGAAAGAAAGAAAGAAAGAAAGGGAGGAAGAAAGGAAGGAAGAAAGAAAGAATAAATGAAAGAAAGAAGAAGAAATAAATAAAAGAAAAAAGAAAAGAAGGAAGGAGGGGATGAAGGAAAGAAGGAAGGAAGGAAAGAAGGAGGGAAGGAAAGAAAGAAGGAAAGAAGGAAGGAAGGAAGGAAGGAAGGAAGGAAGGAAGAAAAACCCAGTAAAAGCCCAGCAGCTCAGAGACGGCAGCATAGGCTTCCTCACGTTAAAAACTAATAAAGAAAATGTCCATAACCCACTCTTATGGAGGATTTTCTTAATTGGAATTCCTATGCCCAGATGAATTTAGCTTCTGTCAAGTTGACAGAAAACTGTCCAGCATAGATAGTATACTATAGTTTCTAATTATATGTTTTTATAGTTTCTCTCCCTCTCTCTCTTTCTCTCTCTCTCTCTCTCTCTCTCTCTCTCTCTCTCTCTCTCTCTCTCTCTCTCTCTGTGTGTGTGTGTGTGTGTGTGTGTGTGTGTTTTCTCCTCAAGACAGCTTTTCAGACTGCTCTCTATCTCTCTGGTCTGTTTGAGATAATTTTTTCTTGCTATTCAAAAAAAAAAAAAAACCCACTGGTTAAGACAGCTAATTTTCTGCTTGATACAGCTCTCTCTGATTGAGACAACTCTTTCTACTAGTAAAAATTCTAAAAGCTCTCTGGATACTTCATGGCTTTTCCGATCAAAGAAGAGCTGCTATGCAATATTTTGTGGATTTCCCCACCAAGTCAGAAATCCTGTTACAAAATTTCTAAAGGTTGTAAGGGTCTGTGATTTGCCTAAGAATGATACTCAGAACTCAAGTAGTATGCAAAAGCAAAGAGCATTTTATTCTGCAGAAGTACAGATGCTAGGGTCTTCCATTTGCCAAGATGGAGACACCCAAGTATTCTGGCCCATGTTAAGAATATTAGGGGAATCGCAGGGAAGGGTAGGTGATCTTTATCTTAAATTGTTGGCTCTATATCTAGGGACATTCCAGAATTATTGTTGGGCTAGGGTGGGACTGGGAACTGTTACTGAGAAAGCCTGGAACTGTTCCTGACCCACTATTCTTGCCTCAGACCAAGTGGAAGGGCAGCTTCTTAAGATGGGACAGTTTCTAATTGGCTGCTCAGGACCTAGCAGTTACTGCCTTGCATGGATTTGCCCAGTTCTTATAACCAGACATCTAGGCCTCATCTTCTGAACTGCTAATTGAAACCTGTCATGGAGTTAGCCTCTCTCAGTTCTCTCAAAGCATTTCTTGGTTTTCCCCCATGAAAATCAGAAAGCCAAAAAAAAAAAAAATACTCTAAAAGAGTGTGATCCTTCTTTCAGAGAGCCTTCTCTGGATAGCTGCTAGAAAACCTTCTAAATGAGCTGTGTTCACTCTCTAAGTAATTATTGGGATTTCCTATGAAGGTCAGAAATGCTATTAGAAAAACTCCTAAACGATCTATGAAAAAGCCCAATTCCCAACTGTACCCTGGATCAGACACCATGCTACAGCCCTTACCAACTTAAAAATACCCAGAGACAAACTGACCTCCCAGACTCTCAGGGTCACAGGAGGGAGAGTCTCCAATCAGAGACAGGAAGAACAGGAAACACCAAAAATAACCAGATGGTGAGAGGCAAACACAAGAACATAAGTAACTGAAACCAATGCAAATTGGCATCATTAAAACCCAATTCTTTTACCACAGCAAAGCCTGGATATCCCCAAAACACCTGAAAAGCAAGATTCTGATCTAAAATCTCATCTCATGATGATGATAGAGGAGTTTAAGAAAGTCATAAATATTTCCCTTAAAGAAATACCTCAGAGCAGAGGCCACTAAGGGCTCCAGAGTACTCTCCACACTGCAGGACCTCAGGATCAACTTGGGATCACTGGTAAGTGGAACGCAACATCAGCTCCAAAGAATCACTGAGGGTGTTGTGCCAGCAGGAACAGGGACAAAGGAACCCCACCTGACCAGAGGCTGGGATCCATTCCAGTCTGGACCAGCCCTGCCATCTTCCGTGTGAACCCGGCCGAGGTTGCCAAGGGCCCCAGAGGACTCTCCACACCACAGTACCCCTAGCAAACCAGGGAACTCGGGATCACAGGAGAGCACATGGGCAACAGAAGCAACAAGAAGCAACAGAGCTTCTTGGTCAGGGTCCCTCAGGGCCTTCATCCTCAGCCAGGAGGCAGAGCTGAGACCCAGACCCCTGGGCACCTTCCTTTCCAGAGGAGAGTTGGCAGACAGGGAGGGCTCTGACCCCAGGACTCAGGAGGTGGATCAGAGCTCCAGACTTCTGGACAGCTGCCCTGTAAGAGGAGAGCTTGCCTGCAGAGAGTACTCTGATCAGTGGGACTCAGCTGAGAGTTAGACTCCCAAGAGTGCTGACAGAGGTTAACAGAACCACAGGAGGAACAAGCTCCAGCCAGAGACAGCTAGAACATTAACACCAGAGATTACTAGATGGCAAAAGGCAATTGTAAGAATCTAATTAACAGAAACCAAGAACACTGGGCATCATCAAAACACAGTACACCCACCACAGCGAGTCCTGTATACCCCAATACACCTGAAAAGCAAGACATGGATTTAAAATCATATCTCATAATGGTGGTAGAAGATATTAAGATGGGCAATAATGACTCACTTAAAGAAATACAGGAAAGCACTACTAAACAGGTAGAAGGCCTTACAGAATTACAGGAGAACACTGTTAAAGAGGTAGAAGGCCTTAAAGAATTACAGGAAAATACTGCTAAACAGGTAGAAGGCCTTAAAAAGGAAACACAAAAATCCCTTAAAGAATTACAGGAAAACACAACCAAACAGGTGATGGAACTGAACAAAACCATCCAAGATCTAAAAAGGGAAGTAGAAACAAACAAACAAACAAACAAAACCAAAGGGAGACCCTAGGAAAGAAATCAGGAACCATAGATGAACCAAGCATCAGCAACAGAATACAAGAGATGGAAGAGAGAATCTCAGGTACAGAAGATTCCATAGAGAAAATGAGCACAACAATCAAAGAAAGTGCAAAATGCAAAAAGATCCTAACTCAAAACATCCAGGAAATCTAGGACACAAAGAGAAGACCAAACCTACAGATAATAGGAGTAGATGAGAATGAAGATTTTCAACTTAAAGGGCCAGAAAATATCTTCAACAAAATTATAGAAGAAAACTTCCCAAACCTAAAGAAAGAGATGCCCATGAACATACAAGAAGCCTACAGAACTCCAAATAGATTGGACCAGAAAAGAAATTCCTCCCCACACATAATAATCAGAACAACAAATGCACTAAATAAAGACGGAATGTTAAAAGCAATAAAGGAAAAAGGTCAAGTAACATATAAAGGCAGGTCTATTAGAATTACTCCATACTTCAAACCAGAGACTATTGAAAGCCAAAAGATTCTGGACAGATATTATACAGACACTAAGAGAACAGAAATGCCAGCCCAGGCTACTATACCAAGCTAAATTCTCAATTACCATAGATGGAGAAACCAAAGTATTCCATGACAAAACCAAATTCACACAATATCTTTCCACGAATCCAGCCTTTCAAAGGATAATGAAGGAAAAACACCAACAGAAAGATGGAATCTACACCCTAGGAAAAGCAAGAAAGTAATCCTTCAACAAACCTAAAAGAAGGCAGCTGAAAAAAACAGAATCCCAACTTTAACAATGAAAATGACAGGAAGCAACAATTACTTTTCTTTGACAAACATCTCTTAATATCAATGGACTCAATTTTCCAATAAAAAGACATAGACTAATAGACTGGCTACAAAAACAGG
Source organism: Mus musculus (assembly GCF_000001635.26). NCBI lineage: Eukaryota > Metazoa > Chordata > Mammalia > Rodentia > Muridae > Mus > Mus musculus. Next base: position 88,635,465 of record NC_000079.6, on the reverse strand, counting down.
ACCCAATATTTTGCTGCATACAGGAAACTGACCTCAGGGACAAAGACAGACACTACCTCAGAGTAAAAGGCTGGAAAACAATTTTCCAAGCAAATGGTCTGAAGAAACAAGCTGGAGTAGCCATTCTAATATCAAATTAAATTGACTTCCAACCCAAAGTTATCAAAAAAGACAAGGAGGGGCACTTCATACTCACAAAGGTAAAATCTACCAAGATGAACTCTCAATTCTGAATATCTATGCTCCAAATGCAAGGGCAGCCACGTTCATTAAAGAAACTTTAGTAAAGCTCAAATCACACATTACACCTCACGCGATAATATTGGGAGACTTCAACACCACACTCTCACCAATGGACAGATCCTGGAAACAGAAACTAAACAGACACATGTTCACTATCCGAAGTTATGAAACAAATGGATTTAACAGATATCTACAGAACATTTTATCCTAAAACAAAGGGATATACCTTCTTCTCAGCACCTCATGGTAACTCCTCCAAAATCGACCATATAATCAGTTACAAAACAGGCCTTAACAGACATAAAAGTATTGAAATTATCCCATGCGTCCTATCAGATCACCACAGACTAAGGCTGATTTTCAATAACAGCATAAATAATAGAAAGCCAACATTCACATGGAAACTGAAGAACACTGGATTCAATGATACCTTGGTCAAGGAATAAATAAATAAAGAAATTAAAGACTTTTAGAGTTTAATGAAAATGAAGCCACAGCATACCTAAACTTATGGGACACAATGAAGGCAGTCCTAAGAGGAAAACTCATAGCACTGAGTTCCTCCAAAAGGAAACTAAAGAGAGCATGTACTAGCATCCTGACAACAAACCTAAAAGCTCTAGAACTAATGAAAGCAAATTTACCCAAGTACCTTAATTGACAAAATCATAAATGAAAAAGGAGGCATAACAACAGATCCTGAGGAAATCCAAAATATCATCAGATCCTACTACAAAAGGTTATACTCAACAAAACTGGAAAACCTGGATGAAATGGAAAACTTCCTAGCCAGATACCAGGTACCAAAGTTAAATCAAGATCAGGTTAACAATCTTAACAGTCCCATTTCCCCTAAAGAAATAGAAGCAGTCATTAATAGTCTCCCAACCAAGAGAAGCCCAGGACCAGATGGTGCAGAGTTCTATCAGATCTTCAAAGAAGACCTAATTCCAACACTCCTCAAACTATTCCACAAAGTAGAAACAGAAGGTACTCTACACAATTCATTCTATGAAGCCACAATTACTCTGATATCTAAAACACACAAAGATCCAACAAAGAAAGAGAACTTTAGACCAATTTCCCTTATGAATATCAATGTGAAAATACTCAATAAATTCCTTGCAAACAGAATCCAAGAACACATCAAAATGATCATCCATCATGAACAAGTAAGATTCATCCCAAGGATGCAGGGATGGTTTAATATAAGGAAATCCATCAACATAATCCACTATAGAAACAAACTCAAAGACAATAACCACATGATAATCTTGTTGGATGCTGAGAAGGCATTTGACAAAATCCAACACCTCTTCATGATAAAAGTCTTAGAAAGATCAGGAATTCAAGGCCCATACCTAAGCATAATAAAAGCAATCTAAAGCAAACCAGTAGCTAACATCAAGGTAAATGGAGAGAAGCTGGAAGTAATCCCACTAAAATCAGGGACTAGACAATGCTGTCCACTTTCTCCCTACCTATTCAATATAGTACTTGAAGTCCTAGCCAGAGCAATTCGACAACAAAAGGAGATCAAGGGAATACAAAATGGAAAGGAAGAAGTCAAAATATCACTATTCACAGATGATAAGATAGTATACATAAGTGACCCTAAAAATTCCACCAGAGAACTCCTAAACCTGATAAACAGCTTCAGTGCAGTAGCTGGATATAAAATTAACTCAAACAAATCAGTGGCCTTTCTCTGCACAAAAGATAAAAAGGATTAGAAAGAAATTAGGGAAACAACACCCTTCACAATAGTCACAAAAATATAAAATAACTTGATGTGACTCTAACTAAGGAAGTGAAAGATCTGTATGACAAGAACTTCAAGTCTCTGAAGAAAGAAATTGAAGAAGATCTCAGAAGATGGAAAGATCTCCCATGCTCATGGATTGGCAGGATTAATATAGTAAAAATGGCCATCCTCCTGAAAGCAATCTACAGATTCAATGCAATCCCCATCAAAATTCCAAGTCAATTCTTCACTGAGTTAGAAAGGGCAATTTGCAAATTCATCTGGAATAACTAAAAACCTAGGATAGCAAAAGCTATTCTCAATAATAAAAGAACCTCTGGAGGAATCACCATGCCTGACCTCAAGTCATACTACAGAGTAATTGTGATAAAAAACTGCATGGTACTGGTACAGCGACAGACAGGTAGATCAATAGAATAGAATTGAAGACCCAGAAATGAACCCACACATCTATGGTTACTTGATCTTTGACAAGGGAGCTAACACAATCCAGTGGGAAAAAAAGACAGCATTTTCAACAAATGGTGCTGGCACAACTGGCAGTTATCATGTAGAAGAATACGAATTGATCTATTCTTATATCCTTGTACAAAGCTCAAGTCTAAGTGGATCAAAGAACTCCACATAAAACCAGAGACACTGAAATTTATAGAGGAGAAAGTGGGGAAAAGCCTTGAAGATATGGGCACAGGGGATAAATTCCTAAACAGAACAGCAATGGACTGTTTTATAAGATCAAGAATTGACAGATGGGACCTCATAAAATTGTAAAGCTTCTGTGTGCAAAAGATACTGTCAATAAGACAAAAAGGCCTCCAACAGGTTTGAAAAGAATTTTTACCAATCCTAAATCTGTTAGGGGACTAATATTCAATATATACAAAGAGCTCAAGAAGCTGAACTCCAGAAATTCAAATAACCCCATTAAAAATGGGGTACAGAGCTAAACAAGGAATTCTCAACTGAGTAATACCAAAGGGCTGAGAAGCACTTGAAAAAATGTTCAACATCCTTAAACATCAGACAAATGCAAATCAATACAACCATGAGATTCTACCTCACACCAGTCAGAATTGCTAGGATCAAAAATTCAGATGACAGCAGATGCTGGCAAGGATGTGAAGAAAGAGGAACACTCCTCCACTGTTGTTGGGGTTGCAAACTGGTACTACCACTCTGGAAATTAGTCTGGCCGTTCCGCAACAAACTGAACAAAGTACTATTAGAAGATCCAGCAGTGCCTCTCCTGGGCATATACCCAGAAGGTGTTCCAACTGGTAATAAGGACACATGCTCCACTATATTCATAGCAGCCCTATTTATAATAGCGAGAAGCTGGAAAAAACCCAGATGTACCTCAACAGAGGAATGGATACAGAAATTGTGGTACATTTACACAATGGAATACTACTCAGCTTTTAACAACAATGAATTTATGAAATTCTTAGGTAAATGGATGTGTCTGGGGGATATCATCCTGAGTGAGGTAACCCAGTCACAAAAAAATTCACTTGATATGCACTCCCTGTTAAGTGGCTATTAGCCCAGAAACCTAGAATACCCAAGATACAATTTGCAAAACACAAGAAAATCAAGAAGAAGGAAGAGCAATGTGTGGATACTTCATTCCTCTTTAGAATATGTAACAAAATACCAATGAAAGGATTTACAGAGACAATGTTTGGAGCTAAGACGAAAGGATGGACTATCCAGAGACTAACCCACCCGGGGGTCCACCCCATAATCAGCCACCCAATGCAGACAGTATCGCATATGCCAGCAAGATTTTGCTGAAAGGACCCTGATATAGCTGTCTCTTGTGAGACTATGCCGGTGCCTAGCAAACACAGAAGTGGATGCTCACAGTCAGCTATTGGATGGATCACAGGGCCCCCAATGGAGGAGCTAGAGAAAGTACCCAAGGAGCTGAAGGGGTCTGCAACCCTATAGGTGAAAGAAGAATATGAACTAATCAGTACCACCAGAGCTTGTGTCTCTATCTGCTTATGTAGCAGAAGATGGCCTAGTTGACCAGCATTGGGAATATGTCCCACTACAGGGGAATGGCAGTGCCAAGAACTGGGAGTGAGTGGGTAAGGGAGCAGGGAGGGGGAGGGTATAGGGGACTTTTGGGATAACATTTGAAATGTAAATGAAGAAATTATCTAATGAAAAATTTATAAAAAAGAAATACGGGAAATCACAGGTAAACAGAAGACCTTAAAGAGGACACACCTAAATTCCTTAAAGAAAAGGAAAACACTTACAAATAGTTGAATGAGTTGAACAAATTCATCCAGGATCTAAAAATGAAAATAGAAACAGTAAAAAAAAAAAAATCACAAAAGGAGACAACCTGCAGATGGAAAATCTAGAAAAAAGATCAGGAGTCATACATGCAAGCCTCACTAACAGGATAGAAGAGGTAGAAGAGAGAATCTCAGGTGAAGAAGATAATATAGAAACATTTACATAATAGTCAAAGAAAATGCAAAATGCAAAAACCTCTTAAGCAAAAACGTTCAGGAAATCCAGGACACAATGAAAAGACCAAACCTAAGAATAATATTTGTAGTAAAGAGAGAAGATTCCCAACTCAAAGGGTCAGTAAACATTTTCAAAAAATTATAGAAGAAAACTGACCTAATGTAAACAAAGAGATGTGTATAAGTATACAAGAAGTCTACAGAATACCAAATAGATTGGACCAGAAAAGAAATTCCTCCTGTCACATAATAATCAAAACACCAATTTCATAGAACAACAAAAGAAAAAGAAAAGGGAAAAAGGTCAAGTAAAAAATAAAGGCAGACCTATCAGAATTACACCAGACTTCTCAACAGAGACTCTAAAAGTCAGAAGATCTTGGGTATATCTCATATAGACTCCAAGAAAAAATAAATAAAATAAAATAAAATAAAATAAAATAAAAACAGCCCAGACTACTCTAGCAAAACTTTCAATTACCTTAGATAGACAAACCAAGATATTCCATGACAAAATTAAATTTAAACAATATCTTCCAGAAATCTAGACCTAACATGGAATACAAGAAAAAGTTCAAAACAAGGAGGGAAACTACAGCCAAGAAAAAGCAAGAAATTAATCTTCTCACAACAAACCCAAAGGAAGAGAGCCACACAAACATAATTCCACCTATAACAACAAACTAACAGAAAGCAGCAATCACTCTTCCTTAATATTTCTTAACATCAGTGAACTCAAATCCCCAATAAAAAGACATAGACTTACAGACTGGATATGTAAATAGAACCCAGAGTTTTGCTGCATAAAGGAAATATACCTCAGAGTAAAATTCTAGAAAAAATTTCCAAGCAAATGGCCCCAAGAAACAAGCAGGAGTAGTCATTCTAATGTTGAATAAAATTTACTTTCATCCAAAAGCTATCAAAAAAGAAGTGGAAGGAAAGTCCATACTCATCAACGAAAAAATCTACGAGGAAGAATTCTCAATTCTGAACATCTATTCACCCACATTTGTAAAGAAATGTTACTAAATCTCAAAACACACATTGAACCTCACACAGTAATAGTGGGATTCTTCAACATACACCCTCACCAATGCACAGATCATGGAAACAGAAACTAAATAGATACAGAATTACATTAACAGAAGTTTTGAATCAAATGGATTTAGAAGATATCTATAGAATATTTGACCCTAAAACAAAAGAATATAACTTCTTCTCAGAACCTCATGATACCTGCTCCAAAATTGAACATATAGTTGGACACAAAGCAAGCCTCAACAGATATAACATGATTGAAATAAAAGCATGAATCCTGTAAGATCACCATGGACTAAAGCTGGTCTTCAATAACAGCAAAAACAACAGACAAGTTGGTGAGAATGTGAAGAAAAAGAACTCTCCTCCATTGCTTGTGGATTACAAGCTGAAACAACCACTCTGGAAATCAGTCTGACAGTTTCTTAGAAAATTGGAAATAGTTCTATCTGAGGACTCAGCTACACTATTCCTGGGCATATACACAAAAGATACTCCAACATATAACAAAGACACATGCTCTACTATGTTCATAGCAGCCTTATTTATAATAGCCAGAAGTTGCAAACAACCCAGATGTCCCTCAATAGAAGAATGGATACAGAAAATGTACATTTACACAATGGAGGATTATTCACCTATTAAAAACAATGATTTCATCAAATTCTTAGGCAAATAGATGGAACTAGAAAATATCATCCTGAATGGGTCATCCCAGACACAAAAGAACACACACGGTATGTCACTGATAAGTAGATGTTAGCACCAAATTTCAGAATACCCTGGTTACAAATATATGAATCTCAAGAAGAAGAAAGACCAACGTGTGGATGCTTCAGTTTTACTTAGAAAGGGGAATAACATAATCATGCTAGGTAGAGGAAGGGACTGTCTTTAGGAAGGAGAAAGGAGGGGGAGGAAAAAGAAGGGTATGTCAGGTGGGAGTAGATGGGTAAAAGTGTAGAGAGTCAGAAAATTTAATGAGGATGTGTAGCAGTCAGTGATGGGAAACTAGGTGTACACACCAGAAGTTCCCAGAGATCAGGGAAGCAAGAGGTTCTGAGGGCCCAATGTGGATAGCATTAGCAAAATATCTAACAATGGGGAGACAGAACCTGTAGAGAGTGTATCCATTGGATAGGCACAGACCCTGGGGGACTCTAAGGGGTTTTCCAGTCCCATACCTTCTTTACAGCTTCTCCCTCTGCCTGGGGTTAAGGCTAGGTCAAGATCCATTCTTCACCCACAGGAACATTCTTGAGAAAAAAAAAAATCAGAATGTAGCCACCTGATACTCTAGAAAGTACCAGGGCGAGTTCAAATGCGTGCCATGCTTGCTAGCCGGTAGTGTTAAAGGTTGATTTGCTTAGCCAATAGGTTTGAACTGTAACCTTTCTGATGTAACCTGTGCCCCTAAAAAGTATAAAAACCACTTGTAATATTCATCGGGGTCACCTTCTAGTCACTTCCCTGAGGGACTGATAGAGAGTTGAACCTGATACTCTGGAAAGATAAACCTCTTGCTTTTGAATCAATCTGCATCTCAGTGTCTCACTCAGGGGCATCTCAAAGTAAGAACCACCGACAGAGGGTCAGGGTCTTACACCCCCAGTTGAGAGGTGGGGACACCCACCCATCTCAAAAACTTTAAACCAGAATTTTTCCTGTGAAAAGGAAATTCAGGGAAAGAGTGGAGCAGAGACTGAAGGAAAGGCCATCCAGAGACTGTCCCACCTAGGGATCCATCCCATCTGTAGACACCAAACCCAGACAGTATTGATGATGCCAAGAAGTGCTCTCTGACAGGAACCTGGTATAGCTATCCCCTGAGAGGCTCTGTCTGTACCCGGCCAATACAAACACAGATGCTCGAGGCCAATCATGGGAATGAGCACAGTTACCCCAATGGAAGAGTTAGAGGAAGGACTGAAGGAGCTGAAGGAAATTGGAATCTCACAGGAAGAACAACAGCATCAACTAGGTGGATCTCCCAGAGCTCCTAGGGAAGAAACCCCCAACCAAAGAGTACACATAGAGGGACCTATGGCTCCAGTTCTACAAATAGCAGAGGTCTGCCTTATGTGGCATCAATAGGAGGGGCTGCCCTTGGTCCTGTGGAGGCCTAGCATAGGGGGAGGCTAGGGAGTGAGGTACAAGTGAGTGGTTCCTGGGGAAACACCCACATAGAGGCAGGGGAGGGGTAATGAGATTGGGGGGGGGGTGCTGAGGGAAAACCAGGAAGGGGAAAACTTTTGAAATGTAAATAAACAAAATACCCCCCCCCCAAAAAAAAAGCTATGAAAAATTCTAAAAGATTTGTGTTCTCTCTCCATGGATATTCTGACAAATATAAGAAATCCCATTAAGGAAAAAAATCCTGATGTGTTCCTTTCCCAGAATTCTTCAACTCACGCTGGAAAAAAAAAAAAAAACCAACTTTGAAGAACTACTATTCTTTTTGCTAGCTCACCTCATGCAGAACAAAAGCCAGATTTTATTTACATACCAACCCAGTTATTTCAGGCTCCCTCCTGACTATCCCACAAATCAGCATTCTATTACCTTTGTAAAAGAAGAACATGTCGATTTTGCCCATTTCTTTTATCATTGCTAAATAATTCAGAGATCTGCCTGCCTTTGTAAATTTAGCTGGGTGGGATCTTCTCTTGAGATTTCCAGTTTGAATATATCTAGACCTAAACTAGCTCATTGCTAAGCTGACCCTGAACTCAGGAATCTCCCTGAATTTGTAAGCATAAACAAAAACTTAGCTGAGTGGGATCCTGCCTTGCATTCACCACTCCCTAAATCTCTTTATCTCCTTCTGTAGTATCTTTCTGACAAGCTGGATCATAGTACAGCTGCATCCATTCCTGTAGATCTGTGAAGATCTTTATACAATTCATACTGCATTCTTATAGTTTTTCATAATTGAGAAAATGTATATTTTCGAATTCATGTTTTTAGAGTTCTTTTCCACAGCCCTAAGGCTGTCCTGAATGTCCCAGTTTTTACCATTTTGCTGAGACATTAGCTACATATCTGCCTGCTGAACTCATTGTTTGATTATCATGGATTCATTAACATTAAGAGGAAGGACATTCTTTGAAGGATGGATGTGGAAATATGTTACATTAATATACAAGCAAGCCTTATGCCCATAGCAGCCACCAACACTCATAGAGGCCTATGCCTACTGGCCCTGCCCCAGGGGCTGTTAATTCAGGCTCCATATTCTCCATTGGTAGGCTGTGGTCTTGTCTTGCAGGCTTGCTTCTGCTGGTGACCCAGTACATGAGCTTTAGATTAATGTCCTGGAAAGGAGTCTGCAGTCTTTTTGTTTGTTGTTTGTTTGTTTGTTTCCTTCTGGGTATCAGAGCCAGAAGGGCAGAACGGGCCTGGACCAGCCGGATCCAGATCCTGTTGGGATTGAGTACCAAGTGCCAAAGGCAAAGGAAAAGAGGGAATGCCTTCTTCAGGATTCTTAGTATTACGGCTAGTTTAGGCAAAAGCTTTTTCTATGTTGAATTTTAATGAAGCAGCTCTCTGAAACAGTCTTATTTTGTTTGTATTTCATTGCTGTGGGTGGATTTAGACCCATATTGTTTATTCAGGGTGAACCAAAGATTATGTAATTTGGGAAAAGTGTGTTAGAATATTCAGGAAAGGATGTCTTTGGCTGAAGGCTAAGGCTACTGAGATGCCTCATGAGCTTGGAGAGGCATTCTAGGTGCTGGGCTATATGACTGACTGTGTATATATCTTAGTTGAAGGTCATGGTTACATGCTTGAAAGCAGGCATGAAGGCAGGGTGGGAGCAGCCCTACCCCTCTTGTCTCAAATCTTGAGCATGTTCCACCTCATCAGTCCCATGCCCATCTGGTGGGACAGCCTAAGTGCCTTACAGAAGGAGTCTTAGCTAGGGTCACCATGATAGACTCCTGGGTGTTTCCATTGTTCTTGGTTTCTACTTCTTCCCAGAGATCTCCCCTGCCCCCTAATCCAATTGTCTTCCATTACTGTCTTCCTCTGTTCTCCCAAGAACTCATCCATCCTGTTCCTCCTCCCCTCCCCCTCCCTTCCATCATCCATCCTTGAAGGCTAATCTATTTCCACTTCTCAAGGAGATTCAAGCATAGCTCTTGGAGCCTTTTTGTTACCTACTTTCCATGGGTCTGTGGATTGCAGCTTGGTTATCCTGTAGTTTATGATTATTATTCACTTTATGTGAATACATACCATGTTTCTCTTTCTGGGTCTGGGTTACCACACTCAGGATGATCTTTTCTAGCTCCATTCATTTATCTGCAAATTTTATGATGTCACTGGGTTTAATAAGTGAGTAATACTCCATTGTGTAAATGTACTGTATTTTCTTAATTAATTATCAGCCCATTTATTGTTTGTATACAGGTGGGCTACTTGTTTTTCAACTTAATTTTGTATCCAGGCACTTGACTGAAGGTGTTTATCAGTTGTAGGAGTTCTCTGGTAAATTTTGGGAGTCACTATCTTATCATCTGTGAATTGTGATACTTTAATTTATTCTTTCCCAAATTTTATGCCCTTAATATCCTTTAGTGGTTTTATGGCTCTAGATAAAACTTCAAGTACTATATCAAATAGATAAGGAGAGAGTAGACAGCCTTGTCTTGTCCCTGATTTTAGTGGGATTGATTTCTGTTTCTTCCATTTAGTTTGATGTTGCTATGGGTTTGCTGAATATTGCCTTGATTGTGTTTAGGTATGCACACTGTATTCCTGATCTCTTTAAGACTTTTAGCATGAAGGGGTGTTGGATTTTGTCAAAGGCTTTCTCAGCATCTGATGAGATTGTCATATGTTTTGTTTTATTTTTCTTCTTCTTCTGTTTGCTTTTATGGTAGATTACATTGATGGATTTTCATGTTAAATCACCCCTGCATTTCTGGGATGAAACTTACTTGATTATGGTAGATGGTGTTTTGATGTCTTCTTGGATTCACTTTGCAAATATTTTATTGAATATTTTTGCATCAATGTTAATGAAAGAAATTGTTCTGAAATTCTTTCCTTGTTGAGTCTTTGTGTGGTTTATGTATCATGGTGACTGTGGCCTCATAAAATGAATTTTTCATTGTTTCTTCTGTTTTTACTTTGAGGAATAATTTGAGGAGTCTTAGTATTAACTTTTCTTTAAAGGTCTGGTAGAATTCTGCACTAAAACCATCTGGACCTGTGTTTTTTTCGGTTGAGAGGCTTTTAATGACTGCTCATATTTCTATAGTGGTTATAGGAGTATTTCAATTGTTTACCTAATCTTTATTTAAATTTGTTGAGTGCTAATTATTAAGGAAATCATCCATTCCAATTAGATTTTTCAATTTCTTGGCAAACAGGCTTTTGAAGTAAGGCATAATGATTCTGTGGATTTGTTTGATGTCTGCTATTATGTCCCCCATTTCATTTCTGATTTTATTATTTTGAATATTGTCATTCTGTGTTGTGGCTACTTTGAATAATTTTTTTGTTCAATCTTATTGATTTTCTCATAGAACTAATTCTTTGTTCTATTGAGTCTTTGTATTCTTCTCTTTGTTTCTGTTTTATTGATTTCAGCACCAAGTTGGACTTCCTCCTGCCATCAACTCTTCTTGGGTGTGTTGGTTCTTTTTATTCAGTTATGTTCTTAAGTTGTTAATATGAAGACCAGTGAACTATTTACCTTTCTCAATTTATATACAATGAGTCAAACTTCCAGAAGGATCCAATGTTTTATTCTGAAGTAATGAATCTTAAATTGACTGGTTATGAAGGCAGTTAATGCTATAAAAATCTCTCTTAGCATAGCTTTCATAGTGTCACATAAGGTTGGGTATGTAATGTCTTCATTGTCATTGAATTCTAAAAAGTCTTTAATTCCTTCTTTCATTTCTTCCTTGATCCAGTGATAACTGAGTAGAAAGTTTTTCAGTTTCCATGGGTTTGTAGGCTTTCTGTTGTTTTCATTGTTGTTGAAGTCCAGTTTAATCCATGATGATATCATAAGATATAGAGGGATATTTTAATTTTCATATATCTTTTAACACTTGTTTTGTGATCTTGTATATATTCAATTTTTGAGAAAATTCCATAAGGTGTTAAAAGAAGGTGTATTATTTTTGTTTGGGTTATATTTTCTGCAGGTATCTGTTAGGTTCAATTGAATCATAATGTCTGTTTGTTTCACTATCTCTCTGTTAAGTTTCTGTCTGGATGACCTGTGCATTGGGAAGAATGGGGTGTTGAAGTTTCCCACTATTAATATGTGAGGTTCAATGTATGATATAAGCTTTAGTAATGTTTCTTTTACATATATGGATGCCCTTGTGTTTGTGACAAAGATATTCAGAATTATGACACCATCATGATGGATTTTTTCCTTTGATAAGTAGGCATTGTCTTTCACTATTTCTTTTAAATAATTTTGGATGAAAGTAAGTCTATTTTATTAGCTATTAAAATGGCTACTCTAGCTTTGTTCTTGGGTCTGTAACTTTTTCCAGCATTTTACTCTCAGGTAATGTCTAATTGATGTTCTGTTAGCTTCCTGTACATTTAGAGGTGTCTCATTCTTAAGTTACGAGAATTTTTTTCTATGATTCTGTTGAAAAATTTTTCTGGGCCTTTGAGCTGGGAATCATCTTCTATTTCTATTATTCTTTGTTTTTTTTTTCTTTTCATAATGTCACAAATTTCTTAACTATTGTGTCCTAGAACCTTTTTAGTTTTAACATTTCCATTGACCAGTGTATTATCTTCTTTTACTATGTCTTCTAAGCTTGATATTTTCTCTCCTATCTTTTGTTTTGTTTTGTTTTTTTTTTTTTTTTGTTGTTTTTGACAATGCTTGAATAGTTTTAGTTCTTTTACCTAGGTTTTTCTTCCAGTATTTCTTCATTGCTTTTATTTCCATTTTCAGATTTTTGAATAGTTTTATTCATTTCCTTCGCGTCTTGGGTTGTATTTTTTTGTAGTACTTCTTTAAGGGATTTATTCATTTCCTCTTTAAAGGCCTCTATCATGTTCATAAGACAGGGCTTAAAATCATTTTCTTGTATATTAACTGTGTTAGAATATCAAGGGATTGCTGTAGTACTAAACTGGTACTGTCATATTACATTCACTGTTGTTGGTTGTTTCTTTATGCTGGCCTTTTGCCATCTGGGTTTTATGGTTATTATAAGTATAGATGCTGATTTCTGAGTTTATCTTTATTAGCTGGGTGATTTTGGATATTTCTCTTGGTTTTAGTTTCCCCTCTTTCTTCTGGTCTAATTGGCCTGGGTTCTGGTGACTAGTGATGCTTCAGGTCTGGTAGATATTTTTCCTTAAGGCTTTTTGTGGACTGTGTGGTCTCTGGGGTTTTAGGTGCTAAACTTGCCTTTAGCGTTCCTAGTACCGGTGTGCTCTGGGGTCCCAGGTTCCAGAGTGGCTTGTTGGAAATGAGGTTGTGTTGTGGGTCATAAAGTGGAGTCGAGGGGTTGAGGTAAGGAAAGGCTTTTGACAATGTTTTAAGGAGACTTGGCAGGTGAGGGTTTGGAGTGAGATACTTACCTGGTTGCCCTTGGTGCTGACAAGCCTCCAAGAAAGCAGGCAGAGTTGTGGGCCTCAAAATGAAGCACAATGGCCAAGGTGAAATTTACTATTGTTGGGTGTGCTTTTGGTGGACTTGGCAGAGGCTGTTGTCTTACCTGGTTATCCCTGGAGCCAGCAGACCTCCAGGAATGCAGGCAGAACTTTAGTCTGGAAAACGAAGCATAAATGACAGGGTGCAGTTTATTGCTGTTTTGTGTGCTTTAAGAAGATTTAGCAGGCAGGAGCAGAAATGTAGCTCATGTCTCCACTCACAGCACCCAGCAGCAACAGCAGCAGCAAACCTCTGACCAGATCACACTAACCATTCAAGCATGCTCAGCTACAGAGCTGAACCTGTAAGTTTGTGTATGTGAGTTTTGTTCCTTTTAGCTGAAAGTATTCTACAGGTTGTACAGGAGCTCTGGATTTCTAGATTTTTGACTTACAGATATGGGCATACACTTCTAGGACAACCAAAAAGCAAAAAGAAATCTTCTAAAGTGCTTGCTGCCACTATTCTGGTCCAAAGTTGAGATGAAAGGATTTTTCCTAGATGTCACTCTTCTGCTTGAATTCAGTACCAGATGCAGTTGTAGTCCACAAACCCACCATCTGCTTTCTCTTAAGATAGAGTCAATCTTTGTTAGTCTCTCTTTGTCCTAATCCATGGTTTTGAACTACAATTTTGATTATGTGCAACTTAAGGAAAATACTCCTTAGGCTTGTCAGAGGTCTACTCCTCCATTTTTTAATTTTCTTTTCTGTTTGGTTTTGTAAGGTTTCTTTTATTTCTTTGTTACTAAAACTAGTATTTTCCTATCTTCCATCTCATTAGATACTTGCTTTCCAACTGTCCCCAGAGTTATATCCTGGAATTTCCAGCAGCTTGTACATGGCTCTCCTCTGCTCTATAAGTTCTGAGAAAATCCTTTTCTTACATTGTATCTTTGAGAATAAAAGTATGCCTCGGGATGAATGTTATTGAGTTAAATCGGACTGCTAAGTTTTGACTAGATAGTAGTTGAAATTTATATCTATATCTACCTGTTAGTTTGGGAAGGATTCTGCATGTATGTTATTCTTTCTTTAATGATCTATTTTCTTAGTGTGTGTGTGTGTGTGTGTGTGTGTGAGAGAGAGAGAGAGAGAGAGAGAGAGAGAGAGAGAGAGAGAGAGAGAGAGAGAGAAGAGAAGAGAGAAGAGAGAAGAGAGAGAGAGAGAGAGACATAGATAGAGAGAGAGAGAGAGCATATACACTCACATATGTGTAAGTGCTTCTGAAGGTCAGAGGAAGGTAGTTGTGAGCCAACCTCGATGGATACTGGGTATCAAACTCAGATATTTTGCAAGAGCAGTAAATACTTTTACACATGTCTAGACCCTCCATTTTTGTTTGTTTGTTTATTTCAGTTTTAATAAATGTCCAGCCCCTTTATCATGTTGGAATCTCTCTTGAACTCAGTTATGATATCCTACAAATTTTCTTTTTTAAAATGGTGTTCCTTCCTGAATTTCCATAAGCACTTAGCATTCCCAATTCCTTTCCTTATTTTGTTCCTACTCTGCCTATTTAATTTTATCTAGCATATTTTCAAGCTCACTAACTCTTCCTTTGATTGATGTAGGCTCTTGACTCATTTTATCATGATTTTAATGTGCTTAATATACTTTCAGCTCAAGGATATCTCTTTAATTATTTTTTAATTACTTTAGCCTCTCTTCTTAGTTTCACCAATAGAATATCAAATCATTTCTATTTGTCTTCTTGAGTATTGCTGACTTTTCTTAAAGTAACACTTTTCAGTTCTCCATGTGGGAGTTTATGTATATGGCTTGCCATTTAATCAGTTCAGGTACATTATTTTATCCTTTGGGGGAGTCATTATTCCTCAATGTCTTGATAATTGCTGGTGTACATACTGCATTATCTTTAAATAGTTATGTATTAATTCCAGTCTTCTTAATTTGGCTATTTAAACATATTTATCAGAACTCTTAACATGGTATTAATTCCTCATGAGTTCGGTACCATTTCTTTTTTTTCAAAGCTTGGTGGCATGCCGCATGCATGGTGACCATAGCCATCAGATGTTTGTTGGCATTGTGATAGGACTAGAGAGCTTTAAATCCTTTAAACCCAGCTTTGCTCCAAATCCAAAATTGGCATTTTATTTGAAATTATTAAATAGAGAATTCTAAATGATGTTATGTGTGAGTGCCCGACTCGCCAGCAAGAAAGATACCACAACAGGATACTTCTGCACATGTTTATTGGGAGAGCTTTACTGTGAAAGCGAAAGACCCCAAGCCCAAAACTGGTGCTGCTTATATAGGACTAGGAGAGGTGTGTCTACACCTAATTGGTTATGCTTTCAGTACCTCATTTACATGCCTTGGGCCAGGCTGTGACTCAGCACAAACTCTTAAGCACATGTGCACATTGGTTGTTTACCCATATTCATGGGCATCGGCTTATTGAAATCAGCGCCATCTTGTAATGGCGTTTATTGGCTTCCCACAGTTCTGTCCAGATTGCTACCACTGTGATCTAGATATGTCCACAAGATTGATCCACGGTCAATAACTTGTGGTGAGAAACCATTGTTTCCTACTTATTTATTTCTGGGTCTTACTATGGAGGGCCAGCCCATAGTTTCTTTATAATGACCTGTGGCTTATGTCTAAGTTTAGCTCTAAGTGGAACACTGCTTTGTGTTTTAGTGTTGGATATTTGATGATCAGTGATGTAGGTTGTTCTCAAGATCAAACTGCTGGACCATGCTCATGTTCTATATCAATTGAAGAATAATCCTAGGACTGATGCCCTTGCCTTTGTGAAATGATTTCTCCTCAGTGGACTCATAGGCTAAGATTGCACCAAAAAAACTGCAATTGAAGTCCTGATAACTAAATCTATATTTTCTTAGTTCCCTCTTCAGCTACTAAGTTGGGGTTTCCTCTCCCTATAATGGTGAAGCATGGATTGAAAAGAGGGATGATATGGAAAATATTCTTTTTGGCCTTCTTCATTGTATTTTTAAAATTGTTTTTAAACAAACATCAAATATTATCATCTGTAGTCTTTAAAAGTACTACTTTATGTGAATAGCTCTCTTAACTGCTTTTCTCTTAAAAGGTGATTGTAAAGTATTCTACAGCCACTCTCTATCCTTCCTTATTATAGCTGGAAATTAGATCTGGTATGTTAGATTAAACATACCACAGATCCTCTGGAAGGGATTTTCACAAAAATATAAAGCCACAGTATTTTTGTCTGAGAAAATGCTGCACTTTCTAACAGTTGTTAGTACACCTGGACAGTGAGTTTCATTTGGAGCATCTCCATAGCAGTGCACATTTGCAGGTTTTCACTCTCCTGTCCTGTGTGTGTGTGTGTGTGTGTGTGTGTGTGTGTGTGTGTGTGTGTGTGTGTGTAGGGTGTCATTTTACTTCTAGAACACATCTTTCATGGTTGAATCACAATGATACTGGAACTTTAATAAAATAGCTGTCAGAAAGGTTTTCTTATAAAGAGTCAGCTTCAGTTGATTAAAGTGTTATATTTCATTGGCATAGGTGGTGTTCTAGAATTCTAAGTCAGAGATAATTGTAGCCTCAGGCCATGGTAATTTTATTTATAGTTTCAAGAAATCCTGTTCTTATTGCCCTGTTCACATTTTTACCTCATGCCTTCTATTTATTTTTCCTTTTCTTTGTTCTGAAAGAATAATGTACACCTGCTTCCAACTTCTCATTTTTAGATTTTGCTTGTCTTCTTTGTATTGTGCCTCTTTCCACTTAGTGGAAGTGTTATGTAGAGTTACCAGAAAGCATTAGCATAAGCTATTCATAACTCCTGACTCTGAATGCAAAAATAGTACAAATACAGTTCTTACCACAGTAGGTATGCCTGCTTTCATGTACACAGCAATCACTTCACAAATACCTTTAGCTATAGGTTATAAGAACATTGGAAGGTAAAAGCCTTTATTTTTCCCTTGGGAAGAAAACTTAAAACTCAATTTTTGGAGACATGATAATACTAACTGTATTTAATCCACAAATTATTGTGAGGGTCAAATACCAGATCCCTTATAAAATAATTTATAAAAAGATAAAGGCAAAATAGCATGATAGAATGACTCACTCACATGCCATTTTCTACTAAATATTTTTTCCTTTTATTATTAATCATTCAATTTGTTTACATCTCAAATGATATACCATTGCCTGGTTACCTCCTCCACCAACCCCCATCGCAAGTTATCCCACTTCCTGGTTACCCCTCCATCACCCCTGCATCCCATATCTGCTCTCCTTCCTCCCTTTTGCAGGTATGTGAGTGCTCCCTGACCTACCCACACTCTCTTGACCCTCTGCTCCAGCATCCCTCTTCTCTAGGGCACCAAACCTCCGTGAGAACAAGGGCCTCCCCTCCTGCTGCTGTCGGGCAAAGCTATCTTCTGCTACATATGTATCTGGAGCTAGGGATACCTCAAGGTAAGCTCCCTCGTTGTTGGTCTAGTTTCTGGCTCAGCCTACATTGTTCTTCCAATGTGGTTGCAATCCCCCTCTGCTCCTCTAGTACTTCTGCCAGCTCCCTACTGGGTTTCCTGAGTTCAGTTTGATGGTTGGCTACAAGCATCCATATCTGGCCACATTGGTCAGTTGCTGGCTGGACCTCCCCCGGCACTGGCACACTAGGTTCCTGTCCTCAAGCGCCTCTTGACCACTGCAACAGTGTTGGGTTTGGTGTCTGCAAACATGATGGCAGACTCCAGAGACCAAATAACCCTATTAAAAAGTATAGATCTAAATAGAGACTTTTCAACCAAGGAATCTCAAATGGTTGAGAAACACTTAAAGAAATGTTCAACATCCTTAGTCATCAGGGAAATGCTAATCAAAATGACCTTGAGATTCCACCTTACATCATTCAGAATGGCTAAGATCAAAAATACAGGTGACAGCAGATGTTGGTGAGGATGTAGAGAAAGAGGAACACTACTCCATTGCTGATGGGGCTCTTCAGACTTTCAGATTATGAGAAATGACTTACTCCAATAACTCTATGTCAAGTGAGATAAAATGTATTTATTTGATTAATCTGTTTATACAAATAATACAAATTTTAGGCATGGGAGGCAACATATGCTACATATTAAGTTTCTTCAATGGGACAAATCTCAACTACCTATTTTTAAACACTCTATTTCTTTTTAAGTTGCTTAATACACTTATCATAGTAATACATTTGATAGCCTTAAATTTATTAGGGTTACATTAACCAAATTTATTTAGCATCATTTTTGTGAGCAGTAAATATTACAGAGTATTTCAAAATAATTATACTGCCTCAGTGTACTTAAGCAGTTTGCTTGTTGCATTTTTTATTATTTCTTTAATTTTGATTTTATGATACAACTATGTCACTCTTTTCCTGTCCTTCCTCCAAACCCACCATATGCTGCTCCATTTAATGATTTATTGTTACATACCTATATGTTTATACATACATGTGTAGTTATCTATATATAGTCATAAATGCAACCTGCTCTACCTGCATAATTGTCAATTGCATGAATCTTTTCCAGGTTAACCATTTGGTGTTGTATAATCATTTGGTGTGTTCTCCTCTGGAGAATATTATTTCTCCACTCAAAGTATCCTCTAGTTGTCTGTAGTGCTTTTAGTACACGGGATTCAGGGACTTTTCTTTGTCCCCTCTGGCATATCTCGGTTGCTGTCTTTATGCTCATGCTTAGCTAGTCCATGTTAGTCAGAACTAGCTCCTGACATTCCTGGGAGACACAGTCTCACAGCAAACTCCCTAAAGCTTTTTTCTCTTAAGAGTCCTTCTGAAGTATTTTCCACTATGTTCCCTGCACTTTAAGAAATATCACTATGCAAGGCCAGAGAGATGGATCAGTTGTAAAGAGCACTAGCTGTTTTTCTGGAAGAACTTGGTTTGATTCTCACCACACCAATGATAGCTCATGTCTGTAACTCTAATCCTAGGAGATCCAATAACCTTTTCTGGACTCCCTGTGAACTATTAATATGTGGTGTACTAACATGTTTGCAAGCAAACCACCCATAAAATAAGCATATATTAATAAAACATTAATATGTAAATAATTTATTCTTCATAAGTTTTAATTAAAATGAATAAATACTTATAATTTATTTTAGGAATCAAAATTTGACTGATGATTTGATTTATATGCTGTCTTCTAATAAATTGAGAACTTTTAGAAATATTTATTTTTAATATATTTAAGTGTATGTAGGTGAATGTGTAAGTGTGCAATTGTTGTCTATACCTTAGCATTGGATGTGGAGGTCAAAGGTGAAGCTCCAATATAGGTCTTTGCCTTCTGCCTTATTTGACAGAGTGTCTGTCAGTGCTGCATACTTGTGAGTTTCTTCGTAATTCTCTTGTCACTATCACCCTTCCCTAGTTAAACACATGCTGGAATTGCAGACATATACATGGCAGGGTTTTTTCATGGATTCTTGTATCTGAACTCAGTTTGTCTGTTTTTCCCAGTGAGCTCTTTACCCTCTGAGCTACAATTTTTTTCTGTCAGAAAAATAGAAACCATTTAAATTCTAAATGAACTGCAGATATTTATTGTGGAGTGCTGGCTTAATATACAGTTATTTTAAGATCATGAGGTAATAAAATTCAGTGTTTGTTTATTTCATGCTTCTATCTAGGAAACGTTTTCATTGTCACTACTTGAAATGCTATTAAAGACTTTTTCTTATCCTGAGTAATTTACAACTGTATCACTTTCTACCTCTATGAATTTGACTCAATTATGTGAACAGATTCACATATGCTTATTTTTGCAGGAATGTATTATTTTGTTAGTGTAACATTTTTTTTCATGTTCTATTATATTTTGTAGTATCACACTTTTAAGGCTAAATGATGTTCCATTATATCTATAAACCACATTTTAAAATTAATTATTGAGGTGCTTTCATTTTTGGATGATCAAATTATGTTACTCTGATCACAATTCCTTTAATTAAAAATTTGAAATATTTGACATAAAATACACTTAAGATGATTTCAAGGACTCAATGTCAATTTTGTAGGGAGTGATATAGCATTTCAATCTAAAAATATCCCTTTCCTCCTGAAGAAACACAAAGAAATGCAGAGATGTGACTGTAACTGCTGCTGAAGGACTTCAGTAAAGATTAATATAAAGAAAATATTATGAATAAATTAATGTGACAAACATTTGTAAATCCTGATGTCAGAACACTGAATTAAGACATTATGTTTGTACTGAACATGTGTGTTAACCTGTTAAATATGGGCTGTAGATGGTGCTCACTGAGTAAGGTAATTATTATATAAACATAAGAATAGGCGTGTGCATTCTGAGTAGCCTTTTTAAAGATCAGGTGCTGGTGACAAACATCTGTCACCTTGATGTTTATAAGCTTGAGACAGTTGGATCTTAGAGGCTGGCAAGATACTCACATTAACCAAAGGGGAGAGTTCCACTTTTATTCAGATAGATCTTATGTCTAAAAGAGAGATGGAGTAGAATATAGAAATACAATCAACATGCACCTCTGGCCTCTACAGGTGCTTGTGTCTGTACTTCTATGTGCATACATGAATATTTTACAGAGTACAAACTTTAAGGAAGATATTTAAATGAAAGAAAAAATGAGGTTGGCCTTAATTATGCATATATTTCCTATATATAATTTTATTTTTAGTCTAGAAATTATTCCTAGTAGCAGAATTAACATTCCGCATTTATTTCTGGTAATTTCCTCACATACTCTGTACGGTAAAAATATATGGCACTCATGAATTTTTAAAGATATTAGAAAGAAAAATGCATTGGAGTAACTGAGAAACCTTTGGATGAAATGTGAACACCTAACTAATTGTTGTTTCTTCTGCGTATACTATCATAATGAATATGTCTATGAAAATATTCTCTCCTCTCTCACACTCAGGACTTATCAGGCAATTACTAATCTGTTTTGCCTATTTCCACATTGATTTTTCATGTGCATTTATTGTCAATACTTATCATGCTACATCTCTTAATAAATGATCTGTGGTTAAATCGATAAACTTTCTCGAAGTAGTTTACATATATTTTATAAACTTCACCTCTTACAATCAACATGATATGAATTCAACAGGCTGTATGTAGGGATATATATGCATATATGTGTAAGAATATGAACATGATACCAATTAGTAACTAAAGAGACCATTAATTTGAGGGAGAGACATGAGGAGGGTTGTGAGGAATGGAGGAATATTGATAATAAGTTATAAATTTCAAAACAGCAGAACTAAATAGAAATATTGTACCCTAAGAGGCAATCTGTCTTTGTATACTTTACAAATATATAGAGATTAAGCAAAACAAAACTGAAAGTTCTTTGACATCTGCATAAGAAGAAACTCATGAAACTTAGGAAAATATTGTTTATTTTAAAATCTATTGTCTGAAACTTTGATATTATTTCCTTCTTAGAATAAGTATGTAGCTTTGTTAGAGTTTTGTGAACACAGTTCATCACAAATCCTCCCCAGAAGTGTAAGTGCGGTGCACGGAATGCACTCCTGTGCTCTTTACAACCTGGTGTCTCTCCAGAACCTATTTATGTAACAGCAACATAAAACTATATTTAGTTCTGAGCAACAATTGTAATTGTCCTCAAAACAATCATGTTAATTAAAGGCCTTTTATGATCCCAAGTTCCACATTGTTAGTTTGTATTGTGGTTTTGGTTTTCAGTTTATCAGTCAGGACTCACTATGCGCATGCTGGTTTGATATTATAATACTGCTTCCCTGCACTCTGAACGCTGCCATTATGTGACCACTCACTCAGACAATTACCTTGCTTGAGTTCTTCTCATTACTTAATGCCACACCCACTCCAAGTCCAAAAGCTTGGCTGCAGTCCTGAGGCAAAAAGCTTCATGGAAACAGGTCTCCTGGAGTCTTTGGTGCCCCATAACATGGATGTGGTCCAGATATGTCCTTGTGATAGTCAGTGAAGGATTTTGCGTGCTTTCTTTCACTATTGTTTAATTATAAATGCCTCCAAGGAATGATTTGACAAATAGCTCAGTTAGATTGAACATTGCTTGCTGGCCTCCACCAGTGTCCCAATATCCTAGGCAATCATTGAGCTGACCTTGGCCTTTGAATTTCGTAAGAATGTTACTTATTCAGATGAAATGCCTCCAGTGTTGAAAGAGAGATAGTGAAAGAAATTAGGCACTGCAGTTTACTGGATAAGAGTAGAAATCTCCGGGCAAGTTCTACAAAGTAAACTTGGAATTCTCATTACAGTCATGTATGGCAGACCACATTACATTCAGATCCAACACTCCATTGTGTTTGTGTCTGTTTGTCACTCGCTGACTTCTTGCCCACCTGAGTTCTGGGACCCTGATTTCTCCTCCAGGTTGAAAGACTCCAACAGAACCAGCCCGCAGCACTTTAAGATATTCTTAAGAAAACTGTGAAAATATTTTGTATGGGGGTAAAATAGAGATATAATGCTTCATGGTTCTGGAAAAAGTAGGAAAGAATACATTGCTGTAAGGTGACTTTAGAAGATCAGAAATGTTAGGAATGAGA
Organism: Mus musculus; assembly: GCF_000001635.26. Classification (NCBI taxonomy): domain Eukaryota; kingdom Metazoa; phylum Chordata; class Mammalia; order Rodentia; family Muridae; genus Mus; species Mus musculus. The sequence continues at coordinate 88,612,691 of NC_000079.6, read as the reverse complement.
CCTCTCTCTGTAAGGATTGTAACTGGACAGGAATTTGTGACTCTATTTTAAAACTTCATGAACACCCAAGATAGTTACAATTAAATCAGTTCAAAATAAAGTGGTTTACATCTTTTTAAAAAACTTTTTAAGTTTTAAAATGTTTTCATAGGATATATTGTGACCATATTCCCTCCCATTCCCGAACTGTTACCAGATATTAATCACCTCCTTACTCACCCAATTTCATGTTATTGTTATCTCTCTTTAAATTACAAAAAAGATACCAGTAAAACAAAACTCAAGAACAAATTTATTTTTATGTTATATACGTATTACTGTATAGATGGGTAGTTAGATGTGTTGGAGAAAGGGGATACAATGAGAATATTACATACATCTCATTTTTTATTTTTTATTTTATTTTTATTTGCTTATTCTTCTACTTCCTCTTTCAATCTTTCCCCACTCTGTAACTCTAAAATGTGTCCTTTTGAGATTATGGTGCAAAGGGATTCTTAAATTCTGTAAATTCTGTACTATCAAATACCACTACCTGAAATTATATTTATGAAATTATATTTATGAAAATATATTTATGAATATATATGAATTTAAACAATTTCATATTAATATTAATATATAATGTCACAGTATTAATATATAATATTAACATAATATAATTAATATAATATTAATATATATCTATTAATATTAATATATATCTCAAAAGTAGTTTAGTGCTGTTTACAAACTTAAAGGATATTTACACATGGAGAGAGAGAGAGAGAGAGAGAGAGAGAGAGAGAGAGAGAAAATGAAGTCAAAATGAAGAGAAAAGGAAAAGAGAGGGCTCTTTCACCACCTTCTTCTGCATATGAAAGAGGGAAGCAAACTGCTAGAAGGCAGATACTTGTAAATTTAAACTTTTCTGGTCCTGTCTTTTCCTGTAACTAAGTTTCATTGAAATTGCAGTCTTCTTGACTGAGTAGTTTTAGAGCCCAAATTGAAGTGCTTCTACATACATGGTCTTAAGTGTCTGTAAATACTTTTGTATACATTTTTGTACCTGTTTTTATTAATTCGAATCCTAAATATACTATAGAAACAGAAATGAGTATTCTACTATATTATAATACAATGTCAAAAGTAGATTTCCCTCACTAGACTTTGCACTTTAGTGTGGTCAAGAAAGGAACAGATTGAAAGGCAGCAATCCTGAAATGACATCAGACTTCAAAGTTTAATGTAAAAGTACAAAGCATTCATTCTACTTGTTATGAATGCCCAGGCACTGAACTGAATCTATGGAGAGAGTAAATAATCAAGTGCTGCTAGGTAGTCCACATTTTTCCCCAATAGTCTTCAGATCATCATTTTCTAACTTTATGTTTATCTGGGAAACTGGTAGAGAATTTGGAGGAGATGGAGGAGGTGAAGGAGGAAAAAGTAAAAATAAAAGATGAGGAGGGGAGAAGTATCTACCTAACAGAACCAAAATTTGACACACACACACACACACAAAAATAGTGGATTCCCGCAGCAGATATTTGGAAATGTATAGACTGTGGATGTTGTATCTCCCTCTCCCTCTCCCTCCTCCCCCTCCCCCCCTCTCCCTCTCTCTATTCCACTCTCCTTTTCTGTTCCCCCTCCTCTGTAAATTACATTTGAATCTCTTTTTAAGGTCTGTATTTCACTTCCCTTTGTTCATCCTTGAAATGTTTGATGTCGGGTTCTTTGTATTAATAGTAGAATAATTGATTAGCAACCTTACAAAGACCCATGCCTTTGCTATTTTACAGGTATACATTTAGTTGCTAAGAGAGGAGAAATTTCTTGTCTACAATCATATATTTTGCAAACCATGTTCTGTGGTCCAGGAGAGAAACTGAACTCTATTTTTGCTCTGAGCATCTGTGTTTTGTGGGCAGCAGACGAGGTGACTAAACAAGGACTTGAAACTGCAGCAGGATGAATGCTTTCTTTCTCTGTGGTTTGCTCACAAGCACATAATAGTAGTTTTCAGCACTGTCTTCTCCAAAGTTGAAAGCTATAGCATAAGTAAAATAAATGTTTATAGCCATCAGGCCTTACAGCCAGTGAAACTGAAGCAAATATTCCCAAGTTGCTCCTTGGAGATAAACACAATTAATTGAAGACAGATAATTGCATGTGTAATGGCTTTTTATACACTAAGTACCTGTTTACAAATCAAATTATTCAATTTGGAGTCTCAAGGGTGTACTGTCTATGCTCAATTAACCCCTTGTTGCAGTGTAAAAGCACCCACTTTATAAAAATGTGGTCACTAATATTTTAGGCTCATTTAAATTTTAATTCAAATTTATATGAAGAATAAAACCTGTTATCATTATGCAAATTAAGAGATGTATTACTCTGAAATATTTCCAGCTATTAGTTGAGGGATACATATTTATTTATAAAACTTGTATTTAAACCAATATTCTGTACCAGTAATATACTCCCTAAGAGATAATATACTCTGAAAAATTAAGAAAAGAAAGAAGATACTTATGTTGAACAACTAAGCTGCTGCCGATTATGAAAACTCAGTGCATACAAATCAGTAATTCCACTTCCTGCTGTTCCACAGGGCATGTAGACACTATGGATGGTGGGCACCAAGGGCAATGACATTGTTCTTACAAGCCCCAACTCTAGAAACTCAGCTTGGACACAGGCTCAAGTTGGATGTGGTAGAACAATCCTATCATCCTGCTTTTCAGAATACTAAAGCAGGAGGACCTCAAGATCTAGAATAACCTGGACAATTAAGTAAATATTAAATATGAAAGTGCTGAGAGATGATTTCAGTAGTTATAGTTGCCTAGTAGCAATGAGGACCTGCATTCAATCTACAGAGAAACAAAGTATCAAAAGGCCAAAGCTTAGAAACTCAAGGTGAATAAATAAGAATACATTTTGTTTTTTGACATTTTTTTCTTTCCATTTTTTATTAGGTATTTAGCTCATTTACATATCCAATGCTATACCAAAAGTCCCCCATACCCACCCACCCCCACTCCCCTACCCGCCCACTCCCCCTTTTTGGCCCTGGCGTTCCCCTGTTCTGGGGCATATAAAGTTTGTGTGTCCAATGGGCCTCTCTTTCCAGTGATGGCCGACTAGGCCATCTTTTGATACATATGCAGCTAAAGTCGAGAGCTCCGGGGTACTGGTTAGTTCATAATGTTGATCCACCTACAGGGTTGCAGATCCCTTTAGCTCCTTGGGTACTTTCTCTAGCTCCTCCATTGGGAGCCCTGTGATCCATCCATTAGCTGACTGTGAGCATCCACTTCTGTGTTTGCTAGGCCCCAGCATAGTCTCACAAGAGACAGCTACATCTGGGTCCTTTCGATAAAATCTTGCTAGTGTATGCAATGGTGTCAGCGTTTGGATGCTGATTATGGGGTGGATCCCTGGATAAGGCAGTCTCTACGTGGTCCATCCTTTCATCTCAGCTCCAAACTTTGTCTCTGTAACTCCTTCCAAGGGTGTTTTGTTCCCAAATCTAAGGAGGGGCATAGTGTCCACACTTCAGTCTTCATTTTTCTTGAGTTTCATGTGTTTAGGAAATTGTATCTTATATCTTGGGTATCCTAGGTTTTGGACTAATATCCACTTATCAGTGAGTACATATTGTGTGAGTTCCTTTGTGAATGTGTTACCTCACTCAGGATGATGCCCTCCAGGTCCATCCATTTGGCTAGGAATTTCATAAATTCATTCTTTTTAATAGCTGAGTAGTACTCCATTGTGTAGATGTACCACATTTTCTGTATCCATTCCTCTGTTGAGGGGCATCTGGGTTCTTTCCAGCTTCTGGCTATTATAAATAAGGCTGCTATGAATATAGTGGAGCATGTGTCCTTCTTACCAGTTGGGGCATCTTCTGGATATATGCCCAGGAGAGGTATTGCTGGATCCTCCGGTAGTACTATGTCCAATTTAAGAATTGACAAATGGGACCTAATGAAACTCCAAAGTTTATGCAAGGCAAAAGACACCGTCAATAAGACAAAAACACCACCAACAGATTGGGAAAGGATCTTTACCTATCCTAAATCAGATAGGGGACTAATATCCAACATATATAAAGAACTCAAGAAGGTGGACTTCAGAAAATCAAATAACCCCATTAAAAAATGGGGCTCAGAACTGAACAAAGAATTCTCACCTGAGGAATACCGAATGGCAGAGAAGCACCTGAAAAAATGTTCAACATCCTTAATCATCAGGGAAATGCAAATCAAAACAACCCTGAGATTCCACCTCACACCAGTCAGAACGGCTAAGATAAAAAATTCAGGTGACAGCAGATGCTGGCGTGGATGTGGAGAAAGAGGAACACTCCTCCATTGTTGGTGGGATTGCAGGCTTGTACAACCACTCTTAGTTTGCTTTTTAATGACAGTAACAACAATAACAACAAAAAATGCAAGAGAAACACATGATAATGACAACTTCTTGTGTTGAGTTTTCATACAGAGTTGTTATGTTTATATTTGTGACTTAGGATATGCTATTTAAGTTGGGTTAATTTTAGCAATAATGAATATTCATTTTATTTGGTATCTAAAATATTATGACTTTATATATCAACCAGTAGGCTCAGGAATGAAGACTTTTAAATATACATTATTTTCTATTTGTTTCTTTGCTGATTTGTTTCTCTTATTTTTCATTCTTTTTGTTTTCTTCTTCATAAATTTTCTAAGATAAGACAAATGATATTTTCTATTTGTCTTCTGACATTTGGTAACAATGTTATAATCATTGATTGTTTTGTGTGATAGGTTCAATCCTCATACTACAAATGTCGGTATTTGCAAAGCTTAACTAGAATAGATTGAGCCTTTTGTTAGAGCAGAGCCCCAGAATAGCTAAACTTTAACTGCATATGTCACATTTGCTAAGAATGCCATAATTATTTTCCTCAGATTCAGCAATCCATTTCGTGTTTTCAAATTCATTGGGTTGTCAGTTTTAGTTCTAGAAGATCATATACCTAAATTTCTATTAGATTGAAGAAGAGTTATGAAAATAACAGAAATTTAGTATTCATCAAGAAAAAGTATGATGTTGTCACAGTGATTTTAGAAGTAGAATCAAATGGGAAAGTATCATTTATTCCAGCTGTTCTAATTAGCAGCAATTTTATCTCTTTGACTCATGGCCATTTCTGTTTAGTTATCTTTGAAGGCAAGTTCTACTTGAAAAATGGTGATTATATACAGGATAAAATAATCCTGGAACAATTAGGAGCATAAACCTCTCAATTCATTGGTTTTTTTTTTTTTTTTTTTTTTGGTTTGGTTTTTTTTGGTTTTTTTTTTTTTTTTTTGGCTTTTGTTTTTTTTTTTTTTTTTAACAGAGAGAAAAATTCTACAGGCAGAATATTAAAATGAATTGTTAATATTATTTTTAAAAGCTGATTAGAAAAATGTGACTCATTCCCAAATGTGTTATGGCAACTGTTAGAGAGTTGATAAAAAGAAAAGAAAATATTGAGGAACAGTTCAGAGTAATAGCAGACGTTAGAACATAAGAATAGTGTAACATCACATAACTTATTTTGCTCTGATTTCTTTTGAGGTAATATGACATAGAAAGAGCCATATCTTCTGACATTCTAACATTTCATCGGGTAAAGGAGTAAACGAGTAAAGAAACATGCTTTTAATGTTTTTAAGCAGCTTAACCTCAAAATCAAGAGAATCATTAATATATCTAACCTACAGATGTCACCTTGGTAAATGAAACAGACATTTTTGACATCTAGAATAAGTAAGAACTGAAACCTGATACAAGTCATTATTTGTCAACTAATCATTATTTTTTCACAAATGTTCAAGTTGCTAATAATAAGGCTCAGTGGTTGAGAGTTTTTAATGTGGATGTATCAGGACTTGTGTCCTGATACATATCCCCAGAAAACACGTAAATAGCCACGTATGGCTGTGCATGCCAGGAATCTCAGTGTGGGTGAGCAGAGGCGTGCAGATGAACAGCTAACCAAGAAGAAAGGGTAAGATTCAATTTCAGTGAGAGAAAGTGCCTCACTTATGAGCAGTAACTCAGAGATCTGCAGAGGAGAACTCACTGTCTTCCCCTGGAGTTTGTATGCTTGTACATGGGTACAAACTCTTGCATACTCATGTCTATACACGGCAATCACACAAACACACACACACACACACACACACACACACACGCAAACACATGCATGCATGCACGTAGGCACACAAACACATGAACACTGAGAGAGGTAGGGAGGGAAGGAAAGAAAGAAAGAGGGAAAGATAAAGGGAGAGAGGGAGAGGGAGAAACAGGACCTTTTTAAAAAATTGAATATTTTATTTATTTACATTTCAAATGTTATTCACTTTTCTGATTCCCCATCTGTAAATGCCCTATCCCATCCCTCTCCCCCTGATTCTATGAGGGTGCTCCCCCACCCACCCACTCCCTCCTCACTGCCCTGACATTCCCTGCACTGGGGCATTGAGCTTTCACAAGACCAAAGGCATCTCCTCCCATTGATGCCCTACAAGAGCATTTAGTGGCTGGAGCCATGGGTCTCTCTGGGTGTACTCTTTGGTTGTTGCTTTAGTTGCTGGGAGCTCAGAGGGGTCTGGCTGGTTAATATTGTTCTTCCTACAGGGTTGCAAACCCCTTCAACTCCTTCAGTCCTTTCTTGAACTACTCCAATGAGGTCCCTGTTCTTAGTCCAATGGTTGGCTGCAAGCATCTACATTCGTATTTGTCAAACTCTGGCCGAGCCTCAGGAGACAGCTATATCAGGCTCTTGTCAGCAAGCACTTCTCAGCATCAGTAATAGTGTTTGGGTTTGGTGTCTGTATATGGGATGGATTCCCAGGTGGGGCCGTCTCTTCCTTTAGACAGGAGAAATTCTGGGTTAAAAGTTTGGAGATCAGTTGGTGGCCCCATCCCTCAGCTGGGGTCCTTGCCTAACTTCTTATGGTCTGTACAGGTTCTCCCTCTCCTTTGTTGGACATTTCAGCTAATGTCAACCTTGCTGAGTCTTGGGAATCTATTGCTTTCCTGGCATTTGGGACTTTTGGGGAGCTACCTGCAATTCTCTATCCCTCGTTGCTACACATTTCTGTTCAAGTTCCTGAACCTTTGTATATCATCCTCATCTCCTCTTATGCCTGATCCTGCCATCTTTTCTCCCCTCCCTCTCCTCTCATCCTCCCAAGTCCCACCCACCTCCTGTAAGCTTCTAAGAAGGACTGAAGCATCTACACTTAGGTCTTGCTTTTTCTTGAGATTCATGTGGTCTGTGAATTGTATCATGGGTATTCCCAGCTTTTGGGTCAATATACACTTATCAGTAAATGCTTATCATGTGTGTTCTTTTGTGATTGGGTTACCTCACTCAGCATGGTATTTTCTAATTCTGTCCACTTGCCCAAGAATTTTATGAAGTCACTGCTTTTAATAGCTGAATAGTACTCCATTATGCCAATGTACAATATTTTCTGTATTCGTTCCTCTGTTGAAGGACATCTGGGTTCTTTCCAGCTTCTGGCTGTTTATAAATTAGATAGCTATGGACATAGTAGAGCATGTTTCCTTGTTATATGTTGGAGCATCTTTTGAGTATATGACCAGGAGTGGTAAAGCTACGTCTTCAGGTGTGAGGTGCCGTGCATGGGGAAATAAAGGGGTGGGAGAGATGATCAGAATCCTGCCAGAGCTCCTAGTGGGTGTTTGGCTATGAAAAGCCATGGGACCCCAGTCCACGGATGTGTGGAGAGGGAGCAGTCTGGTTACCCTGGGCCTCACGTAATCCAGGGACAATAAGTTCTAGCTCTGGGGCATTGCAGGACATTGCTGGACACCATGGAAGAGCTGAGAATGGGTGGGGATCCCTGGGGGCAGCTCAGTCTGCTTGGGGCCGAAGGGAAGAGGGGAAGGGATAGAAGATCCTGGGTGATTCCCATGCTGGCAAGAGTCTGGCTAGCTCAGACTGCTAGCTCATCAGGCTGCTTGGTTTGGCTGTTGGCCATGGCTGGAGCACAGGTGGGCCTCTCCTTAGGAGGTTAGAAGTAAGCTCTTTAGGGGAAAGTCTGCTCCATTGCTCCAGCACAGAAGATCTCAATGAGCAGAGATGATTGATGGTTTTAAGGTGTTTATTGTAGAAAAGCAGAGAGAGGGAGAAGAGTAGAGAAGTTGAAGCCTGCCATGGCCACATGGAGAGAGAGGGGGAAGAGAGGGGGAGAAGGAGAACAAAAAGTGAGAGTAGGAGCAAAAGAGCTTAAGAGAGAGAGGAGGGGCCAAACAGCTTCTTCTATAGTGGGCTGGGCTACCTTTCTGTTGCCAGGTAACTGTGGAGAGGAGCTGTACTGGCTGGTTTTATATGTCAACTTGACACAGGCTGGGGTTATCACAGAGAAAGGAGCTTCAGTTGGGGAAATGCCTCCATGAGATCCACCTGTGGGGTATTTTCTCAATTAGTGATCAAGGGGGAAAGGCCCCTTGTGGGTGCGACCATCTCTGGGCTGGCAGTCTTGGGTTCTATAAGAGAGCAGGCTGAGCAAGCCAGGGAAGCAAGCCAGTAAAGAACATCCCTCCATGGCCTCTGCATCAGCTCCTGCTTCCTGACCTGCTTGAGTTCCAGTCCTGACTTCCTTGATGATGAACAACAGTATGGAAGTGTAAGCCAAATAAACCCTTTCCTCCCCAATTTGCTTCTTGGTCATGATGTTTGTGCAGGAATAGAAACCCTAAGATGGGAGCATACCTGGATATTGACAGGTTAACTGTGGGGGTAGAGTCTAGCCAGAGTACCAGGAACTTGGGACATTGTCTATGTGACTGATAGTCACAGGATTATGGAGTTGAGGACTTTTGGTGTCAGGCGCCTCTGTGTGGGAACATGGCTCACTGTTCCATCCCTTGTAGAGTTTTCTACTCAGTCTCTGGAGTAAACATCGCTCAACCAGAACACAGGCTGTCTTTCATAGTCCCACACTCAGGTAGTACTATGTCCAATTTTCTGAGGAACTGCCAGACTGATTTCCAGAGTGGTTGTACAAGCTTGCAATCTCACCAACAGAGGAGTCCTGTTCTTTCTCCAGATCCTCTTCAGCATCTTCTGTCACCTGAGTTTTTGATCTTAGCCATTCTGACTGGTGTGAGGTGGAATCTCAGGGTTGTTTTGATTCGCATTTCCCTGATGACTAAGATCTTGAACATTTCTTTAGGTACTTCTTGGCCACTAGATATTCCTCAGTTGAGAATTCTTTGTCTAGCTCTGTACCCCAATTTAATAGGGTTATTTGATTCTCTAGAGTCTAACTTCTTGATTTCTTTGTATATAATGGATATTAAGCTTCTATTGGAATAAGATTGGTAAAGATCTTTTCCCAGTCTGTTGGTTGCTAATTTGTCCTTCTGACAGTGTCCTTTGCCTTACTGAAGGTTTTCAATTTTATGAGGCCCCTTTTTGTGGATTGTATATCTTAGAGCATAAGCCATTGGAGTTCTGTTCAGGAAAATTTCCCCTATGCTCACATATTTGAGGCTCGTCCCCACTTTCTCTTCTATTAGATTCAGTGAACCTGGTTTTATGTGAAAGTCTTTGATCCACTTGGACTTGAACTTTGTACAAGGAGATAAGAATGGATCGATTTGCATTCTTCAAATGCTGACCACCAGTTGAACCAGCACCATTTGTGAAAAATGCTGTCTTCTTTCTACTGGATAGTTTTAGCTCCTTTGTCAAAGATCAAATGACCATAGGTGTGCGGGTTCATTTCTGGCTCTTCAATGCAATTCTATTGATCTACCTGCCTGTCTCTGTACCAATGCCATGCAGTTTTTATTATGATTGCTCTGTTCTTTAAAAAGAGTTCTGTGTCCTATTCATCTCTTCATCACTGTTGTATACACAATAACAGAAATCAAGTAGTTGGAAACCGAGGTCTATTGACTGAATGGGAAATGATCTATTTTATAGAACCATACATACCACATTCCCAGGTTCTAGATTTTGTTTTGCGGCGATATAATGATAAATTTTTGTGTTTTTTATAATGTTGAAATAAAGTCAACTTTAATGTATGATGCCTACAACACACAAGTCTTAGAGAATATACATTGGAAAAGTAGCTAGCTTAAATTCTCACCAGTTCTCTTTTACTAAGGCTATAGTTTTGATATATATTTACTTTGGTCTGGCTTTGGAATACATGATAAATGCTGACATTGCATAAAATACTTTGACCTCACTTCAATTGCCATTTTCTAAGAAACTAGCTAACAGTTACCATTGAAGCAATATCTAAGTTGTACCATGTATTTGATGCCTTAGTAATTGACTTCTTTTGTATCTTATCTTTTTAAAAATTATTATTGTACATAAACTTTTTTTTTTCGAGACAGTGTTTCTCTGTGTAGAGCTAGCTGTCCTGGAACTCACTCTGTAGACCAGGCTGGCCTTGAGCTCAGAAATTTGCCTGCTTCTACTTCCCAAGTGCTGGGATTAAAGGCATAAACTACGATGCCCGGCATTATTATTGTACATAAACTTTTGAAGTAAATGTAAGTTAGTACAAAAATGTTCAAGCTTTGTGAAAGCCTGTGTCAAAAAAAACTCCTCTAGGTTAGTAGTGGGATAATAAATGCAGAATATAGAATTCAGAAGACATCAAGAATAAGAACAGAGTTGGGGTTTAACTTAATATTGTCTATGTAGTTTGGTGTATCCATCTGGCTCTTTGGGTTGGAAGTACAATGTCTTGTTTGTCTCCATACAACCATTGTATACAAAATAATTGATATTTAGTTATGGGAACCTGGAGTCAATTTCATAGAATTAGAAAACACTTGCTCTGGGGTTTTATCAGGCAAAGTACTCAGTAAGATTTTCTGTCAGCCTTTTGGTTTTTCACTAAAACAGTATTTTTTTTTGTCACTAGCCTTTCCTGATTAGTAAATGAAAAAAGAACAGTCTGAGGTAAAATTATCAGATTAGGAAGATGAAAAATTTTCCCCAATAATTTTCATTATTTAATGCTTGCTACTTACTCATGATTCTTTAAAATTTAGATATTCAGTTGAATATATTTACTATTGAAATTATAATATGGAAAATTATATGACATCAAAATATAGTTAAAGCACTTGGATTCTTTATAAATATTCATTATAAATATCAATTACATCATTACAAAACAGATGAGAACATTTACTGTGCTCTAATTATGAGATATACAACTTCTAGATAGATAGTGACCAATTACAATTAAATAACATCATAGTTACATTTCTGTTGTTGGAAAACCATAATAGCAAAAGCAGCTTAAAGGAAAAATACTTTATTTTGACCTATGTTTCAGAAAGAGTGCAATCTATCATTGTGGAGAAGATATGGCAGCAGCAGGCAGGGAAGTCATGTCCATGAGTTTTACAGACTGTCTGGTTAAAGTGCTCCAACTTTCAGAACATAGGAATTAATCAAGAAGTGAGGCTTTTGTAAACTGGAGTGGGACCCATTACAAAGTTCAAAGTTCACCCCAAATCCACTTTGTCTAGCAACGTTCCAGCTCAGAAACATTTTATAGCATTTTCAGTCCCATGAAGACTCCCTGGTTGTTGTCTCAATCTCTGTGAAACCCTATGAGCCCATGACCTAGGCTCTACTCTGAACAGTGGTAGCAGGGCTGCCCCTCTGTTGTCATGCTTTGAGACCCTTTCCTCCTACTGGTTGTCTCATCTATCCTGAATAGGAAATGAAGTACCTAGTCTTATTTTTTTTCTTATTTTTTTATTGGATATTTCCTTTATTTACATTTCAAATGTTTTTTTTTAATTTTATTTTATTAGATATTTTCTTTATTTACATTTCAAATGCTATCTCCAAAGTTCCCTTTACCCTCCCCCTTCCCTGGTCCCCTACACACCCACTCCCACTTCTTGGCCCTGGCATTCCCCTGTACTGGGGCATATAAAGTTTGCAAGACCAAGGGGCTTCTTTTCCCAATGATGGCCAACTAGGCCATCTTTTGCTACATATGCAGCTAGAGACACCAGCTCTAGGGGTACTAGTTAGTTCATATTGTTGTTCCACCTTAGGGTTGCAGACCCCTTTAGCTCCTTGGGTACTTTCTCTAGCTCCTCCATTGGGGCCCTGTGTTTCATACTATAGATGACTGTGAGCATCCACTTCTGTATTTGTCAGACACTGGAATAGCCTCATATGAGATAGCTTTATGAGAGTCCCTTCAGCAAAATCTTGCTGGCATATGCAATAGTGTCTGGGTTTGGTGGCTTATTATGGGATGAATCCCCAGGTGGGGTTGTCTCTGGATAGTCCATCCTTTCATCTTAGCTCCAAAATTTGTCTCTGTAACTCCTTTCATGGGTTTTTTGTTCCTTATTCTAAGGAGGAATGAAGTTTCCACATGTTGATCTTCCTTCTTGATTTTCTTGTGTTTTGCAAATTGTATCTTGGGTATTCTAAGTTTCTGGGCTAATATCCACTGATCAGTGAGTACATATCTAGTGACTTCTTTTGTGATTGGGTTACCTCACTCAGGATGATATCCTCCAGATACATCCATTTGCCCAAGAATTTCATATATTCATTGTTTTTAATAACTGAGTAGTACTCCGTTGTGTAAATGTACCACAAAACAAATCAAAACAAAACAAAACAAACAAACAAAAAATAGCGGGGGTGTAGTTACACACACCTTTAATCCAAGCACTTGGGAGACCGAGGCAGGCAGATTTCTGAGTTTGAGGCCAGCCTGGCCTACAGAGTGAGTTCCAGGACAGCCAGGGCTACACAGAGAAATCCTGTCTCGAAAAACCAAAACAACAACAACAACAACAACAACAACAACAAAACAAAAAAACAACAACAAAAAAGGAAGTATCTAGTTTTATTGCAACTTGACAAGCTATGGCTGGTTGATATCCATGGGAGGCTAGCCCTTTTCTGACCAGAAATTGAGGAAAGGACTAGGGAGAAGAAGGAAGGTGGTCAATGGGAACTGGGAGGCAAAGAGGTAAGGGAAACTTCAGTTAGAAGAAGAAAATATAAAAATTATGCATACAAAGATTAAAATGTATATTGACAAAATACATCATTGTATTATTCACTTACTAAATAAAGCATTGGATTTATAGGCAATTCTATTCTTGTAGTCCTTATTCAGCTCATGCTAGGCAATCAAGTTGGAGATAATTTATGGTTGTAGCTAATGAAATTGCTAGGAGACACTATCTCACATCAATACTCCTAATGCTCTGGGACATAAAATTGTTTCATCCCTTCTTCCACAATATTCCCTGAGCCTTAGGGGCAGGAGTATTTTGTAGATGTGTTTGTGACTAGATTTCACACCTATATGTTTTGATGAGTTGTGATTGGTTTTCATTAATGGCCTTCAACTGTGGCAAAGAGAATTTTCCTTAATGGGATATGAGAGCTTCACTTATCAGGGGGTAAAAGCACAATTATAGTGTACTGAAGAATTATTATGGTTTAATAAAATGGTAGTTATGTTTTTTTCTCTGAGAATCATGACCTCCCTATCCCTGGGTTGTTGGGTATGTATGCAGTACAAGGCATGGATTCCCTCTTGTGGAGCAGATCTCAACTCAGAATAGAGGCCAGTTCAGTCTCTGTACCATTTTTGTCCCAGCATTTCTTTTAGAAGGACATATGCTCAACATGTCCTTATTTGTATAGCAGAATATCAGCCTTATTTGTAATAGCCAGAAGCTGGAAATAACCCAGATGTCACTCAACCAAAAATGGATACAGAAAATGTTATTACCAAGTTATGCATGCCACTACTATTCCTTTAGGATTATTGTACTGTTCTGATAATTTTGTAGTTCAGAAGCATCATAGAAGAAGAGAAATGTTGGTTTGTTTCCTAGTTTGGAACATTATATGGCTCCTTCTCTTACCTTGAAAGCTATTCCAAAGAAGAATGCACTCAAGTCAATTTTAATTGTGTCTAAAGTGCATGGTATCACCAGTAATAGCAACTAATCTTGGAACTTTTTTGGGGGGGGGGTATTAATCAATAGTCAAGCAATAGACTGTGTTTGGAGAAACTTATGGGTGATACTGATAAAAACTCAAAAGAGGGCTTTCATGCCTAGTTTGAAGGTTTTATTATGTGTTGTTTAGCTCTTGGAGAGATTATTATCAGTCCAGAGTTGAAATTTTATTTATACTATATAGTATATTTACACACATATGTAAATCTGTTATACTTTGGAATATACTTAATAGTCATGATTCTATATGACTTTTTCTTTTTCTTTTTTTAGATTTGTTTATTTATTATATGTAAGTACACTGTAGCTGTCTTCAGACACTTCAGAAGAGTGTGTCAGGTCTTGTTAGGATGGTTGTGAGCTACCATGTGGTTGCTGGGATTTGAACTCAGGACCTTTGGAAGAGCAGTCAGTGTTCTTAAGCACTAAGCCATATCTCCAGCCCCATGATTTTTTCAAACAGTCTTGTTTTTATTTCTCCTCATTCTTCTGTATTTGTGTTTGTCCTCTGTAACTAGGTTCCACTTTTATCCATTTCCCCAATCAGATCATTTTTAACTTTGCTATTCCCTTCTTTATCACTCCCCATTACCCATATCCAAGAAATGGTCCATTTTCTACTATTTTGCTTTCTTCAGTTACTCTAGAATATTAAATCACATCTACTGGGACTATGCTGTATTTCTACTTCGGAGTATGGGTAGCCTCACTCATATAATCTTTTCTACAGAAATGTACTATACTATTATCCTTCATTCTTCGTGTGAATTTAATTTTAAAGTTCACAAATTCAACTTTCTTTTAGTAAGTGAATGGTATTCCACAGTGTATACTCAGCACAATTTCATTATCCATTTTGCAGTTAAGGAAATTTATTTGATTCTGTTTCTTAACCATTGTGAATAGATAAACAATGAACATGGGAAAGTAAGTATCGGTGGAGGAAGGTCTTCAGTACTTTGGCATATGCCAATGATTGGCCCAACTATGTATGAAGATAAGCTTTGTCTGTTTGAATTTTCTAAATTGACTTTTATAGATGCTGTACTTGGTTGAAAGCCCACTAAGAGAAAAAGAAGTTTGCATTTCACCCATACACTGTTAAGAATTTGAAGATGGCTGCTTTCTTTATTTTTGTCATTGTGACTAAGAGAAGAAAAATTTCAAGGTTTTGATTTGCATTTCCCTGATTGCTAGGAACAATATATCTTTTTTTTGTGAGTGTTTATACTTGAAGTTTTTTTTATTATTATTAGATATTTTCTTTATTTACATTTCAAATGCTGTCCCCAAAGTTCCCTTTACCCTTCCCCTGCCCTGCTCCCCTACACACCCACTCCCACTTCTTGGCCCTGGCATTCCCCTGTGCTGAGGCATATAAAGTTTGCAAGACCAAGGGGCCTCTCTTCCCAATGATGGCCGACTAGGCCATCTTCTGCTACACATGCAGCTAGAGACACCAGCTCTGGGGGTACTGGTTAGTTCATATTGTTGTTCTACCTATAAGGTTGCAGACCCCTTCAGCTCCTTGGGTACTTTCTCTAGCTCCTCCATTGGGGGTCCTGTGTTTCATACTATAGATGACTGTGAGTATCTATTTGTATTTTCCAGGCACTGGCATAGCCTCATACAAGACAGGTATATCAGGGTCCCTTCAGTAAAATCTTGCCGGCATATGCAATAGTGTCTGGGTTTGGCGGCTGATTATGGGATGGATCCCCGGGTGGGGTTGTCTCTGGATAGTCCATCCTTTTGTCTTAGCTCCAAACTTTGTCTCTGTAACTCCTTTTATGGGTATTTTGTTCCTTATTTTAAGGAGGAATGAAGTATCCATACTTTGGTCTTACTTCTTCTTGATTTTCTTGTGTTTTGCAAATTGTATCTTGGATATTCCAAGTTTCTGGGCTAATATTCACTTATCAGTGAGTGCATATCTAGTGACTACTTTTGTGATTAGTTACCTCACTCAGGATGATGTCCTCCAGATAAATCCATTTGCCCAAGAATTTAATAAATTCATTGTTTTTAATAGCTGAGTAGTACTCCATTGTGTAAATGTACCACATTTTCTGTATCCATTCCTCTCTTGAGGGGCATCTGGGTTCTTTCCAGCTTCTGGCTATTATAAATAAGGCTGCTATGAATATAGTGGAGCATGTGTACTTATTACCAGTTGGAATATTTTCTGGGTATATGCCCAGGAGAGGTATTGCTGAATCTTCCAGTAGTACTATATCCAATTTTCTGAGGAACCATCAGACTGACTTCCAGAGTGGTTGTACAGGCTTGCAATCCAACCATCAATGGAGGAGTGTTCCTCTTTTTCCACATCCTTGCCAGCATCTGCTGTTATCTGAATTTTTTATCTTAGCCATTCTGACTGGTGTGAGGTGGAATCTCAAGGTTGTTTTGATTTGCATTTCCCTGGTGATTAAGGATGTTGAACATTTTTTTTCAGGTGCTTCTCAGCCATTCAGTATTCCTCAGTTGAGAATTCTTTGTTTTGCTCTGTACCCCATTTTTAATGGGGTTATTTGAAATTCTGGAGTCCAGCTTCTTGAGCTCTTTGTATATATTGGATATTAGTCCCCTATCAGATTTAGGACTGGTAAAGATCTTTCCCCAATCTGTTGGTGGACTTTTTGTTTTATTGATTGTATCTTTTGACTTATAGAAGCTTTGCAATTTTATGGGGTCCCATTTGTCAATTCTTGATCTTACAGAACAAGCCATTGCTGGAACAATATATCTTACTTGAGATATTTCTAAGCATTGTTTTTTTCTTCTTAGGCAAACTGTCTCTTCAAATTCCAGCTCTATTTTGAAGGGTTGCTTTTATTCTTATTGTTGCTCTTATTTTTGATTCTTTGTATTTTGAGTTCTTACTCTTTCCTAGAAATTATTTCTTAGTCAGATTAATAACTAGTGCAAATTTTTTCTCTTTTGTTGACCTTTTTTCTTCAGTTAACTGTTTCTTTATCTGGGCAGAAGCTTTTAAGTTTTATGAGGCCTCATTTGTTAATTTCAGCCTTAATATTTGGGCAAATGGGTTCTATTCACAAAATTCCTTTCTACACTTGTATCATGTAGAGTATGGCCTAGAGTTTATTCTTGCAATTTCAGTGTTTCAGATTTCAAACTTAGCTCTTTGATCCTTTTGTGGTCAGTTTTTACACAAGATGATAGATATGGGTCTAATTTCACTCTTATCCAAGTAGACATTTAGTTTTCTGAGAATTCACTGGGATTGATTTCAGCTTTTCTCCACTGAAGATACACTGGCTATTGTTACTGGTGTACATCTTTGATTATGTTAAGACAAGTTCCTTTTAGTCTTTCATTCTCCTCTATTTTATGATGAAGCCCAGCTAGATTTTGTCAGTCTTTTCTGTATATATGTAGATAATCATGTGATTATTACCGTTATATCTATTATATTGTGATTTACATTTATTGACCTTGATGCACATTGAACTACCCTCATATTTCAGGGATAAAGCCAATTTGGTCATGGTATATAGTCTTTCAGAAGTATGACTGTGTTCTCCTCAGAACTATTTTACTTGCCATTGTTGAGTCTAGACTCATTAAGGATACTGTGCCACTGTTTGTATTATTATGGTTCTTAATATATCTTAAGACCTAAAATGACAATCCCTCTAGTATTGTGCTGCTGAATTAACTTGTTATTTTTAGAAGTTTTCTGGTTTTGGTTCTGTTCTTACCTGCTTTGGTGACTTGTTTGATACTTACTTCTTTTTCTATTTGTACTATTTTTAATAGTTTAGGAAGGATTGGCTATATGTCTTCATTGAAAGTGTGATAAAATTCTTCCTTGAATCTATCTGACTGGTTTTTTTTGTTGTTGTTGGTTTTGTTTTTTTATTAATTGAAGACTTTTTACTACCATGTGAATCTCATTTGTTGTGAGCCTGTTTACGTCATTGACATCTTCACATAATTTTATTTTGGTACATTGGCTGAATCAAGAAATTCTTTCTTTCTATCTTTCTGTCTCTATCCTCTCTCTCTCTCTCTCTCTCTCTCTCTCTCTCTCTCTCTCTCTCTCTCTCTCTACCTTCCTTCTTTTCTCTGTCTGTCTGTCTTTCATCTTTTTCCAGATTAATGATGTACACACTTGAAAATATTCTCTGAAATTCTTTGCTTTCTATTGTAATGATTACTTATTAATTTCTGGTAATTTCAGTCTTTTGGTTTGATCTGTCAATCTCTTCTGTCTTTTCAAAAAAAAATCCTCCATGATTTAGAATATAGGAATGGTATAACATATTTGAATTTTTTTCTATTTCATAGATACCTGCTTTGATTTTAATATTCCTTGCTAATATCATAGCAATTTCATGGTTTTCTCTTGCTGTTACAAGTTTTCAAGTTGTATAATTAAAGCCATTTGTTTGTGCTTTTTTGGATAATTTAACAAAGACACTGAGAGTGATAAATTTCCCTCACATGTCTGCTTTCGTTGTGTTCTAGAGGTTTTAGTGTATTCTGTTTACATTTTCCTGTTGTTCCAGGAATTTTTAAAATTCTTTTTCCTCAGATTTTTCTTTGACTAATTAATTATTCAGTAATGAGCTGTGTAATCACCTCAAGTTTGCTCACTTACTAGAGATTGTTTGCCTTCAATTTCAAGTTTTATTGCTTTGTGGTCAGTTATTTTAACCTTCAAACTTGCAAAGATACTCCTTTCCCAGTGCATGGTGTATTTTAGAAAAGTTTCCATGTGTTGCTGCATAGAATGTGTACTCTTTGGTTTTTGTTTAGGATATTAAAACATTTCTATTTATTCTTTAATATTTCTTTTAATAGTCCAGACTTTATCCACCTCCCAGCCTACCCTCAAGTCCACATTCCTTTTTCCACCCCTGTCTCCAAAAGAATGCCCAGAACCCCCATTTCAACCCTACCAGACCTCCCCACTGCTTGGGGCCTCAAGTCTCTTGAGGGTTAGGTGAATCTTCTGTAACTGATTTTAGACCCAGCAGTATTCTGCAGTATATGTGTTGGGGACCATATATTAGCTGGTGTATGCTGCCTGGTTGGTAGCTCACTATGTGAGAGATCTCAGGGTCCAGGTTAATTGAGGCTGCTTGTCTTCTTATAGGGTTACTCTACTCCTCAGTTTCTTCTAGCTTTTCCCAAATTCAACCACAGGGGTCACTAGCTTCTGTCCTTTGGTTGGTTGTAAATCTTAACTTTTTCAGCTGCTTGTTGGGCTTTTCAGGAAGGCAGTCATGGTAGACCCCTGTTTGTAAGCACACCATAGTATCAGTATTAGTGTCAGGCCTTGGGGTCTCCCCCTGAGCTGGATTCCAATTTCAGACTGTTACTGGAAGTCTTCACTTACTGTATTATGCCATTTAATTCTATTGTTTCTAGTCTTTCTTTCTTTCTTTCTTTCTTTCTTTCTTTCTTTCTTCCTTCCTTCCTTCCTTCCTTCCTTCCTTCCTTCCTTCCTTTCTTCCTTCCTTCCTTTCTTCCTTTCTTCCTTCCTTCCTTCCTTCCTTCCTTCCTTCCTTCCTTCCTTCCTTCCTTCCTTTCTTTCTTTCTTTCTTTCTTTCTTTCTTTCTTCTCTTTCTACTCTTTCTTCTCTTTCTTCTCTTTCTTCTTCTTTTCTCCAAATGACCTGTCTATTGGAAGAATTTATGCATTGAAATCACCTACTATTAATGGATCACTCTTATTTGTGTCTTACTTTTAATAGTAATGGACTTTCTCGTTTGTTTATCTGTTTTGTTTTGTTTTTATCAAATTGTGTGCCATACTACAGTTTGGTGCATATATGTTAAGGAAACATATGACATATGTTTTCTTGATGAACTGTTTGCTTGATTATAATGAAGTGTCGCTCTTTATTTCTTTTGGATAATTTTAATTATTTAATTTATTTACATTTTAAATGTTATCCCCCTTCCCAGCCCCCCCTACATGAGTACCCTATGCCCCTTCCCCTTCATCTTAAAGAGGGTGCTCTACCACCCACCCAAACACTCCCATCTCACTCCTGTAGCATTCCTCTTCTTTGGTGCATTAAGCTTCCAGAGGATCAAGCACATTCCCTCCCACTGAGGCCAGAAAAGGCAGTCCTCTGTGATGTATGTAGCAGAGACCATGTACCAGTGCACACATATGCTCTTTGTTTGGTGGCTTAGTCCCTGGGGGCTCTGAGAGGTCTGGTAAGTTGATCCTGTTCTTCTTCCTACGGGGTTGCAATCCCCTTCATCTCCTTTACTACTTCTTCTAACTTGTTTGTAGGTGGTTCCTGGGTTCAGTCCAATGGTTGGCTGTAAGTATCTACATTTGTCTTAGTCAGGTGCTGGTAGAGTCTCTGAGAAGACTGTTATGCCAGGCTCCTGTCTGCAAGCACATCTTGACATTAGCAGCAGTGTCTGGGTATGGTGTATGATCATGGGATGAATCCCAAGTTAGGGTGGTCTCTGGATGACCTTTCTTCCCCTTTATGTCCTTGCATTTCCTTTAGACTGGAAAAATTCTGGGTCAAAAATTTTGTGATGGGAGAGTGGCCTCACCCATTAATTGGGATCCATTTATCAGTGAGTACATACAGTGTATCCACTCACCACGTACACTACAAACAGGAGTAGACAGCTTGAGATAATAAAGTTTTGGGCTGAAATCAACCTATTAGAAACAAAAAGAATGATATGAAGAATCAACAAAACTAAGAGCTGTTTCTTTGAGAAAACCAACAAGTTAGATAAATCATTAGCCAAACTAACTAAAGGGCACAGAGACAGTAAACTTAGAAATTAAAAAAAAAAAATTATAACCTACTACAAAAACCTATGCTCAACAAAACTGAAAAATCTAGATGAAATGAATGGTTTTCTAGACGGATACCATGTACCAAGTTAAATCAGGATCAGCTAAACTATCTAACATTCTCATAGCCCCTATGTAATATTGCAATAGAATCAATCATTAGAAGTCTGCCAACCAAAAAAGAAAAAAAAAAAAGCCAAGGGCCAGATGGTTTTAATGAAGAGCTGTATCAGACCTTCAAAGAAGGCCTAATGTGAATACTCATCAAACTATTCCATAAAACAGAAATAGAAGAAACACTACCCAATTTATTCTTTTGGTTACTTTTAATTTGAACTCTAGTTGTCAAACATCAGAGTAAAAATATCTAACAATATCTGAGCCCATTTTGTCAGATATTAGGATAACAAAAATCTAATATCAGCTTTTTTCCTGTGATTGGAGTATTTTGTCCATCTTTACAGTCTAAGCAGAACAATTGATTGTCAGAAGTAGAACCTGGTGGAGAGTTTGACAAACTTATTGCAGTCATAAATATTTGTGAATGTGAGCAAACCACATGGTCTTTGCTCAATTATTTGTTCACTCAAGCTGAGTAAATATCCACAAGCATGGAATAAGGAGCATTAAAGTGAAAAGGAGTGTAGTCTTTCAAGAATCTAGGTTTGTGTCACAATACAGGCATAATTGGCAAGACCTTTCAAGATGATAGGTGATAATGAGGTGAGTTCTATAATAGATAGCCAGGGAATAACAATCATCATTCCTGTGCCTTTTACTTTGATATGAGTCATTGGTGCTGAAGGTAATGTCCTCAGTATCTCACTTTCTTGGGAGAGTAGAACCACAGGAAATTACATCAATCTCTTTCTAGAGTATCTGTTTGGAATTTGACTTGGCAATGTTATGGATGGAATGTGGAGCAGTGTTTGTAATTATGCCTGTTTAGATTTTACGTTGCCAGAATGAGAAATGACTTAATAGTGACTTCTACACAATTATATTAGTGTTCCCTTTGGATTACTCTCAGCAAGTGATTATATGGTTTGGATATTTCATTGTAGGCCATTTAGTCAGGCAGAATGGGGAGTTCCATTTCTGAGTCTGTAATTCTTGTAATGAGTCTACTCAATTTCTTGTCAAATTCTTGTTTCTTCTCTTATTGCACCAATTACAGGCCTCCTGTACTAGTCTCTAGGTGTTTTCCTACCTACAATTTCTATCTCATGTTTTCCCTTCATAAAAGCATTTCCTGCACTAAATTTATATTAAATCTAATCTTGACTTCTTACCTGCTTCTTAGGATGCTGAAACTATCACAATCTCAATCTTAACCATTTCCCAAAGGACCATAGTAGGTTTGAGGCCAAATTACCCACAGCATTGTATTGTCATATTAACATAGTTTGTTGAAAAATTTCTCCATTATTTCCTATGAGTAAATTAGCAATTCAGACAGAAAATAATAGATGTCATTAGAAAATGTGATATTGCAGATAAATGCTTAAATTTACCACATATACTCAGTAATTTTTCTTAATAATTTGTGAGGAATTATATACATAGAAAAATATTTTATCATATATCCATGAAATATTTATATATATATATATATATATACATATATATAGTGTATATATACACTTCTATATCATGAGTCATTTTTAAGAAAGCTTTGATTGCCATAGATTTTATTAATTACTCTTGAATGGTTATAAATGTAAATTGTACTTAACAACATTATTAATAACTCCATAATATAGTTCCATTGTTTATTTGAATATGATTGTGTCTGAGCATCCCTTTTATAAGAGACAAAAAGCTTTGAGACATTTATGGCCTTGTTCTATATAATTTTCAACTAGCTAGAAATATGGATAGCAAATAGTATTCAACTACAAGAATTATAAGAAGCATATATGGAGGATAGAACAGCTGAAAAACATTACTACTCTTGAAGGATAGCAATTGTAATAATGGAGTAGAGATTCACAATACATATATAGAAGTTTAAACAAACTAAAACAAAACAAAGAAAAACAAACAAACAAACAAAACATAAAAAGAGAGCAAAACAGCACAAAGTTTGGAGAGGAAAACCTATCATGAGAGAGACCCCTCAGCATAAGAAGCCTTGATCACACAGCAATTGCTTCCAGACACAAAATGCTAGAAAAGACAGGGATCTAATTTGAGTGGTCACTGCATTGTTATCTCTAAAGAGGTCAACAGTCTTTCCATGACCTTATCTCCAAGTGATCTTGACTCAAAAGTTCATGTATTCATTTACGTAGTGGTAGCCTGGAGAGCCAGTTAAGGTATAGGGGCTATCATATCACAGAAATAGAACTTAATACAGTAGTTCCTGTTAGAGTCTCCTTGGGGAGTGGGCGTCGTTTCCCTTTTGGAGCATTTAATTAAAGAATTTAGGATTTTGAAGGAAAGATTGCTAACTACCATTCCAGTCCTGAGTTACAGGGTAATCGGGAGTATCCACAGTGGCTTCTGCCCACAAAGGACAGAATTTTGTGATTGTGGAATCATGACAAGACAAACAAGAAGATGAATAGCCCAAAGATTCTGCATTATCATAAGACACACTGTCAAAATGTCCATGTGGAAAAGATCTAGTGAGCAGAAAAATAAATAAATAAAAGCTTTTGAAAAATTAAAGGTGTCATAATGATTAAAAGCATTGAACAAACTAGGAATAGAAAGATTATAACTCACACAATAAAGACTCTAGAACAATCATGTTAGTGGGGTTAGGAAATATATACTAGAAAGAAAGATAATAAATATTAGTAATACAATGGAGGTAAATATGACAGAGGTATGTGATATATGCAAGAAAATATCATTATAAGGTGATAAATGATAAAACATGAATAACATACTAAACTCTTGTGAAAGATACAAAGCATTTGATCATTTCTAGGTTTTTCTGTTACACAATTCAGACTTACACCTCTCTTACAGTTAAAATTAAATCAAAAGACAGATGGTGAAGGCTTAAAATGATGTGTTTATTAAAATCAGGTAGGTTGCAGAATTATTTCACACCATCACATGTTTCCATATGCTAGCTGTTCCACTGGGACCAGGTCAATGAAACTTGACTAAGAAGTCTGTTTTGTTTTTATACAGCATAGATTTATTAACAAAGAGGGTATCAAGTAACCTCATAACAAAATTTAGAAATAATTTTAATAATGCTGACATGTAACAAACTTTCTAAGACATAATGTATTTACTCAAAAATAATAAAAGTTGAAAAGAAATAAGAAAGTATGTGGAATTTTGGGTGCATTTAAGACACTCATATTAACTAAAGGTTTTTTCCATGGAAATAGATACACTACAAAACACATTCAATATAAATAAATGTTATTATAAAGCAAATGCAATGACTCATTTTCTACTGGTGTACTAAGAGACCATGACCAAAATAACTTATGGAAGGAAGCTTATATACTTACAGTTTCAGATGGAAATTCCTCACCTTCATTGCAGAGATCATGGTAACACACAGGTAGGCATGGATTTGAAGCAGTATTGGAGAGCTTACATGTTGAGATGTAACCAAATGACACATCTCCAAAAAGGCCATCCCTTCTTATCCTTTCCAAATAGTTCTACCAACTGTGGAGCAAGCATTCATATATTTGAGCCAGTGAGAACCATGCTTATTCAAATCATCACCACACATTAAAGACAAATGAGGGCAGCCTTTTATTTTCAATTTCATCTTTTTCTAACTTCAGATTAGATTCCTCTAAAATTTGATCTACAATTATCTCAATAAATAATAAATTCAAAAATAACAACCATGGGCACCAACCAGCAGGTTCCAGGCTCTCTACAAGTATCCCATTTTACACAATCCTTAGGGGATCCTAATCTGCTCAGTAGAGAGAAATCAATTTTGTTAGAGGTTCTGCTTATCACAGCAGTTCAAGACTCCTTGAGAGAGACTGATTTGCAGTCTGAGTTCTAAGTTCAAATTCACATGGAATAGCCTCATTCACTAGGTTTAGATTATACATACAAACTTAATTTAATAAGCCATTGGGAGAGGATTGTGCTCAGATGGGATTTTCTTCTGAAACAATAGGGATAATGGAATCATCACAGGCATTTTGTAGGACTAAAAACTGCATGAGGTGATAGACGCTGGGTAGATTCCAAAATAAATAAGAAAATGTAAACAAGTAGTATTTTTGTTATATTTGGAAAATATACTATTTTAACTTTCTGAAGTTGTAATGAAGCTAATATTTTATGACAGTATTTACTCACACAATAAAAAATGCCAACTGATAATAGAAGTACAATTAATTGTAGAAGATTAAGGACAAACAGATCTCTAGTTAAAAAAATATTATTCTTGAAGCTACTGTTTACAAAAATAGAAAGTATTCTTTCCTAAGGCTCAATTTCAAGTTACATCGAATTTAAAAAAAAAATCTGCATTGTATTAGCATTCTTGAATATTACATTCAGTGTTGTGAAGAGTGCCTGCTATAAGATTTGTGGTGACTTTATAACTTGGAGATAGTAAGACTCACTGTGAAAGATAATGTTTTAGTTATTGTTCCTATGGTGTGTTAAAGTACTTTGATAAAAAGCTAACTTAAGGGAGAGTGGTTTAATCTATGACACAGTTTGAAGATAGCATCCACCATGGTGGGGGAACCCTAGGAGGAGGAGTCTGAGGCAGCTGGTCAAATTGCATCTGCTGTCAGGGATAAAGACTACAGTTGCTTGCTTGTGGACATGTTGATTTCTCCATTTTATGAAGTCCAGGACACAAGCCTAGAAAGCAGTACTACTTTCTTTTATTGTGAGTTTTTACATCTCTGTGGAAACAAAGGAAGCCTTGAGGACATCACTTCAAAAGTAGATGCATGTAGTTGGTGTGAGCTATTTCTTGGTCTTCCTAGCAGTTACGCCTGAATATCCATTTGTGAATAGCAGTCATTAGCCCAGTCCAAGTAGGTTTTCCTTCCTGCATTTTACCTCAACTTTGATGCTATGTTGACCATATTCAGTCATAGTCAGGTCTGCCAGTGGCTGAAGGTAATACACAAGCCAATCCCTTGGTCTTGGATCCCTAATCTATTTCCCTACTGCCAAACAGTCTGACATAATACAAGCTCCTGATAGTCATGTTCTGTACGACCAGAATGCATTCTGTTTATAAAAGGAATGTGCCATTTCCTGACATCAAGTCCGGCAAATAGTTAAACAGTTTACCCACTATATTCATTTTCAGCCTTTCATGCATGAGGGTTATGTCTTAATGCTCTTTGGTTGATAGATGCTACTCTTGTCTCCTCATTTGGGAGAGTTCCTTTTGTATATATTTATACCTATTCTCATTTTGTTTATACCTCTGATCACACCAGGGAGGTTACAAAATATATCACTGCTCACTGCCTCACTGCATTTGCATTATGTGCAGTGCACAGCCTGTTAAGATAGACAGTGCTCCTCCTGCTTTTATCTGGTCTGCATTTAAAGTCTTTTGTGCTCAACCTAAAATAGCTCACAACATGGGCAATCTTTCTAACCCACAGGGACAGGCTATTGTAGAAAGATCCAAAAATGGTTCAAGCAACAACTAAAACAACAAAAGAGGGTAAATTCTCTTCCTCTACCAGTCTAAACAAGTTTTTTTTTTACATTGATTTTTTTCTTTAAAATTATACAGAAGATGACCTCATTATCACAGAATATCATAGGTTGCCAAAGTACAGGAGAATCAAACCTAAGATGATATAGAAAGGTGTCACAAATGGAAAATGGTTTAATTCATCCCTTATGTGAGTGTGGGCAAAAGTGTACTTGTCTTGTCCATGTAGGTACTGAAAGGCTACGTTCAGTTACCTACAAGCTCTGTAAAGACCTTTAGTTCCAGTGTAAAATATAACTTAATGTATGAAGATACTGAGAATGAAGCATACAGAGGAACCTAAATTGTGGCCAATAAAGCTGAACAATCTCCAAAGAGTCCTTTTCAGCAAATTTCTAGCAGGATCTCAGCGTGATGGGGTCAGATAAAAAGGATGAGGCAAATGGCAGAGAGGAGTGAATGAAGCCTTGGATTGGGAAATGATCCATAGAACTATAGCTGTGAAGAACCTGGTTATTATATTCATGCAAATAATTCCAGTTAGATCTACACATTTTATCCAGTTTCAGGGATACATACTCTCACACTTGTTTATATTAAGATTCTTCCACTTAAGTAAGTGTACTGCTTTAATTACCCGGAACTCCAGTTGTCTAAGTTCTGTTATTTTGGGTAGGTTATGGCCCTGCCATTTAGACAGAGTTTAATATGTCTCATGGGCTACCAACACACATGTGCCACAGCAGCTTCTTATATTAATACTAATTATACTTGAGAGTTAGTTGAGACATATCTCCTGGATGCTTAGACCCACAATAATAAATATGAATATGACCCACTCATGCCAGTAAATCATAAAACCAGAAAATGATCAAATTGGGTTTTTTTCTTGCTTATATTGGAAAAATACTATAAAATGAAATTTACTCCCTTAAACTTTGTAAAATATTCCTTTTATTTTTTGTTGTGCACAGTGGCTGTTATGGTCATTCTTTGTATCATCCTTTCAGTATGATGTCAAGCATTGCAACAGGTAAAAATAATTAAATGTCACCAATAAAAAAATAGTGGCCCAAAGGAGAAATTTATGTTAAACAAATCTGTGTATTTTCAGCAGCCAGGGCTTTTCTAGGTTACTTTTCTTCTAGATATTCACCTTCAGCACTGAACTGTGTATGCATAGTATAAGTGGGTTGATCTTAAAGGATGATCTTGTACTGGTTCAACAACACTGTATTTCACCCTTCATCCTCACACCTTACCTTCAAAAGCTACCCCTTAACTGTTTCAAATCTTGGTCTGTTTGGTCATTTAAATAAACATGCCCCCTAACAGTCATAGCTTTGAATATCTGATCACCATGCAGTGACTCTACTTGAACAGATTAGCTGTGTCCTTGTTAGAAGCAGTGTGTCACTAAAGATGAGATTTGGCTTTTCAAGGGCCCAGTGTCTGTCTCTTCCTGCTGCCTGAGGATCTGGATGTAGCACTCTCAACTACTATGCCTGCCTATATGTCCCCATGCTCCTCTCCATACTAATAGTGGAGTAAACAAACCTCTGAAACTGAAAGCAAGCCTCAATTAAATGCAGTCTTCTCCATGGTCATAGTGCCTAGTTACAATAATAGAACATTGAAAAATACAGTCTTCTAGACTTGTTTTAAATGCTCTTATGCCATGAAACAAAATGAAAATCAGAAATGTATAACCATGACCTTATTTGCATAGTGGGTAAATTTTTACTCCCAAATTTTAAAATGTACATATATCAGTGATTCTCCAGAAAATATTACTCTTTCATGATCTTTAGGATGCCTCCATCTCATACTGTGTGTTTAATTAGATGCTTCATTTATACACAGAACTAAAAATTATTAATACCCAGTGTGCCAGAATTTCATATTACACAATACATGCGATAGCTTAAGGGAGAAGGATTAATTTTGCATCCTTCTTTCAAGAGTAATGAGTCCTTGGGTCGCTCTGTGTATTGTCTTAGGCAAAGGAGACTGATTGGTATTAGAGAATGTTCAGCTCATGAATAGCAGGAAGAAGTAAACCAATAATGGAAGGATCTCCCTGAAGCAACATATATCCTTTAAAGAGATAACTGTTGTTAGTCTAAGGCAGCAAAAAGGCACCCTGGCTGGTCAAAGCCAAGGCATGCCACTGGGAGATCATTATATCATACAACAAAATTAACACAAGAGGTTTATTGGAGGATTAGGAAGAACAAAAAGCTATCTTGGACTGGAGACACAAGAGACAGACAGACAGACACAGAGACAAGAGAAGACAGAGAGACAGAGAGAGAGAGAGAGAGAGAGAGAGAGAGAGAGAGAGAGAGAGAGAGAGAGAGAGAGAGCGCACAAGAACTGGGGAGCTGGGAGCAGAGACCTTTAAAAGAGTGTATGTGTTACATAGTGAAAAGGCATAATTTCAATATCAGTGGAAAGGTACCACATGTAGTGGTGGAGAGTGATAATATAAGCTGCTGAGTTGTTGAAAGTCAGGCTTTGAGCCTCTAATTTACAACATTCCTCCTGGTTTTTGTTTGTTTGGTTGGTTGTTTTTTATGAAACTTGTTGAAATAGGAAAATATGGCAGTGAGGCAGGAATGAGAGCCTATGCTTTTGGAATGTTCTTACTGGCTCAGGTGACAGCATCTTTGGGGACTTCAGAAAGCTGGAGTGGTGGCCAAGTGCCTGGAGAGCTGGCTGTTTCACTAGATATTCAGGATCTATATGACCATCTAGGGCAAAGAAAGTACAAGCCTAGAAAGAAAGCAGTCTGAGAGGCTGGATAACCTATAGTTAGTCCCTATGATGTTGTCCAGCATGCAGATTTTGAGAAAACATTTGGACCTGGAAGGACAAATATATGGCAGAAAAAAATAAAATTAAGGAGTTTATGGAGAAATTTATTTTTCTTAGGTATACATTTGATACTTTTAGGTATTTGGTTTTGGTAGTTGAGAGATGGTACTCAAAGGACTGGGGAAAGGGAGAAAGATCGCACCCTCAGGAATCACTAGTTAGGGAGGTGGGAAAACTAGTTGTTGTACTTATCTAGAGTCCATTTGACCTATGAGAGTTGGATTTAAGCCAATTCCCTGAAGCTTACAAGAATTTTATTTACAAAAAGAATGAAGTTTTAGAGACATGTTAGCATTATTGGCATGAGAGAGACAGACTGACTCCATAATAGGCTTCAAACTGGCAGTTAAGAAGACTAGACCTAATTTCTGTTTGCCATATCTGGGAAAATCCAGGCAAGTCAGTTACTGGAAAAACTACAGGCCTCGGGCAGCCAATGAGAAGCTGCCACACCATCAGAAACTGCCCTGCCACCTGGCCTGAGGCAAGAGAAGTGAGTCAGCAAGTTTTCTGACTTGTCCAGCAACAGTTCTGGAATGCCCCCAAGAGCCCTAGCCAATCCCAAAGATGCCCCACCCTCGTGTCCCTAGAGATGGAACCAACCAATCAAGATAAACTCCCTCCCAGGAATCTTCCTAATCTGCTTTAAATTGGCCCTATGAGCTCACCTGGGCTCTCCATCTTGGTAAATTTTAGACCCCCACATCCTAGACTTCTGCAGAATAAAGTGCTCTTTGCTTTTGAATACTTTGTGTATTGGGTATCATTCTTAGGTGACCCATGGACCTTTACATTTTGGGGCTTGTCTGGGATTTGCTGGAGAACTCTGACCCAAATAGTCAAGTGTTCTTCCAATAGGTACTACGTCCAAGTCATAGTTCCTGTTCTGTTGTTACAACATAATCTCTCAAGACCCATGGTCTCATTAGGCCACAACACGGTATTACCAACTCCTCCCCACAGCCTTGGTCTCTGCTTACCATTGCTCCCTCATCAGGATCTACCATCCTTTCATCCCAGCAAGTTCCCACTTCATTGAACCAACCACTTCCTAAAACCATTCTATCTCCTGCATTACCCACTGCATCACCCAGACCAGGATGCTACCATTATTAGGAGCCACTTTCCACCTGGAATTACCACATGACTATTGGTTATGTTTAAATGCTCAGCCCTCGTACTGTGAAGGAATAGCTATCCCTAGAGACTATTCACAGACTACTGATGGTACTCAATGCAGATGCAAGCAACCAGGTAGAACTAAGCTGACCCTACAAATTACATGACAAGGGTTCTGTCAACTTATTCCCACCTTTGTTAGAGCATTGTAACTCCTACTGTTACAGATACATGCTTTGACCAAAAAGGCTTGGTGTGTTTGTAGCTTGGGGCTTACTCCATGCATTTATGGCCTGGTTCTATACATGACTGAGAATATTCATGTTCTACTACAGATTATACTTTGAGTGACTTATTGCTCTGGGGATGATGTCTTCAACCAGCTAGTACCTCCAAGCAATTGGGTAAAAAAATGTCCATTTTCGTTGTGTTACTGGGCTCTCATATTGGCATGCCTGGAGTGGATAGTTTAGGAACTTCAGCTCTAATACTCAGAAGTATTGGGCTATTCTGGTAAGAACTTCAAAATTCTGGAAAAGTACTAGGAAGATAAAAATTAGTTCTGAGTATTAGGGAATGCTGGGAAATACTGAGAAAATAAAAATTAAAATGCCCTATGGATAGCTATAGATGCAGGTATACAGGAGATGGAAAAGTCCATCATGGCCATGCAGGATTCCCTATCATCCCAGACAGAAGTAGTCTTACAGAACAGATGAGGTCTCAACTGGCTGTTTCTCAAGCAGGGAGGAGTCTGTGCAACCTTAGTTGAGGAATGTTGTTTCTATGTTGACCACTCAGGGGTGGTCAGAGGATCACCCTTACTCAGAAACAGACTAAAAGACAAAAGGATAGAAAGAGAACAGTCTCAGGGATGGTATGAGTCCCTCCTCAACTATTGTTCTTAGCTGACAATCCTGGTGTCTGCTGTGACTTACCCTACTGATGTTGGTCTTATTTGCAGTTCCTGCATAATCATTCCTTTAGTTAGATTTGTTAAGGAACTGACTTCCACTGTTCAACTGATGACTGTTAAACAACGATACTAGCCCATAGAAACATCTTGAGGATTCAAGAGGGCCCATTACTCAAGAGGTTAATAAGAGGACTGAGACAAACATACCCCATGATAGGTTTCAAACTGGCAGTTCAGGAGACTCAGCCTAAATTTCTGTTTACCAGAACTGGGCAAATTCAAGCAAGTCAGTTATTGTAAAAACCACAGGCCTCGGGCAGCTGATGAAAATGTGCCTTGCCACCTGGCTTAAGGCAAGAGCAGTGAGTCAGCAACAGTTTTTGTCCCCCTTGCCCCTGCATAACCCCTCAAGTACAGGTTCTGTAATGTACCAAAATCTAATTCCAAAGACCCAGCCAATCCCAAAGACCCCCATACCCTAGAACTTGAGCCAATGAATCAAGATAAAAGTTATCTATCCCCTCCCAGGAATTCCTCTAGTCTGCTCTAAATTAGGCCTAACAGTTCACCTGGGCATCTCCATCTTGGTTAATGATAGAACTGCCACATGCTAGACTTCTGCAGAATAAAATGTTCTTTATTTTTGCCTAGTATTTTGAGTCTGAGTTATCATTCATTGATGAATCACTGACCTTTACATAAGCATTGTTTGTAATCTGTATTGAAATCCACATTGTAGAAAAAGAGTAAACATATACCTTTGTGCCATAGAAAAAGCTTGGAAGAGCTTTTTGGGGTTAAAAGATAAACATTATTTAAGGTAAGTTCAGGGAAGAAATAAACCTTTCATGGGCAGAAGGGTTAAAGTTTCCTTGATTTTGTCTGCTTTTCACTTAGGAACACAGATGTGAAAAGAGGCTTATTTCCTCTACCCAGAACACTGAATGTGCAAAGATAAGGCAGACATTTCTAGCATAGTGAGAAGTACCTTCAAATTTATACTTAGAAGACAAACAAACAAAATTTACAGTCATGAGCTTCTGACCATGATAATAGTAGTAAATCTTTTCCGGAGCTATATTAATAGTTTATCAGAACTTCAATGATTAATGTTAAAACTCTGAATTGAAGTCTTAGTATAACATCCATTGAGAAGGAAAAGATTCTGAAACATGTTTTTTCATATATACTTTACATTACTCTCTTATTGTCACTTAATCTTGCACACCCTTTGACCTTTATAACTTGCATTTATAGATGCTAAGTTATAATTTGCACTTACACACTTTAAAATACATTCTTAGAACCTTAAATTGTTTTCTTAGATACTCAAAGCTTAGTTTTTTGTATCCCCATCTAGACCATACATAAACTTTACACCTTTTCCTTCCAACATTCACGATAAGACATAGGTAGTTGATTAATCGGAAAACTCATTTTAAGGAAGTTCTTTTAAATAAAGGAATAATAAAAAGTTATGGAATTGGTTTTGTGACTAGATGTCTTTTCTGAGTCTGATAACAAGGTAAATTATATCTAGACCGATCAGCAGCTCTAAGACAATAAGGCCTGGACACAAGTTTTACACATGGAGATGACTAGGAAGGCAGCTGAAGCCTTGGTTGCTGTTACTAAACCGACAAAATTGTCACACTAATAACATAATTAAGCTATCACTAGCCTGGTTCTCAGCATCATCAGAGACCTGGGAAGGATGAATTTCACCTGAGTAAACAGGAAACAAGACCAAGCAGCTTCCAAATCTATTAAAAATTACAGATACATACTGGCTACTTGGATAGTCACTCTAGATTACTCTGTGGTATTTGAGGGTAGAGATCTCAGGGAAGCCTCAGTTTTTGGCCACCAGACCCAGAAGATCTGACAGACTTTCCTGTGAGGTAGGGACTTGGTGGAACTGGCCTACCTTGTCCTGGCAAAGCAGGGCAATTAAATCCCCAGAGACCTGCTTACCCATAGTATGGACAATGTCCTGTCTAACAGTTAGGCCTAACAGTTCACCTGGGCATCTCCATCTTGGTTAATGGTAGAACTGCCACATACTAGACTTCTGTGGAATAAAATGTTCTTTATTTTTGCCTAGTATTTTGAGTCTGAGTTATCATTCTTTGATGAATCAGCAGTTGAGGTGTAGACCAGTTTTTTGTCCGGTGGCCTGCTTTGCCACATTTAAAACTAGCTCCAGGTTCTTTTTTCCTCTTCATCTCTGGAGGAGAGTAGACTGCTTCCAGGAGATGCCATGTCTCTCTAACATAAGTTTGCTTGTTAAACACTTTAAATGCGATGTTTTATAGATGTCTGAAGCATTTGAGAACCATTATTTATTAAGTATATATAAACTAAAAAAGTTTTCTTGTTTCTACCTGTTTCAGGTTTAACTTTGAAAACATATACAGGAGGCGAATGTAATTCATTATATTATTACTTAGCATGAGTATGAATATAATTCTGAATTCATTAAAAATATTAATCACTTATAAGGTGACTATTAACTTTTATTTCTTAATTATCCTTAACAATTTACAATTAGTTATCAGTTTTCATAAGACTAGAGCTTTGTATTCCATCCCTGCTAGGTTTAGCCTTAAAAACAAGAATTTTTTAATTGAAGCTCTTCTAATATCAAAAAAGTAATCAAAAGAAAACATAAAACTCCAATCAACAAAAAAGAAAAATAAATAAAACAAACAAAAAAAGAAAAAAAGAAAAAAAGAAAAAAAAGCTTTTAATTGTAGCTATAGTCCATATTTATGAGACTAACAACTTTATTGATCCTTTTATAGTGCACCATGTTAGACCATTGTAGTTTTTTATACAGCTTGATTTCTCCAAATAGCTCAGGGTTATAATGTGAAGAAGATAGATATATATTACTATGAATCCTAGGAGATCTTGGGAATATATAAATCTTGATTAAAGAAAGACAATCTAAACAAATATTGTGAACTATCGTAGACCTTTGGAATTTTTGAACTATAGTTATCAATAAACTAATTTATCAAACCTTTTATTTATATTTTCTATCAGTTTGGTGTTAAACAATTAATAAAGACATAAGCAGGTAGAATAGAAGTACACCATTTTAAACACTTTTTTACTGGATATTTTCTTTATTTACATTTCAAGTGTTTTCCTCTTTCCAGGTCTCCCCTTCAGAAACACCGTATCCTATCCATCTCCCCGCTGCCTCTATGAGGGTGCTCCCACACCTACTCACCCACTTCCATCTTCTTTCTGCTCTGGAATTCCCCTACACTGGGGCATCAAACACCCTCAGGCCCAAGGGCCACTCCTCCCACTGATGTCCAACAAGGCCACATATGAGGCCAGAACCATGGGTCCCTCCATGTGTATGCTTTGGTTTGTGGTCTAGTCCCTGGGAACTCCAGGGGGTCTGGCTTCTTGACACTGTTTCTCCCCATGGGGCCGTGAACTCTCTTAGCTCCTTCAGTTCCTTCTCCAACTCCTCCATCAGGGACCTTCTGCTTTGTCCAATGGTTGGCTCCAAGCATCCATCTCTGTATTTGTCAGGCTCTGGCAGAGCCTGTCAGGAGACAGCCCTATCAGGCTACTGTCAGCAAGCACTTCCCAGCTTCCACAATATAGTCTGGGTTTGGTGACTGTAGGTGGAAGACATACATCTTAAATTATTTGTTGTTAATCTGAATAGACCTTTATAACTTTAAATTTTCATCATCATATATAGAACATTTTAAACCAGAGTTGGATTAAATACACAGTATGTTGTAGCAAATATAATTTTAAATTTGTACTATCATATAAAGTCCAGGTCAATTCAAAATATTTAAGACTTGTTATTGCTTACTTATTCTGAAAAAAACATTGGGGATAGTGTAGCCTGTGCTGTCCCTGTCTTTGTTCATTTTCCCCAGAGTCCTTGGAATACCTTGGATTCAGATTTTGTACCTTCCTCCCTACCAAAACCTATGGAAACTTGGTAACTCCATCATTTATCTCCTTGCTCCCTTTGGGATGTCCTTTGAAGAACGTTTAAACATTTTTTTTTCCAATCAAATCTGGCCTCAATAGTCCAAGAGATCTGGAGAATGTAGATAGATAGATAGATAGATAGATAGATAGATAGATAGATAGATAGGTAGATAGGTAGATAGATAGAGATAGAGATAGAGATAGATATCCATTCCTTATTTATTTTTTATTATCCCCAAGTCCTGTTTGTTTCTGTCTAGTCACCATCTCCGTCTCCAAACTCCATAAATGTCGTGCCTGTTTGTTGCAAAGCAGCAAAGGGATGTGGGGCAAGGAGTAAGCCACCTGCTTATCACATACTTGTTCTCCTCTGTAGCAACCAGTGATCTAATCCTCCTCAGGTATGTCTGCCAATTTGATTCCAAATTTTAGAGCCCAATTCTTTAGCTGCTGATATCTCCCAGTCAACTTCCTAAGTTAGTCATGTAAATTTCTACTGTGATTAGTACTTTTTAACATTTATTAATATATTAAGACAACATTAATAGCTTCTAACTTAAAACCTATTAATGTTTTATTAGTAAGTCCAGCTTACAGTTTTAAAATGTTGATTGTTAAAGGTTGTGGTGCTTCGTATTGTCTGTATGAATGAATCCAGGCAATTAAGCAATAACCAATGTAATGAAATCTCCATGGGAATGCCATAATGACGAAATCCTTGTAGACTCACAGGCATCTATAGACAAACACAAACATGTTAGAGTCTACAGCATTCTTACATAGTCACCCAGTCAACAGGAAAAAGGTGATGAAAAAAAGACAGAATTTCAGAAAGTAATGAGAAATTTTCCATAGATATACAATATAAAGATTTGATGGTCAATCACTGATAAGCTGCTGAATGTATTATACCAACTATAAGGTAAATTGAGAGGGCAATGATATGACAGGAATGAGAGATATGAGAACTGAAAAATGTTGAAATTAATAACACAAACACATGACAAGGAAAGAATGCTGAAGGACTAATTTATAATGGAATGAAAGCAGAAATTGAAAAAAAAATCACATATTGATAAAAGTGTGATGGGCCAGAAATGTCTCTGTAATAAGCCATACACTCATTTAGTATGTATCTCTTAAAAATATTTATAAAGAAGCAAAGCAAAACAAAACAATAAGAATAATTGCCATTCAGCTCCTCAAATATAAGGCGTTTCTCTGCCATCCATATATACTAACTATTGAATGTTAACTACACATGAAAAACAAGCAAGAGATGCATTTTGGTCAGTTTTGTAAGTAATCAACATTGAGAAGAAAGGAGGATAAGAAAATGAACAGCATATTGATGAGCAGTAAAATACACTTGAATGATGTCCTCATAAGAATACTGAAACCTATAATACTTTAATGGATTAAGGTTAATATTAAAATGATATATTTTTAGGAAAGAGCCTTATAAGTTAACACAGAATCAAGATTGAGGAAAAAAACTATGACAATAGAAAGACATTATGAAAATAAGTCAATTGAGAAATTTTAAATTTCTAGAAAATAAAGAAAATGGAAAGGTATATAATTCGAATTCTAAATTTTAATTTTAATTCATTTTTAGTTATTTTTTGTTGGATACTTTATTTACATTTCAAATGTTTTCCTCTTTTCATGTCTCACCTTCAGAAATACCCTATCCTATCCACCCTCCCCCTGCCTCTATGAGGGTGTTCCCCCACCCTGCCCACTCCCATCTTCTTTCTGTCCTGGAATTCCCCTACACTGGGGCATTGAACACCCTCAGACCCAAGGGCCACTCCCACTGATGTCCAACAAGGCCATCCTCTGCCACATATGGGGCCAGAGCCCTGGGTCCCTTCATGTGTAATATTTTGTTGGTGGTCCAGTCCCTGGGAACTCCAGGGGGTCTGGCCAGTTGACATTTTTGCTCCCTCGCATTGGGGCTGCAAACCCTCTTAGCTCCTTCAGTCCCTTCTCCATCTCCTCCATCGGGGACCTTCCATTTAGTCCAATGGTTGGCTGTAAGCACCCATCTCTGTATTTGTCAGGCTCTGGCAGAGCCTTTCAGGAGACAGCCATATCAGGCTACTGTCAGCAAGCACTTCCCAGCTTACACAATAGAGTCATGGTTTGGTGATTGTATATAGAATATATCCCTGTCACCCCCTGCAGTGGGGCAGTCTCTGGATGGCCTTTTCTTTAGTCTCTGCTCCACACTTTTTCTCCATAATTCTTCCTGTGAGTATTTTATTCCCCCTTCTGAGAAGCACTGAAGCATCCATACTTTGGTCTTCCTTCTTTTTGAGCTTCATATGGTCTGTGAATTGAATCTTGGGTATTCCAAACTTTTGGACTAATATCCACTTATCAGTACGTGCATACCATGTCTTCTTTTGTGACTGAGTTACCTCTCTGAGGACAATATTTAAAAGTTTTATTCATTTGCCTGAGAATTTTATGAAGTCATTGTTTTAAATAGCTTAATAGAACTCCATTGTATAAATGTACTACATTGTTGTATCCATTCTTCTGTTGAGGGACATCTGGGTTATTTCTAGCTTCTGGCTATTATAAATATGGCTGCTATGAACATAGTGTAGCATTTGTCCTTATTACATCTTGGAACATTTTCTGGGTATATGCCCAGGAGTGTTCCAGTTGGGTCCTCAGGTAGTACTATGCTCAGTTTTCTGAGAAACTGCCAAATCGATTTCCAGAGGCATTATATCAGCTTGCAATCTCATCAACAGAGGAGGAGTGCCGTTCTTTCTCCACATCTCACCAGTAGCTGCTGTCACCTGAATTTTTGATCTTGGCCATTCTGACTGGTGTTTAGGTGGAATCTTAGCATCATTTTGATTTCCATTTAACTGATGACTAAGGATGATAAACTTTTAATTAGCTGCTTCTCTGCCATTTGAGTTTCCACAGTTGAGATTTCTTTGTTTAGCTCTGTTCCCCCCTTTTTAAATAGGGTTATTTGTTTCTCTGGAGTCTAAATTTTTGAGTTATTCATATATATATATATTGGATGTTTGCCTTCTATAGGATGTAGGATTGGTAAAATATCTTTTCCCAAACTGTTGGTTGCCATTTTGTCCTATTGACATTGTTCTTTGCCTTACAGAATCTTTGCAATTTTATAGTCCCATTGTAAATTCTTGATCTTAGAACATAATACATTTGTGTTCTGTTCAGGAACTTTTCCCTATGTTCAAGTGTTCAAGGCTATTCCTCACTTTCTCTTCTATTAGATTCAATGTGTCTGGTTCTGTGTGGAGGTTTTGATCCACTTGAACTTGAGGTGTGTACAGGGAGATAAGAATGTATCAATTTGTGTTCATCTACATTTGACTGCCATTTGGACCAGCAACATTTGTTGAAAATTCAGTCTTTTTTCAATTGAATAGTTTTGTTCCTCTGTCAAAGTTTAAGTGACCTTAGATGTGTGGGTTCATTTCTTTATCTCCACTTCTATTCCATTGATCTACCTGCCTGTCACTGTACTAATACCATGCAGTTTTTATCACTATTGCTCTGTAGTACAGCTTGAGGTCAGGGATGCTGACTCCCCAGAACTTCTTTTATTGTTGGGAAGAGTTTTCACTATCCTGGGTTCTTTGTTATTCCAAATGAATTTGGGAATTGCACTTTCTAACTCTATGAAGAATTGAAGAGGTATTTTGATGGGAATTGCAATGAATATGTAGATTGCTTTAGGCAAGTTGGCCATTTGTACTATATTACTCCTGACAATTCATGAGCACGAGAGATATTTCCATCTTCTGAGGTCTTCTTTAAGTTCTTTCTTCAGAGACTTTAAGTTCTTGTCATACAGATCTTTCACTTGCTTGATTAGAGTCACACAAAGGTATTTTATATTATTTGTGACTATTGTGAAGGTGTCATTTTCCTACTTTTTTTTCTCAGACAGTTTATCCTTTGAGTATGAGAAGGTTACTTATTTGTTTGAGTTAATTTTACATCTGGCCACTTTGCTGAATTTGTTTATTATTTGTAGGAGTTCTCTGGTGGAATTTCTGGAGTTACTTAAGTACACTATCATATCATCAGCAAATGGTGATATTTTGACTTCTTCCTTTCCAATTTGGATCCCTTTGACCTCCTTTTGTTGTCTAATTGCTCTAGTTAGAACTTTAAGCACTATATTGAATAGATAGGGAGAGAGTCGACAACCTTGTCTAGTCCTTGATTTTAGTGGTATTGTTTCAAGATTCTCTCCATTGAGTTTGATGTTGGCTACTGGTTTGCTGTATATTGCTTTTACTATGTTTAGGTATGGGCCTTTAATCCTGATATTTCCAAGACTTTTAACATTGAGGGATGTTGAATTTTGTCAAATGATTTTCAGCATCTTATGAAATAATCATGTGTTTTTTCTTTGCATTTTTTATGAAGTGAATTATGTTTATGGATTTTTTGTATATTGAACCATCCCTGCATCCCTGTGATAGTGGTTAATGATCATTTTGATGTCTTCTTGGATTTGGTTTTTGAGAATTTTATTATTTTTGCATCAATATTCATAAGGGCAATTGGTCTAAAGTTATTTTTCTTTTTGGGTCTTTGAGTTGTTTTGGCATTAGTGTAAATGTGGCTTCATAGAACAAACTGGGTATTGTTCCTTCTGTTTCTATTTTGTGGACTAGTTTGAAGAGAGTTGGTATTATGTCTTATTTGAAGGTCTGATAGAATTCTGCATTAAACCCATCTGTTCCTGGGCTGCTGCTTTTCTCCTTCCCCTTCTTCTTACCTTTCTTCTTCCCCTTCTTCTTCCCCTTCTTCTTCTTCCTCTTCCTCTTCCTCCTCCTCCTCCTCCTCCTTTCTTCTTCTTCTTCTTCTTCTTCTTCTTCTTCTTCTTCTTCTTCTTCTTCTTCTTCTTCTTCTTCTTCTTCTTCTTCTTCTTCTCCTTCTTCTCCTTCTCTTTCTTCTTCTTTTTCTAGTGCTTTCAGTGTATGCTCTCTCAAGTTTCTTTTTTGATGTATTCAGAGATATGAATTTTCCATTTAGCACTGCTCTCATTGTGTCTCTTGAGTTTGGATATGATGTACTTTCATTTTCAGTAAATTCCAAAATGTCTTAAATTTCTTTATTTATTCCTTGACCAAGTTATCATTGAGTAGGGTGTTGTTCAGCTTCCATGTGTATGTGGGCTTTCTGTTGTTTTTGTTGCTATTAAATACCAGCCCTAGTCCATGGAGACCTGATAGGATGCATCAGATTATTTCAATTCCTTTTGTATCTGTTGAGGCCTGTTTTGTGACTGATTATATGGTCAATTTTGGAGATGGCACCATGATGTTCTGAAATTAAGGTATACTATTTTGTTTTAAGATGAATATCATATAGATATATGTTAAATCCATTTGGTCAATAACTTCTGTTAGTTTCACTGTGTTTCTGTTTAATTTCTTGTTTCCATGACTTTCCATTGCTGAAAGTGTGCTATTGAAGTCTTCCACTATTATTGTGTGAGATACAATGTGTGCTTTGAACTTTAGTAAAGTTTATTTTATGAATATGGGTGCCCTTGCATTTGGAGCATAGATGTTTAGAACTGAGAGTTCTTGTTTTCCTTTGATGAGTATCCTTTTTGATAACTTTGGGTTGAAAGTAGCTTTTATTTGATATTAGAATGGCTGTTTCTTGGAACCATTTGCTTGGAAAAATTTTTCCAGACTTTTACTTTGAGGTAGTATATTTCTTTGACATAGAGGTGCGTTTTCTCTATGCAGCAAAATGTTCAGTCCTGTTATGTATCCAGTCTGCTATTCTATGGTTTTTTTCACTGGTGAATTTAGTTCATTGATGTTAAGAGAGATTAAGGACTAGTGATTGTTGCTTCTTGTTATTTTTGAAGTTATTTTTATGTGTGTGTTTATGTTCTTTTGGGTTTGTTGAAAGAAGAGTAATCGCTTGCTTTTTCTAGAGTGTAGTTTCCCTCTTTGTGTTGGCAATTTCCATCTATTATCCTTGGTAGGGTTGGATTTGTGGAAAGATATTGTATACATTTGTTTTTGTTATGGGATAGCTTGGTTTCCCCATCTATGGTAATTGAGAGTTTTGCTAGGTATAGTTGCCTAGGCTGGCATTTTTGTTCTCTTAGGGTCTATATAGCATATGCTCAGGATCTTCTAACTTTCATAGTCTCTGGTGAGAAGTCTAGTATAATTCTGTTAGATCTGTCTATATATGTGACTTGATCTTTTTCTGATACTGCTTTTGATAGTCTTTATTTTGTCCATTGGTGTTTTGACTATTATATGATAGGAATTTCTTTTCTGGCCCAATCTATTTAGGGTTCTATAGGCTTCTTATATGTTTATGGGCATTTCTTTCTTTAGGTTAGGGACGTTCTCTTCTATAATTGTGTTGAAGATGTTTACTGGCCCTTTAAGTTGGGAACCATCACTTTCTTCTATACTTATTATCCTTAGGTTTGATCTTCTTATTGTGTCCTGGATTTCTGGGATGTTTTGGGTTAGGAGGTTTTTCACATTTTGCATTTTCTTTGAATGTTGTGTCAATGTTTTCTACACCTGAGATTCTCTCTTCTCTCTTTTGTATTCTGTTGGTGATGCTTGCATGTATGACTCCTGATCTCTTTCCTAGGTTTTCTATCTCCCGGATTGTTTCCATTTGTGATTTTTTTTATTGTTTCTATTTCCATTTTTAGATCCTGAATGGTTTTCATCAGTTCCTTAAAGTGTTTGATTGAGTTTTCTTGGATTTTTAAATGTTTCCTCTTTAATATCTCCTACCCGTTTATCTGTGTTCTCTTATATATCTTTAACGGAGTTATTTATGTCCATCTTAAATTCCTTTATCATCATCATGAGATGTGATTTTAAATCAGAGTCTTGCTTTTCTAGTATGTTGGAATATCCAGTGCTCACTATGGTAGGAGAACTGGTTTCTGATGCCAAGTAACCTTGGTTTCTATTGCTTATGTTTTTGCCCTTGACTCTTGCCATCTGGTTATCTCTGGTGTTAGCTGGTCTTGCTCTCTCAGACTATGGCTTGTTCCTCCCGCAAGTCTGTGTTTCAACACTCCTGTGAGACCAGTTATCTCTGGGAGGAATTTAGGTATAGATAGCTGTGGCACAGGCTCAGCTCCTTGGTACAGATAGAAATTGGAATGATCCTGTCTCCAGCTGTTCCTTCATTCCTATGTCCTGATGGCTCAGGGTGGTTGGCTCTTGGGTAAGGAATTTGATCAGAAGCAGTGGTCTTACCTATATTCACAGTGGGTCAGCACTCCTTGGAGACCAGCTCTCTCCTAACCATATTTGGGTATGGAGAGATGTGGCACAGGATCAGGTCCAGCCACAGAAGGAAACCAGAAGGATTATATCCCAAGCTGCTCCTTGGTTCCTTTGACCTGAAGGTTCTGGGAGGGTCCCTCTGAGTAGAAGTGATGGTCTTACCTGTGATCACAGGCCTGTCACAACTGCTGGGAGATCAGATCTCTCCCCAGGAATCTCCCTTTTAGCTGCACTGAATCCTTCACACTTTGGTGTTCCTTCTTCTTGGTCTTCATATGGTCTGTGAATTGAATCTTGGTTATGCCAAACTTTTGGGCTAATATCCACTTATCAGTGAGTACATACCATGTGAGTTCTTTTAGGCCTGAGGTACCTCACTCAGGATGATATTTTCAAGTTCCATCCATTTGCCTGAGAATTTCATGAAATCATTGTTTTTAATACCTTAGTAGTATTTCATTGTGTAAACGTATCATATTTTTTGTATCCATTCCTCTGTTGTGGGACATCTAGGTTGTTTCCAGCTTCTGACTATTATAAA
Organism: Mus musculus; assembly: GCF_000001635.26. Classification (NCBI taxonomy): domain Eukaryota; kingdom Metazoa; phylum Chordata; class Mammalia; order Rodentia; family Muridae; genus Mus; species Mus musculus. The sequence goes on along the minus strand of NC_000079.6, from coordinate 88,569,468 downwards.
TAAGGCTGTTCTCAACAAAGTGAAGCATGTGTCCTTATTACATGCTGGAGCATCTTCTCACAGGAGAAAATATGGAGACAAAGTGTGCAGCAAAGACTGAAGGAAAACCCATACACAACTGCTTCTCCAGAGAGATCCATCCTATATACAATCACCAGACCCAGACTCTACTGTGGATGCTGGGAAGTGCTTGCTGACAGGAGCCTGATATGGCTGTCTCCCAAGAGGCTGTGCCAGATCCTGACAAATACAGAGATGGATGCTTACAGACAACCATTGTAGGGAGCACAAGTTCCCCAAAGGAGGAGTTGGAGAAGGAACTGAAGGAGCTGAGGGGGTTTGCAGTCCCATAGGGGAGCAACATTGTCAACCAGCCAGACTCCCTGGAGTTCCAGGAGACTGGAATAGCAACCAACGAATACACATGGAGGGACACGTAGTTCTGGCCGCATATAAGGCAGAGGATGGCCTTGTTTGGCATCAGTGGGAAGAATGGCCCTTGGGCCTGAGGGTGTTTGATGCCCCAGTGTAGGGGAATTCCAGAGCAGAAAAAAGATGGAAGTGGCTTGGTGGATGGGAGAGCACCCTCATAGAGGCAGGGGGAGTGTGGATGGGATAGGGTGTTTCTGAACGCAAAACCTGAAATGGGAAAAAACACTTGAAATGTAAATAAAGAAAATATCCAATTTTTAAAAATTATTATATATATATATTAAAAATATACATTTTATATATATGAATCTGATAGACTGAGTAGTGTGTGAAATGAGAATCCCACAGAAGTTCCTTACTGAAACATGCATGAGTCAAACAACCAAAAAATAGATGCATATTGAATAAAGATGGGACACAGAAAGTTATGTCTGTTACTCTTTTGTCCTGAGCAAAATAAAAGTTTAATATGCAACCTGCTAATACATGTTTGATAAATCTTTAAAGAAAAGAGAGAGAAGCAGAAGTCACTGTAAAGAGGTAGCAAACAGGATGGAAAGTCTCTTACTTAGATTTGAAGAAGATACAGGGTTGTGAAATGGAAAGATAACTAGTTCAGCATAGAAAGCTTTAAAATGGGGATGAAAAGGGTTAAAGCTCTTGTAATAAATTATTTCCCTAATTTAAACATCCAAGCACAACACTTTTAAAGGAACAAAATGCATGCCCAGTCTTATTATAAACTCTTGCCTTAGCTTCTGATTCCTGTCACTGATATGAACTATAATATTGTTTTTTTTTTTTTTTTTTTTTTTTACCATTCTTGAACTTTTAAGAAGTTTTGAGCTCTTTTTTTATGCTTCCCTATCACTTACTCCTTATCATCACCATCCCTTTAGATAGCTCAGGCTCACTGCCCTTTTCCTGCTTCTTAACCTCTAAATTCCCTGTAAGTTAAACCTCAAAGCTAAAAATCCAAAGCCAGATTCCACATAGGAGGGAGATAGTTAGTGTAGTGACTGTTCCATATCTTCACTCATGTTCATAGACAATCTTAATTAAGTGGAAAAAAATGAGCTAAAGGACAAGACTTGGAGACTTGAAAAGAAGAGCGGATTTGGGAGCTAAGGGAATGGGATAAGAAAGGATAAATAGAGGGTTTGATCAAAGAACACTTTATACCTTTGAAATTTTAAGGTAGCGTCTGAATAATCACAGAGACTTCTGATGTTAGGGCATCAAAAGTAAGAGATCAACTACCACTGTTCTGTTGTTGGTCACAAAAGCCAGACACTGGGTTGTGAGAAAGGCTAGACTACATAGGAAGTCTTACATAAGAAGTGAAGTATTCGAGTTAAATCTTGCTTGAATTTGAAGTTACTTTGGAAGCACACTTTTCAGCCTTTAGTTTGGAGTTAATCCTGCATAGAATGTATATGAACCTTCTCCAGAACCTAGTAGATTATTGTTGGGTTTTTTGTTTGTTTGTTTTTTTGTTTTGGGTTGTTTTTTTTTTTTTTTTTCTTTTTTGAGAAAAGTATGTGACAGTAAGCTACTTTATGCCATTGGATTTTGAAATTGTCTGTGGCATAACTTAGAACAGTCATTTGACGTGGATCATTCCGTAAATCTCTTTTATCTGTTTTATACTAAAATTCAATGGCCAAGTGATTCCGGTAAGCATTGGATGTAGATGTTCCTTTCCAGACAAAATAAATAAAATCACACTGTTTAAAAGTAAAAACTGGCTAGCAGAGAACTCTAATTACTCAGGGTCTTCCTTCTCTTTTCTTGTTCCTGTGTGTTCTCAGTGTATTGGGAGGTTGGAGCAAATTTGACTGTTTATATCTTCTTGCTTGGAGAGTTTTCAGTGTCCGTTAAAGCTTGATCCTTTGGGCAAAAGGCTAAATAGGGTTTTCAGTAAAGATGTTATAGCAATTTCATTGAACTGCTCTGTAGAATTAGAAAGACATACATTATTAGCAAGACTTTAATGTCCTGGAATTCACTCTGTAGACCAGGCTGGCCTCAAACTCAGAAATCCACCTGCCTCTGCCTCCGAAGTGCTAGGATTAAAAGCGTGCACCACCACTGCCGGGATAGCCCACTTTATTTTTACAGTACAATAAATTTTTAAAAGCTGCTTTTAAATCAAACTATATTGCTTAAATTATTTTACTTGTACATATTAACTTATTAGAGGTAATGTGACTTTTTTTGAAACCATTTGACATTGGAAAACTCCTGTGAGAAAAGAGTAGTTATTTCTAAATATGTTTCAAGATTTAAACTATTTTTTCTTAATTGCCACTCCTCTTCCACTTGGGCCCAAGTAAGGAATTAAGTTTCTGAAGTCTTTCTCTGTTCTGTTACTGAAAGTGTATCCTTTAATAACATGGTTCTGAGTTGACTCAGTGCTAACCCAACGCAAATCCTGGGCTTACAGCCCTGTCTTGAAAATCGTGGTTGGAAATTACACCACTGATATTTTCTAAATGCCTTGATGATGTATTAAATAACATGGGATTTTTCAGAAGCTGAAGCTGAAGTAATAAAAACAGAAGGTCAAGACATTAAGACTATTTGTGCTTTTATCTGATTGTTAATTACAAATAAAATGCTATGTTGTGTACATGGAAGAGAATAGTTCAGAAGTTTCTTCCTTTCTAGAAGTAATTGGATTAAATTACTAGAGGAACTTTTCCTTTAGAGTTGTTGCTAGACAGAAGAGAGAATTGAAATCATTCCTAATAAGATCTTGATTAACACAAGAATTTTATAAGCAAATGGGGAAGAAAGTTCTAGACCCAAGGATATATAATGCCAGAGACTCTGACTAAGGGGAGAAGATGTTTCTGTGGAAGAAAGGAAAAACTGTGAATTCATTAAAAAGGAATTTGGGAGAGGTTTCAAGAAAAGAAAGAAGGGGAGTTAAGTTACTTTAATGGGAAAATGACTGCTTATAGGACATGATCTAAGCCATGTCTTTGAGCTCAACCATCACACACACACACACACACACACACACACACACACACACACAAACACACACACACACACACACACACACACACAGAGAGAGAGAGAGAGAGAGAGAGAGAGAGAGAGAGAGAGAGAGAGAGAGAGAGAGAGAGAGACTTAAAAATGTACTAGGCACATATTTCAAGTGTTAGAGGTTGGATCACAGCATGTGAACCCAAAACTTTATATAATATTACATCCTGCTTGGAAATCCAAAGATCTTTTTGATTTGCATCTTATATATTAACAATAAATGAATAAAGATTTCTTTCTATCTTTTGGTGTGTCTGTGTGTCTGTGTGTGTTCATTTTAGGTCTCTTAAAAGCAATTGCTCAGCTCTCTGTTACACTCCAAACTTTAGTCTGTTTTTTTTTTTTTATTAAATAACCACATTATATGTTTTTAATTGGTATGATATCAGAGACAGAATCAATAAATTATAAGCTTGTATATCTTCCCTTCTAGATTATTGTTTGCCAAAATGAATACAACTTGACTTGTCAGCAGCTTCCATCTCCTCCTTATCTGGAAAAAGTGGGGAGTGGGAACAGATATAGCATCTCTACCAGTTAAGTTAGGCTATGTAATTCAGAATGTATCCAGTAAGGCGATTAAGCATCAGTCTTCTGATAGAGCTTTAGGGAGTAGAGTGAAGTTGAAGAAGTGAATTTTCTGATGTTTCACTGAAGAGCAATTTCCCTGGTAGTTGGCAGAAGGTAAGTTAACAAATGTTCATCAATAATTAACAGCACATTAGTGTGAGTTAGCTTCCCAAAAGCTCTATGAATCTTTATTCATTGTGTTTGTACACACTGTGAAACCCAGTGCTGAAGATATATTAGGGCTGGGATTTAAGTGGTAGAATAAATTTGACATATTTACTTGATTGACTTTGTCAGACGTGTGTCTGGAAACTTAACATACTGAATGTCACAGAGTCATTTGCAATAATCCAGATGACAGAGTAAGCCAGGGAAATATTTTCCCCAGCATGTGGCAGTATCATTAACTGTTTTGATGTAGAATCATTTTTCTGTAGGAAGTGACATGCATATTTTTTGTCTTGCAAGAAAGGGAAACATTATATACAGTAGAAATATTTAGTGGTCAATAATATCCAGTTATACGATGTGATTAACCAACAAAAGTGCCTATATATGAAATCACAGAGAAGATAAATAAAAGCTAAAATATTCAGAATACTAATAAGGGATGGAAATGTGGGTAAAACAGAAAAATTAAGTAATATAAAGAATACAAGACCCATCGACTAGTTTATCAAAATCATTAGAATTATGATCTTAAATAATAGGCCTGCATTCTGGATTTAGTAATCCTAATCCCTTTATATTTGAGAATACATTTAAGTAATCATAATCATACATTTTTTGATATTTTTTCTTTCTGGTATAGTAACTATTTGATAGAGCAATCTGTCTCATGATTATAAGAAAGTCACTGGTATTTCGAACATTGAATTGAAACTGATTTGCAGGCTGCAAATTAACATGTAATAATGCCGAATGTCATATTATATTATAGAACTAGAGATGGGAAGAACAAAAAGATATCACTGCAAAATTACACGCAAGGCCAAAGGCCAAAGCTGCTCATACCCCTTATGCTGTTGGTCATCGATACCTACAAAGGCTCTTTCATATTATTTGTGAGTAATAAAAATTAAGCAGGGTTTTAAAGTTTGCAAAGTTTAAAGTGTCACCTAGGTATTGTGTTCATGTTCTTCAGCATAAACCTTGATTGACTGACAAAAAGAAGACTCTGGTCAAACAAAACCTTTAAAAATTGTTATTTTCAGGACTTAAAATAAGTAATGTGTCCTTCAACAGATGAATGCATGATCAGTAACACATGCGCAGACTGGGAAACTACTAAGAAGCAAATGTTGTCAAATTATGAAAGAGCAAAATATGTTTCTAAATATGTATCTATACCTATGTGTCTATACTTATACTTCCCAAGAGTTTTCAGGGAGAAGATAAATTAAATGAAAGATAGGTAGAATATGGGATGTTTTGGAGAAACAAAACCATTTTGATAATAAGGAAAACTTAGAGAAACCAGTGTTATATGAAAATTCTATACTCTATTGAGGTCTGAAAATAAGTTCTGCAAATTAAACTTAAAACTAAAATTAAACTAAAATACTTAGTTACTTGTTTTATTTGGAAACCAATTTTCAGTGAATGTTTAAAATACTTATTACATTATCATTCAATATATCACTCTACTTTTTTGAAGATAATATCAAAATGATTATGTATCAGTAAGCAGTGAAGACAAAAAATGGCTAGGTTTAAGTGCTAAAGCCAAATAATGCAAAGATTTATTGTGATAGAGCTTTTCATGAAAATCATAACACATACACACACACACACACACACACAAACACACACACATATAAGTAGTAAGCCAAGTAGTAAGCCAACTTATATAATACTATCTTTATTATTAATACTTATATAATATTATATTTCTTATATAATACAATGAGGACAGGATAAGCTGTCCTTCATACTTGTAAATGTTGATAATTTTTTTACCTAGCAATTTGCAATGTTTTACATTAAACATAAACTACCAGCCACCTACACAGTCTGAAGCATCAAATAATCTGGTGTCACCTTAGTTTGATACAATATTAACCTAGGAAATATATTACCTATGTTCTGTGCTATGCTTTCATCTTATGATATATTCATTGATAGGGAACATTATCACAATTTAAAGAAGATTTTACTTATAGACATCAAAGGACTTATGATCAGAAGTGAATTTGCATGATTATATTTGCTGAGAAGTCCAACATAGAGTATCTGTAAAAAAACAAAAAAAAAAAACAAAAAACAAAAAACAAAACAAAACAAAACAAAACAAAAAAAAAAAACCAAGAAGGACATTAAATTGAAATGGAGATGATATTGTTTCTCATTAGGATCAACTGAAAACCTCAGTTTTGGGTGCAAGCCCAGGAGTCCAAAACTCTGAGACCACTGAATTTTGATATCCAAGGTTGGGGAAATTTGAATGTCCTTTTCTCAAGGAAATGAGAGCTTCTCCTTCTGTGTATTCTGTAGTCTACAGATGTCTTTCCTCAGACAGCTAAAGTGGCTAGGTTCTTACTCAGGCACCAGTGTTCTTTGGAAATATCTTCGTGAGCATATGAAGCACTATCCTTTACTTGCTATAAGTATATAGGTTAGGCAAGTCAATGTAACACCTACAATTAGCCATCTGCATTATTAATAAGGTATAGGTCAAGAAAACAGTAAATTGTTTACTTTAAAAGGTGGGTGTAAACTGATGATCAGAGTGGTATTAAGTAACATGCTCTACATTTAATCACCCTTTCTGAAGGTATGAGAATGCTACAGAGGCTCAGGAAATAAACAATTCACAAGTGCAGGAAAACCACAAGCAACAAATTTCCAAGGTTTCTCCTTAAGCTTATAGAGTGAGTAAGAACAGCGTAAGCATTCTGGTGATGAGGGTACCTTAGAAACATATATGCTGCTGTAACTAACCATCCAAATATACTTCTGCAAGTGAACCCAGTATCTTATATTTATTATGTATATATAATATTTTATATTTCTCTTATTGTGAATGAAATTATATACATGTAAAGGTAAAACTGAAAAATATCTTTATCTCACAAGGCTACTTGCAATTTTACTATTTTATTAAAATAATGTACCCATATGAACACAAGTTGTAAATAAGGCTGGACTTTGTTGAAACAGTTGGGTGTACAGTTTATGGACATTCTTGCCTAGTTCTCATGTTTTCTTAGTATTGTTGTTGTTACTGCTTCAACCCAACCCCCTTTCCCTGAAATTTATGGGGTTTTGTTACCTACTTCTAAAGAACAGGAAATTATCAAAATGTGTACATGTCAGAATGGTTGAAACAATGTTTCTCCTGGTGCATGTTGAGGAAAGCTTTTTGTTTGTTTGTCTGTTTGTTTTTTTGCTTTGTTTTGTTTTGTTTTTCCTTTTTCTTTTTAAAAGGCCAAGAAAACAGAATTGTTCATTGGAGTCACACTGAGAATAGGGTCAAAGAGATGCTTCCAGTTCATGAGTCCTTATGTAAAATTAAACTTAAATGCTGGATCATGTAAATATCCATGTAAGCACTCCCAATAAAGGTTGAGTTCTGGGGACTACTCACCATCATCTTGAGAGCTTCAGCCTTATCCTTTTACGTTGTTTGACAAGTTGTAAGTAAGTCTCTTTCCAGGAGACCAAGTTCTCTTTCTGACTGATTTTCCTGTTGCCAGTATGGGATTCTGGGGGGTGGGGGGGGGGTGGGTTTGTGGATTCCCCAGGAAAGCTTCCAAAATTTACCTTGTAAACTAATAAAATGGGGGTGAAGTGCTTATTGTATTATGTGGGCCACAGCCTGAAAGAGCCTGGTGTCAGTGTAAGTTATTTGATGTTATCATAAAATTTTATGTTGTTTCTTGTGTCCTCTACCATATTTTCAAATATACTTGCTGGGGCTATAGGCATATTTTATGATTGTGAATTACAGTCTTGCTTCTTTTCATTTCTGTTAATAGCATCTTTCTTCAAACATTTCTGTGAGTCATACTTAATGTGTATTACTGGCGTGGAATAGGTAGCAATTGTATTTATGATTGGCTTTTTATGCAGACATTTAAAGTATTATTTCTAGTTCACAGAGCATAGCTCTCTATGGTTGTGTGGTACAATATGATATTTTTAAAGCTATTTCTTTCTTTGCTTTAATTGGGTTTGTAACCTTGGAGCAATATCTTTCCTTTTCTCCCCAGTCCTCTTTACACCACTCTGGTGTGTTTTTGACAGTACTACCATTTTAGTAAACTTAAATTTACACAATCTAAATTTAATGAATCCCTTTTGGAATATAAGGATATAATTTACCCTTGTAATTAATAATTAGAAGAGTTGAAGACTGGCATTAATAAGGACAGCTTGTAAGTAATGGTTGGTTTTGTGCTGATAGATCAGGAGAGAATATTTTCATTACACATCCAGGACAAGGTGTAAATGACAATCACCGTTGAGGTTCTACTGCCCTAAGATTGTCAGACCAGGAGTTTGAAAATGATTGAATTCATTTTATTCCTAGTACATCTTCAACTTTAACATATTTAATTTCTGACGTTAGCCATACACATACCCCAAGGAAATGATTGTAATCTCGTTATGTCATCATGGTCAACAGCAAGCAACAGGCTAATAGCTTGCTCTCAAAGATGCAAACCTGGGGATAGCTGCAAATGCCATTCTAATAGTGGATAGTGATGAATACTTCTGAGGGCATAATTTCAGAAATAGTCTTCTTAAAATTTTTTCCCCTAACTACTGATTTCATTAGATACAATCATGAGATAAAGCACAGGTATTCTGCTGCTCAGCAGCCTGGCTTTACAAAATCAAGCTGTCTTCTTCCTAAATCGATGAACATGAAATTACTGTAATTTGTGACCTAAGATTCAGTAACCTATGTGATGATGGTGACATTTCACACAATGTCATGTGATTTTTTTTAAAAGAAAGCCACATATGTAAGGGAGAGTCATAAAAAAAATACATAGTACATTTTGTTTATAGCAAGGGAAAAAAGTCAAATTTCTGTTTTAACTTTCATGCATTAAATTTCAAATTTGTTTTCATTTCAGTCAAAGATATATAAATCTAGGCTGCCATATGTTCCTACTAAATTCACTGAATGATTTACGTGTGACAAAACTCATTTTAACAAAGGAAAGCTATGAAAAAAGTTTCCCAGAAGATCAAATGCCTCAAAAATTCCTTAAGACCTGGTGTTCGGGATTATGAGTTTCCACTTAAATTTATAATTTGGAAATATTTATAAACCTTTTTTCTACTTTTTCCAGAACACCATTTATTGTTTCCCTGTCAAACAACACTAACTAATTTTCCTGAATTGATCATGCTATATGTTTTAGTCCCAGAAGGGAATCCAGCTCCGATATTCTAATAATCAACTAGAGAAACTTTCAAAGAAACCAAAGACCCATGTTTAATCTTTTTCAGTTGCACACTGAACTAATTTCGTACATATTGTGATAAAATCCATTATGTATTTTTCCTCTACTTTATAAAAAAATACTCCTGAAACTAATGAGCTCAAAATGACTGTGGACTAACTTAATCTTATCTGTTCATATGACTGGTGTGTACCTTTAAATACTTCTGTCCCATATTTGTGCTTTATAAATATTTTCTAGTGCAAGTGTGGCTATTTCATTTTATTAATTATTGCAAACAGTATTGTAAGGTTCTAATTGATTTGTGAAACATTGCAAATAGTTTTAATTTCAACAAAATATTCATTTCAATTTAATTTCATATTAAATCATACTATTTCCTTCCCTAAATCTTTCAAGGAACCAAAATTCTTTGTCATATCAAGCATTCAGTCCAAAACTCATTCATGGCAGATCATATTATTTGCTTAAATTGGATTGCCAGTTCAGAAGATACTATTAATGAAACTTCATAACTTCATGTAAAAGAAACTTTTGGGGAAAACTCTTGAAATGCAGTGGGCTAACTATTGTGTTACAATACAACAGCAGAGAAGACCTGCTCCCTCCAAAAAAGTTTGATATCACTTTGTATATCATTTCGAGTCACAGTATATGATATTTTGTCTTTTTTGGTTGTTTAAATAGTTTTTTATAATAAACTTCTTAAAAAGTAGCACCTAAAAACACATTATTTTTAAAAAGCAACTCTAATGCATTTATTACATTAATATCTACTGACATGGTTGAAGCCTCCAGAAGCCATAAACACTCAAGAAGGGACTTATCTGCATGAATTCAAACCTTGTTTAAACATTACTAGCTGTACATTATAGGAAAAATCTCACAGGCTTTCGAATTTATTTCTCTAAGCCAGAATTCAGGATGGATATCTATTTTTGATATATTTTCACAATATGAATGCTATATAATCATAATGTTTAGTTTAAGTCTAATAGGGAAAACATGAATGCAGAATATTGGAAAACCAGAAATACCTGAAAATACTTTACATTTTAACATTATCTGAAGTTGAATAAACACAATCTTTGCATAGCTCTTTTCCACCCAAGTAATTAGAAATTAGTTTTCCAGTATTTTACCCACAGAATGACTTATGAGAGCAATCACATTCTTTGTCCTGTGGAGGTTGTCTCATAAAGATCACAGCAGCTATGTGTGAATAACAAATAGATTTTCTTCCAAAACAGAAACAAAACAAAACAAAACAAAACCAAACAAAACCTTTCCCTTTTCAAAATGTAAAGTTTTAATAATATGAGCCCAATTCATTCATATGTATGCCACATATATAATATAAGCATTCATTATCATTCAAAATGAAGTGATCAGAATTTAAAACTACAAAATCCTTGGGAAGCTGAAATGAACTTTATACTGACTGCTTTATTTGCAAAATGATATTGTTACAAAACAGAGAATAAATTTAAAACTATAACAAATAATGCTCAAATGATGTCTTAGTAGTCTTCTTAGCTCAAGGATGCTTAGCCTATGATTCAGGTGTCCTAACCTGAGAAACATTTTCACTGTATGGCAGATGACAAAAACTTCAGTTGATAGCTGTCATTTCTCACGGCATCAAATTAATTACATCAACATTTGCAATATTGTCATATGTGGCATATTTAATAAATGGCTTCAGTTTTTATTTTGTAAATTAGGATACTGTCCCTGTGCCCTCTGGCTAGTCTAGCTAGGGGTTTATCTATCTTGTTGATTTTCTCAAAGAACCAGCTCCTGGTTTGGTTGATTCTTTGTATAGTTCTATTTTTTCCATTTGGTTGATTTCAGCCCTGAGTTTGATTATTTCCCGCAGTCTACTTTTCTTGGGTGAAATCGCTTCCTTGATCTAGAGCTTTTAGATGTGCTGTCAAACCGCTAGTGTATGCTCTCTCCAGATTCTTTTTGGAAGCACTCAAAGCTATGAGTTTTCCTCTTAGGAATGCTTTCATTGTGTCCCAAGAGTTTGAGTATGTTGTGGCTTCATTTTCATTAAACGCTAAAAGTCTTTAATTTCTTTCTTTATTTCTTCCTTGACTCAGTTATCATTGAGTAGATTGTTGTTCAGCTTACACATGTTTGTGGGGTTTCTATTATTTATGTTGTTATTGAAGATCAGCCTTAGTCCGTAGTTATCCGATGGGGTGCATGGGATTATTTCAATGTTTTTGTATCTGCTGAGGCCTGTTTGGTGACCGATTATATGGTCAGTTTTGGAGAAGGAACCATGAGGTTCTGAGAAGGTATATCCTTTTCTTTTACAATGAAATGTTGTATAGATATCTGTTAAATCCATTTGGTTTATAACTTCTGTTAGTTTCACTGTGTCACTGTTTAGTTTCTGTTTCCAGGATCTGTCCATTGCTGAGAATGGGGTGTTGATGTCTGCCACTATTATTGTGTGGGGTGTAATGTGTGCTTTGAGTTTTAGCAAACTTTCTTTAATGAATTTGGATGCCCTTTCATTTGGAACATAAATGTTTTGAATTGAGAGTTGATCTCGGTAAATTTTACCTATGATTAAGAAGTGTCTCTCCTTGTCATTTTTTGAGAACTTTAAGTTGAAAGTTGATTTTATTCGATATCAGAATGGCTATTCCAGCTTGTTTCTTGGGACCATTTGCTTAGAAATTTGTTTTCCAGCCTTTTACTCTAAGGTAGTGTCTGTCTTTGTTGCTAAGTTGGGTGTCCTGTATGCAGCAAAAAGTTGGGTCCTGTTATACCAGCTGTTAGTCTATGTCTTCTTATTGGGGTATTAATTCCATTGATATTAAGAGATATTAAGGAAAAATCATTATTGCTTCCTGTTAAAAATAACAAAAATGTTTCTAGAGTTAAAATTCTTCTTTGGGTTTGTTGAAAGATTACTTTCTTGCATTTTCTCGAGCTTAGTTTCCCTCTTTGTGTTGAAGTCCCCCCCCCCCCCCCCGCCTTTTTTTTGAAGGGCTGGATTTGTACAAAGATATTATGTAAATTTGGTTTTGTCGTGGAATACCTTGGTTTCTCCATCTATGGTAATTGAGAGTTTTGCTAGGTATAGTCGCATGGGCTGGCATTTGTCTTCTCATAGGTTGTATATGACATCTGACCAGGATCTACTGGCTTTCATTGTCTCTGTGGAGAAGTCAGGTGTAACTCTGATAGGTCTGCCTTTATATGTTACTTGACCTTTTTCCCTTACTGCTTTTAACATTCTATTCTTATTTAGTGCATTTGTTGTTCTGATTATTATGTGTAGGGAGGAATTTCTTTTCTGGTCCAGTCTATTTGGAGTTCTGTAGGCTTTTTGTGTGTTCACGTTCATTTCTTTCTTTAGGTTAGGTAAGTTTTCTTCTATAATTTTGTTGAAGATATTTACTGATCCTTTAAGTTGGAAATCTTCCTTCTCGGCTATACCTTTTATTCTTCGATTTGATCTTCTCATTGGGTCCTCGATTTCCTGGATATTTTGAGTTAGGATCTTTTTGCACTTCACATTTTCTTTGGTTGCTGCTTCAAATTTTCTATGGTATCTTCTGCACCTCAGATTCTCTCTTCTATCACTTGTATTCTGTTGGTTATGCTTGCATCAATGGCTCCTGACTTCTTGCCTAGTTTTTCTACTTCCAGAGTAGTCTCCCTTTGTGATTTCTTTATTGCTCCTACTTCTATTTTTAGATCCTGGATGGTTTTGTTCAATTCTTTCACTTGATTGGACGTGTTCTGTACTTCTTCAAAGGAGATATTTATTTACTTACTATAGTCCTCCATCATCATCATGAGAAGTGACTTTAGATCCATATCTTGCTTTTCTGGTGTGATGGTATATCCAGGACTTGCTATGGTAGGAGTGTTTGGTTCTTATGATGCCAATTTACCATGGTTTCTGTTGCTTCTGTTCTTATGCTTGCCTCATGCCATATGATTAGCTCAAGTGCTTGCTGCCCTCAGTATATCTGATTGGAGCCTGCCTTTCCTGTAATTCTGGTTGACTCAGAATTCCTCAGAGTCCAGCTTTCTCTGTGATCCTGTGATTCCAGGATCCTGTGAACCTGAGATTCTGGGTATGTCAGAGTTCTTGGCAGTCAAGCTTCCTCTGAGACCCTGAGATCCTTGTGTGACCAAGTTCCTGGGATGCTGGGATGCTGAAATTCTAAGATCCTGGGTGTGTTACAGCATCTGGAAGTGATATCTCCTCTGGAGACTGAGCGGCAGTCCGCTGTGTTCGAAACCAAGGTAGACCAGCAAGGACCAGAAGGAATCCAAGCTGCTGGTTGGACAGGATTCCTGTGTCCCAACTCCTGCTGGCACAGGCCCCTCACGGTTGTTTTGGACCAGATGTTGCTTTTGACTCACCAGTGATCCTAAGATCCTAGGCATGCTAGGGCACGTGCGGCATGGAGAGTCCTCTGGGGTCCATGGGACTGTCCACTGAGTTTGGACCTAAGGTGGCCCGGAGCTGGTTCTGGCCAGAAGGTGTCTCCTATTTTTTTTATCAGTGGTTTATTAATATAAAATAAGAGCCATGAAACTCTAGCTTCATGAGTTCTTTATCTGTATATGTAGATTGATTATTTGAAAAATAATTTTCAAATTCCCATTGACTAGAATTTATTTTTATGGAGTGGTTCTATTAATAAAAAAACAGTGTATAAAAAAACAAACAACAAGATTTGGATGGAATTCACTTCATTGAAGACTGTGATTCATGGTACACTAACATTTTTGGGACTCCTTAAAGAACATGTTAAAATATCTGCAAGAACTCAACTATATCTTTCAGTCACTTATTCCAGTTTAGATTCATTTATTCTTCTTTCATTAGCATATAATTAACATGTTCATTATGAATTTTTATGCATATATGTGTCATGTATTTTGCTCACATTCACCCCTCCATTATCCTCCTTTGTTCCCTCTCTTATTTTTACTGTTTTTCCTATTTTTTCCAGTTTTGTTTTGTATTTTCAGGAAATATTAGGAAATCCATTGTACTCAAGGTAAAAATGTGAGCTACAATAGTGGTGTGTTATTTTAAACCGCTAAGAGAAAATGTTCTTTGATTGGCTGTCTCTTTTTTAGTGTAGATTTTTACTTCCTATCATTGCTATATACTTCATATTTATTTGTTTTAGGAGAGGAAGTAGTTTTGTGCACTATCTTGGCCAGAAGGAACAGCTGGTATTTTCTATCCTTGGAAAGGGTGCCAAGAAAAGAAGCACGTGGGTAACTGATGGTGTAAACGACTTTGAAATCTGTCTCAGCAGATGTCACTGTGGTGGGCATGGTACAGATATGGAGAAGGTTGCTCTTTGCTGCCAAGGCCTTCTGTAGTTTTGGCTTTCTGTTCTCCCAGCTCTAAACATTGTGTGGTTGCTATCAACATCACAGGACTGGATGGGTTAATGTTCAGAAAAATGCTGTACCTTCTCTTTCTCAGCATGTTTGACAAAGGAAAGCAAAGGGAAGGACTGATATCTTTCATTTTACACTTTGTGTTCCTCCCATCATTCCAAGTTGTCTAAATCTTGAAAGTGTTATGTTCCTGGGAACATTATTTGAAGGAATGCAAATAACCTATAGGAACAGAGCCTGTCAAATGACTCAAAAGTTTAACCATAAATTTTATACAATCACTGTTTTTCTATGAAAAAGTTTTCTAAAGGTTATTATGACAACTTTAGAAGACCTATAAATAATAGAAACAAATTGTTTAATAAATTGTTAAAGCTGAGTCTTTCTAAATGTTTACATGTTTTGTCTTTTTAAATTTAATATACCTTAGAAACATTTGAAATGTTTTAATGTAGATTACTTTGTATAATTTGACTAGTTGTATAAAGAAAAAGAAGAAATATTGATATTCTTTTATAAACAATGGACTGAATTTAATTTGATATGGAATATTTAGTTTGCCAAATTGATAACTGCTTTAGACAAGTAGTATTTAACCCTTCAAGTGGAGTGAAACATTGACTGTTTAAGGGCAGTTGGAATCATTGTACCAAGTATCTCTGATAAACATATGTGGTAAAGTCCAGCTTGGTCACTCTTTCCTAGATCTTTTCTTTTTCAATGGAAACCTGAATAAGATATTATAATATACATTGATTCTATCATAAATGAAGTGGTGGTGGTCTCTGTGTTTTTAGCAGTGCATTCTCTATGGGAATATCAATAATGGAATGATTTTCTAAGACATTTTGGTTAAAATATATAAAGAATACTAAAGAAAATATTGTCTTATTCAAATGTTGATTCCTTTTAATTTCATTATTGTTATAATATATAATAATCTTTTTGTCTAACTCTAGAAAACTAAATATTACTTTGTGGTTTTTCTTTTTGTGTTTGCAGTCATATTGAAATTCCCTTCTTCTAGCTTAGTTATACTGGTAAGCTATGTCTACAATCCTAAGTCCATGCAGACTTTCAGGTCACAATCTATTATAAGTTTGATTGGATTTTTACCACTTAGACAATCTATTAGAATTTTGATTGGATTTTTATCAATTATTAATAATTTCTAATTCTACTTAAGAAAATAAAAACCCATGCCATTATTAAAAATAAATATATGCTAGGAACATTTGCATATCAAATTTAACAGGCGTTTCAAAGGCTGCTTCATTGCCTCTTCCAAGTAAGCCAGGCAAGAATGATGATACATTAAACAGATGACACTGGAAACAATATTTCTTGGCCCAGGATAAGGGCAACTTCAAGTATAATCTATATAATTTGAAAAACTTTGTCTTATTGTCATTTACTTTAATTCAGTTTTAATACATTGAGATTAAAACTTTATAAGTGATCAAATTTACTGAAGTTATAATTGTGATAACAGTACAAAAACACCATTAAATACAGTAGACATTAGAAACTCAGCTGTGTTAAAATAAAAAAGCCTAGGAAGAATTACATAAACAAAGCTACCTTGATATCATGAGATGACCACAGGGAAGATGACCCTGAGGAAGAATGAAGGATAAGGCTTACTAGAGATAATAGTTGTGAGTAGGAGCAACAGAAGAAAGATTTACAGAGACAGATACTGATGACAATCAGGATCTCCTTTCTTTACCAAGTCAGTTGGTGAGTCTGAAGTAAAATCTTGACCTGGGTCTATTTCCTATACCACTACCTTGCTTTCTCACCTGGCTAAAGGTTCTGCAGTAGAGGCTCCTTTAGGAGCTTATAGCAAACACTTCAAGTCACCCTACTGAGATCAATATGCTTGGAAAAGAAATAAAAATCTCTTCTTATTGCTAAAGCTATGTTATATATAATTGATAATTAATATTTGGTACTCTAATTGTATACAAATTATTCATCATACTGTAAATATTATTTTTAAATGGTATTTTATTTGTAGAGCAATTTTAATTTTACTGAAGGAATGTAAATATGTTACACAGAGTAATGTCTTGTTCCTGCTCATGAACCTACTGTTTCCTTCCTTTACAGCTAACCTCCTCTATCATGGCAATACAATTTAATATAGAAAATAGACTCAACTATTGGCCCATTGCTACCACTCATATTCATAGTTTATAATAGTTTATTATTAGTTTATATTGGTGTTGTCTGTCGCAGATATTTTGATGTATTTGTAATGATTTTATGTTACATACATTATTGTGTATAGGATATCTTCACTGGCTCAGAATCAATTCATTTCCATCCTTTGATTGTCTATGTTTTCCAATAAACTCTAAACAACTGATCTGTTTGCTCTCTTCACTTTCACTGTCCCCAGAATGTCATATAGCTGAGACTATACAATATTTTTAATGGGATTCCCTCCAGATTGGCTTCTTCTTTGCCTTAATTACATGCATTTAAATTACTTCTTTCTACTTTCCTTTTAGTACTGAAAACTAGTCTTTTATCTGAATGTACAACAGTTTATACATCATTTCACCTGCTAAGCACATTTTTATTGCTTCCAAATTTTTACAGTTATGAATAAGACTACTATGAACATCTGTTATAAGGCTCTTGTAAAAACTTATACCTTCAGTGCTTTGTGGAAATGCAAAGGTGTGTGATTACCAGATGAGATGGTAAAACTGTATTCAGGATCACATGGAGTTACTGAATGTTGCTCCAGATAATGGCTTTTCTTAAGTATTCCTCTCCATTCCTTGATGTTATCAGTGTTGGACTTAGGTGTTGAAAGGTTTCTCCGTTTTTTAAATATTTACTCTCTGTTGACATATGGCACTGGTCACCTTTTCTTCTTCTGCAAATACTTTGGGTATTTGATTATTTTGTAATACATTCCTTATTTTACTTATGCATCATGTATGGGTTTTGTATATTTTTATTTTATTTTATTTTTATTTTTTTCTGCGACAGGGTTTTTCTGTATAGCCCTGGCTATTTTGGAACTCACTTTGTAGACCAGGCTGACCTCAAACTCAGAAATCTGCCTTCCTTTGCCTCCCAAGTACTGGGATTAAAGGCGTGTGCCACCACAGTCCCACATACACTTTTAAACAACTGTATTTTATCAGGTATTGCTTGTCCTAATAATTTCTGTAGGCTCGTACATTCTTCTTTGTTTTCATATGTTTTTAATAAGCTTAATATTAAGAATGTAATGAAGATCTCTCTATAATTATGTTTTTGTTAGATAAAGAGTTCAGTATCGTTAAGAAAAAATTCACCCTACTTAATATATCTAGATTTCACTTTGACTAGGATTGACTGCAGAGTTACTGCAACCAAAACATCACATTACTGATAAAAAAAAAAATAGAAAAACAGATTGGTAGAGCAAAAATGGGTGTCCAGTATTCTGCATACATAAAGTCAAATGAGTTTGGATTAAAGTAGTGGAATGAAGGTAAGACAAACTTTTCAGAAAAACAATTCCAGATAACTTCATGCAAACAATGAGTATAGACACAAACTTTGCATGCTCCAACACTCCTTCAAAAAAACTTCAGAGACCTTGTGGGACTGTAATAGGCAGCCTATTTTGGTTGAATGGGGCTTGTCTCCATGACCCAGTAGAGAACTCTACAAGGGACAGAAAAGTGAGCCACATTCCCAGAGACAGGTGTCTGACACCACAGAGGCCCCAACTCCATAATTCTGTGACTATCAGTCATGCAGACAATGTCCTAAGCTTCTGGCATTCTGGCTAAACTCCACCCCACAGTTACCTGACTATAGCCAGGTATGCTCCTCCCCACAGTTACCTGAAAACAGCAAGATAGCTCAGCCCACTATAAAAGGAGCTGCTTAGCCCTTCCTCACTCTCTTTAAGCTTTCACCTTTCTTACTCCTCTCTCTCTCTCTCTCTCTCTCTCTCTCTCTCTCTCTCTCTCTCTCTCTCTCCTTTCTCCCTCTCTCTCCATATGGCCCTGGCTGGCCTCTCTCTCTTTCTACCTTCTCTCTTTCCCCCTGCCTTTCTAAAATAAAACTCTATAACCGTAGACTGTCTCCGGTCATCAAGGCCTGCTATGCATGAACAATGGGATAGGCTTTCTCCTAATGAGCTGCTTCTAATCTCCCTCCAGAAGGTCTTCTTATGCTGTAGCCATGGACCTCGCTAAGGACTCTCACCAGTGTGGGAACCATCAAGCGCCCTCTCCCCCTGCCCTGTCCCCTACCCTCTCCACCCTTCAGCCCCAGGGGCTGACTGACATGTCCTCGGGGCACCCATTTTGTTCTCAGCTCTTCCATGGTATCCAGCCTGGTGGGATGCCCAATGCTGAGAATCTGGTACCTAGGGCTGCCTCTTGTCCACCCCCTACCGAGCTGGGATTCTGTGGATTTCCATAGCCAAACACCCACTCAGGGCCATGTGGAAAGTGTGCGGCAGTCCTCCAGTGTCCACCTGCCCAGAGCACAGGAACTCTGGGGGGATGCAGGTTCTCTCCCCTCTTTCCTCCACACCCAATGGCCCCACAAGACCTTAAGATTATATTTGGATATCACTGAAAAAATAGTAGTATTTTTGTATGCTTCACAGCTTTATTTAGTTGTTTGTCTTCTTTCCATTTGTTTGGACTTCTTAGTTAAAAATCTGTTTGAATTTTATATTAGTTCTATATTAGGATTTCTTATTCTTGGTAATTTGATTCTTCTTGTAAAATACTGTTTTACTATTTTGGCAAGGTTTTAAAAATTATTACTTAAGCAGTGTCTTCCTAGCCACCATGTGTTTTTGTTTGTTTGTTTGTTTTGTTTTTGTTTTTGCTTTACAAGGTATGCCTTTTATCTCAGGGTTTCATTGCTATGAAGAGAGAGCATGACCAAGAAAACTCTTAAAAAGGAAAACATTTAATTGGGTCTGGCTTACAATTTTAGATGGTCAGTCCATTATCATCATGATGGAAATAGGGCAACATCCAGGCAGATATGGTATTGGAAGAGTCAAGAGTTCTACATCTTGATCCAAAGGCAGCCAGAAGGAGACTGTCCTCTACATCTTCCTAGATAGGAGGAGGTTCTTTCCTGTCTTTGGAAGAGCTTGAGCATAGAGGCCTCAAATCCCAACCCCATAGTGATATACAACTGTTTCAGGAAATTAAAAACTATGAATGTAGAACCAGCATGGTCCTGTGCTTGTGTCTTCACCCAGCAGCCTGGCCAGCCAAGTACTGGCTGTTTTTTCTGGTGGAGACTCTCTGGCCTGGAGCTCCTGAAACGTCTAAATCTGGCTCTCTAGGATTCCACTGGCTGGTCGATACCCTGCACTTCAAATCCTGCACAGCCTTTGTGGTACACATCTGGCAAACCCACACTTTGCCACAGTACCTTTCTACCTTGAGCCCAGATGAGCCACTGCGTGAAGGAAAATGCAACACAAACTTACTTCAGAATCAAGAGTAACTCAATCTCTGGACGCAACAACTAAAACCTAACCTTGTAAACCTTGTTAAAATCTGATTCCTTCAGTAGCGAATCCTTGAGGATCCACCATGATACCAAAAAACTCTAGCAGCTACATCTTACCTTTCTGCTATTCCATTCAAAATGGGACCTAACTTTCTCCTGCTTCCTCCTTTCCTCCCTTCAACCCGGAAGTCTCACCTACTTGCTCAGTGATTGGCTCCTTTATTCATTAGGTGATTGGCTCACAAGAACAGCACCAGGCCCATCCACAACATACAACAAGGCCACACCTCCAATAGTACCAGCTCCCAGGAACCAAGCATACTCAAACCACTACACTTTTGGTCTTGTGTCTAAATGTTCTCTCTCTTCTCTTCTCTTCTCTTCTCTTCTCTTCTCTTCTCTTCTCTTCTCTTCTCTCCTCTCCTCTCCCCTCCCCTCCCCTCCCCTCCCCTCCTTTACCTTTCCTTTCCTTTCCTTTCCTTTCCTTTCCTTTCCTTTCCTTTCCTTTCCTTTTCTTTCTTTTTATTTGGGGGTGGTGTGGGGGGACTTCTGCCACTTTTATTTTTGCATGTAAACCACTGGAGGAATCTTGATGCTGGGCACCCTAGAGATTACACTGGAGTTTTGCAGGCTCCAGACAGGAGCTGGGAAGTCAGGTGATAGAAACAATTATTCAGATCAATTACATGATTACAAAGCTGAGGTCTCCATCAGGGTTCCTGGTGGTCAGGTATGGACATCTAAGGAAGCAGTGACATGGGAGGAGCAAGTACTAGGAAGGCCTTGAGCTGCCTAGATGTCATCAGGGACAGAAGATCTAAGCAGCTGGTGGCTCCATGCCAGCTTACACTTCTGCAGAGACTGGTTCACAGAGTCGATCTGGTTCATTTTGAGCAGGAGGCCGTTGCAGGACTACTTGCCCACAGCCTTGGCAATCCACTTAGTGTTGGTCACTATGAGGTCATCATACACCACCTGGATGCCCGCACTAGCACTGAACTTTGGCCAGTTTTCCTGGTCAAAGGGGTCTTCAATGGACACTAATGGGTAGTCCTGGATGAAGAACTTGTACAGGTCAGCCAGCTGGTCAGTGTGATGTACCTGCTGGGGCCATCTGGAGACTGGACGTCCAGGACATACTTGCCAGACCTGTGGAACTCAGAGGCAGCCACATCCATGCTGATTGCAGACTGCTCAATGTAGCCAGCCTTTGCAAATTCAGTCTTGAGTAGCTCCAGTTCTTCTTTGTTCACCAGGATGTTAGGCGCAAATCTGCCCTCATCACCCACATTGGTGGCATCCTTCATGTACTTCTCCTTGATAATGTTCTTCATGTTGTGATATACCTCTGCTCCAATGTGCATGGCTTCCCAGAAACAGGATTCCCCACAGGCAGGATTATGAACTCTTGCATGGCTAACTTTTTGTCTGTATGAGAATCGCCATTGATCACATTGAAAGCTGGGAGTGGCAGGAGGAATTCAGGGTTGCTGGGCAAATCAGCAATGTGACAGTAAAGGGCATGCCCTTTTCTACGGCACCAGCTTTGCAGACAGTCAGGAACATTCCCAGGGTGGCATTTGCACCAAATTTAGATTTATTCTCCGTGCCTTCCATCTCCATTATCAGCTGATCAATCATCGCTTTCCATAACATTCACTTTCTTGCTAATCAGAGCAGGTGCTCAACAACCTGAGAGACACCCTTCCCCAAGAAGCAAGTCTTATTACTGTCTCGGAGTTCTAGGGCCTTGTAGATGCCAGTGGATGCACCACAGGGCACTGCAGGTTGGAAGAGACCTTCTGCTGTGAACAGATCCACCTCAACAGTGGAATTCCTATGGGAGTCAAATATTTCTCTTGCATGGATGTTGACAATAGTCATGGTGAATTTCTGACAGTCTGATCGCTGCAAGGGAAGGAAAGAGGGTTCTATAGACACTGAAGAGAGCATTAAGGACAGACGTGAGCACAACCCTGTAGGGGACCTTTTCTGAATTTTCAATGTTACATATTTGAATTTGTCTGTAATTCATGTAAAATTTTCCTGTTTTAGTATCTATTAATTTGTTTTTGTATTTTCTATTTCCACCCTTTTATTAGTCCATGAAGAGTCACTTATATTTTTATAGTAGCCTAGGTTCTATGTGGAACAGATGCTAACGTTGAAAGTAAATCTACAAGGGTTATATTAAGGCATATAACTGAGTCAGTAAAATAGGGGGGTGAGCCGAGAAAGAACTCATGTGACTACCAGATCAGCAAACTCCTTCACACAGAGAAATCAAAAAGGAATAAAAATTGAGTGAATTCTCCTTACCCAACTATGTAATATACAGCAGCTTTGGAAACTTCATGAGATAAACATCATGGGAGAAGTACAGTGTGGCCAATACTAAAACGTATGTTATTATCACTGATCTCGATTTTAATGTGTATGTGATACTGAGTTTCAGAGTGGAGATAAGGCTGGTTGCCCCTTGATCATAATCCCTGAAAGAAGCTTTGATTGGTACTTGCACAGCTTCTAAACTTCACCACTGCAAAGAGCCTGGCTTCTATTTTGTAACTGTCCTGTATTGTAAAATACTGTATTGTGAAACAAACAACAAAAAAAAATCATTCATTCTAAGATCATGAGTTTCATTATGACATTTTTATGCATATTTGTCATATATTTTGTTTATCTTCTCCAATTATTACCTTCCTATTTATGGCATGCTTCTTTGTTTCCCCAGTGGTGCCTCTTTAATTTTCAAGTTATATGGTACTGTCATCAGTACATACACACATTGGAAAATAATCCTACATTCTATTGCTATTTTGAAAGAATATTCCATTAATGCTCTATGATTGAATTGAGAAAAAAGCAGGAGAAAGAACAGATGCATTTTTATATAATAATTTTATGAACTGTATATATAAAGAGTGATTTGAGGAAGAAAGAACTAGTCTCTGTTGGTAAGTTTTTTAGTGTCCAGAGAAGGGACAATAAGATTTGATAAACACTGAAATTGTTGTTTAGATGTGAGTTTTTCCTCCTTATTTGTATATTTTCTTCTTCTTTTTATAATGCATAGTTTTTTATAATAAAACTTGTTCACTCATAAAATAATCATTTTTTTAAAAGGCTGTTCATGATAAGTGGCTGTATTAAAAATACTACTTACAAAACAATGTTTGAAAAATACTGATTTATTTCTCAAATAAAAACTTGAAATCTCATGTTTAATCAGTGTTTTCCAACAACCTCATCCACACATCTAAAAATATATACTATGCAAACGTTAGGTAGAGTTTAAGGGTTCACTGTCCATACACTAAAATTTTAATATCTAGCTTATATATTGATTTTATTATTTTAAAGAATTATATAGAATAGTTTTAATAATGTGAAAAATAATAGAGGGGACAAGTTTTTTTGTTTGTTTGTTTTTGTGTCTCAAAAACCATGAATTATGAACACATTGGTACAATAGTCAAAGAATTCCTTTGCATAAAGAGTATATGTTTCATACTTTCTTTAAATTATCATTGTTATTTTCTATTGTTTAAAATTAAGATACTTGTTGACATTGAAAAGCAAATGAAAATTGTTAAATTTTCTATTCTGAAGAAAAACCAAATATACATATATCCAAGAGGAGTATATGGAAAGAAATAATCAAACTCAACACTAAAAAAAAAATCAATCAATCAATCAGAAAAAAAGAATAATACAAAGAATCAACTAATCAAGAGCTATTTGTTTGTTTTTAGAAAATCAAAAAGGTAGTCAAACCCTTAGGTGAAAGGCAGAGAGCCAATATTCAAATTAACAAAGTTGGGGAAATAACAACAGACACTGTGGAAATCCAAACAAACATTAGATACTACTTCAATCATCTGTATTCCAGAAAAATAGAAATTCTAAATGAAATGGATGATTTCTGGATACATTCGAATTACTAAAGTTAACTAAAGGTCAGAAAAACAATTTAAATAGTCCTAAAACCAGTAATGGACTAAGAACAGTCATTAAAATCTCCCAACCTAAAAAAAGGATAGGGCCAAATAGTTTTAGGGCAAAATTCTACCAGACTTTCAAATAGGAGTGAATATAAATTCTGCCCAAACTATTGCACAAAATAGAAATAAAAGAAACTTTGCCAAACTCATCCTATGAGGCTACAGTTATCATGATACTGAAACCACAAAGACTCAACAAAGAAAGAAAATTTCAGATTAATCGCCCTTATGAACATTGATGCAAAAATAATCAATAAAATACTTGGAACTCAAATCCAAGAACTGTTGGTAACAACCTTGTTTGAACATTTACTGCCTTAAGTCTTGGCCTCTGTAGGTAAGTACTACCCAGCTGAGTACAAATAGACAAAAATCCTGATGTCAGCAGAGATCAAATAGCTATAAATCTTGTGGATAGGTGCCTAATAACCCATTTGGTTCTGATCTTCCTACTGAACTGTTTATCTAGTCAATATCCTGTTCCTGGGAACAGGTGCATTACCAAAAGACAAAGGGACCCCCACCCCTCTTCCTGTTCCTCTGAGTATATAACCTATGTGAGAAAAATAAAAATTTGTCAGCTTGAACAGGACATGTTGTCTTGCTGTCCATTCTTTGTGCTTTTTATCCGACATTCTTTTCCAGGTGACCAAGTCCTTTTTCAACTGTCCTGCAGGTTAGGATAAACTGGTGCCCAGTACACGGGATTTCTTTGGGATCGCTGAGGAAGAGAACGCCACTCATCATTGGAGGGTTGGCTTACCCACTCATCTCAGGAAGTACCAGAGAGCAGCTTCGGTTTGGCACTATTCCATCGTCCACCTAACCATAAGACAGTCTGGGAGAGAGAACATAAATGGTGCAGATCTTGGGAGGAATACCTTAAGACATGGGACAAGCATTTTCTAAGCAATCACTTTTTGTGACAGTGCTCAATAAGTCACTCAAAACATGAGGAACTAGGGTTTAAAAAAAAAAGGATTTGAAGAAATTTTTAGATTTTGTGCAGAGATTTACCCATGGTTCCCCCAAGAGGGAACAATTTATTGCCCATTAAGGATCTTTCTTCATCCCCACCTAGGGAGGAGATAATTACAGCAGGCCTTTTTTCCTTCCTTTCTTGATCTTGATAGCAAACTGCCACCTGCTAATGAAGAGACTCTCATGGAGGAGGCAGCTTGTTATGAATAGAAGCACTATGGTGATTCACCAAAGGCAGCCACAATCCCTTTAGCATCAGCTCCTCACTGAGAGGCACTGCCACACTCCCGTCATTCATGCTTGCACCACCCTATGGGACTTTAGGTATAGATGAGAATGAAGATTTTCAACTTAGAGGGCCAGTAAATATCTTCAACAAAATTATAGAAGAAAACTTACCTAACCTAAAGAAAGAAATGAACGTGAACACACAAAACGCCTACAGAACTACAAATAGACTGGACCAGAAAAGAAATTCCTCCTGACACATAATAATCAGAAAAACAAATGCACTAAATAAAGATAGAATATTAAAAGCAGCAAGGGAAAAAGGTCAGGTAACATATAAAGGCAGTCCTATTAGAATTACACCAGACTTCTCACGAGAGACTTCAAAAGTCAGAAGATCCTGGACAGATATTATACAGACCCTAAGAGAACACAAATGCCAGTCCAGGCTACTATACCCAGCAAAACTCTCAATTACCATAGATGGAGAATCCAAAGTATTCCATGATAAAATAAAATTCACACAATATCATTCCAAGAATCCAGCCCTTCAGAGGATAATAGATGAAAAACACCAACACAAGGAGAGAAAATATTCTGTAGAAAAAGCAAGAAAGTAATCCTTTAACAAACATAAAAGAAGACAACTGTAAGAACAGAATCTGAACTCTAATAACAGATAACAGAAAGCAACAATTACTTTTCCTTAATATCTCTTAATATCAATGGACTCAATTCCCCAATAAAAAGACAAAGACTAACAGACTGGCTACATAATAGGACCCAACTTTTTGCTGCTTACAGGAAACCCACCCCAGGGGAAAAAAACAGACACTACCTCAGGGTAAAAGGCTGGAAAAAAATTTTCCAAGCAAATGGTCTGAAGAAACAAGCTGGAGTAGCCATTCTAATATCGGATAAAATCGACTTCCAACCCAAAGTTATCAAAAAAGACAAGGAGAGGGCACTTCATACTCATCAAAGATAAAAATCTTCCAAGATGAACTCTCAATTCTGAATATCAATGCTTCAAATGCAAGGGCGGCCACATTCATTAAAGAAACTATAGTAAAGCTCAAGCACATATTGCACATCACACAAAAAGAGTGGGAGACTTCAACACCCCACTCTCATCAATGGACAGATCCTGGAAACAGAAACTAAACAGAGACACATGAAAACTAATAGAAGTTAAAAAAGAAATGGATTTAACAGATATCTCCAGAATATCTTATCCTAAAACGAAAGGATATAACATTTCTCAAAACCTCCTGGCACCTTCTCCAAAATCAATCATATATTTGGTCACAAAACAGGCCTCAACAGATACAAAAATATTGAAATTATCCCACGCATCCTATCAGATCACCACGGACTAAAGCTGATCTTCAATAACAACATAAATAATAGAAAGCCAACATTCACGTGAAAGCTGAATAACACTCTACTCAGGGATAACTTGGTCAAGGAAGAAATAAAGAAAGAGATTAAATACTTTTTAGAGTTTAATGAAAATGAAGCCACAACATACCCAAACTTATGGGACATAATGAAAGCATTTCTAAGAGGAAAACTTACAGCTCTGATGGCTGCCAAAAAGAAACTAGACAGAGCATACACGAGTAGCCTGAGAGCACATCTAAAAGCTCTAGAAGAAAAGGAAGCGAATTCACCCAAGAAGAGTAGATAGCAGGAAATAATCAAACTCAGGGCTGAAATCAACCAAGTGAAAACAATAAGAACTATTCAAAGAATCAACCAAACCAGGAGCTGGTTCTTTGAGAAAATCAACAATATAGATAAACCTTTAGCCATACTAAATATAGGGCACGAGGACAGTATACTAATTAACAATATCAGAAATGAAAAGGGAGACATAACAACAGAACCTGAGGAAATCATAAACACCATCAGATCCTACTACAAAAGGCTATACTCAACAAAACTGAAAAACCTAGATGAAATGGACAAACTTCTAGACTAACACCAGGTACCAAAGTACTATCAGGATCAGATTGATGACCTAAACAGTTCCATATCCCCTAAAGAAATAGAAGCAATCATTAATAGTTTCCCAACCAAAAAAAAAAAAAAAGAAAAAAGGAAAGAAAAAAGAAAAAAGAAAAGCCCATTACCAGATGGGTTTAGTGCAGAATTCTATCAGACCTTCAAAGAAGACCTAATTCCAGTTCTCCTCAAACTATTCCTCAAAATAGAAACAGAAGGTATTCTACCCAATTTATTCTATGAAGGTACAATTACTCTGATACTTAAACCACATAAACACCCAAAAAGATAGAGTATTTCAGACCAATTTCTTTTATGAACATCAATGTAAAAATAGTAAATAAAATTCTCAGTAACTGAATCGAAGAACACATCAAAACAATCATCCATCAGGATCAAGTAGGCTTCATTCCAGGAATGCAGGGATGGTTTAATATATGGAAATCCTTCAATGTAATCCACTATAAAAATAAACTCAACGACAAAAATCACATGATCATCTCATTAGATGCTGAGAAACCATTTGACAAAATCCAACCCCCTTTAATGATAAAAGTCTTAGAAAACTCAGGAATTCAAGGCCCCTACCAAAACATAATAAAAGCAAGATAGAGCAAACCAGTAGCCAATATCAAAGTAAATGGAGAGAAGCTGGAAGAAATCCCATTAAAATCAGGGACTAGACAAGACTCCCTACTTTCTCTCTACCTCTTCAATATAGTAAATAGAAGTCCTAGCCAGAGCAATTAGACAACAAAAGTAGGTCAAGATGATAGAAATTGTAAAGTTAGAAGTCAAAATATCACTATTTGCATAAGATATGATAGTGTATATAAGTGACCCTAAAAACTCCACCAGAAAACTCCTAAACCTGATAAATAGTTTCAGTGAAGTAGCTGCATATAAAATTAACTCAAACAAATCAGTGGCCTTTCTCTACACAAAGGATAAACAGGATGAGAAAGAAATTAGGGAAACAACAACCTTCACAATAGTTATAAATAATATAAAATACTTTGGTGTGATTCTAACTAAGGAAGTGAAAGATCTGTATGACAAGAACTTCAAGTCTCTGAAGAAAGAAATCAAAGAAGATCTCAGAAGATGGAAAGATCGCCCATGCTCATGGATTGGCAGGATCAATATAGTAAAAATGGCTCTCTTGCTGAAAGCAATCTGCAGATTCAATGCAATCCCCATCAAAATTCCAACTCAATTCTTCAATGAGTTAGAAAAGGCAATTTGCAAATTCATCTGGAATAACAAAAAACATAGGATAGCAAAAACTCTTCTCAATGATAAAAGAACCTCTGGTGGAATCACCTTGCCTGAATTAAAGCTGTACTACAGAGCAATTGTGGTAAAAACTGCATGGTACTGGTACAGAGACAGACATGTAGCAATGGTATAAAATTGAAGACCCAGAAATGAACCCACACACCTAGAGTCACTTGATATTTGACAAGGGAGCTTAAACCATCCAGTGGAAAAAAGACAGCATTTTCAACAAATGGTGCTGTCACAACTGGCCGTTATCATGTAGAAGAATGCAAATTGATTCATTCTTACCTCCTTGTACTAAGGTCAAGTCTTCGTGGATCAAGGAGCTCCACATAAAACCAGAGACACTGAAACTTATAGAGGAGAAAGTAGGAAAAAGCCTGGAAGATATGGCTATGAAGATTTTTCCCATGTACAGGGGAAAAATTCCTGAACAGAACAGCAATGGTTTGTGCTGTAAGATCAAGAATTGACAAATGGGACCCCATAAAATTGCAAAGCTTCTATAAGTCAAAAGATACAAACAATAAGACAAAAAGACCACCAACAAATTGGGAAAGGATCTTTACTAATCCTAAATCTGATAGGACTAATATTCAAATATATATATAATGAACGCAAGAAGATGGACTACAGAAAATCAAATAACCCTATTAAAATGGAGTACAGAGCTAAACAAAGAATTCTCAACTGAGGAATACTGAATGGCTGAAAAGCACCTGAAAAAATGTTCAACATCCTTAATCATCAGGGAAATGCAAATCAAAACAACCCTGAGATTCCTCCTCACACCAATCAGAATGGCTAAGATCAAAAATTTGGTGACAGCAGATGCTGGCAATGATGGGGAGAAAGGGGGACACTCCTTCATTGTTGGTGTGATTGCAAGTTGGTACAACCACTCTGGAAATCAGTTTGGTGGTTCCACAGAAAATTGGACATAGTACTACTGGAATATCCAGCAATAACTCTCCTGGGCATATACCCAGAAGATGTTCCTACTTGTAATAAGGACACATGCTCCACTATGTTCATAGCAACTTTATTTATAATAACCAGAAGCTCAAAAGAACCCAGAAGTCCCTCAACAGAGGAATGGATACTGAAAATGTGGAACACTTTACACAGTGGAGTACAACTAAGCTATTAAAAACAATGAATTCCTGAAATTCTTAGGCAAATGGATGCATCTGGAGGATATGATCCTGAGTGAGGTAACCCAATCCCAAAATAACACTCATGGTATGCACTCACTGATAAATGGATAGTAGCCCAGAAACTTAGAATATCCAAGACACAATTTGTAAAACACATGAAGATCAAGAAGAAGGAAGACCAAAGTGGGATACTTCGTTCTTTCTTAAAATAGGGAACAAAATACCCACGGAAGGATTTACAGAGATAACGTTTGGAGCTAAGAAGAAAGGAAAGACCATCCAGAGACTGCCCCACCTGGGGATTCATCCCATACACAACCACATAATCCAGACACTATTGCATAAGCCAGAAAGATTTTGCTGACAAGACCCTGACATAGCTCTCTCTTGTGAGTCTATGCCAATGCCTGGCAAATACAGAGTGGATGCTCACAGTCATCTAATGGGTGGAACACAGGGCCCCTAATGAAGGAGCTAGAGAAAGTACCCAAGGAGCTGAAGGGGTCTGCAACCCTATGGGAGGAATAACAATATGAACTAACCAGCATCCCCCAGAGCTGTGCCTCTAGTTGCATATATAGCTGAGGATGACCTAGTTGACCATCAGTGAAAGGAGAGGCCCTTGGTATTGTGAAGATCATATATGCCCCAGTACAGGGGAGTGCCAGGGTCAGGAAGAGGGAGTGGGTGGGTTGGGGAGCAGGGTACAGGGAGTGTATAGGGGGCTTTTGGGATAGCATTTGAAATGTAAATGAAGAAAATATCTAATAAAAAAACAGAACATGGATATCATGAATTTTACAGGCAAATATATGGAACTTGAAACATTCTGAGTATGGAAACCCATACCTGAAAGGACATGGATAGCATGTATTTATTAATAAGTGGATATTACCCAAAAAGTACTTAAGTTTAACAAGCAGAAAGACAAAGTGAAGGTGCATCAATCCCACTTAGAAGGGTGAAGAAAATTATCACAGAATGCAGAGGGATTGATATGGAGGGGAAAAGGAGAACAACATCAGGTATTGGGTTGTAGGATATGAGAGAAGCCCAAAGGGCCAGTAGAATGGATGGAAATATGCAATCTTGGTTGGGATTGGTGGCAGCTGGGGAGAGGATCCTTCTAGAATGTACCAGAGACCTGGGATATGAGAGACTCTCTTTATTTAATGGGAATGATTTTAGATGGAATGCCCTAAAGTGAGGAAAGGAAACTTGTAGTGTTCACCTCCAGTAGATATGTAGTGCCTTTCCAATGGGCCTCTCTTTCCAGTGATGGCCGACTAGGCCATCTTTTGATACATATGCAGCTAGAGTCAAGAGCTCCGGGGTACTGGTTAGTTCATAATGTTGCACCTACAGGGTTGCAGATCTCTTTAGCTCCTTGGATACTTTCTCTAGCTCCTCCATTGGGGGCCCTTTGATCCATCCAATAGTCGACTGTGAGCATCCACTTCTGTGTTTGCTAGACCCCGGCCTAGTCTCACAAGAGACAGCTATATCACGGTCCTTGCAACAAACGCTTGCTAGTGTATGCAATGGTGTCATCGTTTGGAGGCTAATTATGGGATGGATCCCTGGATATGGCAGTCTCTAGATGGTCCATCCTTTTGTCTCAGCTCCAAACTTTGTCTCTGTATATGCCCAATACAGGGGAATGCCAGGGCCAAAAAATGGGAATGGGTGGGTAGGGGAATGGGGGGGGGGGAGGGTGTGGGGGACTTTTGGGATAGAATTGGAAATGTAATTGAGGAAAATACGTAATAACAAAAAAGATATGTAGTGCCTTAAGTGAAGTGATATGTCTGTCACCCCAGTCAAAATTTATGACCCAGAATTTTTCCTGTCCAAAAGAACTGCAGGGACAAATATTGGAGAAGAGATAGAGGGAAAGGCAATCCAGTAATGGACCCAACTTGGGATCCATTTCATTGGGAGGCACCAAGGCCTTACCCTATTACTGATGCTATTGATTGCTAATGGACAGGAGCCTAGCTAGTATGGTTGTCTTCTGAGAGGTACAAGCAGGAGCTGACTGAGGTAGATGCAGATACTTACACCCATCCCTTGGACTGAAGTTGGGTCCCTTATGGTTGAATTAGATGAAGGATGGTAGAACCCGAAGAGGAGGGCAACCTGATAGTAAGACCAGCAGTCTCAACTAACGTGGACCCTTTGTGAGCTCCCAGGAATTGAGCCACCAACCAGGCAGTATACAAGAGCTGGTCCCAAACTCTGAAACATTTATAGCAGAAGACTACCTGTTCTAACCTGTGAGAAGATGTACCTAATAATCCAGAGACTTGAGCTTCCAAGGAGGGGAGAGTTCTGCTGGTAAAGGAGGGGGGGCATCCTCTCAGAGACAAGGATTTGGAGGAATAGGATAAGGAACTGGTGGGGTGGGGGCTGGCTGGGAAGGGGCAATGTCATGATTGTAAATATAATAATAATAATAATAATAATAATAATAATAATAATAAACAGATTGAAGAAAAATAAGCAAATCTTTCTACAGTCTTCCTTCTTGATCCTCCACAAACAAAAATATGTATGATCTAACAATTAACACCTAGTTTTCCAGACAAATGATTTCACTATATTTTCACTTTCTGTAAATAGAAGAATGATGCATTTGTTACTTTTCTCATTGCTGTGAATAAACATATGACAAACCAAGGAGGAGAAGAAGAAGAAGAAGGAGGAGGAAGAGGAGGAGGAGGAGAAGAAGAAGGAGAAGGAGAAGGAGAAGGAGAAGGAGAAGGAGAAGGAGAAGGAGAAGGAGAAGGAGAAGGAGAAGGAGAAGGAGAAGGAGAAGAAGAAGAAGAAGAAGAAGAAGAAGAAGAAGAAGAAGAAGAAGAAGAAGAAGAAGAAGAAGAAGAAGAAGAAGAAGAAGAAGAAGAAGAAAAAATTTCTGGAAGTATTGATTTCAAGATATATTATAAATCTATAGAAATAAAAACTGCATGGGGTTGATATAGTACCAGACAGATTGATCAATAGAATATAATTAAAGATCCAGAGATAGTCCCATACATCTGTAGACAATTGATTTTTGATAAGACGCCAAAACCAAATTAATACAATGGATAAAAGAAAGCATCTTCAACAAATGAACTGAATGTCTGCATGTCAACAATGCAAAATAGATAAAAATCTATCATCCTGCACAAAATACAAGTCCAGCTAGGTTAAAGACTTCAACATAAGACTGGATAGACTAAATCTAATAGAAGAGAATGTAGGGAATAGCCTTGAACTTATTGGTACAGAAGAAAATTTACTGAACAGAACATCAGCAGCTCATACACTAAGAACACCATTTAATAAATGGAACCTCATGACACTGAAAATCTTCTATAAGATTTTCTTCTATAAGGACCTTATCAATAGGACACAATGGCTATCTACAGAATGGGAGTGACACTATTAATGCTAATCTGGTATACTTGCAGACAGGAGCCTCTTATTATTTTCTCTTTAGAGGCTTCACCTAGCAGTTGATCGAAGCAAGATGCAGGGACTCAGAGCCAAACATTAGGTGATGCTCAGGGAGTCTTGTGGAAGAATGGGAGGAAGGATTGAGGGAGTGGAAGAGGTCAAGGACACCCTGAAAAGACCTAGCCTGAGTCAATTAACCTGGGCCCATGGGGCTCACAGAGGCTGAACTACCACCTTAAGAGCATGTATAGGCTAGATCTAGACTCCCTACATACAAGTAGCAGATGTGCAACTTGGTCTTCATATGGGTATCCTAACAATTGAAGTGTGTGCTGTCTCTGATTCTGTTGTTTGCTTTTGGATCAGTTTCACTTATCTGGACTGCCTGGTCTGACCTTAGTCAGAAAGGATATGCTTAGTTCTGCTCTGAACTCATGTGGTAGGGCATATGGTACCCATGGGGGTTACCCCCTTCTCTTAAGGTACATACGTCTCAAAGAGACTAAAGCAACAATCATGGACCCTGCATGGTTTTATATCTTGGTATTCTTGGGGCACCTAGCAGTGGGAGTGAGGGCATTTCTGGTGTTTTGCCTCCTTTTGGGATCCCTTTTCTCCTAGTGAGTTTTGTCCAGCTTTGATATGATAATAAGGCTAAACCTTATTGCATGTTGTTATTCCATGCTTCACTGATATAGCTAGGGAGGCCTGGTGTTGTTTGTTTGGAAGGGAAACAGAGAAAGTTGATCTAAGGCAGAGAGGACTTGGTGGGTGGGTAGGAATAGTGGCGGTAGGATGAAATGTGGTTGGGATGTAACCTATGTAAAGAATCAAAATAATATATTTATACATGAATCTAATGTGACTTAATACTTCCTTGGGTTGAAGATTAATTTATAATAAGTATGATTCACCAGGTGGAATTTTTCCATTGGCAGGGACAATGAAGTAGGAAAAGGGGATAAGAGAAACAGGCCAAGTTCAAGCAGGCAAATCCAGGCACATTACCAAGAAAAAGCCTGGCACATGTGTCACACACATTAGCTTCAGACTTGGAGTCCTGTGTAACAGGGCTGATGGCTTCTCTTCCTGTCATTATTTTTTCATAATTACTCTTCTACAGAATTTTGTCACTGTTTGTATATATATTATTTCTTTTATATAGAATATGTATTTTCATTATAAACAGTGTAGATTATTATTAAATGTGCATATACATATACAACACACTTAATCATATTTATGACATTGCTCTTAATTCTATCCCTTCTCTTACTTTCATCCTTGTGTGGTTATATTCCACTCCAATTTTCCTACATCTATGCCCAGGGATTTTTTTATTCTTTAATTGCTTTTTGAGAACTTGAGAAATTATAGATGTGATATTGAAATTTTCAAATCTGGCATATTTTAAGTAACATGATAACTTTGAAAAACAGAAAGACTATTTATTGTGAAGGGTCTTGTTTCCCTAATTTCTTTCTCAACCAGTTTATCATTTGTATAAAGGAAGGGTACTTATTTATTTGATTTAAATTTATATCCAGCTACTTAGAATTTTTGGGAGCCACTTATGTATATGATTGACCTTGACTTCCTTGCCAATTTGTATTCTCTTATATCCTTTTGTTGTCTTATTGCTCTAGCTAGAACTTCTAAAGCCCAGGTCTTAGGATTTCCAGATTAACTCTAAGAAATTGCCAACCCTATGCAAGGTAATAAAAGAGCCTTTTATTCAAGACAGACTGAAATTGAAAACCTCCCCAATGGCCACATTAAGAGTCTGACCCCATTTCTAGGAGCTTGGTGTTACTATACAAAGATAAGCAGGAATTTTCGGACTTTGGAGGTGACAGTGGGAGGTGACAAGGGAAGTCCTCCTTCAAACTTTGTTCAGGCAGTGGGATAGAACCGAACAACTGGAAGGGGAGGACCCTTCTAACCTGGGAAGTAATTTTATGGTGCTATCAGGAACTAGTGTGTTTTTACAAACTGGCTACAGCTGTCTGGGAATGCTTAATTGTGCTCCTCTCATGGCCTAAAAGTGGTGCACTTATCTCTTCAAAGATGTTTGGTCTTTGCTTCTCCCAAGGTCAAGTGCCACCTGCATTGAGAAGTGCTATTAGGGAGAGTGCCAGCCTCAGTGACAAAGGGGCTGAGAGATGTTGCCATTTGTCTATTCTCAAGCCTGCATCTGTTGTTCTAGGACTCGGGATGGGGGAGGAGGTTGTTAGAGAGTGCCACCATGAAAACGGGGATATCAATAATTCAGCACTAGGCCGAGCCCTCTCTAAAATTCGAGGAGGTGAGGGGGGCTCTGTGCAAATGAAGAGGGAGCACTGAGGCAGTCTTTCCATGTCTCTTCACTTTGAGTACTATATTGAATAGATATGTGGGCAACCTTTTCCCTGATTTTAGTGGGATTGATTCAAGTATCTCTCCATTTAATTTGATATTGGCTGTTGGTTTGCTGTAAATTGCTTTATTATATGTAGGTATGGGCCTTGAATTCCTACTCTTTAATCCTTTTAACTTTAAATACTTTTTTACAAGGGTTGTTGTATTTTGTCAAATGTTTTTTTAGCATCTAAGGAGATGATCTTGTGATTTTTTTCTTTGAGTTTGTTTATATAATGGATTATGTTCATGTATTTTCATATATTGAACAAACCTTGAAAACCCTGGGATCTATTTGATCATGGTGAATGATGGTTTTGACACATTTTTAGATTTTCTTTGCGAGGACTTTATTGGTTTTTTTTTTTAAATCAATATCTATAAGCTAAATTGGTCTGAAGTTCTCTTCTTTATTGGGTCCTTGTGTGATTTATGTATCAGAGTAATTTTGGCTGCATAGAGTAAATTAAGTATTGTTCATTCTCTTTTATTTTATGGAATAGTTTGAGGAATATTGGTATTGGACCTTCCTTGAAGGTCTGGTAGAATTTTTCAGTAATGCCCCATCTGTCCCTGTTTGTTTGTTTTTGCTTTAGTTTTTGTTTTTGTTTTGGAGGACTTTAATGATTTCCTCTATTTCCTTAGAGAATATGGGCCTGTTTAGATAGTTTACCTGCTCTTGATTTAACTTTGGTATGTAGTAATTGTCTAGAAAGTCATTCATTTTGTCTGGATTTTTCCAGTTTTGTTCACTAAAGGTTTTTGTAGTGAGATCAGATGATTTTTTTAAATTTCCTCAGTTTCTGTTGTTATAGTTCCCTTTTCATTTATGATTTTGTTAAATTGGATACTGTCTCTGGACCCTTTAGTTAGTTTGGATAGGGATTTATCTATCTTGTTGATTTTCAATCAGCTTTTCTTTTATTTTTCAATTAATCATTCCATTCTTTTATATCTCAAATGATATCCCAATTCCTGGTTACCCCTCCATCATCCCCCCATCCCACAAACTCCCTCTTCTCCTTACATTTGCCTCTGCTTTTGTTGATTCTTTGTATTGTGCTCTTTGTTTCTATTTAATTGATTTAGGCCCTGAGTTTGACTATTACTTGCTCTTGGATGTATTTGCCTCTTTTTGTTCCCAGAGTTATCAGGTTTGCTGTTAAGTTGCTAGTGTTGGATCTCTCTAAATCTTTACCAGTGAACTTAGTGCTATGCATTTTTTTCTTAGCACCCCTTTCATTGTGTCCCATAAGTTGGGGCATACTGTGTAATCATTTTCATTGAATTATAGGAAGTCTTTAATTTCTTTCTTTATTACTTCCCTAATCAAGTTATCATTGAGTTAGAGTTGTTCAGTTTCTATGGCTATATGGGTATACTGTGGTGTTTGTTGTTATTGAAGATCAGCAGTAGTGATCTGATAGGATGCATGGGATTAGTTCAATCTTTTTGTATAGGTTAAGGCTTGTTTTGTATATGATTATATGGCCAGTTTTGGAGAAGGTACCATGAGTTGCTGAGAAAAAGAAATATTCTTTCGTTTTAGGGTGGAATGTTCTGTTGATATCTATTAAATCTGGTTGGTTCATAACATCTATTAGTTTTACAGTGTTTCTGTTTAGTTTCTGTTTGAATTGCCTGTCTATTAGTGAGATTCGGATGTTGAATTCTCTCATTATTATTGTGTGTGGTTCAATGCGTGTTTTGAGCTTTACTTAGAGTTTCTTCTATGAATGTGGGTACAGTTGCATTTGGGGCATAGATGTTCAGAGTTGAGACTTTCTCTTGATGGATTTTTCATTTGATGAATATGAAGTATCCTTCCTCATCTCACCTGATAACTTTTTGTTGAAAGTCTATTTTATTAGATATTAGGATAGCAACTCCAGCTTGTTTCTTGGGACCATTTGCTTGGAAGCCTTTCTTCCATCATTTTTCTCTATCGTTTTTCTCTGATGTTATGTCTGTCCTTGTTATTGAGGTGTGTTTTCTGTATTCAACAAAATATGTTTACTTATCCAGTCTGTTAGCTTATGTATATTTATAGGTGAATTGAGTCCATTAAGAGATAATATAAAACATTTTGGGATGACTGTAACCGAGAGAGAGAGAGAGAGAGAGAGAGAGAGAGAGAGAGAGAGAGAGAGATCTGTATGACAAGAACTTCAAAGTCTCTCAATAAAAAAAATTTAAGAAGATATCAGAAAATGCAGTGATCTCACATGCTCATGGATTGGCAGAAATATCATAGTGAAAATGTCCATCCAACTAAAAGTAATCTACAGATTCAACACTATCCTCATCAAAATCCCACAGTAAAAAAATCTGACCCAGAATTATTCCCATCTGAAAGAACTTCAGGAACAAAAATGTAGAAGAGCCTGAAGGAAAAGAGTTCCAGTATCAGGCCTAAATTGGGAGACAGCTCAAGGGGAGGTTCCAAGGCCTGACACTATTACTGATGCTATGGTGTGCTTATAAACAGGACCCTAGCATAACTGTCTTCCAAAAGGCCTACCAGACAACTGAAAGATTCAGATGCAATACAACCCAACCAGTGGATACACTGCAATATACACAACCAATGGATAGAATCTGGTAACTCCTGTGGATTAATTAGGGAAAAACTGGAAAAGCTGAGGGGGAGGTTGACGCTACAGGAAGACTATGATTCTCAACTAACCTGGACTCCCAAGATTGCACAGACCCTGAGCCACCAACTAGGCAGCATATATCAACTGACATGAGGCCCTCAAAACATAAGCAGAATAGGACTGCCTGGTCTGGACTCAGTGAGAGAATATGTACCTAACCATCTAGAGACTTGAGGCCCCAGGAAGTGGGAGGTCTGATGTCCTGGGGTAGGGATATGGACAAATCCTCTTGGAGATTGGGTGTGGGTTGGGGAGGCGGTATGGGATGAGGAAGAGTCAGAAGTCAGACCAAGAGGGGAATAAAGACTGGGCTGTAAAATCAAACAAAGAAACAAACCAAATCAAAACAAAAAATTTTAAAAATGAACAAAAAAGCAGAAAGACATACAGAACATATTTAACATCTACACTCTTGTGTTAAACAAATCTTAAGAGAGTTGGCTTTATCTTGGACTTCTCAGAAAATTCACATCATAGTAATTTGGAGGTGGGAAAAATAGAAATATACTATTAAAGTGGAATGAAGGAATTGATTAGAAATAGAGTTACAATTAGGATAATATTTGGGGACCTACTGAAATTGATATTTATGACTGAATTTATTTCAATATTTTTTAACTTGTTGGATAATATCCAATAGTACTTTTTTAAAGGTCACTTGGGATTTTATGTTTTAAAGATATATCCTGGCTTTGCCTGAGCATCTGTGGGAGACATCTTAGATCCCCAGCCTCTACCTAGACTACTCTGCACAGAGGATAGGTGTACGCCCGGCCCAGGAGAGCTTTGCCTGAGCATCTGCGGGAGACATCTTGGATCCCAGAATCCACTGAGACTACTCTGCAGAAGTGAGAGTGTGGACTACAGAAGCTAACAGCTTCTGGGACAGGAAAGAGCCACAGAGCTTCTGAGGCAGCCCCCTTTTCGGGCTCCAGACATCCGGGCACCTTCCCTGCCAGAGGATAGGTGTCCACCCAGCCCAGGAGGGTTTTGCCTGAGCATCTGCGGGAGACATCTTGGATCCCGGACTCCACTGAGACTACTCTACACAGGTGAGAGTGTGGACTACAGAAGCTAACAGCTTTTGGGACAGGTCCTGTTTCGGGCCTTCAACTTCTTCCAGGAGGCAAGTCTGAATGCCAGATATCTGTGCACCTTCCCTGAAAGAGGAGAGCCTGCCTGCAGAGAGTGCTCTGACCACTGAAACTCAGGAGAGAGCTAGTCTCCCTGGTCTGCTGGTAGAGAATAACAGAATCATGAGAAGAATGAGCTCTAACCAGAGACAACTCTAACAACTGACTCCAGAGTTTACCAAATGGCGAAAGGCAGACATAATAATCTTACTAACAAAAACCAAGACCACTCACTATCATCAGAACCCAGTACTCCCACCTCAGCCAGTCCAGGGCACCACAACACACCCAAAAACCTAGACCCGGATTTAAAGGCATATCTCATGATGATGGTAGAAGACATCAAGGAGGTCTTTAATAACTCACTTAAAGAAATACAGGAGAACACTGCTAAAGAGTTGCAAGTCCTTATAGAAAAACAGGAAAACACATCCAAACAGATGAAGGAAATGAACAACACCATACTAGACCTAAAAAGGGAAGTAGACACAATAAAGAAAACCCAAAGTGAGGCAACTCTGGAGATAGAAACCCTAGGAAAGAAATCTGGAACCATAGATGCGAGCATCAGCAACAGAATACAAGAAATAGAAGAGAGAATCTCACGTGCAGAAGATTCCATAGAGAACATCGGCACAACAATCAAAGAAAAATACAAAATACACAAAGATCCTACTCAAAACATCCAGGGAATCCAGGACACAATGAGAAGACCAAAACTACAGATAATAGGAGTAGATGAGAATGAAGATTTTTGAAGTCAAAGGGCCAGCAAATATCTTCAACAAAATTATAGAAGAAAACTTCCCAAACCTAAAGAAAGAGATGACCATAAACATACAAGAAGCCTACAAAACTCCAAATAGACTGGACCAGAAAAGAAATTCCTCCTGACACATAATAATCAGAACAACAAATGCACTAAATAAAGACAGAATATTAAAAGCAGTAAGGGAAAAAGGTCAAGTAACATATAAAGGCAAGCCTATCAGAATTACACCAGATTTTTCACCAGAGACTAGGAAAGCCAGGAGATCCTGGACAGATGTTATACAGACACTAAGAGAACATAAATGCCATCCCAGGCTACTATACCCAGCCAAACTTTGAATAATGGAGATGGAGAAACCAAAGTATTTGAAAACATAACCAAATTCACACATTATCTTTCCACGAATCCAGCACTTCAAAGAATAATAACAGAAAAAAAAAACACAAGGATGGAAACCACGTCCTAGAAAAAACAAGAAAGTAATCCTTAAACTAACCTAAAAGAAGGCAGCCAAAAAACAGAATGCCAGTGTTAACAACAAAAATAACAGGAAGCAACAATTACCTTTCCTTAATATCTCTTAATATCAATGGACTCACCTCCCCAATAAAAAGACATAGACTAACAGATTGGCTACACAAACAGGACCCAACATTTTGCTGCTTACAGAAAACCCATCTCAGGGAAAAAGACAGAAACTACCACAGAATTAAAGGCTGGAAAACAATTTTCCAAGCAAATAGTCTGAAGAAACATGCTGGAGTAGCCATTCTAATATCTAATAAAATTGACTTCCAACCCAAAGTCATCAAAAAAGACTAGGAGGGGCACTTCATACTCATCAAAGGTAAAATCTTCCAAGAGGAACTCTCAATTCTGAATATCAATGCTCCAAATACAAGGGCAGCCCCATTCATTAAAGAAACTTTAGTAAAGCTCAAAGCACACATTGCACCTCACACAATAATAGTGGGAGACTTCAACACACCACTTTCACCAATGGACAGATCATGGAAACAGAAACTAAACAGGGACACAGTGAAGCTAATAGAAGTTATGAAACAAATGGATCTAACAATTATCTACAGAACATTTTATCATAAAACAAAAGGATATACCTTCTCAGCACCTCATGGTACCGTCTCCAAAATTGACTGCATAATTGGTCACAAAACAAGACTCAACAGATACAAAAATATTGAAAATTAACCATGCATCCTATCAGATCACCATGGATTAAGGCTGATCTTCAATAACAAAATAAATAATAGAAAGCCAAATTTCACATGGAAACTGAACAACACTATTTTCAATGATACCTAGATCAAGGAAGGAATAAAGAAAGAAATTAAGAACGTTTTAGAGTTTAATGAAAATGAAACCACAAAACACCCAAACTTATGGGTCACAATGAAAGCATTTCTAAGAGGAAAACTCATAGCTCTCAGTGCCTCCAAAAAGAAACTAGAGAGAGCACACACTAGCAGTTTGACAACACATCTAAAAGCTCTAGAACAAAAGGAAGCAAATTCACTCAAGAGGAGTAGACGGCAGGAAATAATCAAACTCAGGGGTGAAATCAACCAAGTGGAAACAAGAAGAACTATTCAAAGAATCAACCAAACAAGGAGCTGGTTCTTTGAGAAAATCAACAAGATAGATAAACCCTTAGCCAGACTCACTAGAGGGCACAGGGAAAGCATCCTAATTAACAAAATCAGAAATGAAAAGGGAGACATAATAACAGATCCTGACGAAATCCAAAACACCATCAGATCCTTTTACAAACGACTATACTCAACAAAACTGGAGAACCTGGATGAAATGGACAAGTGTCTAGACAGATACCAGGTACCAGAGTTAAATTAAGATCAGGTTAATGATCTAAACAGTAATATATCCCCTAAAGAAATAGAAGCAGTCATTAATAGTCTCCCAACCAAAAAAAAAAAAAAAAAAAAAAAACCCAGGACCAGATGGGTTTAGTGCAGAGTTCTATCAGACCATCAAAGAAGATCTAATCCCAGTTCTTCACAAATTATTCCACAAAATAGAAACAGAAGGTACTCTACCCAACTCATTAAATGAAGCCACAATTACTCTGATACCTAAACCCCAAAAAGACCCAACAAAGATACAGAACTTCAGACCAATTTCCCTTATGAATATCTATGCAAAAATCCTCAATAAAGTTCTCACTAACTGAATCCATGGACACATCAAAACAATCATCCATCCTGACCAAGTAGGTTTCATTCCAGGGATGCAGGGATGGTTCAATATACAGAAATCCATCAATGTGATCTAGTATATAAACAAACTCAAAGACAAAAACCACATGATCATCTCATTAGATGTGGAGAAAGCATTTGACAAAATCCAACACCCATTCATGTAAAAAGTCTTGGAAAGATCAGGAATTCAAGGCCCATACCTAAACATGGCAAAAGCAATCAAGTGCAAACCAGTAGCCAACATCAAAGTAAATGGTGAGAAGCTGGAAGTAATCCCACTAAAATCAGGGACTAGACAAGGCTGCCTACTTTCTCCCTACCTATTCAACATTGTACTTGAAGTCCTAGCCAGACCTATTAGACAACAAAAGGAGATCAAGGGGATACAAATTGAAAAGGAAAAAAGTCAAAATATCACTTTTTGCAGATGATATGATAGTATATATAAGTGACCCTAAAAATTCCACCAGAGAACTCCTAAGCCTGATAAATAGCTTCAATGAAGTAGCTGGATATAAAATTAACTCAAACAGGTCAATGGACTTTCTGTACACAAAGGATAAACATGCTGAGAAAGAAATTAGGGAACTAACACCCTGCTCAATAGTCACAAATAATATAAAATACCTTGGCGTGACTCTAACTAAGGAAGTGAAAGATCTGTATGATAAGAACTTCACGTCTCTGAAGAAAGAAATTAAAAAAGATCTCAGAAGATGGAAAGATCTCCCATGCTCATGGATTGGCAGGATCAACATTGTAAAAATAGTTATCTTGCCAAAAGCAATCTACAGATTCAATGCAATCCCCATCAAAATTCCAACTCAATTCTTCAATGAATTAGAAAGGACAATCTGCAAATTCATCTGGAATAACAAAAAAGCTAGGAGAGCAAAAACTCTTCTCAAGGATAAAAGAACCTCTGGTGGAATCACCATGCCTGACCTAAAGCTGTACTACAGAGCAATTGTGATAAAAACTGCACGGTACTGGTATAGAAACAGACAAGTAGACAAATGGAATAGAATTGAAGACCCAAAAATGAAACCACACACCTATGGTCACTTGATCTTTGACAAGGGAGCAAAAACCACCCAGTGGAAAAAAGACAGCATTTTCAACAAATGGTGCTGGCACAACTGGCAGTTATCATGTAGAAGAATGCGAATTGATCCATTCCTATCTCCTTGTACTAAGGTCAAATCTAAGTGGATTAAGGAACTCCACATAAAACCAGAGACACTGAAACTTATAAAGGAGAAAGTAGAGAAAATTCTAGAAGATATGGATACAGGGAGAAAATCTCCTGAATAGGAAAGCAATGGCTTGTGCTGTAAGATCGAGAATCCACAAATGGGAACACATAAAATTGCAAACCTTCTGCAAGGCAAAAGACACAGTCAATGAGACAAAAAGGCCTCCAACAGATTGGGAAATGATCTTTACCTATCCTAAATCAGAGAGGGGACTAGTATCCAATATTTATAAAGAACTCAAGAAGGTTGACTCCAGAAAATCAAATAACCCCATTAAAAAAAGGGGCTCAGAGCTAAACAAAGATTTCTCACCTGAGGAACACTGAATGTCTGAGAAGCACCTGAAAAAATGTTCAACATCCTTAATCATCAGTGAAATGCAAATCAAAACAACCTTGAGATTCTACCTCACACCAGTCAGAATGGCTAAGATCAAAAATTCAGGTA
Organism: Mus musculus; assembly: GCF_000001635.26. Lineage (NCBI taxonomy): Eukaryota > Metazoa > Chordata > Mammalia > Rodentia > Muridae > Mus > Mus musculus. The sequence continues at coordinate 88,525,101 of NC_000079.6, read as the reverse complement.
ACAACAGATGCTGGCAAGGATGTGGAGAAAGAGGAACACTCCTCCATTGCCGGTGGAATTGCAAGCTTGTACAACCACTCTGGAAATCAGTCTGGCAGTTCCTCAGAAAATGGGACATAATACTACTGGAGGATCCTGCAATACCTCTCCTGGTCATATATCCAGAAGATGTTCCAACCGGTATGAAGGAAACATGCTCCACTATATTCATAGCAGCCTTATTTATAATAGCCAGAAGCTGGAAAGAACCCAGATGCCCCTCAACAGAGAAATGGATACAGAAAATGTTGTACAATTACACAATGGAGTACTACTCAGCTATTAAAAGGAATGAATTTATGAAATTCCTAGGCAAATGGGTGGACCTGGAGGGCATCGTCCTGAGTGAGGTAACCCAACCACAAAAGAACTCACACAATATGTTCTCACTGATAAGTGGATATTAGCCCAGAAACTTAGAATACCCAAGGTATAAGATATAATTTGCTAAACACATTAAACTCAAGAACGAAGACCAAAGTGTGGACACTTTGCCCCTTCTTAGAATTGGGAACAAAACACCCATGGATGGAGTTACAGAGACAAAGTTTGGAGCTGAGACGAAAATATGGACCATCTAGAGACTGCCATATCTGGAGATCCATCCTATAATCAGCCTCCAAACGCTGACCCCATTGCATACACTAGCAAGATTTTGGTGATAGGACCCTTGATATAGCTGTCTCTTATGAGACTATGCTGGGGCCTAGCCAACACAAAAGTGGATGCTCACAGTCAGCTATTGGATGGATCACAGGGCCCCCAATGGAGGAGCTAGAGAAAGTAATCAAGGAACTAAAGGGATCTACAACCCTATAGTTGGAACAACAATATGAACTACCCAGTACTCCCCAGAGCTCTTGTCTCTAGCTGCATATGTATCAGAAGATGGCCTAGTCTTCCATCAGTGGAAAGAGAGGCCCATTGGTCATGAAAACTTTATCTGCCTCAGTACAGGGCCAGGCCCAAGAAGTGGGAGTGGCTGGGTGGGGGAGTGGGTGGGGGGCTGGTGGGGGACTTTGGGGATAGCTTTGGAAATGTAAATGAAATAAATACCTAATTAAAAAAATAAAAAGATATAAACAAAACAAAAAATATATATACCCTTATTCCAATCTCTTTTCTCATATTTCATTTTTAATTTATAGATAAAGAAAAATCAAAATATAAGCATTTTATAGGAAATAATAAACATGGAATTTTGTGTGTATTATCTGATTTTAAGGACTTCCTAGATTTGAATTAAAATGGTTAAATTCCCTTTTCCTCTTACAAATTTTAGACAGTGTCATTTTACACATAGTACCTTTATAATAATAAACAGTTAGTCTGCAAGATGTAATAAAAACAAATTAAGCTTTCAAAATACTTACTAGGCATTGCTTTGTTTTGAGAACATAATTTGTTTTTAATGTGTATATTTAGCAGAGCATTTTATTTTCTGCTTTGAACACTTGCAGATTGTTTTTACTTTTGTACAGACCTAAATTAAAAATTTGCTTACAATTGAGTACATCTTTTTCTTAAAATTGCTTATTTAATCCAAATTAAATTGTGTGCCTAAGAAGCCCCTTTCAAGTAATGAGAAAGTGCCTTTATTTTAACAGAGATCAAGTACTTATATTTAAAACTCATGTGAATTGTCTCTTTGGCAATTACCTGAAACCTGTGTCTGAGCTTTTGACATTAAACACTTAATCTCTGTTTCTTGATTTTCAATTAGTATGCTCACTATCCTACTCCATATTTGATAAGTTGATTAATGAATCAGCAGAGCAATTTCATTCCTGTCAAAATAATGGAGAAGCCATGGTATTTGTCCTTACAAACTAAATTTAACATGTTAATTTAGCCTTTGAGGCAGAGATGTATTCTAGGATCATAAGGAAGGATGTGGAGTAAGAGGGAAAAAAAGGTACAGTGTCCCCTAAAACATGCTAGAAAAGATACTGGGAGGAAAATTAGATGTGAACATTCCTCAAAGCTTATAATACTCTTACAACATTTCTTGGTAATCCTGTAATAATGTTATAGAATATTTGGTCTTCAAATCTGCTATAAAACATTAGCTCATAAAAGTCTTCAATACTTCCACATGCAAAGAACAGCTTTTATGATTTTCATTTGGAGATTCAATGCCCACTCCCATTCTTCCAGAAGTCAATTATTCCTGGTGAAATTTTTGTTGGTGTTGTTGTTGTTGCTATTGCCATGTATACAAGGGCTAGAAGACAGAGATCACAGCATTTTGAAAGATTTTTTTGCATGGCAGAGAAAAAATATCCTTTAAAGAGCAGTGGAAGCAAACATGCATAAAAAACCTCCATGAAAAATCTCAGCACTAACAGAAAAAACATCTTCCTTTTAATGACCCTTTTTAACCCCTTTTCTCTACTAGAAATAATGGAGTCACTCATTTCAAATGGTAAAGCCATGTGCAACTTGTCTCTGGCTGTAGAGACCTTCTCTTTTCCAGAACAACCCTACTCATTACCTACCTATTCAATTGGATCATTTCTCCTGGAGCCTTTCTTTATAAAAGAGCACCATGCTGTTTTTTTACCATTGTTATTACCTTAAAATGTTTCTTAATTTTGTAACTGTGTGTCATACCATGTTAAATCATTTCTTACAACTGGTTAAAATGGTCTGATTACTTATATTTCAAAATAAAAAGCTCCACAAGTGGCAGGTGTTCTTGAAGTGGAAAAATTTTCCTTAGACCATCTTATTAAGAGGGATTTATGTGGACAGTTCCACTTTAGCTGTAGAAGACAATGAATTTTCACTTCACACACAGGTCTCAGTTTTCAGTGTTATGTTTCATTCTAGTTTTTAATTATCATGATAATTGTGTACATTTTTAAAATGTCACGTGACCCTTTGATACATATCCACATGGCATAGTGTCTAGTCAGGATAAAGTTCATTAATCACCTCAAAAATTGGTCTTTAAACCTTTGGTGATATATATTTTTCCAAAAGGAAATTAGAAGAAATATCAGCTATGGTAACGATGTGACATAGGAGTATGACAGGTAATCTATTCCAATTGAGAAGTCAAATCTTTTAAGTTCTGACTCCGTTTTAAAGAACCCGACCTAAGTCTGAATTCAGGTAAATTAACAGTCTGGTACCTAGCCCCCCACCCCCAACAAAACCCAAGCCTAGCTCCAGACTCTAGGCTAATCCCCAACAAGACCAATGTTTCTTTCCAGGTTACACCCTAAATATGAGCAGCATCTCCAACAAACCTGTACCCCCATGACGACTCCTAGTATCAGCCAGTTCCTGCACACTCACCCCCTGCCACTTACTGTTTACTGTACATTCTTGGCCTGATAGATATATGGGGCTTCTCCACCACCAAAACTGTCCTGTGTGATGGTGGTACATTGGAGAGGCTGAGCTAGCTGAAATAAAGACCCTGTTGTGAGTTGCATTAGATCGGCTCCTGTCTGGTTTTGGAGGGAATCACTAATATTTCCCTGACACTGCAAAATGTGACCAGTGAGTGTTTGAGAGGCTCCAAGGAAGTAACAATGTTTGAATTTGTCTTCTGCAAAATGGTCAGGAGGCTGAAGTATGCGTCAAGAAGCAGCAATATTGACATTGAATCCCCACACCTGGTTATTAGCCGATTCATAAAGGCACTTACAGCTTTTCTAGTGAATCTCCATACACTATTCGACAGTCAGAGATGAAGTGTCTCTAGCTGCATATGTAGCAGAAGATGGCCTAGTCGGCCATCATTGGGAAGAGAGGCCCCTTGGTCTTGCAAACTTTGTATGCCCCAGTACAGGGGAAACACCAGGGCCTAGAAGTCGGAGAAGTGGGAGTGGGTGGGTAGGGGAGCCGTTACAAGATGGCGCTGACATCCTGTGTTCTAAGTGGTAAACAAATAATCTGCGCATGTGCCAAGGGTAGTTCTTCACTCCTTGTGCTCTGCCTTCCCCATGACGACAACTCGGCCAATGGGCTGCAGCCAATCAGGGAGCGACAACTCCTAGGCGGAGGATAATTCTCCTTAAAAGGGACGGGGGTTTTGCCATTCTCGCTCTGGCTCCTGAAGATGTAAGCAATAAAGCTTTTGCCACAGAAGATTCCGGTTTGTTGCGTCTTTCTTGCCGGTGGAGCAAAAGCGCGGGCAATAGTATAGGGGACTTTTGGGATAGCATTTGAAATGTAAATGAAGTAAATACCTAATACAAATTTGGAGGAAAAAATAATCTAAAAAGAAAAAAGAAAAAAAAAAAACTCTACTAAACTATTTTAATGTGAATCAGCTTTTATAATACAGAATTTTTGGTGTTAATTAACTGTTAGAGTAGTTCAAGAGTTATGCCTGTTTTAAAATATATTATAGATTAGAATATATGAAGATACTTCTAGATTAATTTCTGTTATAGCTATATGTTTTTCATAAACATACAGCATGAAGAAAAATAGTCATAAATGCAGATGGAGCAGGATCAGCCAAGTAATAGTTGCTGAGACTGTGTTTGACATACAGAAGGTACCGGTTCTAGTCCTTATGTTTTTGTTTATGTTAAAATTTGTCCATACTAGAGAATACTGTAATTATAATATGCAGTCTTGTTGAATCAATGTCTATTATATTTAATATAAACATCTGTAATAGAGAAAATATGTACTGGTCTATCTATTAATATCTTAAAAGTGATGTATTTGATATTAAAATAATACATGTATATTAAATGCATCTTATAACACTTCTGTGACTTTGAAAATACGTTCCATTTTTGGTTCCTGGAAATAGAGAAAAAATTTTCATTTTAACTGCTTTAACTTTATATTGTACTGCTTTGTACAAGAGAAAACACATTTCTTCCTGAAGTTCTCATCTAAGCATGAATGTGCCTGACATTTCCACCTTAGATTATATTAACTAAGTTCTGTGTCTGTTGCCATTACCAATACTCATGATTCACTGAAGAAACTTTAGTAGTGGCAGCAGGTGCAGACGATTCGATTGACTTCTTAAGTAACTCTAAAGAATACTTTGCAGTTTGTTTACAAAATCATGATGTTTCCTTTCTTTAAAGAAAATACCAGATAGTCTAAATACTTTGTGAATGTGCTAGTAGAGAAAGTTGAAAACGAAAGCATAATTCTTATTTTGGAAACTCAGTGTGGCTTAAGATATAAAATCAGTAGCTTAAAATGTTAAAAAGAAGTTTTGATTCATAAAGAAGACTTTATCTCTGTTATAGGTATTTTAATAAGTCCTGTGCATCTGAAAAGAAAGAGAAATGGCCTTAACATAAATGTGGTCTAGCTACAACTATCTAGCACAAAATTTTAGAATTGAAATATCTTATGTATATAAAGAAAATATCTAATAAAAATAAATGAAAAAAGAAGAAAAAAAAGAAATATCTTATATTTAGTGTGTTTTTTCTTTGACCATTATTTGGGGCATCAGTCACACTATTTTAAATGTACAGTAATCATCTCATGTTTAAAAGAATTAGGTCCCATTTATCAATTGTTGACCATAGAGCCTGAGCAATTGGTGTTCTGCTCAGGCAATTGTCTTTTGTATCAATGCATTGAAGGTTATTTCCCCCTTTCTCTTCTATGAAATTTAGTGTATCTGGCTTTCTATTGAGGTCCTAGATCCATTTGTACTTGGGTTTTGTGCAGTGTGATGAATATGTATCTATTTGCATTCTTCTACTTGCAGACATCCACTTAGACCAGACCCATTTGTTGAAGATACTTTTTCCCCCCATTGTGTTATTATACCTTCATTGTCAAAAATCAAGTATCTATAGGTATGTGGTTATATTTCTGGGTCTTTGATTTAGTTTCATTGATCAACCTATCTGATTATGTATCAATACCATGAAGGCTTTTGTTTTATTTTGTTTTTTGTTTGTTGTTGTAGTTGTTTGGTTTTTACCACTATTGCTCTGTATTATACTTTGAGGTCAGGAATGGTAATTCCCCCAGAAGATTTTTATTGTTCAGAATTGTTTTACATATCCTGGGTTTTTCTTTTGCTATATGAAGTTGAGAATTGATTTTCAAGGTATGTAAAAAATTGTGTTGAAAGTTTGATGGGGATTGCATCAGAATGTAGATTGCTTTTGGTAAAATGGCCATTTTTTACTATGTTAATCCTATTAGCATGGGAGATCTTTCCATCTTCTAATATCTTCTTTAACTTCTTTCTTCAGGTACTTGATATTCTTTTCATATACATCTTTCACTTGCTTAGTTAGAATAACACAATGACATTTTATATTATTTGTGACTACTGTGAAGGATGCTGTTTCCCAAATTTCTTTCTCAGGCTATTTATAATTTGTATAAAGGAATTCTACAGATTTCTTTTTTTTTTTTTTTCAGTCCTTCTCTCTAACTTTTTTGTTTGTTTGTTTATCATTCCATTTGTTTACATCTTAAATGATATCCCATTCACTGGTTATCCCTCCACAAACCCACCACTCCACATTCACCATCTCTTCCCTCCCCTTTGCCTCTATGAGTGTGTTTCTCCACCCATCCACCCTCTGCTGCCCCACCCCTCCCGCAACCCTTTATGTTGGGGCATCAACCCACCACAGATTCAAGGGCCTCCCCTCCCATTGATGTCAGACAAGGCCATCTTTTGCTATATATGTATCTGGAACCATGGATCCCTCCCTGTACACTGGTTGGTTGATGGTCTAGTCCCTGGGAGGACAGGATGGTCCACCCAGCCAATATTGTTCTTCCTATGGGGTTGCAATCCCCCTCCATTCCTCCAGTCCTTCTGCCAGCTTCCTCACTAGGGTACCTGAGCTCAGTCTGATGGTTGGCTCCAAGCATACACATCTGTAATGGTCAATTTTTGGCTGAAGATCCCGAGGAACAGCCACACCAGGTTCCTGTCATCAAGTGCCTCTTAGCAGTGGCAACAGTGTCTAGTTTGGTGTTTGTAGACAGAATGGATCCCCAGGTGGATCAGCCCCTTGCCTTGAGTTTCTGCTCTAATTTTTTGTCTCTGTTCTGTGTTTGGACAGGCACGTTTCTGGGTTAAACATTTTGAGATAAATGGGGCGGGGGAGCATCCCTAAATCGGGGCCATGCCAATTTCCTGGAGGTGATCTCCAGGTTCTATCTCCCCTTCTGTGCACATTTCAGCTAAAGTCATCTTCACTGGGTCCTGGGAGCCTCTTATTTCTCTGGAGTCTGGAATCTTCTCCAGTGGCTATCCACCATTCCTCATTTACTGCAACATATCTTTATTCAATACCCTGACCCTCTGTACCTCTCTCCTGTAGCCTCCAGTGCTTTATATTGCCTCCCACTTGTTTCCTCCCATTCCTCTCTCCCACCTAGTAACCACTCCTTGACCTCCTGTGATCATCCTGTTCCCCTCTCAATGCAGGATTGAAGCATCCACATCCTGGTCTTTCTTCCTCTTAAGTTCCATGTGGACTGTGGGTTCTGTCATGGACATTGTGAGCCTTTGGGCAAATATCTACATATCAATGAATATATACCATGTTTGTTATTTTGTGTCTGAGTTACCTCACTCAGGATGATATTTTCTAGTGCCATTCATTTGCCTGTGAATTTTATGAATTCATTGCTTTTAATAGCTGAATAGTACTCCATTGTGTAAATGTACCACATTTTCTGTATCCATTCTTCTATTGAGGGACACTTGGGTTATTTGCAACTTCTGACTATTATAAATAAGGATGCTATGAACATAGTGGAGCATGTGTCCTTGTAATGTGTTGGGACATCTTTTGGGTATATGCTCACTAGTGGTATAGCTGGGTTCTCAGGAAGAACTATTTCCAATTTTCTGAGGAACTGTCAGACTTATTTTGAGAGTTGTACCACCAGCTTGCAATCCCACCAACAAAGGAAGAGTGTTCCTCTTTCTCTACATCCTCACCAGCATGTGCTCTCACCTGTGTTTTTGATCTTAGCCATTCAGATTGGAATCTCAGGATCATTTTTATTTAGATTTCCCTGATGACTAAAGATGTTGAACATTTCTTTAAGTGCATCTCAGCCTTTCAAAATTCCTCAGTTGAGAATTTTCTATTAAGCTGTGTACTCCATTTTACAAAAGGGTTATTTGTTTCTCTGGAGTTTATCTTCTTAAGTTCTTTGTATTTTTTGTATGTTAACTCTCTATTGGATATATGTTTGGTAAAGATCTTTTTCCAATCTGTTGGTTTCCATTTTGTCCTATTGACAGTGTCATTTGCCTTCTGGAAGTTTTTCAGTTTTATGAGGTCCCATATATTGTTTGTTGATCTTAGAGCATAAGCCATTTGTATTCTGTTCAGGAAAACTTCCCCCCTCTACCCTTCTGTTCAATGTTCTTCCCCAATTTCTCTTCTATTAGTTTCAGCATATCTTGTTTTATGTGGAGGTCCTTGATCCACTTGGACTTGAGCCTTGTACAAAGAGATAAGAATCTATCAATTTTCATTCTTCTACATTCCAAACTCCACTTGAGCCAGCACCATTTGTTGAATATGCTCTCCGTTTTCTACTGTATGGTTTTAGTTTCTTTGTTAATGATCAAGTGACCATAGATGTGTAGGTTTATTTATGAGTCTTTAATTATATTTCATTGATCTGTTTGTCTCTGTCCCAATGCCATGAAGTTTTTATCACTTTTGCTAAATAGTACAACTTGAGGTCAGTGATGATGGCATAGAAGTTCATTTATTGTTGAGAATAGTTTTTGCTATCCTGGGTTTTTTCTTAATTCAAAAGAATTTGAGATTTGCTCTTTCTATCTCTATGAAGAATTGAGTTGTAATATTGATGGGGATTGTATAGACTCTGTAGATTGCTTTTGATAAGATGGCTATTTTTACCATATTAATCCTTCCAATCTATGAGCATGGGAGATCTTTCCATTTTCTGAGGTCTTCTATGATTTTTCTTCAGGGATGTTAAGTTCTTATCATACAGTTCTTTCACTTGCTTGGTTAGAGATATTTTATATTATTTTTTACTTTTGTGAAGAGCATTGTTTCCCTAATTTCTTTCTCAGCCCATTTATCCTTTGACTAGAGGAAGGCTACTGAATTATTTGAGTTACTTCTATATCCAGGCACTTTGCTAAAGTTGTGTATCAGCTGTAGGTATTTCCTAGTAGAATTTTGGTGATCCCATATATATATATATATATATATATATATATATATATATATATATATATACTTCCATATCATTAGGAAATAGTGATACCTTGACTTCTTCCTTCCCAATTTGTATCCCCTTGATCTCTTGTTGTTGAACATGTTACGAGAAGCAGGGGAGGGACCCTGAGTTTCAGGAGAATGACTGGAAACCTTGGGGTAGGAGGTAGGAGAACTCTTTATGAATTCTAAGAGACTTGAGATGGAGGAGATGCCCAGGTGACCTCAATCATGATGCCTAACAGTGGGGATATGGAACATTAAGAGGCCACCTCCTGTGACTCGGCAGGACCCCAGTGGAGGTATAAGAATACCAACCCACTTGCAATATTTTCAAGCCAAATTTTACCCTGTCTAAAAGAAATGTAGGGACAAAGATGGAGCAAAGACTGAAGGAATGACCATCCACTAATCCACTCAACTTTAAACCTATCCCCTGGGCTAGCACCAATCCCTGGCATTGTTTTTGTTGTTTTACTTTTTCACTTTACATTCTGCCCTTCCTTCTGCTCATCTCCTCCCACAATCCTTTCCTTATCTCTCTCCCTTTACCTCCTGGTACTTTCTCTCCCATTAAAGCTATACAATTCACCCCAGATAGTATACATTATTAGTGATACTCTGCTATGTTTATAGACAGGAGTCTTGCATAAGTGTCCTCTGAGAGGCTCTATCAAGTGACTGACTGATACAGATGCAGTTACCCACAGTGAAACACTGGAAAGAGGACAGGGATTCTTCTGGAAGAGTTAGGGGAAGGATTGAAGGTCCTAAGGGGAACAGGACCCCTACAGGAGCACCACAGAGTCTCCTAACCTGGATATCTGGGATCTCTCTGAGTTGAGCCACCAGTCAAAAATCATTCATGTGCTGGAATGAGGTTCCCGGAATATATGTAGAAGAAATGCACCTTAGTCTCCATGTGAATACACCAACTGGAACATTGGCTCTCCCTTACGCTGTAGCCTGACTTTTGTAACCATTTCCAAACATGGCTGCCTTCTCTGTCCTCAGTGGGATAGGATGCACCTAATATGACAGAGACTTGATATTCTAGGGTTGAAGGGCCACCATCTCAGAAGAGACTGTGTGGGAGAATGTGGACATGTGCATGTGATTTGGGGGGCAGGAGGGAGCATCATTTAGTACTCCAATAAACAAAGATAAACAAAAACAAATGAACATACCATAAATTTGGTAAGTTGTTTGTTTGTTTGTATTTTGGCCTATGCAAGACATTAAAGATAATATTTATAGCAACAGTTTAAACCCATCTATGTAAATGTTGTATATTGTAGCCTACTCATAGATGGTATATATTTATTTATCTATTTGCCTACCCTGTGAACAGTGTTCACTATTTTCACTCAAGGCAATTCATTTTATTTGTCTTGTTTGTTTGTTTGTTTGTTTTGTTTTGTTTTGGGGTGAGGGGTCTTTTTTTTTTTTGAGATGAAAATTCCATTATGTAACTGTTGCTATCCTAGAAATCAGTATATAGATTTGGCTGTCCTTAAACTTAGATGTAATCAGCTTGCCTCTGTCTCCCCAGTGGTGGGATTAAAAGTGTATGCCACTACACATGGGTCATTCAACATAATTTGTATTTTCTTTGCATATTGAGATTATACTACATTTAATTAATCATATTTCTTTTGTATAAATTAAAATATTGATTTTTCAAGAAAGATTAAATTACATATAAGATATTATTACTTGAACAAAGTCTACTATGACTTTTAGATATTATAGTCTCTCCACTTATACCATGTTATTCCCAATGACCTTTGCTGAGTAGAGAAGTTATTCATGTAAGAATGTGATTTCTTTTGGAAAATACATCAGTAATCTTAGGAAAGACAAAATTATGACCTGAAATGTACTTCCTTCTCTTAGCTAATTTTGGTATTATTAAACTGAGCAATAATGTCCAAATATTAATTTCAAAAGAAACTTTAAAAAAAATCTATGATCTGAATTATTCCTAAATATACCAAATTGTGAATTCATGAAACAACCTCCTGAAATTAGGAGTGATAAATGGCATTGACTCTCCACTATTAAGGAACAGTGGAAGGGAATAAAGAGAAGATAGATGCGGCTGCATAGATAATTTGGTGCGTCACAGGTCTTGCTGAATATGCCTGACAATGAGTTCAGGTAGCCAAAGGTGACTCTAATATATGAATTCTGGGGATCAGAAACAGAAGGATAACTTGTGGAGTTGCTGGTTTTGAGCCTACCTTTGAATTCAGTAAAAGACTATCAATCAAAGGAATATTCTGGAAATTGTTAGTGTAGGGAGTCTGACATCTGGGCCCTATACATGAGCATGCATATCCACAGGCATAAATGTTACATAGAGATGTAACACACACACACACACACACACACACATGAGCGCGCACACACACTTAGATTAAAGGGCATGGGAAGTGGACATTTCTGTTTTCTTTGGTGTCTAAGTTCTGTTTTTTTTTTTTTTTTTCCTGAAAGCTGACTTATGAGAGGATGTTTTGTTGAGAACAGACACATGGTGTTTTTCTGAAAAAAGGGCACGTGATGTTTGCTAGGTGATGTTTGCTAGAGTGGATGCTTGACAGAACACATGATGTTCGGAAAGGATATATATATATATATATATATATATATATATATATATATACACACATATATATACATATATGATGTTTGGAAAGGATACACACACACACACACACACACACACACACACACATATATACATATACATATACATATATATAAACCCTACCGACAGAGGACAATGATGTGTGGCATTGGTTTGCCTTGCTACTCTTTGCTGGTCTTCACTGGATTTTGTTTATACTGGTCTTTGCTAATGACACTGTGACATTGGTTTGCCTTGCCTTCTTCACTGACACAAAGAGAGAAACACACAGAAGAACTTTTTATATTCTGGCAGGTAATTTCTGCTTCTATGAACTCAGGATGTTTGGCAGAGCCTCACATTTTTTTCTCGATTGAACTGCCTTTGATGACTCATGAATGGTATTTGTGAGTGGACTGAACTACTGTTGCTCATTCATTTGAATTTAATCCCAGCTATTTTAATAGTGAAGATTGGTATGGCCCCAAAGAACTATTTTTAAACAGGTCCATATCCCTCTTTTCCCTATTAACCTTTCCTTTGCAGTACTTCTGGTGGGTGGTGGGCTAGAGGGGATATCAATGCATTTATGATCCCTTATTAAAGTAGGTTTTGAGAAATATAAGCCTAAAGATATTTACTATCCTCAATGTAAAAAACAATGGAAGAGAAAAACAGTGATATTAATACACATACTAACACAAAACAGGAAAATCTCCAATGGAGTTTTCATCTCTAGACAGAGAACTACAGAAAAGTATTGTGTAGGTTATTTAGACACATGTTTTTATCCTGTTTCTCTTGAAAAGAAAATAGAAGAGTTCAGATATAAAAATATCCTGGAAAATAGATTTTGGTCTATAATTGTACTGAATAATTGTCAGATTGGGTATCAATAGGATTTAAGTAATTATGACTATTAAAATGTAAGTCACTTTCATTGTTCCTTGCTTAGCTTTAGGCATTAGGATATGGGTGTAGTGAGTGATTTCTTAGACCCTTTTCTTTGTATAATGACTACAAATCAAAACAATCATTTTGATGTGTCCCTGACCTATGCTGTAATATTTTGCTGTTGATGTTGTTGTTGTTGTTGTTGTTGTTGTGGTTGTTGAAAGTAATGGATTTTCCATTATTAGAGATTTTAACATCTTGGTCATTTTCCATTTATGTTGTTGAGAATAATTTGGTATTATCATTTACATACCTTCCAAGGGATGGGAACTGCTTTGCTTGGTTCAGGTTATTACAATTCATCGACCCATACAGTGTGTATCACTTTTGTTTGTTTTTCTATGCGTTCTTTTCAAAATGTTCAAAGTGTATTGATGGTGTTTAGTGGTTACATACTGAGATTGCTTCTATAATGTAAGACTACGGGGAAAAAATTTTAGCTTTCTGCTTTTCTTTCTTAGATCACATATTTCTACTTCTTATTTGTAAATAAATATGAATGCTCAAGACACCTAATAGTAGACACATCTTAAAACAGAAAGGCATTTCCTTTGTAAAAGGAACTGCCTACAGGGGACCTTAGCAGCATATTTTTTGTCTGAAATTAGGAACAACATTGTCACTCTAAAACAGTGAATAATTTTCCAGGCAGAGACTTGTTTCATTTGTTTCAGCTTATAACAATTCTATGGTCTTCAGTTGCAAAATGTCTGATGCCAGCATAGCTGACTGATGAAATATAATTGGGTTGCTACAATATGAGATGTTTTTAACCAGTATGTTTTAAAATCAAGTAGGAATGGAAAACAATTTAACTAAAGAGATTGTAGGTAAAGTGGGATATTTAAAAATAGCAGTAAAATCTTGAGTCACTCCTGTGCAGCCTGAGCTTGCCTTGCCAGTCTGACGGGGTCCAGGCCCATCCTTCTCTGTACTATGACTTGGCTTTTCTGTAAACATGCTGGAGGAAGTGCACAATGGAGAGGAAGAAGTGGAGCCTATTGTCTTTCAGGCCAAAATAGCCCAGCTCATTTCCCTCATCATCAACATTTTCTATTCAAACATGAGATTTATCTTTTTCAAGATGCTTCTGATGTCTTGGACAAGATTAGGAATGAAAGTCTGACAGACTCTTCCAAGTTTAACAGCAGGAAATAGATGAAAATTGATATCATCCTCAACCCTCAGGAGTGCATATTGACTTTAATAAACACAGACATTGGCATGACCAAGGCTGACCTCATAAATAGCTTGGGAGCCATTGTTAAATCTTGTACAAAGAAATTAATGGGGACTCTCCAGGCTGGAGCAGACATCTCCATGATTAGGCAGTTTGGTGTTGGATTCTATCTGGCCTATTGAGTGACAGAGAAAGTGCTTTTAATCACAAAGCACAATGATAATGAGCAGTGTACCTGGGAGTCTTCTGCTGGTCAATCCTTCACAGTTAATACAGTCTATAGTCAGCCCATTGCCCTGGATACCAAACTGATTCTCCCTTCAAAGAAGATCAGGTAGAGTACTCAGGGAAGAGGAAGGTCAAGAAATGGTGAAGAAGAACTCACAGTTTATCGGCTACCACCATCACCCTCTACTTGGAGAAGGAATGAGAGAAGGAGATCATAGATGATGAGGCAGAGGAAGAGAAAGGAGAGAAAAAGGAGGAAGATAAGGATGATGAATCACAATCTAAGATCGAAGGTATGGAATCTGACAAGAAAAATGACAGCAGCAAAAGTAAGAAGAAAATGAAAACTATGGAGAAATATATTGATCACGACTAGGTGAGTAAGATTGAGCCTATTTTCACCAGGAACCCAGATGACAGCATTCAAGAGGACTATGATGAGTGCTGTAAAGGAATCACCAATGATTGGGAAGACGACTTGGCAGTCAAGCATTTCTCTGTAGAAGGTCAATTGGAATTCAGTGCACTGCTCTTCACTTCCTGGCAAATTCCCTTTGACAGTTTTTGAAAGCAACAAGCATAACATCAAACTGTATTCTGTCATGTGTTCATCCTGGACAGCTGTAATGAGCTGATACCTAAGTACTTCAACTTTAGCCGTAGTGTGGTTGTCTCTGAAGACCTGCCCCAGAACATCTCCTGAGAGTGCCCCAGTAGAGCAAGATCCTGAAAGTTACCAAGAAAAACATTATGAAAACATGCCTTAAGCTTTTCTCTGAGTTGGCTGAAGATGAAGAGAACTACAAGAAATTTTATGAGTTTTCCAAGAACTTAAAGCTTGGAATCCATGAAGATTCCACTAACCATTGCAACCTCTCTGAGCTCCTGCCCTATCCCACCTCTCAGTCTGGAATTGAGATGACTTCCCTGTAAGAATGCATACCTTGCATGAAGAAGAGACAGAAGTCCATCTACTATTTCACCAGTGAAAGCAAAGTGCAAGTCTTTGTGGAATGTGGGCCAAAGTGGGGCTTTGAGGAAGTGTATATGACTGAGCCTAAAGATGAGTACTGAATGCTGCAACTCAAGGAATTTAATGGAAATAGCTTGATCTCAGTGACTAAGGAGGGCCTGGAACTTCCAGAAGATGAGGAAGAAAATGGAGGAGAACAAGTCACAGTTTTAGAATATGCAAAGCTCATGAAGGAGATCTTGGACAAGAAGGTTGAAAAGGTGACAATCTCTATCTAATAGGCTTCCACCTTCACCAGCTGCATTATGACAAGTATTTACAGCTGGACAGCCAACATGCAGAGGATCATGAAGGCCCACATTTTTTAGGGATTTGACCAAAACAATGAGCTAAATGACCAAAACAGACATATGTACATTTAAGTCCAAAGTCTTAACTAATATTCATGGGAAGAAATATTCAGAGTTAAATGGTATCATTTCAGAACAATCTACAATGGACTATATGATGACAAAAACCATGCAGAGATCAATCCTGAAAACCACATTGTGAGACCCTTTTCCAGATGGCTGAGACAGGCAAAACTGACAAAGCTGTCAAGGACTTGGTGGTGCTTCTGTTTGAAACTGCTCTGGAGAGATAACATGTCCCATGTACTGTATTTACACTCAGGAATCAGATAGAGATGAACTAGCTCTCCTGTTTTCTTTCTTCCTTCCTTCCTTTTCCTTTCTTTCTTTCTTTCTTTTTCTTTCTTTCTTTCTTTCTTTCTCTCTCTCTCTCTCTCTCTCTCTCTCTCTCTCTCTCTCTATCTCTATCTCACTCTCTCCCTCCCTCCCTTCCTTCCTTCCTTCCTTCCTTCCTTCCTTCCTTCCTTCCTTCCTTCCTTCCCCTCTCTCTCTCTCTTTCTTTCTCACTCAGAAACCCCAATGTAAGAAATGGTACTGCCCATTGATAAATGAGTTCCCCCACCTTAGTTTACCCAGTCTAGAAATGATCTCATGTATGTATGTGTCTGTACATATATATTTACAGATAAATATTCATACTTTTAATTTAAAAGATAATTCTGAAACAAGTCTCTTTGATTGTTCCTTGAAAGTATATTTATCAATCTGGTATAATTCCTTAATTTTCATTCTGAGAACTAAAAATTGAGTTAAAATAAACAATTTTTTTTTGCTAATTGTGTATGGTACTTGTATGGGAGAGAGAAAAGAATGAAATCTAGGGAAAACATTAAAAAGAATGTGTAGTGTATGAGGAGGCAAAGAGAATCCAGCATATTAGTTCTATCATTTAAAGAAGTGAAACTGCCTATTTAAAATGTAAGACATCTTTAGTTTAAACTTTAGCAAAAGTTTCCTATAGTCTTGATGTAAAGTAGCAATTTTTGACTGGCACAGAATAATTTGAATGATCTGAGTGAGAGACAGGGTTACTAGTATAGGAATGTGTTCTGAAAGCTAATTTTATGAGACTAACTGAATTCTCTGAAGCCGTTAACAGGGCATGAGAATGAAAGTTTGAAACTTTGTATCTATGTACCAATCCAGCTCATGAATTTTCCATTTCACTGATTTCTAGAAAAGAAGAAAAGGGTGAAGGGCTCTTTTTTTGTATTGATAGGTTTAATTAGAATTTGATAAACCTCTTCTGGTGAAGTAGAAGATCTGTAAGGTGTAAATGAATAAAGTTCTAAGAGAACGTTGTAAACAGTGGATATGTAATTATTATTTAACTAGTTATATAGAGAGAAACTTGTTTCCAAAGTATTTATCTTATAATTATTCCTACCTAAAAGAACATTTAAAACAAAAATATGTTGTTAATGGAACGAAGAAACCACAATTACTATTTGATAATCACAAAATAAGACATTTTAAGAATATATTTACATAGTTTGTAGTAAACAGCAGCTTAGCTACAAAAATATCCTTAATCATGAACATATAAACATAACCTCCTGAAAGGATTCCATAAAAATACATAAAATGTTAAATTGTAATATATATAGAAATTTAGTACTTTCTCATATTATGTAAAAGCTACATATTTACTCTGGGCAGGGCATTTTAGAAGACATGAAAGAAAAATCTATTTTATACATTTAATTTGACAGTGAAAATTAAAAAGTAATTCACACCTCTGACTTTATTTCATGTCAAAAAATATAATCTCTCTACTTTATCCTTTATCTGCTTACTAAAGTCCAGTCATTCATTAAGAATAATGTTAAATATCTCATTTTCTGTCAGCTTGAAATGAATATATCATAATTAAATATTCTTTATTCTGACTATACATGATACTCTATCATTCATAATAATTGAGCTTTCTTAGAATTTATGTTATTTGTTTATGTCATTTCAATAACATCTTTCTTACAAGAAACTATATTCACATATGAAAAGGATATGAGGGAAATGTTCTTATATGGCAAATGCTCAAAGGAATAACTAAGTGAAATAAATATATAATATGGTATATTAACTCAAGGGTTCATTCTGTACATTGGATAGCTGGCTCCTTATAATTAAGAACTGTGTTCAAGAGTCTCTGATGCTTGTCCTAAAAAGTCAAAGTATGTTCACCCTGAAACATCAATTAGTTTATTTTTAATTAATTATTTTGTTTAAAATGTATTGCATATATTTTAGGTTTAAAATATTATGTTATACAGTATGTACAGATTTTTTACTAGTAAACATACCATTTTATGCCAAAGAACCAATAAGAAACCCACTACTACCATTTAGGAAGAAATTTAATGGGTGCTGGGGTTTTTTGCAAGGTTATACATGTAAAATATAGAGACCCTTGACTTTTGCTAAGACTTGATTATAGTGGAAAACTTTAAGAGATTTTAAATACTTTTGAGTTTTTCTACTTATTTATTTGTTTATTATTTATTTATTTGTTTATTTAGTATGTTTAAATTTTAGGAGTCCAAAACTGACTGGAATAATTTTTAATTGAGGAGAGAGAGAGAGAAAGAGAGAGAGAGAGAGAGAGAGAGAGAGAGAGAGAGAGAGAGAGAGAGAGAGAGAGAAAGAGAAAGAGAGAGAGAGAGAGAGGGGCAGAAGCAGAGACAGAGAGACAGAGAGACAGAGACAGAGACAGAGACAGAGTAACAGAACTGTGATCAGTACTTTCACTGTCATGTAACTACTTCAGTAGACTAAGCAGATTCCTTGGAACAAAGCCAGGTATGTGATTTCAAACTATGACTATAAATGAAAAAATAACGAAAAGACTATAATAAATAGAACTGTACAGTAAAAGGCTGTGGAAGAACTGTAGAGACAGTACAAAAATGAAGATTGTGGAAGGTTATTAAAGTACATGTGCACATATATAGAAAAAGTGAAAATGGATTTATTCCATAACAGAACAGTAATAACAATACTAGAAAACAGAGACAACAACATACAATTTTAAGAATTGGTTGTTACCTAGTGAGATCCCAAATCAATTGTTATAGGCTTTTGTCAGTGCTCTTAGTTATACTCTAGAATTTGATGATAACACCTTAATTCTGAATATGCCACATACTGTGTAGTAAAACATGAAGAATCAAGTTGGTATTAGCCAGAAATCATTATCCCTGTTGGCAAGTTTCTATACTGGTATAAAAGGTGTTATGCATTGCTACAAGAGAGAAAAAGAGCAATTATTAATTTTACCCAGCAGTGAACTCTGTGAACTACAATAATGACTGATCTAACATGACATGACTATGGGTGTAACAGTGCCATGATCTTAATGGGACTAACCAGGAACTTTCTGGTTGGAATTGAGGCCTGTTGTACAAAGAATGGTATACATGGCACCATTATCTGGCCAAGAACCTATGGCTAGACCTATTACAAAAACTAAAATAAACCTATTAAAATTATTCTTCTAACTGGACATGATATTAAATCTACTTCCAATGGCTTATTATTAAAACCACATATTAAGACTTTGAAAGTTTTATAGCCTTAATCCAATTAAAGTTTTTTTCTCTGTCTGTATTTTATGTTTGTGGTTCAAGATATTCTGAGTTTCTTGCTCTATCCACCATGTCAGCCACTTGATTGACTTTTAGTCCCCTGTACACGTAATTCAAAATAAAATTCTTCTAGTATAAATAGCTATCAAAGAGTATGTTACCATAGGATTCATAGCAGTGAAGACATAAGTAATACAGAAGTAGTTACAGAAGAGTAATTATGAAGAACTATAAAGAATCTAACTATTTTGTTATTATTATTTGTTTGCTTGCTTTAGAGTGATGTGTGTGTATGCAGTGACTGACAGGGCCAATGGCAAAGCTCTACATCAGTAATGGTGGGGCTGAGGCAAGGCCAAACAGGTCTTACTGAGTCACCCAAATATAGAAGTAATTGAGACAGGTCTCAAAACTCAAGCCAGGCTTAGGCTTTTCCACAAGGCTGCAGAAACTCAATCCAGGCTCTAGTTTGTCCTCAAGGCACAAACCAGGGCCAAAATTGTGGCCAACAAATCTAGACCCCTGAGATCTCTCAAACACTGGATCAACAAACAGGCAGCATACACCAACTGATATGAGGTCCCCAACATACATAAAGAAGTCTTTTCATACTTTCTATGAGGGGAAACACCAATATTTTCTTGTAGTATAAAGAAAACAATTGTTGATAACACCCAAAGCAGCCTACATAGCACCCTTCAATATCATGAAAACAGACAGCAGGAGAAAAAAAATCTTCTATTTATGGTCAGGTGCATAAATATTCTATTTGTTTACTACATGCATGTAACTTTTAAGGCTTTACCATTATGTTGGGAACACAATAGCAAGAACAATATCATGTACAATTCGAAGGTCTCCTGAACACTTCTGGTCAGCAACCCCAGGGGAATTATGTCATGTCTGGTATTGGTTTTATTATTTGGTAGTCTATAGGAGGAGTAAAATCTCATATGTAATGTAACTCCAATTAAAATCTTGCAAATAACGAGTAGCCCAATGATGTGTTATTAATATCTATATCTATATATCTATGTATCTATGTATCTATGTATCTATGTATCTATGTATCTATGTATCTATATAGCTATATAGCTATATAGCTATATAGCTATGTATCTATGTATGTATATATATATTTAGCAGATATATCAAACAGCAAACCAGGCCAAGGCAGTTCCACATGAGAGAGGTTTATTGTGTAGAGACAAAGGGGAGCAGTGAGGCGAGTAGAGGGACAGAGAAGAAAGAGAGAGAGTGAGAAGGGGGTGATCTCCTAATTTATATGGAAAATGAAGTCACACAAGTGAGGGGGGTAGTGAACCAAGTGGATTCTGAGATTGAGGGTCATTGGCTTGGCAACGTAGGTCATGGGTCACATTGTTAGGGCCTGGGTTTGGAATGCCCTGGTAATAACATACCTCCCTTCTTGTTATTATAAAAAGAAGGGAAGGAAAAGTGAGGGGGGAAGCCAATGGTGAAAAGGGAACAAGGGCGTGGTATCTCTTAAACTACTTCCTGCTGTCTAGGGGTGTCATCAATTTCAGGATATATCTGACTTTCACCATCAGAATCCGTTTGGTAATTGTCTGAGTCAGGTTCTTCTATGGACAGTGGCTCTTCTGTGGGCAGCGGCTGGTAATCCTGTAACAGGAGCTGAATAATAGTTTGGTTAGATTTTTTTTTGTACCTGTTGTTGAAGGAATGTAGAGACAAGATTAATAAGACACGGAATGAATAATATCACCAGGAATATGACTAGGAAAGGTGTTTTGAAAGGGAGTATCCACTTCCATATGGGGTTTTCAATAATCCCAGAATTGGAGGCCTCACGGTCACTGAAATTTCTGATGTCTACCTGTAGTTACTGGATTTGATTTTTCACTATCCCAGATTGGTTGATGTAAAAACAGCATTCTTCTTGTAGGAACAGGCAAAGAACACCTTCTTTAGCTGTCAGGAGATCTAGTCCCTGCTGGTTTTGAAGCACTACATCTGCCAAAGAATCGATCTGGTTTTGGATAGTATTTACAGTTTCAGTAATTTCTTGAAAATCACTTTTAAACTGGGAAGTGAATATATTATATTGGGTCATAGAAGTCGTTATCCCTGCTATTCCAGTACCAGCACCCACAGCTATTCCTGTGGCTACCAAAAGTGGCACGACTTGAACTGCCTTTTTTACTTTGGTCAGCTATCATGTTTACAACTGGGATTGTTAGGGACTCATTTTGCTCAATTACTCCCAGTTCAGGAAAAAGGAGTACCAACATGCAAATTCCTGACCAGCTGGCTGGTAGATGATGGTACACTTGAGTGCCACAAAGGATTGACGTGTTCTGGACTGTGGGGCATTTTGGCAGAGATGTTGTGTCAAGACTTATGGTTTTGTTGCAATCTAGGGAGCTCAGTGTTCCCACAGAGTGAGTCCCAGAGGTTTTGAAGCAACTTGCCACACCAAAGAGAGGGATAGAAGTAAGGAATGGAGTCATGGCAACATTGGATTTAGGGCAACTAGTGAGGGGTAAGGTAAGGTTATTTTGTAGTACCACTGGGAAAGCTATAACCTACAGTTGTGAATTAGTTCCATGAGGTCACGTAGCCAACAATCTTTAAAGTGCCCAGGTCTGGTGACATTAAGGAGCTGGTAGGCTGAAGTCAAGGTCTGAAGCAAAAGGAGGAATGACAAGTTAGTACTATTCATATGGGGAGACATCAAGGAGGTAAGAAACTTGGAAGAATGTTTGATTGTCTCTCCTACTTTTCCTATATTTAGGGGTGAGGCGATTGAGACATATTTTCTCTAGATGTGGATGGTACTTACTGGGGAGCTGGGCTGAGTTTTGCTGTAGAGCTTACCAGCAACTCCTGTTTCCCACCACCTGGGATCCCATGGGTCTCATATGTACAAAAAGAGTGTCTTGTGGAATTGATAAATTGTTAATCTGTGTCCCTAGCATATGTATCTCACAAGACCAATATAGGTAGCCCCCATATATGTCTGGACATTTTCTGCAATAATCTTTTGTCTGGTCAAAGAGAAAACAGGTATAGAGGTCATAATACACAGATGGGGTAACAGATACAGGGATGATGGCAATTTGGATCAGTTCTTGGCAACCGGCTATGGAACAGTTTCCTGATCCTATTTGAAAAGCCTGTTGGTTA
Source organism: Mus musculus (assembly GCF_000001635.26). Taxonomy (NCBI): domain Eukaryota; kingdom Metazoa; phylum Chordata; class Mammalia; order Rodentia; family Muridae; genus Mus; species Mus musculus. Next base: position 88,502,751 of record NC_000079.6, on the reverse strand, counting down.
TCTGTGGGTGTTTCCCAGACCTTGAACCTCCAGATGTAAGGACTACCCTTGATGGAAATGAACAGCTGGGGAAAGATGTGAAGACCACAACTAGTCGTGCGTCTCATCCAACGAAGTTGAATTTGGCTACCAGAGTGAAGCCTCATTTTCTGGGATGGGAGGCAAGACAGGTGGTCTTGATGTCTTCTGGAGCTTAACAGAGCACAGTCCTGTTAGGGTCGATGTGAATGAAGAGGTAATTAGGCGGAGGAATGAAAAGTTTCAGGTGAGACACGTGGACCCAGTGAGAGAATCCCTTGAGCTTAGCATCTGTAGGGGTCATGAGGATTACCTTAAAAGGGCCCTGCCATTTGGGAGAAAGGGGTGAGGGCCGATGACCTGGAGATAAAAGGACTTGGTTTCCAATGTTAACAGGTAGTGGGCAGGAAACAGAGTGTGGTCGAGGTAGGTGGTGGTCAGCAAAGTTCCATAGCAGAGAACAGAGATGAGAACGTAACGGGGTAAGCAAATGATCTGGTAGGGGAGAGCACTTGGGCAAAAGGCCAGGAGTTAGGACTGGACATCTATACATGAGTTCGAAAGGTGAGATGAGGAGAGGTCGCTTGGGGAGAGCTCGCAGTCTGAAAAGAGCCAGAGGTAGGAGCTTTACCCAATCAATTTGAAGTTCTTGTGACAGCTTAACAAGAGTGGTTTTTAAGGAGCAGTTAGTTCTTTCTACCTTGCCTGAAGATTGAAGGTGGTAAGGGATATGAAAGTGCCAGGGAATTTCTAGGGCCTTAGATAGGATCTGAGAAACGTGAGAGGTAAATTCAGGCCCATTGTCTGGTTGGAGAGAGACTGGGACACCAAATCGAGGAATGATCTCTAGGAAGAGGAGATCAGAGACTGTCTGAGCCCTTTTATTAGTTGTGGGAAATGCCTCTACCCACCCTGAGAAGGTATCCACCAAAACCAGGAGATATTTGGCATGTCTGATGGTGGGCATGTGGGTGAAATCAAGTTGCCAGTCAGTTCCAGGAAGGGAACCTCTGGCCTGATATGTTGGAAAAGGAGGGATATGATACCTTGAGTTGGAGTTAGATGTCTGACAGATTTTGCAAGAAGCAGTGATAGATTTCAAGAAGCATAGATCTTCAGGAGTAGGCTGTAGGTGAGTCTTAACAAAAGAAGATAATGCTTGGCTATTGGGATGAAAGAGTTGGTGAAGGTATGACAGGGATTGGTGGATGTCAAAGGGTGAGGGTGGAGATGTAGACTGTAGTGTAAGAATGTCTTGAGGAGTCTGGGCCCCTAAGGGCCTCAGCTCTAGCTACCTCATTGGCTCAATTGTTTACCTTCGAGACAATAGAGTCATCTGTCTGGTGGGATCTTTAGGAGATGATCCCAGTAGCTGTGGGGAGGTGGGAAGCCTCTGGCATAGCCATGATCTGGCTTGTGTTAGTTACTCATTCTCCTTTCATGGTAAGTAGCCCATGCTCCTTCCAGGTAGCAGTGTGGGACAGGAGGAGGTGAAAAGCATATTCGGAATCTGTGTAGATGTTGAGAGATTGTCCCTGTGACAGTCAAAAAGCACGGGTGAGAGCCTGTGCCTTCATCACCTTGGTTCCTGATACCATGGCATAGATGGCTCTTCTGGCTCCTTCATGGAGAAAGGAGCTGCCATCTGTATACCAAGTGTAGACGGCCTGGGGCAATGAGCCCTCCTGTGTGTATGAAGGATGAGGTAATAGTTCCTCTAAAGTTTCAGTGCAGGGGTGAGATAGGGAGTGGTTAGTATTTGGTTGAGGAAGAAGATTGGAAATATTGAGAGGCAGACATGATTGGAAAGTGAGTGTGGGGTCTTCTATTAGAGCTACCTGGAGAGAGAGAACCCTGGAGGGAGGTAGAGTCTGTAATCCTTTATATGTTAGGAGCTGTGACAGGTTATGAGAAGAGAAGACAGTCATAGATGATCCAAAGTTTAGTTTTTTTGACTCTTGAATAAGGAGTTCAGCAGCTGCTAGAGTACAAATACAAGGTGCCCATCCCTGGATGGTTAGGTCTAGGTTTTGTTTTTTTTTGTTTTGTTTTGTTTTGTTTTGGTTTGGTTTGGTTTGGTTTGGTGTTTGTTTGTTTGTTTGTTTTAAAAAATACGCCACAGGTGCAAAATAAGGTCCCATCTGGTGACCCAATACTCCAAGAACAAATCCTTCCTTTTCTGTTACATAGAGGGAAAAAGGATGAGTCAGGTCAGGAAGATGTAAGTCTGGGGCCCTGAGGAGGGCCTGTTGGAGCCTTTGAAAGGGCTTGGTAATAGTTTTATTTATTTATTTATTTATTTATTTTTGCTGTAGTGAAATCTTTCTTTTTTTCCATTTTTATTAGGTATTTAGATCATTTACATTTCCAATGCTATACCAAAAGTCCCCCATACCCACCCACCCCCACTCCCCTACCCACCCACTTCCCCTTTTTGGCCCTGGCGTTCCCCTGTACTGGGGCATATAAAGTTTGTGTGTCCAATGGGCCTCTCTTTCCAGTGATGGCCAACTAGGCCATCTTTTGATACATATGCAGCTAGAGTCCAGAGCTCTGGGGTACTGGTTAGTTCATAATGTTGTTCCACCTTTAGGGTTACAGATCCCTTTAGCTCCTTGGGTACTTTCTCTAGCTCCTCCATTGGGAGCCCTGTGATCCATCCATTAGCTGACTGTGAGCATCCACTTCTGTGTTTGCTAGGCCCCGGCATAGTCTCCCAAGAGACAGCTACATCTGGGTCCTTTCGATAAAATCTTGCTAGTGTATGCAATGGTGTCAGCCTTTGGATGCTGATTATGGGGTGGATCCCTGAATATGGCAGTCTCTACATGGTCCATCCTTTCATCTCAGCTCCAAACTTTCTCTCTGTAACTCCTTCCATGGGTGTTTTATTCCCACTTCTAAGGAGGGGCATAGTGTCCACACTTCAGTCTTCATTTTTCTTGAGTTTCATGTGTTCAGCAAATTGTATCTTATATCTTGGGTATCCTAGGTTTTGGGCTAATATCCACTTATCAGTGAGTATATATTGTGTGAGTTCCTTTGTGAATGTGTTACCTCACTCAGGATGATGCCCTCCAGGTCCATCCATTTGGCTAGGAATTTCATAAATTCATTCTTTTTAATAGCTGAGTAGTACTCCATTGTGTAGATGTACCACATTTTCTGTATCCATTCCTCTGTTGAGGGGCATCTGGGTTCTTTCCAGCTTCTGGCTATTATAAATAAGACTGCTATGAACATAGTGGAGCATGTGTCCTTCTTACCAGTTGGGGCATCTTCTGGATATATGCCCAGGAGAGGTATTGCTGGATCCTCCCGTACTACTATGTCCAATTTTCTGAGGAACCGCCAGACTGATTTCCAGAGTGGTTGTACAAGCCTGCAATCCCACCAACAATGGAGGAGTGTTCCTCTTTCTCCACATCCATGCCAGCATCTGCTGTCACCTGAATTTTTGATCTTAGCCATTCTGACTGGTGTGAGGTGGAATCTCAGGGTTGTTTTGATTTGCATTTCCCTGATGATTAAGGATGTTGAACATTTTTTCAGGTGCTTCTCTGCCATTCGGTATTCCTCAGGTGAGAATTCTTTGTTCAGTTCTGAGCCCCATTTTTTAATGGGGTTATTTGATTTTCTGAAGTCCACCTTCTTGAGTTCTTTATATATGTTGGATATTAGTCCCCTATCTGATTTAGGATAGGTAAAGATACTTTCCCAATCTGTTGGTGGTCTTTTTGTCTTATTGACGGTGACTTTTGCCTTACAAAAACTTTGGAGTTTCATTAGGTCCCATTTGTCAATTCTCGATCTTACAGGACAAGCCATTGCTGTTCTGTTCAGGAATTTTTCCCCTGTACCCATATCTTCAAGGCTTTTCCCCACTTTCTCCTCTATAAGTTTCAGTGTCTTTGGTTTTATGTGAAGTTCCTTGATTCACTTAGATTTGACCTTAGTACAAGGAGATAAGTATGGATCGATGCGCATTCTTCTACATGATAACAACCAGTTGTGCCAGAAACATTTGTTGAAAATGCTGTCTTTCTTCCACTGGATGGTTTTAGCTCCCTTGTCGAAGATCAAGTGACCATAGGTGTGTGGGTTCATTTCTGGGTCTTCAATTCTGTTCCATTGGTCTACTTGTCTGTCTCTATAACAGTACCATGCAGTTTTTATCACAATTGCTCTGTAGTAAAGCTTTAGGTCAGGCATGGTGATTCCACCAGAGGTTCTTTTATCCTTAAGAAGAGTCTTTGCTATTCCAGGTTTTTTGTTATTCCAGATGAATTTGCAAATTTCTCCTTCTAATTCGTTGAAGAATTGAGTTCGAATTTTGATGGGGATTGCATTGAATCTGTAGATTGCTTTTGGCAAGATAGCAATTTTTACAATGTTGATGTGCCAATCCATGAGCATGGGAGATCTTTCCATCTTCTGAGATCTTCTTTAATTTCTTTCTTCAGAGACTTGAAGTTTTTATCATACATATCTATCACTTCCTTCGTTAGAGTCACGCCGAGATATTTTATATTATTTGTGACTATTGAGAAGGGTGTTGTTTCCCTAATTTCTTTCTCAGCCTGTTTATTCTTTGTGTAGAGAAAGGCCATTGACTTGTTTGAGTTAATTTTATATCCAGCTACTTCACCGAAGCTGTTTATCAGGTTTAGGAGTTCTCTGGTGAAATTTTTAGGGTCACTTATATATACTATCATATCATCTGCAAAAAGTGATATTTTGACTTCCTCTTTTACAATTTGTATCCCCTTGATCTCCTTTTGCTCTGGCTAATACTTCAAGTACTATGTTGAAGAGGTAGGGAGAAAGTGGGCAGCCTTGTCTAGTCCCTGATTTTAGTGGGATTGCTTCCAGCTTCTCTCCATTTACTTTGATGTTGGCTACTGGTTTGCTGTAGATTGCTTTTATCATGTTTAGGTATGGGCCTTGAATTTCTGATCTTTCCAAGACTTTGATCATGAATGGGTGTTGGATCTTGTCAAATGCTTTTTCTGCATCTAACGAGATGATCATGTGGTTTTTGTCTTTGAGTTTGTTTATATAATGGATTACATTGATGGATTTTTGTATATTAAACCATCCCTGCATCCCTGGAATAAAACCTACTTGGTCAGGATGGATGATTGCTTTAATGCGTTCTTGGATTTGGTTAGCGAGAATTTTATTGAGGATTTTTGCATCGATATTCATAAGAGAAATTGGTCTGAAGTTCTCTATCTTTGTAGGATCTTTCTGTGGTTTAGGTATCAGAGTAATAGTGGCTTCATAAAATGAGTTGGGTAGAGTACCTTCTACTTCTATTTTGTGAAATAGTGTGTGCAGAACTGGAATTAGATCTTCTTTGAAGGTCTGATAGATCTCTGCACTAAACCTGTCTGGTCCTGGGCTTTTTTTGGCTGGGAGACTATTAATAACTGCTTCTATTTCTTTAGGGGATATGGGACTGTTTAGATCGTCAACTTGATCCTGATTCAACTTTGGTACCTGGTATCTGTCCAGAAATTTGTCCATTTCGTCCAGGTTTTCCAGTTTTGTTGAGTATAGCCTTTTGTAGAAGGATCTGATGGTGTTTTGGATTTCTTCAGGATCTGTTGTTATGTCTCCCTTTTCATTTCTGATTTTGTTAATTAGGATTTTGTCCCTGTGCCCTTTAGTGAGTCTAGCTAAGGGTTTATCTATTTTGTTGATTTTCTCAAAGAACCAACTCCTCGTTTGGTTAATTCTTTGAATAGTTCTTCTTGTTTCCACTTGGTTGATTTCACCCCTGAGTTTGATTATTTCCTGCCGTCTACTCCTCTTGGGTGAATTTGCTTCCTTTTTTTCTAGAGCTTTTAGATGTGTTGTCAAGCTGCTAGTATGTGCTCTCTCCCATTTCTTTTGGAGGCACTCAGAGCTATGAGTTTCCCTCTTAGAAATGCTTTCATTGTGTCCCATAGGCTTGGGTACGTTGTGGCTTCATTTTCATTAAACTCTAAAAAGTCTTTAATTTCTTTCTTTATTCTTTCTTTGACCAAGGTATCATTGAGAAGAATGTTGTTCAGTTTCCACGTGAATGTTGGCTTTCCATTATTTATGTTGTTATTGAAGATCAGTCTTAGGCCATGGTGGTCTGATAGGATACATGGGACAATTTCAATATTTTTGTATCTGTTGAGGCCTGTTTTGTGACCAATTATATGATCAATTTTGGAGAAGGTCCCGTGAGGTGCTGAGAAGAAGGTATATCCTTTTGTTTTAGGATAAAATGTTCTGTAGATATCTGTCAGGTCCATTTGTTTCATAACTTCTATTAGTTTCACTGTGTCCCTGTTTAGTTTCTGTTTCCATGATCTGTCCATTGATGAAAGTGGTGTGTTGAAGTCTCCCACTATTATTGTGTGAGGTGCAATGTGTGCTTTGAGCTTTACTAAAGTGTCTTTAATGAATGTGGCTGCCCTTGCATTTGGAGCGTAGATATTTAGAATTGAGAGTTCCTTTTGGAGGATTTTACCTTTGATGAGTATGAAGTGTCCCTCCTTGTCTTTTTTGATAACTTTGGGTTGGAAGTCGATTTTATCCGATATTAGAATGGCTACTCCAGCTTGTTTCTTCAGACCATTTGCTTGGAAAATTGTTTTCCAGCCTTTCACTCTGAGGTAGTGTCTGTCTTTTTCCCTGAGATGGGTTTCCTGTAAGCAGCAGAATGTTGGGTCCTGTTTGTGTAGCCAGTCTGTTAATCTATGTCTTTTTATTGGGGAATTGAGTCCATTGATATTAAGAGATATTAAGGAAAAGTAATTGTTACTTCTTTTTATTTTTGTTGTTAGGGTTGGCATTCTGTTCTTGTGGCTGTCTTCTTTTTGGTTTGTTGAGGGATTACTTTCTTGCTTGTTCTAGGGCGTGATTTCTGTCCTTGTATTGCTTCTTTTCTGTTATTATCCTTTGAAGGGCTGGATTCGTGGAAAGATATTGTGTGAATTTGGTTTTGTCATGGAATACTTTGGTTTCTCCATCTATGGTAATTGAGAGTTTGGCTGGGTATAGTAGCCTGGGCTGGCATTTGTGTTCTCTTAGTGTCTGTATAACATCTGTCCAGGCTCTTCTGGCTTTCATAGTCTCTGGTGAAAAATCTGGTGTAATTCTGATAGGCCTTCCTTTATATGTTACTTGACCTTTCTCCCTTACTGCTTTTAATATTCTATCTTTATTTACTGCATTTGTTGTTCTGATTATTATGTGTCGGGAGGAATTTCTTTTCTGGTCCAGTCTATTTGGAGTTCTGTAGGCTTCTTGTATGATCATGGGCATTTCTTTTTTTATGTTTGGGAAGTTTTCTTCTATTATTTTGTTGAAGATATTAGCTGGCCCTTTAAGTTGAAAATCTTCATTCTCATCAATTCCTATTATCCGTAGGTTTGGTCTTCTCATTGTGTCCTGGATTTCCTGGATGTTTTGAGTTAGGATCCTTTTGCATTTTGCATTTTCTTTGACTGTTGTGTCGATGTTCTCTATGGAATCTTCTGCACCTGAGATTCTCTCTTCCATTTCTTGTATTCTGTTGCTGATGCTCGCATCTATTGTTCCAGATCTCTTTCCTAGGGTTTCTATCTCCAGCGTTGCCTCGCTTTGGGTTTTCTTTATTGTGTCTACTTCCCCTTTTAGTTCTAATATGGTTTTGTTCATTTCCATCACCTGTTTGGATGTGTTTTCCTGTTTTTCTTTAAGGACTTCTATCTGTTTGGTTGTGTTTTCCTGCTTTTCTTTAAGGTCCTGTAACTCTTTAGCAGTGCTCTCCTGTAATTCTTTAAGTGACTTATGAAAGTCCTTCTTGATGTCCTCTATCATCATCATGAGAAATGTTTTTAAATCTGGGTCTAGATTTTCGGTTGTGTTGGGGTGCCCAGGACTAGGTGGGGTGGGAGTGCTGCGTTCTGACGATGGTGAATGGTCTTGATTTCTGTTAGTAGGATTCTTACGTTTGCCTTTTGCCATCTCTGAAGCTAGCTGTTATAGTTGTCACTGTTAAGAGCTTGCTCTTCAGGTGACTCTGTTAGCCTCTATAAGCAGACCTGGGAGGGTAGCTCTCTCCTTAGTTTCAGTGGGCAGAGTATTCTCTGCAGGCAAGCTCTCTTCTTGCAGGGAGGGTACCCAGACATCTGGTGTTCGAACCAGACTCCTGGCAGAAGTTGTGTTCCACTCACTAGTGGTCTTATGATCCCGTGTGGAATCCTGTGTGGGCCCTTGCGGGTGTAGGGCGAGTCAGCTGGCAAGGTACCCTCGAGCTCGAGTGGAGTGGAAGGGGCTTGTGCCCCAGGTCAGGCCCCAGGTAGCCTGCTTCCCTATTTCCTGCTGTCTCAGGTTCCGCGAGATTGGATTGGGGCAGGCACTGTGTTCCACTCACCAGAGGTCTTAGGATCCCGTGGGGAATCCTGTGTGGGCCCTTGCGGGTGTCCCGCTGGCAGGTACCCTGGGGCTCGAGTGGAGCGGAAGGGCGGTAATAGGTTTTAAAAGAGGTTTATGGGTGGAGCCTGATGCTGCTTCATATAGAGTTCGAGAAAGAAGGGCAAAGGAAGGAACCTACGAACATAAAAAACTGGCTATTCCTAGGAATGATAAATTTCTTCTTTTGTAGACAGGACAGTTAGAGATTGAATCAGATTCTTTCTATCTAATGTAATAGCCTTATGGGTTGGGGTAATTGTTAGTCCCAAGTAAGTGACCAGAGGGGTGGACAGTTGGACTTTAGAAAGTGAGACCCTGTAGCCTCAATTGGAGATAAAATTCAGAAAAGCAGAGGGGTAAGTTTGGCTAATTTCTAAAGAGGGCTACAGAGAAAGACATCATTGACGTAAAGTATGATCTTAGATTTAGGGGGAGATAAAGATAATAAGTCGTAAGCCAAGTTTTGCCCAAATAAGTGTGGACTATCTTGGAATTCCTGAGGTAGAACAGTCCAGTTAAATTGGGTAGAAAAGTGGGTATCAGGATCTGTCCAAGTAAAGCCGAGTATGTTCTGTGACTAGACATCTAGAGGGTTAGAGACTAATGAATGCATCCTTGAGATCTAGAACTGAGAAATGGGAAGTACCCTAGAGGATAGTGGAAAAAAGTGTGTAAGGGTTAGCCACAACAGGATGGAGGGGAACCACTGCAGAGTGAATAAGCCTGAGGTCTTGGACTAAGTGATAGATACCATTGGGTTTCTTGACTGCTAGTATAGGGGTGTTAAAGGGGGAAGGAGTAGGGTGAAGGAGTTTTTTTCTCAAGAGGTCAGAAATGATAGGCTCAAGTCCCCTGAGACTCTGGAGAGAGAGAGAGAGAGAGAGGGCATTGAGCCTTGGTGATGTACCTGGTAGGGTCCAACAATTGGATGACAACAGGAGAATGGTGTTTAGCCACAGAGGGGCTCTGGATGTTCCAGACTCAGGGATCTACCTGTGAGGCTGGTAAAGGGAATGGCATGGTATTGTTAGTAGTTTGGCTGGCTAAAAGGAGGAGCAGAGGAACTGCTGGCGAGCTTGAGTTTAGGAGAATGTGTGGAGCAAAAGATATAGAGGCTCCCAGCCTAGCTAGGAGATCCCTTCCCAATAAGGGAACAGGACATGTTGATACTACTAAAAAGGAATGGGTGAGAGGTACACCCCTAAAAATGCAACTAAATGATGGGGTCAATAGGAAAATGAGGAGAAGTGGGGCCCCAAGACTCTTAGGACTGAGTAAGTGGCTCTAGTGTCCAAGAGGAAAGAGATAGGCTGCCCACATACCATGATATCTACCCTAAGCTTCTCTGTTCGTGATGGCAGTGGTTGGGTCAGAGGAGCCTGGACCTCGTCAGTTGGCCATAGTTAAGCCTAGGAGATAAGTTGGAGTGATGTCCCCCTGTTTTGCATAACATGGGGGCAATCGACAGCCCAATGTCCCTTTTGATGGCACCTAGGGCATGGCCCTCTTGGCTTGTGGGGATTAGGGCAGGCTTTAGCCCAATAACCTTGTCGACCGCACCTGTAACAGGTACCTGGTGGTCTCTGGGTCTTAAAAGACCATGAGCTTGGGGTAGCAGCTGGAGCTAGTTGGACAGCCTTTGCCAGCATATTGTACTTTTTTTTGTGGACCCTCTCATCTCTCCCATGGTACACTTTGAAGGCCAGCACTAAGTCTTCTGCCTGTGGAGTCAGGGGTCCCCTCCTCAGCTTTATTTATTTATTTATTTATTTATTTATTTATTTATTTAATTTTGAGTTTTTCAAGACAGGGTTTCTCTGTGTATCCCTGGCTGTCCTGGAACTCACTCTGTAGAACAGACTGGTCTCGAACTCAGAAATCCACCTGCCTCTGCCTCCTAAGTGCTGGGATTAAAGGCATGCACCACCACTGCCTGGTGCCTCTCCAGCTTTTTAAGTTTAGTTCTTATGTTGGAGTAGCTCCGGGAAAAGAAGTACGTCATTAGGAGTTGTTTACCTTCTGGATTTTCAGGGTACCAATTGGTATACTGCAATAAAGCCCCTTTAAGGCATTCTAAAACCTGAGATGGATTTTCCTGTTTATCTTGGACAACCTCTTGAAGTTTTCAAAATGTACCAACTTTAAAGCTGCCTTTCTCAGGCCTGCCAAAAGACATGTAACAAACCTGTCCCTGGCTAGAATACCATTGAGGTATAATTCCATTGAGGATACAGATCAGGTACTGTCTCCGTTCCAATTGGATATGCTCTATCTGTTTGATGAATCTCATCTGCATGTGCTCTTGCTTGTTCCCAAACTTGCCTGCTTCCCTCGGAAGCAAATTGTTAGTAAGTATCATGTGTATATCATGGAAAGTCAGACTGTATGATTGGGTAATATACTGAAATTCTTTTTTTTAAAATATTTATTTATTTATTATATGTAAGTACACTGTAGTTGTCTTCAGACACTCCAGAAGAGGCCATCAGATCTTGTTACACATGGTTGTGAGCCACCATGTGGTTGCTGGGATTTGAACTCCAGACCTTCGGAAGAGCAGTTGGGTGTTCTTACCCACTGAGCCATCTCACCAGCCCTATACTGAAATTCTTTAATAAAGGTGGAGGAATTAGAAGTATAGGAGCCTAATCTCTTTTCTAGCTGAGAAAGTTTACTCAGTGAGAAGGGAATATGTACCCTGACAAGACTATCTACACCCACAACTTCCCTTAAGGGAAGGAGAGTTGCTGGTTCAGATTCTTCTAGGGGTTTTGGTCATGGCCTTAGAACGAGAGATAGGTGGTGTGAAAGTAGATGCCAAAGTAGAATGTTTGAAAGGACCTGGGGTTGGCACAGAAGAAGGAGAGCTGGGGATGGCAGGCTCTGGGGAGTCTCCGTGAGGAAAAACTGGGGTAGCAGTTTGGGTTTTTAATGGCACAGAAACAAGCCTATGGTAGAAAGGGGGTGTGGTTCATTTGCTGGGTCTAACATTGTGGTATCATCTAGTGGTAATTGTGTAGGATTCATGGCTATCAGGAGTTGAGTCAGAGAACAGGGGGAGCACATGGAAGGATTGGAGAGAAGATAAATGAAGGACATAGATAACCTCTTCCCACTTACCAGGCTGGCAGGATGTATTAAGACCCTTTAAAACAATTAGATCTAAGGTGCCATTAAGTGGCCATTTTGGAACCATTGTCTAGTAAGTACTGAGTCCAGACCTTACTGCAAGGGTATATTAATTTTGATGCCTTCAAAAAAGGTGTCAGCTTCAAAGACTTGAGATTTTCCAGGAGACATCCCAGTGGTATATCCAGGGATACGTTTGAAGACATATTATTGCCTATATTCTGGAGGTTTGCAGGTGTCTTTACCGGTGTCCTTACCAGCGTCCCGAGAACAATCCAGAAACCAAAAACAGAAATCAGCTAGGCTAGAATGCCCAAGTCATCACAAAGACCTCTAATGGCTACCCTTACGTAAGCCCTGGACTTACTGTAGAAAGTGCTCTACCCTGGATCCAGGGATTTCAGCTGGCTGCTAGAGCCCATGGGGAGAGAGCCATGAGAGAGAATGAGAATATCCAGATGGGCAATGTCTTAACTCCTATGTCAGCTGGAGGTATAGCTGTAAAACGCCAACCCCCTAGTTCTCAGACAGTACTGGCCAGGCTCTGGAGGCCCCTCCAGGCTGATAGGTTCTATCAATAATATGCTAGTGTCTATGTGGGAATCCTAGGGAACGAGTAAGTCAGAGTGCAGGAGCTGAGTCTGTAAGGAATGTGGGAGTGACACAGCTCACTTGGTTTGAAGTTTGTATGTCCCACAGCGGCAGAGGGTCATGTGGTGAAAAAGGCAGGCAGCTACACCCCTCTTCCCCACAGGCCTTTGTGTGAGTGCCAGTTCCCAGTTTTTGTGCAACAGCAGAGGCTCAGCAACAGAGGCTTAGCAGCGCACTTAATGACTGGCATCCTGACTCAGGTTGCAGCTGCGGCTTGGGAAAAGGAGGAGGGGAAGTGAAATGCAGTCGTGCCAAGATTAGTTAATGCAGCCGCAAGGCCTTAGATGCTGTGTTCTGTGCCCACCGCTGCGTCTGCTGGATAACCCCCTCCCCCCCAGGGCACGCCAGACACTGGCGGCTGTTGGTTGTCTCCGCTTTATGTGAGTCACAACACCAAAATGATGTGTTATTAATATCAATATATCTATTTAGCAGACAGCAAACAGCAAACCAGGTCAAGGTGATTCCACATGAGAGAAATTTATTGTGTAGAGACAAGGGGGGGGGGGGGCAGCGAGACGAGTAGAGGAGCAGAGAAGAAAGAGAGAAGAAAGAAAGAGAAGAAAGAGAGATAGTGCCTGGAGTGGTGGCACATGCCTTTAATCCCAGCACTTGGGAGGCAGAGGCAGGCAGATTTCTGAGTTCGAGGCTAGCCTGGTCTACAAAGTGAGTTCCAGGACAGCGAGGGCTATACAAAAAAAAAAAAAAAAAAAAAAAAAAAAAAAAAAAAAAAAAAAAACCTGTCTCAAAAAATCCAGGAGAGAGAGAGAGAGAGAGAGAGAGAGAGAGAGAGAGAGAGAGAGGAGGGGAGGGAGTGATCTCCTAATTTATATGGAAAATGTCCTAATTTATATGGAAAATGATGTCACACAAGTGAGGGTGGGAAGTAAGTGAGCCAAGTGGATTCTGGGGTGGATTCTGGGATGGAGGGTCGTTGGCTTGGCAACATAGGTCATAGGTCACGTTGTTAGGCCTGAGTTTGGAATGTCCTAGTACTAAAACCCATATACATATATACAACATGCATGTATACATATACATATACATATACATATACATATACATATACATATACATATACATATACATATACATATACATATACATATACATATACATATACATATACATATATGCATTAGTTGAATTCCATATGGGATCTTCAACATATTTAGTATTAGTTATTCCTCCCTTTTTTTTTTCATATTCACCTAACCACCTCATTATTTAACCTTCTCTCTCTATTATTCCCCTTTTGTGTTAAGGGATTTTATCAAGACTTTAAAGAGTTTTCAATTGTCACTTACAACCCCATGATAACAGGTGGTAAGTGAAGTTTTCTCATGGATATTTTAAAAAGTTACTTGGCTAATTGCGCAGAAAGAACATGAAACAGCCCTGAAAATGATCCATAAATAAATTTGAGTGGGTTAGCTCCATTGGGGATAGAGGAGGGCATTCCTGAAAGCTGCAAAGAAGGTTTAAACTAACAATAACCAGTGTACATGGGGAGAATTGAGTGAGGAGTTACAGGCAAAAGAGAAGAGACAGGATGCCTCTGATATTTAGAAACTGAGCTGCTGCCTAAAATGCTGATGTGGTTTCTAGAGATGGTCTGTTGGTGATCAATGTAAATATCAAGTGTGAGCCTTCTGTAATCAACTAAAACTGCATTTTACTCAGTAGCTACTCAAATCCTAAGGCAGCCATCAGGCATCATGTGTCTCTATTACTCCAGAGTTAGAAAGATATTTAGATGTGAGGAATAGTATGATAGACCACTGAAATAGAAATATCTAAAATAGAAAAAAATTCTTGCTAGGTTATCTGCTTTGTTTTAAAGTTTACTTTTAAAATAACATGAATTTGTGGTTTACGATTAGAATTTTTAGATGTATTCCATAAAGCCATAAACTATTGATTTTACATAATAAAATATTTATAAAGTTAACTTGTCATATTTTCAGAAATGCAGATATATGTTTATACACAATAAAAGATAAAATTTATATCTAGGTTCTATCTAACTATTAAATAGTTAATCCTGAAATCACAAGTATCTGAACAGCAAACAAGTAAAAAAGAATAATATCACTGTATTTTCATCTATGGATATTTCTAAAGCCACCATACACATTCCTTTACCTACACAATGAATTAATTAACACTAATCTACCAAAGTACCAGCTGTGGCTTAAATTGGCAGAACTGAAAATATATGCATGCTCTGGTTCAGACAAGGAGCCTCTTTCAGAAGCCAATATAACCAGTAATTGAAAACAACTTAGAAGTCCCTCAATAAGAAGATGAGTAAATGAAATGTGGTATATTTAAACAATGGAGTAATACCATTTTTTTTTAAATATGAAAGTTTCTGGAAAATGGAAGAACTAAGAAAAAACAAAACAAAACAAAACAAAACAAAAAAAAACATTCTCAGTGAGGTATCCCAGACCTAGGAAGAAAAATTATGGTATGTATTAACTTACACACAGATATAAGCTCTTACGTTGATAAGCAAGCAAGAATCTATGGAGGACAGGTATACAGTAAGGTGTACAGATAGGTCTCCTTAAGAAAGGGACATAGAATAGACAGTCAGAGATGAATGGGTGAGCTGAAATGAGAAGATTAAGTGGGGAGTTGTAGGGGAATGGCAGCTAAGGAACAAAAAGGTGAGTGAGAGAGATAGCTAAAATTAAGGGCCAATTGAGGGGTAGTATAGAAACCTAATACAGTAGAAGCTTTCTAATATATATTTATAATATATATGAAAATTACTTAAATGAAATCACTAACTGTTGTGACAGTCTCAACTGGCCATCTCTTGTTGGCAATCAAAGTTTCCAGTACTGGGATTGGGTTAGATCTAATGAGCGGTTGGCCAAAGAGGCCTCACTGGACTCCCCAAATAGCCCAGGCTGCTGTCAAGACTATAGATTACTCACCACACACTGACCACAAGGCCCCATTGCTGAAGACATCACCAACATATTGACTATGGATATGTCTTGATATGGTGCCAACATAAAGACTTCATCTCCCTGTTCCAGTGTCTTTGGTACAGGATGGTATTCTGAAAGCTTTTAAAGAGAAGCATAAACACTAAGCCAATCACAAACCGGCTGATCTACAATGGTGTACTGCCTGCAAGATATGCTAGGGCAATGGTGATCCAAATATTGGAGGAGTGATCAACCAATAATTTATTTGACTTAAAGCACACTCCAAGAGATGAAATCTATGTCCAGCACTGTTGGGTTATCAAGAACCTGAGACTAGATAGTCCAGGAACCAGGAATAAAATCAATTAATATTAGTCTAAAATACAAAGAAATAAGTGTGATAAAATAACTCCTAATAGCAATCTGCTAAGCTCATAGATCAGTATCTGCTCAGCCGCCATTAGGGAATCCTCTTAATGCAGTAAATGAGAAGGAACAAAGAACCAGTATGATATGCAAAGCAAGAAACCTTGGAATACTAAGCCACAAATGGGGAGTGTCTTATAAATTCCTCCACTCAGCATTCAGGGAATCCCAAGGAAGTGGAAGATGAAAGAGTTTACAAGCCAGAGGGAATGAAGGATATGAAGAAAACACTGTTCTCTAAATTAACAAATTAAAACTCATATGTACTCCCAGAGTCTGAAATGTGCAGAGCATGAGCATGGCCTGCCCAGGTCAGCACCAGGTCCTCTGTCAATATATTATGGCTTCCAGTCCAGTGTTTTTATGGCATTCCTGAGTGTGTGAACGAATGGGTCTTGGATTCTTGTGCCTCCTCTTGAGCTCTTTTCCTTCTGTTTATCTTGTCTAAGGCTGATGCAGTAGCATTTGTTTTATCTATTGTATTTTGTTGTATTATATATTACCCCTTAGAAATATGCTTTTTTTCTAATAAGAAAAATGAAAGGAGTTAATCTATATGAAGGAGGAAGGACTCGACAAACTAGAAGTTGGAGGTAAACAATATTCTGTGTATAATAATATATAATTATAATACTTATTTTTCCCTCTTTTTGTTCCAAGCCCTCCCACAAAGCTCTCCCCTCCTTCCATCAAATTCCTGGCCTCTTTTTTCACTGTTATTTTATGTATATATGCACACATACATATTTTTAAGAATAACCCCTTCAGTTTATGTAGCATTACTTGGATACATGTTTTCAGTGCTGACATATTTTGCAGTAGATAATAATTTGGTATGCTTTCCCTGTGCAAGACCACCTCTTGTGGAAAACACTACAAGTGTGAATGAGGACATTTCATTTACAAATTTATGTACATTATCTATTTTAGGTAAATAACGTTATTACTTAGTACTTTATGACATCCTTAATCTTCCTTATGTTCTTTCAGTGTTTATCTCCACCCACCTCTTTTAATGTCTTTCCTTTGTTTGCATTTATCTTCTCTTTTGCTATATCTCTAAAAGTCTCTTCTTTTTCTTGCTTTCTTGAGGTACACCAACGAACCCACCCACTTAGTGTTGGTGCTAGTTGTCTACCAAAACAGTAGAGGCTATTGCTGCTGCCCTTGGTCACCTCCCAGATACTATTGATAAATAAGGCATGTAATTTGGACCAAAAAAAAAAAAGCAAAGATTGTCGGTAACCAACTGGTTTGACTTAAAAGCCTGAAAGCCTCCTCCCTGAGGACTAGTTTTCGTTTTACCAGAATGTACTACACAAGTTTCCATTAGAGGAAAGAAACCTGTGGTACTACAAAACTATGCTGCCTATGTCCTAAAACAGTGAAAGAGAGAGGGAAGAAAGAGAAAGAATGAGAGACACAAGACAGTATTAGAGTTAGTTACAGAAGTATAACTTGGTAAGCCTATATATAATTTTCATATGTTAGCAAGTACATATTCAGTTTTACACACATTATATATGTATAATCAAGAAATAGAGCCCATGAGAAACATCAAGGCAAAGATGGAGGATGCATGGGTAAGTCTGGAGGAATTCAAAACTGAGGGGGTGATGTAAATATATTTTAACTTCAGAAATAAAAATATATATTAAAAATAACTCAAAAGCTATTTATTACACTCATATTTTCAAAACTTAATCTCCGAGTTAGGGTTACTATTATTATGAAGCACCATAACAAAAGAAACTTCATGAGCAAAGACTTTATTTGGCTTACTTTTCCACACCACTGTTCATCAATGAAGGAAGTCAGGACAGGAACTGACAGGGCTGAAAACAGGAGTCAGGAGCAGATGCAGAAGCCATGGAAGAGTGCTGCTTACTGTATTGCTCAAGGAGGCTTACCCAGCTGCCTTGTTTATTTTTTTACCAGCCCAGGAAGACACCTCCCACAGTGGGCTGGCCCTTTCTCATCAACCACTAATTAAGAAAATGCACTATAGCCAGATCTTATGGAGGCATCTTCCCAGTTGAGGTTCTGTTTTATCAGGTTACTCTATCTTCTGTCATGATTTATACTCAATAAGACAGTATAACTATGCAGATTTTATTGAAGCTTTGATGTTTCTACTTGAGCAAAAATTGTTTTATTGTCTTATTTATTAATGTATTACTGATTGAAAAGACATTGCATTTATAAATTGTAGAAAACAAGTGACTTCTGCCTTAATTCTAGCTTCTACTTTTTGTTCAAATTGCATTGTTTTGAGTTTGACTAATTGTTTTCCTATCTGTTAAAGAAAGTTCTAATTATTGATGAATTGTTTCAACATTTATCATGACTATGTATGTAAAGAATACTTCAGTAATAATTGTTTTAAATTATTATTACTGTAACATTCCTCTATCCTTCTTTTGAATTTAAATTATTCTCTTGGAAAATACAAGGTAATAGAAATAAATACTTCATTAACCAAATAAATGAAGCTATTATCCCAGCCTCCATAGGGAAGATGTCTCTCATGAAATTCTGGTGCAAGTACTCAGTTGTATAATGGTTCTGGGCAGGTTCTTTCTTCCCTGCTTGTTCAAGACCTAAGAGAATTTCATAGTAAATTCAGGACAGGGCCATTTTCCTGGTGTATTCTATGTCTGCTATCATTACCATAGTCTGCTACAAATGGCCACTTTTGTTTTTAAAAGATAGATTTAAAAGAATCATGCAACTTTTGAAGATGAGAAGAATATCACAACTGTCATAAATTGAAGATTTGTATAGGAAAATCCAGGGGAGATGAATGCTTGTGTTTGTACATTTTTATTTTCATGGCTAGGCAAAATCAGAATAGAAATACTATAGTATAATGATTGTATGTAAACCCACAGATTTGGAATAATCACCCAGCTCCAGCTTCCTTGCTAATTAGTGTGTTTTTATTACCAGAGGTAGCCAAGCAAGATGAAATTACTATGTATAGGTGATTTTATTGAAGTGTCACACACTTAAAGAGGTTGGACTTACTGACCTCCACAATCCATTCAAATTAAAAGATTCTGTGAATTAAATGCACAGAGCAGCCAACTGTCCTAGAACAAAAGTAGCCCCTTAGGCTCTTCTCCCATCTTTTCTCCTTTTCTTAATTTCTACTAAATCTAAAGTGCAGTATGCTTAAAGTGCAGAATCCTTAGAGGCTATGTTCTTTCTATTTTGAGTGAAACAGTATTGAAACTGCATACTAAGAGCAAGTATGGCTCATTTGGCTTAGGGGCAACCCTAATACTGTCACATTGTGGATCCTTGCTTTAGCAAAAGAGAGGCTAAGTGTTTAAGCGTCTTTTACTTATTAATAAAAATAGAATTTTTTTCATCTTGTGACTATATTTTAACATTAAATTGGTTGCAAATAATTAATCAGTTCAGAACCCTGCTTTTAGGGTTTGTTTGCAATCTTTTACACATATTTAATACAATTCTAAAAATTAACAACCTTTGACTATCAAGCTCAATACACAAGTTGCACAAACACATCCCTACTAAATATGTAGGATGTGTGGATAGAGATCTTGTACAAAGGTGTCTTTATCCATTACTTCATCTAAAGCATGCATTCTCTCTCTCTAGTCATGTCATACCCAGGTCACAATCTGTCCTTCAAACTTCATAACCAGAGTGCCTTGAGGTAAGTATTCTCATTGTTCCTGTGTTTGTGAAATGTACCTTGTCACTTTCCTTGTCTTCATATTAACATACATGCTGAACAGTGGAAAAGATATACCATTCATTCTTTCATGTAATAGCATTCAAAAGGAAATGAACTATCCTCTAATTTACACACTATTATTACCAAATTTTATTAAAGATAAGTACTTACCAATTCAGCTGAGATCAGTATCAGAATTCAAAATTGGATTTTCTGTTCAAGAATTCAGTTTCCACCTAAAACACCTAGAATGAGGAACACTATTGAAGACTTATGGATAAAGATTATTTTGGGGAGGGGTGCAAAGTAGTATTATAAATATCATATAATAGATTTATAAGGAGGGGTTTCATTGTGATGTTTTTAAATAGCTACACAATATATTTCATTCATGTGCACCATAATTACCTCTTCTTGTCTGAAAGCCATTCAAGTTATTCCCTTTTCTGTTTTTATATTGATATTGCCCTATTTATTATTTCCTTTAGTTAACCAATGAGTTCCATTAAAGTTGTTTGCAGGAGCATAAATGGGAGTTTGTTTACAGGATCATGTGCAATTTATCCGTGGCTACACTACTATTAGTGATGTCTTCCCTTCCCCATCAACTGTTATGTGCTTATAAGTTCTGGAGAGCAGGGAAGCATGAACACTCTCCCTTCCATGACAGTGTGTTTACGGGCCTAATCTTGTGAAGATCTTACACAGATGACTACAGCTGGTGAAAGTTCAAGAATATAACAGCTGCTCCATGCCCTGATTTCAGTATTCTGCAATGCTTATTCCTTTTCTCCAGCATTTACATTCTTTTGCCCTTTGTTCTATGATGTCCCTCTGCTTTGGAGGTGTCCCATTTGTAGGTGGACAGTAAGCATGTCGATTTCTCAATTGACCAGGATTTCATCTCCTAAATAATTTCTGGCCACTACAAAAAGATCCTTCTCTAACCAAAGATGGGAATAGCATTAGTCTATGGGTATAAATGTTCTAGTTATTTAGAATGGACTTTGAAAGGTATATCATGTCTACTTAGTAAAGCAATAGCAAGCAATAGCTTCCACATTAGAGCCCTTGACCTGCTAGTCATGGGGTTTTGACAAAGTTTAAAGTACCTAAAGTGAACTTCCTCCTGTGAAGCAGGTATCAAATCCAAACAAAAAGCAGTGAGCCATCCTGATAGCAGACTGGCCATTCCTTTTCCCATGGTTATCTCTTGACTGACCAGTTGATATTATCTTTTTTTTTTTTTGATTGGTTCAGACTGACCCTACTCTCCAAATTCTTCGTTTCTCTGTTTACCTATCATCCCTGAAACATTTCCACCCCTTCATGCCCCCTTCTTTTTTTAGTATCATATTTTTTAATACTCTTCTATTTTATGCAATGTTTCTTTCCCTGTCATGAGCTTCTCTCTAGTTTCCTGGGTTCTATACACACTTACTCCACACATATGTACCTTTCCCAGTACTTCATCCTTTTGACATTTGTCATTTATATTAACATCCTTAATTGTTTTAAATACGTTGGGCTTTATATTGTTGTTCTAAATTACTTTTGATTTTGGCTTTATTTATTGGAAGAGGTTATCAAAGACAATTTTAATAGCATCCACCTCAGGTTCCACATTAAAACTGAAAATTTTAAAATGTCATTGAATTTATTTGGCTTCTGTGTATGTATTTAGTGAGGCAAATGTTTTAGTGCATTTGATATTAAAAGAAAACTAATGTAATATGATATAATGATTGAAATTCAGCTTTTATTCTCTTGTCTGTATTAATATAAAATCCCACTTACATTCAGGGATTCTTTTTAGGCAGACCTTGGAATTTTATTTTTTAGATAGGTCCTCTAGTTTTACATTTATATAAGCACCAG
The DNA here is from genome assembly GCF_000001635.26 of Mus musculus. Lineage (NCBI taxonomy): Eukaryota > Metazoa > Chordata > Mammalia > Rodentia > Muridae > Mus > Mus musculus. Next base: position 88,481,559 of record NC_000079.6, on the reverse strand, counting down.
AAAGAGTCTAATAGTCTGAAACAATGAAGTTCAAAGAGATGCATCATCTAAACACAAGGTATATGCATTAAAGCTGTGGCTAGAATGGAGTGGTTAACTATATGAACTACTAGATAATTTAGTGAATTGTACTTGAGGCAGCCTTGCTTAGAGCAGAATAGGAGGAATGTTGTGATGAGAGTGTCGAGAGAATATACTTTGTGTTGTATGTATGCATCACCTGACAATTAATCGGTAGAAGAGAAAGGTTTCTGGAATAGAGCCAAGCAGGAGATTCCCCCAGAGGATTTGAGGAGGTGAATGCATCATACCTGAGTACAGGTAACCAGCTATGTGGCAAAATATAAGTTAAAATGACTGTGTTATGTAAGTTGTGATCTATTCAGAGTAGAGCCTAGCAATACAGCCAAGGTATTTGTAAATATATGTTGAGTTTGGGTCTTATTTCTTGGATCATAGGGCTGGGAGGCAGAACCACACGTATTAGACTTACAGAACTCTAATATACCTTTACGGTAATAACTTCTCAGAAAACCGGCACTCACAATTTTAGAACTGCTGAAAGTTTATAAAAATGGGGCTCTGTTTTATATTTTAAAAGTACTTGTCACTTTAAAAGTGGTTGTTGATAGACATAAACATGCACACCTGTATTGTCACCTATATACAAGGCTGAAACATTGTGAATCTCAGAACATTCTCTGTGATCTGTTCTAAATTTTAAATTATGAATGCCGTACAATGAATAGTTCTAAAATAGATGTCTGATTTGTACTTGAAGACACTCCAGTGAGGAGAGGATAATGTTGAGCAGTCTGCAGACAGAAATGTTTGAAGTCTGTAGCTGCCTGAGAAAACTTCATGTGATTGAGCCCAGACTCCAGTTGCCGGCTACTCTGGAAGAACCTGACATGGCACAACCAAGCTGACTCATCAGTTCGAGTAGGGGGCGGGAAGACACAGGACAGAAAAAGTGGCTTTTATTTTCTACACCAAACCCCAGTTCAGTGTTTCATACTAGTGTGTTTGTATTAGCAGTGGACTATGTGGAATGTGTGCCACTGTATGTCCATAGTGGGCAGTCTGGAGGTACCATCTTTTTATAATGGTATATAAACGCAGAGAATGACTGTTTAAGACAGTACTAGTAGGTAAGCAAAACTCACAACACATGGGTCACGTCTGCCCATATTTTTCAGAGAAAGAACACAAAGGTAAATAGGTAGGGGTGTATAGGGTGATTTGGAGAGGAATTGTGGAAAGGAAAAGAATATTATTAAAATGTATTCTATGAAATTGTCAAAGAATAATTAAAAACAAGTCTTTTAACAAGTGTATTGTTAGTTTTCTTATTTATAGAAAGAATTAATTAAGATTTTTAAAGAAATTCATGTAAATACTGAATAAATGTATTGATACATGATGTTATTGCTTTAAAAAAAACCTGAATTGTATTAAAAGCTAAAGCTTAATTCCTCAAATACTTACTCAATCTTTGTCTTTTTTAGAAATGATGCCATGAATTTACTAATCTATAGCTGATTTCTTTGACATTTTGCCTATGAATTTTTTTTTCTTTTTACTTTCCTTCTAGATCTGTTGTTTCAGAATTCTGTGCGTATCTCTAGTTCTTAATATGACTTTTCCCTTGTAATACATCATTTTTTACATTTGATACAACGTCATGAGATTTTTTTTTCCCATATTTTTTGTCAGCTTCTAGTCACTACATGTGAAGACTAGTTATGGTTTTCTTTTGGAAATTAATTACTTTTCATTACTATCATATATTAGCAGGGAAAAACAATGCATTTCATTGTGATATTATCATGAAGGGATGTAGCATATAATGCCCTTGAATCATTTTCAAGTACCATTCTGATAAAAATGGAGGTGTCTTCAGAATTATTCTTCACATTCTAATTTTTTCTAGATTTGTTCACCCCTTCTTTCTCAGTGATATAATAGATATTTTCCCTACATATTTTGAGATTTACATCTGGCCTTCAGAGATATATACCCTACCATAATATACATCTACAGATTTTCTCTCTCTCTCTCTCTCTCTCTCTCTCTCTCTCTCTCTCTCTCTCTCTCTCTCTCTATCTCTCTCTCTCTCTTTCTCTCTCTCTCTCTTGTTTCTCTCTCTCCCTCACACACATACACCAATGAAAGAATAAAAATAAAATTTTAATATAACTCCTACTCAATGTACACTTAAGGAAGAAGATATGAATTGTGTTACATAAATGTAAGATCAAATCCAAATGCAAAATTGAGGAAGGGTTGAGCAATGAGTTCAGTATGTTTCCTTCTTCTGTTTTCTCTCCAACCACAGCACTTGGAGAGTTTTTCTTTTCCTGTGCATTCTCACAAGAGTACCCCCCCCCTTTCTGTTTTTTGTTTTTGTTTTTGTTTTTTGTTTTGCTTTTATGTTTTTTTTGTTTGTTTGTTTTGTTTTGTTTTGTTTTTGCAGTCCTGGTACTTTATTTCTTTGTGTACCTTAGGCCATGAATTGGTATGGAATGGGCCCCAACAGCTCTTTTCCATTAGTCCTCACAAAGTGTGCTTCTCTGGGTGGCGCAGGCTGGCGCTTCAGCTGCACCCATGTGCCCTTCTCTTTGGCTTCCTTTTTCTTCTGGTTGTTCTCCTTCACTCGCTTCAGGAAGCTGTCCCTGCTCTTTGAGTGCTTGATGCGCTCAATCAGTACATTGATCCTCTTGGCCAGAATTTTGCCCTTAACCTGCTTGTTGACAATGATGCTCATGGCATGCTGGGTGACATTGTAGACTCTTCCGGTTTTGCCATGGTAGCACTTACGGGGCATTCCTTTTTGAACAGTGCCCATTCCCTTGATGTCTACAATATCACCCTTCTTGTAGATTTGCATGTATGTGGCCAAAGGAACAACGCCATGTTTCTTAAAAGGCCTAGAGAATACATACCGGGTACCTCTCCTCTCTTCCCTTTGTGTTCATCATTTTGACAAGTTACTGGAAGATGGCTACGGCGGCCCGAGTATTCCCCTTTTTATAAGAAACATGGAAGCCAGAGTGGTTGTACAAGCCTGCAATCCCACCAACAATGAGGAGTGTTCCTCTTTCTCCACATCCTCGCCATTATCTGCTGTCACCTGAATTTTTGATCTTAGCCATTCTGACTGGTGTGAGGTGGAATCTCAGGGTTGTTTTGATTTGCATTTCCCTGCTTCCAAACGCTGACACCATTGCATACACTAGCAAGATTTTATCAAAAGGACCCAGATGTAGCTGTCTCTTGTGAGACTATGCCGGGGCCTAGCAAACACAGAAGTGGATGCTCACGGTCAGCTATTGGATGGATCACAGGGCTCCCAATGGAGGAGCTAGAGAAAGTACCCAAGGAGCTAAAGGGATCTGCAACTCTATAGGTGGAACAACATTATGAACTAACCAGTACCCCGGAGCTCTTGACTCTAGCTGCATATGTATCAAAAGATGGCCTAGTCGGCCATCACTGGAAAGAGAAGCCCATTGGACACACAAACTGTATATGCCCCAGTACAGGGGAACGCCAGGGCCAAAAAAATGGGAATGGGTGGGTAGGGAAGTGGTGGGGGAGGGTATGGGGGACTTTTGGGATAGCATTGGAAATGTAATTGAGGAAAATATGTAATAAAAAATATTAAAAAAAAAGAAACATTTGGAAGCCAAATTTGACAGACTTACCTATGTTCTCCAAATTTTATTAATTTCCCCTAAAGGTGAAAATAACACTTTTAATAAATAAGTATTATTTATTAAATACTTTTACATTCATAAAAAATTTGAACATATGTCCCTCTCAAAAGCAACCCGAGGCTGCATTTTTTTGTAAGTGATATTGCTTCAGAAGCCAGTAGACATTCCAATGAAATACAAGGACCTATTTAATATTAGGAATTATTTAAAAGATTGAAGTCAAGGAATAATAAATGGTTATTAAATTCATAAATATATGCTTTGTTGACCAAAACAATAGCTATATATTTATAGATGTTTTGAATTAAGTGAACAATAAAATATTTAAACTCAAGTCCTTTTTTTTTCCTACTATGAATATTTGTTTTTCAGTGGATATGATCAGCTATAAGAGCAATTGGAGACAAAATCATGTAGGACTTAACCTGGAAAAAGATAAATTGCATATCCAAGAAAGTCGTTCTCAACTTTTCTTTATTAACAATATAAAATATGTCCATCAAATTTGGTTTTAAATTAAGCACCAATGAATTTCTTCTATACTGGTGAATATATCTTTTTGATATAATTTATTAAATTGCTTGACATAAATTAAAAATTATAATTTTAATTCACAACATTGAGACTGGTAGCCTGAAGCTTTGCTTTGGTGAATATTTCTAGTCATGGAGTAGGTTGTGAGTACTGGATTTCTTCTAGGTCTGCAAAATACATTTGATAAAGTCTGATAACATACCTTCTTTCACACAGTATATATAATCCTTGTCTTTATTCTAACTAGTCATCAGGCAGAATGAATTTAAGGAATTAATGTATGACACTTGTTTGCTCTGAGACTGTTCACAAATGCTGCTTGCCTACACTTTGAATAGGATTACATTATTTAACTCTCTTAAAGCCAGGCATAGTCAGGGATGTCCTTTTGGCTCACCAGCTGTTGTTTTCAGTATGTTCAGAAGGAATTATGCAAGTAATTTCCTTTCCACAACTTTCTCTTTTCAAGAGTGTTTCAGTAGTAATGGAATTTTGCAAGAAGATAGAGATGTCACTACTTATGGATTTGTAAAGCTCTCTGACAACCAACAATATATTTTCACATAACTTTTCAATAAAAACCAGTGTGTGTGTGTGTGTGTGTGTGTGTGTGTGTGTGTGTGTGTGTGTTTGTATGTGTGCTATTAGCCTACTGAAATTTTGGAGCTTTCTCTTATTTTTAGCATGGTATAGCCTGAATCAAACATATTGAGTAAATTACTTAGATATGTATGCTTTCTAAAAGAATTTGCAGTTGTAGAAAATTTGTGAACACATAAATTCAGTGAAAGAATACTGGATTTAGATAATTGAGAGACTTAGGAACATTGACATTTAAACAGTTTTGAATTAGACTGATACAATAAATAGGCAGAACAATATAGCAGAACAAAGATAAACCTAGTTAAAGAAAAGATATATTTAACTTGAAAATAAAAATATAGCAATTGGATTAATTTTATTACTCTCTAAAGACAATGCATATTTAACTCAGGCTGATGAAAAAAAAGAAAGAAAGAAAGAAAGAGAGAGAGAGAGAGAGAGAGAGAGAGAGAGAGAGAGAGAGAGAGAAAGAAAGAAAGAAAGAAAGAAAGAAAGAAAGTTAGATGAGACTACCAAATACAAGAAGTTTATCATTTACAGCAACTTACAACTTCATGGCTTTCAAAACTTTTTCAAAAAAAGAGTTTAGTTCAACTTCCTTTAAAAAATATCTTTCTGGAAGAAAAGGACATACCAAACTGCCCTTGGATTGATGTGAAAGGAAAGGGAAAGTTTATTATCTCTCTGAAGTTAGAGAAGATTTCTAATGCTGCCACAGAAACCAGGGAGGAAAGCTGAAGTTAATGAGCTACTTGCATTGTGATAGCCTCTTTGAAAGATACTGTGGTTCTCCATGGTAGAACCTCCAGGAACAAAAGGAATCGGCAAGGCAGCAGGAAGCCTCATAATTAATAAGGGCCATACAACAGAATGCTGTTTAATCTAACATGACTATTCAGAATTGAAGACAGTAACAGCATGAGTCTTCATTTGCAAATGCAATCTATCACTTTCCCTTCCAAAAAAATGAGAAAGCATCAAGATTTTCAGAAGCTGAAATTTAAAACTTCACTATAAATACATCTCCTAGAGACTTTTTTTAAAATGTTAGAAAAGATGGAGAAAGAAGTGTAAGTGGGGAGATTCAACCTGTGCTAGCTGGGATGCAGCAGACAGAGAAAGTTTTATTTAATATCTGTGAATAAATATTCTAAAGCCAACCATGCCTGATCAGTAGTATTTTCAAATTGTCAAATAATTAAAAGCTAAAAACGTGTGGATTGTAGCTTCTAATAATTTCGCGATGGTGGTAAAGTGTGGCTTCTCAGAGGGATGTTTGATTAATCAAAAATGAGTCTGCTGCTCTCATGTTACATCTTGGGAAGCAAGTGGGTCTAGAGAGTGGAAGCCGTTTTTGAAGCCATTGTTTAAGAACTCATAGCTTTATTTCAACACCGGTTCTTTATTACTGCACAGCTTCTTTGCTCTATATGTTATAAGCTCTGGAATCCTTAGATCAAATCTGGAAGCCCCAAATCAAAGGTGACTACAAATATATCTGTGCATCCTCCTAATTTTAAAGCGACAGATGATTCTTGTTCTGTAGAAAATAGACAAATATTTAAAAACACAAAACAAAAATCAAAGAGCAACAAAAAAGTCCCTATATTGACCTGAGGAAAATTGGCTCATTAATAAGTATTTATACTAATCTATCAATTGATGAGGGATGCACTCTAGAGGATTGAGAGTATAAAAATAAATTTAAGTAATAACTTGATTGTGAATAGTCTATTACTCTTTACATTTATTAAAATTATTTTAAGGGTCCACATTTTGTTTGTTTTTTTTTCCATTTTTTATTAGGTATTTAGCTAATTTACATTTCCAATGCTATACCAAAAGTACCACATACCTACCCACCCCCACTCCCCTACCCACCCACTCCCCCTTTTTGGCCCTGGCGTTCCCCTGTACTGGGGCATATAAAGTTTGCGTGTCCAATGGGCCTCTCTTTCCAGTGATGGCCGACTAGGCCATCTTTTGATACATATGCAGCTAGAGTCAAGAGCTCCGGGGTACTGGTTAGTTCATAATGTTGTTCCACCTATAGGGTTGCAGATCCCTTTAGCTCCTTGGGTTCTTTCTCTAGCTCCTCCATTGGGAGCCCTGTGATCCATCCATTAGCTGAATGTGAGCATCCACTTCTGTGTTTGCTAGGCCCCAGCATAGTCTCACAAGAGACAGCTACATCTGGGTCCTTTTGATAAAATCTTGCTAGTGTATGCAATGGTGTCAGCGTTTGGATGCTGATTATGGGGTGGATCCCTGGATATGGCAGTTTCTACCTGGTCCATCATTTCGTCTCAGCTCCAAACTTTGTCTCTGTAACTCCTTCCATGAGTGTTTTGTTCCCACTTCTAAGGAGGGGCATAGTGTCCACACTTCAGTCTTCATTTTTCTTGAGTTTCATGTGTTCAGCAAATTGTATCTTATATCTTGGGTATCCTAGGTTTTGGGCTAATATCCACTTATCAGTGAGTACATATTGTGTGAGTTCCTTTGTGAATGTGTTACGTCACTGAGGATGATGCCCTCCAGGTCCATCCATTTGCCTAGGAATTTCATAAATTCATTCTTTTTAATAGCTGAGTAGTACTCCATTGTGTAGATGTACCACATTTTCTGTATCCATTCCTCTGTTGAGGGGCATCTGGGTTCTTTCCAGCTTCTGGCTATTATAAATAAGGCTGCTATGAACATAGTGGAGCATGTGTTCTTCTTACCGGTTGGGGCATCTTCTGGATATATGCCCAGGAGAGGTATTGCTGGATCCTCTGGTAGTACTATGTCCAATTTTCTGAGGAACCTCCAGACTGATTTCCAGAGTGGTTGTACAAGCCTGCAATCCTACCAACAATGGAGGAGTGTTCCTCTTTCTCCACATCCGCATCTGCTGTCACCTGAATTTTTGATCTTTGCCATTCTGACTGGTGTGAGGTGGAATCTCAGGGTTGTTTTGATTTGCATTTTTGTAATAAGTCTCTTTATAAGGAGGGGTTTTAAGAAGAAAGTGTTAAGTGTATTAGAGACTGGGCTTATTAACTGAGCCTGAAAACCGTTCAAACAACGGCAGGAAATGGAGAATTATTTACTAGTGTGGTGCTTTCTCATATAAATGTTTTTTGGTATATTGTTTTGTTGTCTAAATTATGTTAGCTTGATTAATTTATGTTTTTCCCCCTCTAAAGCCAAATAATTTTTTCTTAAGGCAAAAGCAAAGTGATGAATTGCTGAGATTAGTTTGTGTCTCTCTTTAAAAGCCAAGTTTCCAAGGAATTAAACTACTTTACTAAAATTCCAGGTTTGTTATATGAATTCCTATTGTGTTCCTGAAAATCCACCAAGATGACCTCTCAATTCTGAACATCTATGCCCCAAATGCAAAAAAAAAAAAAAAAAAAAAAAAAAAAACCACAGATTTGTAAAAGTAAAGTTAGGAACAATCAAAACACACATTTAATCTCACACAATAATAGAGACTTCAACATAACCATTCTCAACAATTCGACACTCTCACCAATGGACAGGTCAAAGAAACAGAAAAATAAATAGAAAAACAATGAAATAAGCAGATGTCATGAACCAAATGGATTTAACAGATATCTAGAGAGTCTTTTTTTTTTTTTTTTTTTTCTGAGACAGGGTTTCTCTGTGTAGCCCTGGAATGTTCTGGAACTCACTTTGTAGACCAGGGTGGCCTCTAACTCAGAAATCCACCTGCCTCTGCCTCCCAAGTGCTGGGATTAAAGGTGTGCACCACCATGCCCAGCTCTTTCTTTCTTTTTTTTGAAGAGACTTTCACCTCAAACAAATGAATATACCTTCTCTCTGAACCTCACAGTATCCTGCAAAATTGACCATATAATCAGGTACAACTAAAGAAAAGAAAACAAAAAAGAAAAAAATGAAAAAAGGGGGTGGGAGGCGAAGGCCTCAATAGATACAAGAAGAAAGAAAGAACCCCTAGCATTCTATCAGGTCACAACTGTTTAAGGATGGACTAAACCACAAGAAAAAGAGAAAGTGATCCACACAGCAGAGTGTGGGCTGCAGAAGCAACAGAGCTGCTTGGACACACTCCTGCTACAGGCCTACATCACAGCCAGGAGGTGGAGCTGATCTTCAGTCCTCTGTGCACCTTTCCTGCCAGAGGAGAGTGTGCCTCCAGGGAGTGCTTTGTTCCCCAGGTCTCAGGGGAGATCACCATTTTCTATCCAGTATCTCTCTAAGGCTGGTCCACTTAGGAGAGCACAGGGGGCATAGCTTCTAAGAACAATACTCTCCCCAATGAGATCTTGGTCAAGGAGAAATAAAGAAATTAAAGACTATTTAGAGTTTAATGACAATAAAGCCACAACATACCCAAATTTATGGGAAACAATGAAAGCAATCCTGAGAAGAAAACTCATCGCTATGAGTGCCCCCAAAAAGAAACTGGAGAGAGTAAACACTAGCAGCTTGACAGCACACCTATAATCTTGAAAACAAAAGGAAGCAAATTCATCCAAGAGGAGTAGATGGCAGGAAATACTCAAACTCAAGGCTGAAATCAACTAAATGGAAACAAAAAGAACTACAAAGAATCAACCAAACCAGGAGCTGGTTCTTTGAGAAAATCAACAAGATAGATAAACCCTTAGCCAGACTAACTAGAGGGCACAGGGACAGTTTCCTAATTAACAAAATCAGAAATGAAGAGGGAGACATAACAGAATCTGAGGAAATCTAAAAAAAAAAAAAAAAAAAAAAAAAATCATCACATCCTACTACAGAAGCCTATACTCAGCAAAACTGGAAAGCCCGGATGAAATGGACAATTTTCTAGGCAGATGTCAGGCACCAAAGTTAAATCAGGATCAGATTAACGAACTAAACAGTCCCATAGCCCCTAAAGAAATTAAAACAGTCATTAATGTTCCCACAACCATAAAAAAAGCCTAGGACCACATGGGTTTAGAGGAGAGTTTTATCAGAGCTTCAAAGAAGACCTAATTCCAATTCTCCTCAAACTATTCCACAAAATAGAAAAAGAAGGTACTCTACTCAATTCATTCTATGAAGCTTCAATTACTCTGATACCTAAACCACAGAAAAATCAAACACAGAAAGAGAACTTCAGACCAATTTCCCTTATGAATATCAATGCAAAAATACTCAATAAAATTCTCGCAAACTGAATCCAAGAACACATTAAACGATCAACCATCATGATCAAGTAGGCTTCATTCCAGGGACACAGAGATGGTTTAATATACATAAATCCATCAGTGTAGTCCACTATATAAACAAACTCAAAGACAAAAACCACATGATCATTTTGGATGCTTAGAAAGCATTTGACAAAATCCAACACTGATTCATGATAAAAGTCTTGGAAAGATCAGAAATTCAAGTTCCATACCTAAACATAATAAAAGCAAACTACAGCAAACCAGTAGCCAACATCAAACTATATGGAGAGAAACTTGAAGCAATTTCACTAAAATCATGGAGTGGCAATGCTGCCCACTCTCTCTCTCTATATATATACATTCAATATAGTATTTGAAATCCTAGCAAGAGCAGTTAGACAACAAAAGAGATCAAAGAGATACAAATTGAAAATGAAAATGTCAAAATATCAGTATTTGCAGATGATATGCTAGTGTATATATAAGTGACCCCAAAAATTCCACCAAAGAACTCCTAAACCTGATAAACAACTTCAGTGAAGTAGGAGGATATAAAATTAACTCAATTAATCAGTGGCCTTTCTCTACACAAAGAACAAACAGGGTGAGAAAGAAACTAGGGAAACAACGCCCTTCCCAATAGTCTCAAATAATATAAAATACCTTGGTATGTGACTGTAACTAAGGAAGTAAAAGGTCTGTATGATAAGAACTTCAAATCTCTGAGTAAAGAAATCAAAGAAAATCTCAGAAGATGGAAAGATCTCCCATGCTCATGGATTGGCAGGATTAAAAGAGTAAAAATGGGCATCTTGCCAAAAGCAATCTACAGAATTAATGCAATTCACATCAAAATTCAAATTCAAATCTTCACAGAGTTAGAAAGGGCAATTTGCAAATTCATCTGGAATATAAAATATCTAGGATAGCAAAATCTATTCTCAACAATAAAAGAACCTCTGGTGCAATCACTATCCCTGACCTCAAGCTGTACTACAGAGCAATTGTGAAAAAAAACAAAAAACAAAAAACAAAAACAAAAACAAAAACAAAAAAAAAAACCCTACATGGTACTAGTACAGTGACAGACAGGTAGATAAATGGAATAGAATTGAAGCCCCTGAAATGTACCCACACACATATATGCCCCTTGATCTTTGACAAAGGAGCTAAAACCATCTGGTTGAAAAAGACAGCATTTTCAAAAAATGGTGCTGGATCAACTGGCAGTTAGCATGTAGAAGAATTCGAATTGAACCATTCTTATCTCCTTGTACAAAGGTCAAGTCTAAGTGGATCAAGGAACTCCACATAAAACCAGAGACACTGAAACTCATAGAGGAGAAAGTGGGGAAGAGCCTGGAAGATATGGCCAAAGGAGAAAAATTCCTGAACAGAACACCAATGGCTTATGCTGTAGCATGAAGAATCTACAAACGGGACCTCATAAAATTTCAAAGCTTCTGTAAGGCAAAGGACACTGTCAATAAGACAAAAAGGCAACCAACTGATTGGGAAAAGATCTTTTCCTATCCTAAATCTTATGGGGTCTAATATCCAATATATATAAAGAACTCAATAAGTTGGACTCCAGAAAAACCATATAACCCTATTAAAAATGGGGTACAGAGTTAGACAAAGAATTCTCAACTGAGGAATACCAAATGGCTGAAAAGCACCTAAAAAAATTCAACATTTTTAATCATCAGGGAAATACAAATCAAAAGAACCCTTAGATTCTACCTAAGACCAGTCTGAATGGCTAAGATCAATTTCTCAGGGGACAGCAGATGCCAGCAAGGATGTGGAGAAAGAGGAACACTCCTCCATTGTTGGTGGGATTGCAAGCTGGTAAAACCACTCTGGAAATCAGTTTGGTGGTTCCTCAGAAAACTGGACATAGTACTACTGGAAGATCTATCAATATCACTCCTGGTCATATAGCCAGAAGATGTTCCAACTTGTAATTAGGACACATGCTCCACTATGTTCATAGCATCCTTATTTATAAGAGCTAGACACTTGAAAGAACCCAGATGTCCCTCAACAGAGGAATGGATACAGAAAATGTGGTACATTTACACAATGGTGTATTATGCATCTATTAAAAACAATGAATTCATGAAATTCTTAGGCAAATGGATGGATCTGGAGGATATCATCCTGAGTGATGTAAACCAATCACAAAAGAACACACATGATATGTACTTGCTGACAAGTGGATATTAGCCCAGAAACTCAGAATACCGAAGATACAATTTGCAAAACACATTAAACTCAAGAAGTAGGAAGACTAAAGTGTGGATACTTTGATCCTTCTTATAAGGGGAAACAAAATACCCATGGAAGGAGTTACAAAGACAAAGTTTGGAGCAGAGACTGAAGGAATGACAATCCAGATACTGCCCCACCTTGGGATCCATCCCATAAACAAGCACCAAACACAGACACTATTCTAGATTCCAACAAGATTTTGAGGACAGGATCCTCATAGCTGTCTGCTGAGAGGCTCTGCCAGTACCTGGCAAATACAGAAGTAGATGCTTACACTTATCTATTGGAACCTGAACAACTCTCTACTTAGTGATCATTTTTATAAGAAAGATAGAAAGAAAGAAAGAAAGAAAGAAAGAAAGAAAGAAAGAAAGGAAGGAAGGAAGGAAGGAAGGAAGGAAGGAAGGAAGGAAGGAAGGAAGGAAGGAAAGAAGGAAGGAAGGGAAAGAGAGAGAGAGAGAGAGAGAGAGAGAGAGAGAGAGAGAGAGAGAGAAAGAGAGAGAAAGAAAGAAGAAAGAAAGAGAGAAAGAAAGAAAGAAGTTTAAGACTTTGTAAAATTAGCACACAATAAAAGTGATACTAGAAAGAAATTCATATCACTAAGTACCTTCATAAAGAATTCAGAGAGGTCTCATCCAAGCAACTTAACAGCATATCTGACTCCTCTAGAACAAGAAGAAGCAAACACACCCATGAAGAATATACTACAGAAAAGTTAAATCCAGAGCTGAATAGAGTCAGTTAGAAACAAAGAAAACAATACAAAGAATTGACAAAACCAAAAGTTGGTTCTTTTAAAAAATCAACAAGATAGATAAACCCTTAGCCAAGCTAACTAAAAGACATAGAAACAGTATCTAAATTAATAAAATTAGAAATGGAGAAGAAGACAAAATATAAGAACC